>NW_026542595.1:34346196-35546196 GCF_028750875.1 Macrosteles quadrilineatus
CGTGAGAATTTGATATCTAGTTTTATTCAATGTAAACATTTAACCAGCAATATGTTGACTAGCTGGTCAGCTGAAAGGTTATAACTTGTCTCACAAACAAAAGGTTGCCGGTTTGATCCTGAGAAAAGTCACAAAAATGCACAAAATTTTAAGCAATCGTATGATACTTATCAAATTATCAGGATTTAATTTTGCCTAAGTTGGTATCGATGATCTAGACTATCTAGTTTTCTAAATATTTCTGATGGTTTACTTAGGTTTAAATTATATTTAATTAGCTGGGTAGCACAGTGGTTATAGTGCTCGCCTGGTAAGCAAAAGGCCAGGTCGCCGATTTGATCCTGAGAAGTCAGTAGCTTTTTGATTTGTTGAAACTGGGCCTAGCTGTCCCTGATCATTGAAGTTTAAATAAATGGTTCTAGCTAATGAAACAGCCGATCTTAGACAGTAACAAAGTTACATAGATCATCTCACACAACTCTACACTCGCCCTTAACTTATATTTGTGTTAAAAATACGCTCATAAGTGGCGTACCCTTCTCACTTGATTATGATGATAATAACAACTATCATTAGTTAGGTGAAAGATCCAAATTCACAGTTAGTCAAGCTTAAAATCGGGTCAGAATTTGTTGGTAAGACTGAAAATGAATTTGTTTGGGTTACAGCACTCCATTAGATACTTTGATGGAAATAAATATGAACAAAGAAATTTTGAACTTTGATTTAAAGCCAGTAAAATGAATTCAATTACAAGAGATATATATCACTCCGTAACTGCTTGTGGAGGACAAAGCCAAGCCAATCCCATCATCGACTGGAGTGGCTAGACCTGTAAAGGGTAAGAAGGAGGGGTGAATTGAACAGTTATCTAACAAAAGAATACATATATTATTGATTGGTCTGGACAAACCCCAACAAAACGAAAATATAATTTAAAAAATGCTATAAGAAAATATATGAGTATGGAATTTTTTATAAACAGTATATACAATTTTATGTACGTGATGGGTTTTAATTGAGTAGATCAAACTCTGCAGTGATTTCTAACTTTTCTGTAGACCAAGACATAAGTGAGAGTTTTATAAAATTCAACTTTATGGATTGGCTTAAAAGAATAACAAAAAATGTATTAAAGAAATTCTAGGTCGTATTGTCGTAATTTTTCCAATATTCTTGTACCACTTTGGTGCATATATTATATTTACAGAAGTGACGGTGTGCTGTCCCTTACTTTCTTGACCTATCAACCCTATACTTTATAGACATGCAATATCAATTTACTTTCTCCTATTATTTTTTATTTTTATAACTCTGTTTGATTCAAAATTAAATCAATTAAAACGTCTCATATATTGAAGGGAGTTCAACATATTTTAAAATTACCATATTAAAAAATCTTGTGAAATTTTGTTTCTGATATATTAATGAAGAACAATATTAAGGTATGTTCATGTCTGTATGGTAACGCTTCCATATGTTCATGTATACTAATTCTTTATATCTTTAAAATCATACAGAAAAATAGGATATGTGTAATAGATGCTTATCTTTTGGTATTATTAAATACCCCCGCCACAGCAAACCTGCTGACTAAGCGAATTTCCATCAGCCTGAATTGATTTTCGATTAAATCTATTTAAAAAATCATTAGGTTTAACGAGTAACTAGTTTTGCTGCTACAGGGAAACTTACAAAGTGTGTTTTTAGTAAAATACTAGCAGAGCACCCGTCCTTTGTACGGGGTTGGCATATAAATAAGTATAAACTGCTTATTGCAGTTACTCAAACTTTGCGTTTGCAATGGGGGAGGACACAGTTGGATAACATTTGGATCTTTAAATTTACGGTATGGTATAGTATAACACATCTACCATATCCGTAATGTTCTACCACTGCACCTAAACAATAGAACAAAATCATCAAATGGTCACACAATTTTAAATTATTTATTAAATTAGATACATAAATATAACTGTAAACAATCCTACTTTGACAGTTCTCATTGTGTATCACAGCTTTTTGTTGCTGCTTAGTTAAAATTAGCTGTTGTCATATATGCAAAAACAAAATAATAATAATGCTGCACCATGTTGGTAAATCTTATAACTACTTTATTGATGCTATTGCATATTATAGAACCAACTTGTAAAGTTGAAACAGGTGACTAAATTCTTCAAAACTGCAGAGCCACTGGGGCGGAGTCCGAAAGGAATTTTGAGATAAAAATAGGTCTTTATGTTAATCGGGAATGTTAGCTCATCATGCCAAATTTGGGGGTTAAGGGGGTGAGGTAGTTCCTCGGACAGCTAAAGCTGCACTGATATCTGAAACCGAGGACTATTTCTCCCCCAGGGGCATCTATGGTGCTCAAGACCGTCCGAGAAGGCCAGTACAAAAATGAAGTACAGGCCTGTGTAGTCCAATGACTGCACCGTTCACGTCGTGGCCCCTGTCACGCTGATCTCGGCGGATCTAGGCTAGAGTCCTGAATGACTCTCTGGTGGGGGGCAGCAGCACCATCAGAACTGGGTGTTTCGTGCTGGTCTAAGAGAGGCTTGCCTCTCTTAGAGCAGGGCGCCCACCTAGACGTTCAGTCATAGCAATAGCTATGTCTGAGCACTGCGGGCCCTGGGCTAAGGTGTAATGCGACCCGTGCTGAGAGCCTTGCGGCACTGGGGGCCTAATACTCAGTGTCAGAAACGGAGCCTTCTGGGAACCAGGGGGAACCCAGTCGTATGAACCCCTTACCTCTCTAATCGGGTCACTGGGGAGGTGGACCTTATATACCCGGTACTCGTGGGAACAAAATGGATGTCCAAACAAAAGTTAGTAAGCAAACTGACAAAAACATAACTGAGGAGCAAGAAAAGTGTGACCAACAGGTCGAAAGCACTTCTATTGCTAGTGTAAATGTAGAAGATCCGACCCTAATGGAGGAGGAAGGCCTACTAAAATCTGATGAAGATGACAAGCTCCCGGAAACTGGAAAGGAACGAAAAAACAAACGACTTTCCAGGGGAGAGTTACGAAGACAAAGGATAGCGGAAGCTCTAGCCAAAGGCGAGAAGGTGCTATCTAGAAGTGAGAGAAGGCTGGCGTGGGCTGCCAAGCACCCGAACTCTGCTCCCGGCGAAGCCGGTTCCTCTGGGAACCAGGATGCTGGGAAAAAGCAGGGTGAGGGCGGCACTCCCAAAGCCGACTCTGTTGAAGCCTCTAGAAGGACGGGTGGAAAGAGGGGGCGAGAGCACCTGACACCTGAGGATGCTGGGGGTGATAAAAAGAAGTCAAGGAGGAAGGAAGGAGAGGGGTCCGGTGTTTCAAAGAGGACATCGGCACCCACATATTCTGAGACATTGTCCGTAGAGAAGATGGCAATCGCCAGAACTGAACACCCGGACAGGAAATTGACAGAGGTTGAAGCCAACAAAATCAAGGGGGAGCTGTCCAGACGGGCCATTCGTGGCAAAGACGTCAGGATAAGCAGCTGCCATCTTGAAGGTGGATGCCTAGTAGTCGGCTGTACTAACACAACCACAAAGGAATGGCTGGTCAAACAGGTTCAGGAGCTGAGCCCCTTTGAGGGCAGCTCGCTAAAGCTTGCCCCAGCCAAAGAACTTGTAAAGGCTGTGAAAGTACCAGTGTTTGTTCCCACCACAACGGGGGCAACAACCAAGAAGGACGTGATGCAGGGCATAAAGCTGCAGAATGACCTTGACACAGACCACTGGGCGGTCGTTGGGGGGAACTCAAACCCTAGCGGACAATTCCTGGTCATAATAATTGACGAAAACTCCCTGCAGAAGCTGAAGTCTCTTGCGATGCGCCCATTCTTGGGCTGCGAGAGGGTAACCTTCAGGTTGCATGGGAGCAAGGATCCCCACAAGTAGAGGATGGTTGCGGTGCTCCAGATAAATCTCCAACACAGCAAGGCGGCTACGGCTACGCTTTGCCAGAAAATTCTTGCCGGTCGCATAGGCGTGGCTCTGATCCAGGAGCCATGGACCGCAGGAGGCAGAATCATGGGGATGAGCACCGCAAAAGGTGAGTTGATATATGATACTGACAGTGACAAACCTAGAGCTTGCATTTTTGTCAGTAGAAATATTAAGACACTGAAAGTCACTAATCTCTGTTCTAGGGATTGTGCCGTGACCGAGGTATACGGGCAGATGGGTGACGGTAACGTCAAAATCCTGCTTGCCTCAGTATACCTGCCATATGACTCCCAGGAACCACCACCGACCAGAGAAATGAGGATGGTTGTCGAATATGGAGCCAGGGAAAGAAAACACCTGCTGTTGGGCTGCGACGCCAATGCCCATCATGTGGCCTGGGGCAGCAGCAATATCAATGAGAGAGGTGAGAGCTTGTTAAGTTTTGTAGCTGAATCTAATTTAGTTATACTTAATAAGGGATCCAAACCAACCTTTAGACAGAGGAGAGGGGTGGTACTAAGGGAAGAGGTTTTGGACATAACCTTGGCCAGTAATTATGCGGCGACAAAGGTTGTAAAATGGGGGGTATCTGATGATCACTCAGCGTCAGATCACAGCTACATTGAATTCACTATAGGTTCGATCTGTGTAAAAGAGACCTATAGGAACGTTAGAAGGACAGACTGGAACCAGTATCGAGAGGTGCTAGGGGACAGACTAAGACAATTAAAAGACACAGAAGGGCATGGGGTGGAGAGTATGGCGAATTCTCTAAATGCGGCCATACTAAGCTCATACCAAGAAGCGTGCCCAGAGACTGTAAAGAACATGTCTAGGCAAGCCTGCTGGTGGAATAGGGGGCTAGAAGCTCTGAGGAGGAAGGTTCGCAGACTGTATAATGTGGCAAAACGTACAGGAAATTGGAACAACTACTCAGAGATGCTCACTGTTTACAATAGGACAATTAGAAGAGCTAGAAAGAGTCATGGAGAGAATTCTGTCAGAACATGGAGAGTGTTTCTGAATGTGCAAAGCTTCATAGGGTACTAGCTCGAGGTCAAGCTAATCCTTTAGGAACAATGCTTAAGGAGGATGGTACATATACAGACGGCCCAGAAGAAGTGCTGGAGAGCCTTTTGAGCGCTCACTTCCCAGGATCCTTACAACCGCAGAGCACAGTTCAGGTGGAGATAGAAAGAGAGACTAGGGTGCGGACGGTAAGAGAAGATTGGGCCTGCGCTAGGGCTGTGATTACCTATAACGGTATCAAATGGGCGCTTAGGGCATTTCAACCATTTAAAGCTCCTGGTACCGATGGCATCTATCCTGGGTTTTTGCAGGAAGGTGGGGACCAGTTGATACTCCCCTTGGTGCGTCTTTTCAGGACCAGCTTAGCCAGTGGAGTTATACCAACAGCATGGAGGACCTCAAGGGTGGTATTCATACCGAAGCCCGGAAGGGATACATATGCTGTGCCCAAGGCTTTCAGACCAATCAGCCTTACATCGTTTCTCCTGAAGACCATGGAGAAATTAGTGGATAGACGAATAAAGGATAGGGTCTTGGTAAGCCATCCTTTGCATCCGAACCAACATGCCTACCAGAAGGGAAAGTCATGCGAAACAGCCCTGCATGCGCTGGTTAGTAAGATTGAAAGTGCTATCTCGAACAAGGAAATAGCGGTGGCTGCATTTCTTGATATAGAAGGAGCTTTTGACAACACCAGTACTCGCTCTATTGTATCAAAGCTGGTGTCAAGAAATGTGGAAAGCACTGTAGTGAGGTGGATAGGCAACATGCTCGAAAGTAGGAGAGCGCAAGCTTCTCTGTGTGGGACGGTGAGAGAGGTCAAGGCCCAAAGAGGGTGTCCACAGGGTGGCGTCTTGTCACCAAATCTGTGGAATCTGGTGGTTGACGATCTCCTGTCCGAGCTCAATGCACAGGGCATGTACGCTCAAGGATATGCTGACGATATTGTTGTACTAATAAGAGGAAAATTTATGAACACTTGCCTGGAACTCATGCAGAGGGCATTGTCCATAGTGGAGAGGTGGTGTAACCAGGAAGGTCTGAGGGTCAATCCAATGAAGACTGTAATGGTACCATTTACAAGGAATAGAAATGTTGATATCGCTAGAGTACCAACTCTCTTCGGTAATCAGATCCAGGTTAAGAGGGAGTTCAAGTACCTAGGAATAAGGCTGGACGACAAGCTCACCTGTAACAGCCATTTGGCACATATAACGCAACGTTCTCAGACCACACTTATGATGATGAGGCGGGCTGTTGGGAAGACCTGGGGTCTAAGTCCACAAATGACTAACTGGCTATACACTAGGGTCGCAAGACCGATGATGGTGTATGGCTCGGTGGTCTGGTGGACCAAGGTAATGCAAACTACCGCTGTAAAGAGACTACAAAAGATCCAGCGAGTAGCATGCCTTAGCATCACAGGAGCCATGAGAGGCACTCCAACTGCAGCCCTGGAAGTAGTGCTAAACCTGCCACCTCTCGACATCATTGTGAAAGGAGAGGCAAGGATGGCAGCCTACAGAATGGCTTGTAGTGGCAACTGGAAGTATAATGCCTCCAGTGAGCACACAAGAATTGTAGACAAGGTGCAAAAGAACTCCTTGGAAATGCTACCAGACAGGATGGTGAAGATCACAGATCTAGAAAAACCATACAATGTCAACATTGTTGACAGGGATGCCTGGGATAAGGGTGAACCTGAATTCATGAAAAGGGGGATCACCTGGTATACGGATGGCTCAAAAAAGCCAACGGGCACGGGGGCTGGAATATATGGAGTCAGACCCAAGGTGCAGTTATGCGTAAGTTTGGGAAAAATGGCCACTGTATTCCAGGCAGAAGTGGTGGCCCTGTCTGAGTGTGCGAGAGTGTGTTTGAAGCGCGGTCTTATAGGCCACACTATATACATGAACTCAGACAGCAAAGCAGCACTAATGGCACTTGACAGTTTCGACTTTACCTCCAAGGCTGTATGGGATTGTCATCAAGCCATGAAAGCCCTGGGAAAGACCAACAGGATCATCCTTAGTTGGGTTCCAGGGCACAAAGGTATTGCTGGCAATGAGGGAGCTGACAAGTGGGCAAACAAAGGAGCTGAAAGCCCGCTCATGGGTCCAGAGCCGACGTGTGGTATTGCTTACAACACAGCACGGAGAGCTGTTCGCCAGTGGATGGGCATAGAACATCAAAGGAACTGGGAAAGAACAGAAGGAAATGCACAGTCAAAGAGAATGCTGAAGGCACCTACAGGTGCGATAGCGGCAGAAGCCCTTGGGCTGAGTAGGAAGACCCTGCGGAAGGTGGTTGGCTTTATTAGCGGCCATTGGGTATTCCGTGGACATTTACACAAGATGGGAATTCAAGTTGAAAGCCTCTTATGTAGGAAATGTGGAGAGGAGGAGGAGACAGCATTCCACGTGATATTTATGTGCCCAGCCCTACAAGGTCTGCGCATGAGATCCCTTGGCCTATCGACTGGAGATCAAAGGGAAGAACGGGTCACCATTGTCAAAAGGATCTCACGGTTCACAAAGGACCTGGGATTTGACAAAGAATGAGGACCTGTGAATGAGGGTGCACAATAAGCTGTTCTAGCTGCGTTGCAATCCCATGGTTACTTGAAGCCTGGCCCTCTATTAAAAAAAAAAAAAAAAATGCCAAATTAAAGCCCAATCGGTCCTGTAGTTATTGCGTGATTGAGCAACACACATACACACATACACACACCCACACAAACTCACAAACTTTCAGATTTATAATATTATTAAGATATTAACTGTAGGAAAAATATGAACTTGTTCATGCCATAATTGTTTTTACGTTGCGGCTAATGTGGTTGATTTAGCTAAACAGCTGTTTTAATCAAATCAATAGCAATATTATTATTAAAACGTTTTTATTAGCTCGCTTGTAAAATACCATGGAGACCAATCAATATTTACTTTTAAAATGTTCACCTCAGAACTTTTAAAGCCAAAGGGGCAAAGCCTACGGTCAGTATCGAATTGTGAGTAGAGAGTAGTCCTATAATGGTCCTTGGTATGGTAGCTATTTTTTTGTAAAATTTTAGCCCAGTTGGTTCAGTAGTTTTTGCACCTATTAGTAACACACATACAGACAGACACCATTAGATTTTTATATAATAGTATAGATTAATAGCTTAGTATAAAATAAATTTACCAACTACAACATTTTACAATATTCTTCATAAGAATAACATGGGAATTTTAAATTTGCAATTTTTTGAATTTTATCCGATACCAATAACCGTACTAAAACACGTTGATATACTAAATTATTTGTTTTAAGCTCTTTAAAAAGGTCTAGAGAGAAATTGGGTAATTTTGTGTTTTGAGGGTCAAAAATAAGAAAAGCCAATTTTTACCCCATTAGACCCCCAGTAAAACCCCGTTATCATGATCCGATCATGCTGGTTCGCGAACTCATTCCAGTCTATCCCACCCTACACCTTCAAGCAGAATTTCATCAAAATCGGACAAAAAATACTCAAGTTACCGCGTTCACGGACACATAAAAACTCTCTATATACATACATATATAAAAATTTAAACGAATCGTGTTTTTGTTCTCTGTGGATATCAAAATGAAAAATTAATTGGTCCTATGCCTTAGGTCTTCAGAATTAGCTACAGGGAAATTCTCTAATGTAGGGAAATTTGCTACAAAACCATCACAGCTACCACAATGGAAAAAATATTCCCTGAATAGGAGGGACATTAAATCCCTTAAGAGTAACTGGATAATCTAAACAAACAATAATATTAGAAAACGTTATTCGGTGTCTTCTGCTTTATTTATTTATTCATTTTTTTAAGATCAACTAAAAATAAAATAACATTCCCTGTATAACATTTCAGCCAACCAGTTTATCATGTTGGAAATCGTAAAAGGTTTAGGGACATCGTATAGTCCGATGTTTTGCAGTTGTTTATACAATTAAAAATTACAGTTTAAAATTTAATTTATATTTTAAACCACTCCACGTTTTATTTGAACGCTAAACGACTAATTACGTTAAAACCACACAATAAACAAGTCCATAAAAACAAGGTGTTCAAACACGCGACCATTACTTTCTGTTGGCTTAAACACAACAATGGGGTTAAACATGAATATTTAAAACGTTAGGTGACAGAATAACGCTCGTCCCGCCAGCTACGATGGATGCCGATACAAAAGCAGAGTTCGTTTGTTTAGGAATATCTGTAAGAAAAAATAATATTGATTTATCTACCCATAATTAACATCGCCAAAACAGTATAGCAGTAATGCCAAATCATGAGACTGACCTCAATAACTATTTAAAAGGGAGAGGGTTAAGAAAGTTTATTGAGATTTTTATATCACAAGTTATTTTTATTATTTTACAATTAATTATAAAAATACTTTTGTTTAAATAGCATTGATGAATACAATCTTCCTAAATGCTTAGCCTTTTAGTGATTGTATATGAAAAAATGAAAGCTATCTATAGAATCTTTATTGCCAATTGTGCAGTATGTAGTAATGTATAATTTTAATTCAATTTAACAGCTTTAACAGGCTGCAAATTAAAAAATATCACATACAAAGTTATCGAAACCATAGAATAAACTGAATGAAAAGAAAAAGTTGAAATCCAAGTAAACGATGGAAATACAACTCAATTGGAAATTGTAACCATGATAAATCTTAGAAAACATACCAGTACAAAGAAAACTAAAGATATTGTAGATGGTAGAATTGAGAAACCAGTATTTCTAGGCTACAGACGATAGGAGCACCACCATCAATTCCCACAGTCGACGTAACTACGAGGCTAACAGTTACACAGGGAAGATAAACATTACATCGCCTCCTAGTCGAGATCTGCCGTCTGTAAAATATATATACATTTTTAGAATATTCCAGTATTACTCTAGGAAATTTCGTGTTTAGTAAAAATTGCCTTATAAATAATCCAAGACAATTAGCACGTATCGTACAAATCAAAAAATTCTCTGAGCCAAGCTTAGTTACCAAAACAGGCAATCATCACCAGTGCGGTTAAGTTTTGACCCACTGACCCCTCTACTACACTGAGGGGTTGCAATCAATTGACTCACCCCCAGAAAAACAAACTGGCACAACAACAAACTGGCAAACCAAAATGGTAATGTTTTTTGCCCTTAAGCGACGAGGGAAATTAGTTCCTATGTATTTCTAAAAATGTAATCTCCGATTTGCTCAAATATCTAAAGTTGTAGATGAATATGTTACGTCTACATTAAATGTCCCGAACACATGCAATGTATTTAAATGGTTTTAATGTTATTTTACCGATTAAAATAACGGAAAGGATCTACATTATAAGTTTTATGTCATGGTGATAACGATTTTGAATCAATTAATAAAATATGAGTTAGTACAAATATTTCATCAAACATAAGATTACCAAAGTAACTTTACTAATATTTTAAAAGGAGTATATCAACTTTTTAACATACAAGGTAACCTTAAGTATATATTTCCAAACAAACAACGTTTAATCATCCAATGGATATTTATAAATGAATATAGTTACTATACTAACATAATTGGACAGATTATTGACATTGATGGAATTTAAAAACATAATAATTTAATTTTAAAGGTAAATAACACGTCTTTCAAGCTACAGAAATAATATGCCTGACAATCATTAGATAGGCAAACGTATACTTTTCCCTATGCCATAGGATTTTATTAAATGATAACACAAATGTTAAAAAGGACCGATTAAATTATCTCAGTCCAAACTCATGAAAGGTTTGTTGGGGATAGGCCTGGTATCAAACTCGTTACCATGCATGACGCTAACCACGAGGCTAGAAACTACATTTTTATGTCAATGATTTTAACTGTAATGTTATCGAAACTATAATTAATTTTTTAATTGCTCCATGCTTAGTATTTCACATGGTATCCTATATTTTTTTGGTTAGTAAACTTCTACAAACTAGAATAACTAAACCACTCAACAAATTCAATTTATTTCCCTTGATAGTTTCATTATATTTTGAACATAGATTCCCCCTGAGAGCCTTGGACATAGCATGCTTGGCCTCGATGGGAAGATTGTTCCTGAATATAGTTGCTGATACAATTAGAACTCGACGTGATATCCATACCTGCAACTTGGACTATACTATGATAGACGCCAGACGAGACCAACGTACCCTCCTTTCTAAATTCAACTTCTCCGCGGCTTATGTCACAATGCAATTAACTTATAAGGAACTATTTAAGCTATTGGTACAAGCTATTATTAAGTTAATAAAATATTCTATTATAATAAATACAATTATAAGATTTTGCAATTCAAATACCTTTTAACATTTAAACTTTACTGCAAACTAAATAGGAAATGCAAATCTTAGACATAATAAAAAGAAAAATTAAGAACACTTGAACTATTCTACTTTTAAATGACTAAGCGTTCTCGATTTCTTTAATACCTTATCACGATGCAATCACACCTAGTGCTTTTGTTTTAGGATGTTTTTAGTAAGAAATGCTTATTGGTCCAGACTTGTTTCTATATAATATTTCACGAATGTTGTATACCCTGATGGTAATCTGTATCTATTTTATTTGCAAGTAAAAAATGATTGGAATATATTTAATTTATTTTAAATCCATTATAGTACTATTCCATCTAGAGATGGATAATGTAATTAATTTCATTTATGTAAACTGCAATCCGTTTTTTTCACACTCGTGATAATTATACATGATTCCACCCCATAAATAAAATTTAAAATCCATACTATCTAAAACTCATTGTCAGCCATTTTCATGGGCAAAGATATATTTTTATTATTTGTTTACTCAGCACAACGAACATTTTCAATTCGTTTAATCGTGTTTTAACGTTCTTAGCTACATTTTATAAAACATTAAATTATTGAGCCAAAAATCATTCTGTAAGACAAGAGCACCATCGATTTCGTACTTGTCAGCTAAGTAGGGAGAAATCCTAAATCGGAAAATCCGTCAATGGCTCCTCCCCCAATGTTCATTCATGGGTAGCTGTGGGAGGGAGGAGGGGGAGGTGGCTTATTGTTGGGGGGGAGGGAGCGCGGCTGACTTCAACTTTCAACAGTTTGAGTCAGTGTTCGTCTGCTACGTGCGCGGTCAGGATGGCTAAGCCCTCCGTGATAGAAGATGTTAACCATCCCAAGAAACCTCTACGTCTGAGAAACCTAACTTCTAGAGTTGAGACCTACGACTCTCTCCACCTTACCCAAGAAGTGTACCAGGTAGAGGGTTCTAACTATGCGCTTCAAATCTTAAACATTAAATGCCACCGATAATTAGGTGAAAGTATAGGATAATCAATACGCGTCAACGGTAATCATTTCCTACTTTGATAGGTAAACATTTTCACATTAGGCTTTGTAGCTCGTATTGCATTCTGAACGATCAGTTTTATGCACGACGGAAACAGAAAAATATCTAATTAATATTTTATATGCTTTTTACCCAGATCAATTATTGTTAAATGAATATGAAATTTGTTTTAAAATGGCCTTTGGGGATTTTATAAACTGGATAAAAGTTTCTGAAGTTTTGTCGGAGACGCTTATCTTAGACTTCAAAACTAAATTAAAACATCAAAGGAGTAAACTTATAAGTTTGTGAAGCATTTATAGTTATAATAAAATTATAACTTTTTAATTGTAATAAAATTATAAATAATTATAATGTTACAATAAAATGTATTTACTTATTTGCTCCATTTCTGACTGCTTATTACTGAAATGCTTCAAAACCGGCAAAAAAAATGCTGTGTTGCAACAGCTAAATAAGTGGTTATAAATATAAAATATTAAGAAGATTAATACATTTTGCTGTAATGAATATTTTTCAAAGATCACTTATTTGTTATAAAGAATCTCTCATAAAACAATTAGTTAATCAAAATAACGTTTTACACCAAAGACAAAATATATTGGGGATTTAGGTGTTTTCAGATTGTTATTAATCTATTTAGAAACCAGTTTAATAAAAGTTGTTAGTAAAGAAAGTGAAAAATATTACCATGGTCTTAGAACTGGTTTTATTTTCATTTGGGTCATGGCATTGGCTAATTTTTATGACAGCCTGTTATAATTCTCAAATCTAAGTTCTCACATTATTTAGCTGTGCGAACACAGACAAGAAACATACAAAGTAATCTTAGGAATACAAAAACGAGCGAATACGGTGGTCCATCGTTTAATCAACCCTCAATCATTTATATTTTATACGTTAGTATAAAGTAGGTATATAAAAATTATAAATATGTCACCTAATCACAAAAAAATATATGGTTTTTATAAAATGTGTCATAAACGATAAACATGAACTCATCTAAAGATATACTACATATTTAACATAGAATGAAAGGTGGTTGAATACAATTTTGTATACAGCTGTAACATGAAAAACTACAAAGAAAAGTAAGTTAACATTAGCGATTATTCTTGCATACATTAAACTTAATTTCTATGAAACCGAAATTTGTAAAATTCAAACAAATATAACCAACTTTGACAATTTTGTTAGAGCAACCAGATTGAAACATTATCAATCGTTGGCTTATTATTTGCATTCAAAATACAAAATACAGTATTGATTTTTGGGGCTGAAGTATAGATTTGGTTTATTTGCTAAAGAAAACACATGTAAACCCTTCAATATAGAAATAAGCTATCCACATACCCAATGTATATTTCCTCATATAAGACGGATGGATAAGATTGCTTTAACATATACTATGTACCATACATCCAAATTAAGCCGTGAAGACCTATTACATTTTCAACCAAACAGAATCAAAGGTCATTTGTCAAACCACCAAAATGGCTGCGTAAAATAATTTTAATTAAAAATCTTTGTGAATTTTAACATTTTTGTATGATGCATGAACTTGTATTCTGGTATGAATTGTACACGATAAAACAAATGTACAAAGATTCAAGATTGTTATAGAGTAAAATGCAAAGGTTGTTCTGATAAACAACAGTGCCAATTACTTTTTTTTTATTTTACTTGTTTGTAATAATAAATCTTAGTAGTATTTCAATAAATAGAAACATTGTTACATATGAGTAAAGATATTTTAATAGTGCTTAAAATGTTGAAATTGCATGGAGGGTGTTTTTACGAGTTAATATATCTGCAGTAAAATTGATGTATTAACATCAAAATAGTGTTTTCATTAAAAAGTAGGATAAAGAATGTGTTAACCTGCAGAATAAAGATGGTTTAAATAATAAATAAGATCCAAACTAAAAAAATTAACTATGGGTTAACAAATTTAGATATGATCTAAAAAAAAAAATGATATATGCATTGTCAAGATAGTGTCAATACATTGTTTGATATACAATTTGTATGATTTTAAGGAAGTAATAATAAATTATTTTAATAATCCAATTATTAACTACAATTAGAAGGTAAAGAAATTATATTTTTGCATGATAGTTTCACTATGTGCAAGAGTTATATTTCCACTATCCTTGAACAGTAAACTATGCTTCAGAAATGGCAACATACAAATTGTTGAAGAATCTTTTGAATATTTGCTATAATTTATTTGTTATACTTCTCGTTATACAAAACAAAGTCACGTTATTGTATATACTTGTTGTTGTCCAAATACACAAGGTCCAGTTGCTATAGGTTGCTCGTTACTGAAAACTATGACAACATTGAAAACATCGTTTACAAATATACCAAATTTGAGTAATATCTAGAAAAAAAACCTCAGAAAGAAAATTCGTGTTTTTATATGAATGTATTAAAAAAACATATCAATAAAACAAGGAAAAGTCGATTCAGTGCTAAAATATATTGGTTTTAAAGAAGGAGGGGGTGACAGCTTTATTAGTTGATGTAGTTCACAAATAGCTTAAATCATTAATATATTTTATTTTACTGACTTTTTCAAGGATTAATCGTGTTTTAAGAAGAACGGCACTAAAAGCCATTTTTTGAATAAAATTACGTGTTTGCATCCTAAAAAGGTTTTATATACAAAGAATAAAACCGTATATAAATAAATAAATTTTCCCACCAAGCATATTATATAAGTAGGATTGCTTCAAATGAGGATTGCAATTAAAAAACGATTTAGCGTCTTCCAAAGACAAATTAAGACAAGTAATTTTAGACAACAAAGACAGATTGCAGAGAGTTCATTCCTGTGTTTTTCCTGCCAGAAGAAGGGCTATTTGTCTGGCAAGCTCAAAGAGTCCAAGTTTTATTTCTCAGGACTGGAGTGACAGACATTGATACCCTTGTACTTATTTTAGTTGCTTGAAACATTCTTTATATTATTATTACAGTCCATGCTTAAAAAATACAAATGCGTATTATTTAAATTTAAAATTAAGGACTACTTGATTATGTTTGAACAATTTAACTGTTTAGTGAGTGAAATGTAATTAAATAACAAAAAAGTACATATGTGTTAACGAGTGGTTGTTTCACGGTATTTTTTGTTGAATCGTACATGACCAGCTCTGGAATATTTCCAAACGTCACTTTTGTTATACGTTCTATTTATAACATATTTTAACGAGGGTTATTGTAAACAAAACAGATTTAAAACACGTTTGTCTACAAAATGAATCTATTATTACATAATGTAGAATTTAGTTTAAATGTGATTCCGAATAATAGCTAAGTAAATTTAAAGTCGAGTATATTTTTGGAGTATCCTTTGTATTATGGTTTAGGCATTAAGAACTTAAATGTTATCACACCTCAAAAATCATAATAGTAAATATCATCGAACACGCTTAAACATAAAAAAATCCTCAGACAGATTATCGAAATGTTTTCTTTAAGCCAGTAATGGCCATAACTAGTAAATGTAGTAATTGATTTTTGGCGTCATGTAGGCCTACCCTATTCGTCAACATTTTACTAATTCACCCCCACGTAAACCCACTAGGTTTTTAGTAAACTATTTTTCTTTACTAAGTGTACAACCATTCCGCAATTTTTTTTGTAATCGGGGTTTATAGTGAGATAGTTAAGCTATTAACTTTAACTCTTTAAAGTAACGTAGCTGCTGAAAAATATCCATTAACTAGTTAAATTGCTAGACGCCTGATTATAAGTTATTTCCTACGTGCAGGACTTCTAGTCTAGTCTAAAATGCAAATACATAGCTCAGTTAGTGGTATAGCCTACATGCTGGTAATTATTACCATAATGCGCCCATCCTCACCACTAGCTCCTGCAATGAATGCGGTCGCGTGCGTCTTTCACTTCACGATGACAACTGGTCAAAAAGTCGGTTAGTTTGCTTTTTATCTCCTAGCCACTCATAAAATTAAATTCCGCTCTACCAAAAGCAAAAGTTGCCACAAGTCGCAATCACTTGTTTCTGGTTTGGGTATTAAGTCTATAACTAGGAAACACATGCATTGTTAATTATTTAATGTATTTAAAATTACTTTTTAATCGTAAAGTTGATTTTTTCTAAACGCAATCAACACACGTATACTGGGGAGACCAAAAATTGACGCGTATTTTATTTCGTTTTCCAGAATATATTTAGTCTCAGGTAGCTCAATGAAAGTGTTTATATCGACATCAACTAGAAACTACTTGAACTGCTGTGCTCCTCAGGTCATCACTATTTACAAACAAGCGATAAGGCTGCTCAGTTGACAATACGCGCCAGCTGATAAGAGGGACTGATCAGAAGTGAGCAAGTCGTTGAGGCACGAGATAAGTCTTATGTTTAGGCACCTCGGGCATGAGTCTCATTGAAACATAACATCCGTGAGCGGGACGAATGGCATGACCTTCTCTGAGATAACAACACTCAACTTGAGACGTTGCTCTCATTGACTGATACTCTAATGTATCTTAAGTTAAGGGTCTTTACAGGCGTAACTTTGGTATATGTATTTGCAAAATAAGCCCCCAATGGTTACACACGATGTTTTAAATCAGGGTTTATAAGTTTGAAGCGTAAAGGGGATAAATTAAAATTGTAAATTTTATAAATGCGAATCACCTTTTTATTTGATTACTTATGGTCAATCAGCAATAGATTTACAAGCAACTTTAATGGTGGTTACAAAGATCTAAAATAGGCCTACGATGAAACCGCCTTACGGCCAAATATATTTGTCATTTTTAAGTATCATATTTACATTTTTTTAACATGTTTGAGTTAAATAGAGTACTACAAGCAACACAAGTAGACTCCTCATCCCGTTGTTAATTTTGAAGCTTGTTTTTCATGTCTAGTTCATGTATGTCCATACTGATCGCTGGGGTAGACAACATTTCGTTTTTATTATTTTAGGGTTATTTTCATGATATGCTTTACTATTCGGTTATATAACTAGGAGACCAGTTATGGTTTATGATTAAATCGTTTAATTTGGTTAAATGAGGTTTAAAATGACTGAAATAACTAGAAACAATTTGATAACAAAACATAAACTCTACAGTTGGACGTACAGAACTAACAATAAAATTGGCTTCAGTTGTTCCATAAGGATGACAAATCTACTAAGGGGAGTATGATATTTATGATTTATCTATGGTACTACTTCTAAGATAACACAACATAATTTTAGTTAGTTACACAATGTAATGCGACAATTGCGTTACACCGTCAAAAACATAATTCAAACAAATTACAAATTTCAAATAAATCTCCTACACATTAAAATACACATATTTTGTATCAGAGCTTTAGGCTTTGCTATATATTGGTTTTAATATTAAATTAAATGATCTTTAAAATCTTAGCGCATATTCATTTATCTTTCATGCCGAAGAAACTGAGTGGGTGCACAATTTAAGTCATACCTTTAACCGCGTGTTGGAAATAGTTTTTAATATTAACCATTCTATGAATTAATATTATAACAAATCGTGGATATTTATAGACATGCACTGTGAATGCGATACTCCCTGGTGTGGATTAACGTCCGTACTAGTGAGTACTACGACTATCCGCAGTACTATCCTGAAAATTAGACCAATTCGTATATACCAAGGCAAAAATGTGGTTCGGATTCCATTATAAAAACTATAGGTCCCTTAGTTGCCATTAGCTGTATGGGCTATTAATTATCAGCTGTGTCTAAGGAATAAGTCGGCCTTAGTCACTAACAAGACTACAAGATCACGCCACTCATCCTACACTCATCTCCATTGGCTTGGCTTAAAAAACCTACTTTGTATGGTCGCAATTTCATTGAAAAGTTTTTAAAAATGTATTAAAGAACTATACAGAGCATTCCTAATTCTTTTTTAACTAAATAATTCTTTTCAGAGAGTATTCGTGTTATGAACTTGGGTTGTTTAATAGCGTCTACACTTTAAGAGATTTGTTATGAAGTACGTGGTTGGTTTTTACACTAATGAAGATCTTCAGAACTCTTTACAGCCCATAAAACTGAGCCCACTTTCAGGAAATGTAATTTTCATTTGTTTAGTGCTTTATTTGTCTTACAGCAAATCCACTCTTCTCTCTAATAACTCCAATGTTTAAGGTAACCAAAAAATGGATACATCGTAATAATAGTAAAAAGTTTTTAGATTTCATTTTTAATAATATATCATTTTGAGTTTATTTTTTACATTTAATCCATCCTAGTGAATTTTACCATTTAATTTTCCAAACTGTTATCACGCATGCCATTCTAAACAAGTACTGACTTCGCAAATAAATAGGATTAAAAAACCAACTAATATAATAGCGATGCTAAACATTTGATTAGTGTCGAGAAGTTTTCCGGAGACAACTATTTACAACCTTTTCCATCTGAAAAGTGTTTAAAGATAGTTTTCATAAGTCTGTCATCTATTATAGCATCCACGACACACCTATTGGCAAACGTTATGTCATGGGTGATACATCTATATCTAAAAAGATAAAATGTAATCAGAGAAGATATTGGATTTTGCCATATCATAAAGTCAACAAATCACTTAAGAGTGAACATCTGAAATCTAATCCTATAACTTACTCCACTGATAATTTCCCGAGACGGGCTGTGATATAAATTCAACGATTTGTTACACTAGTCTTTAAAGTACGTCAACCTATAGTGTCTTATTTCAAGCAAAAAATTTTATAAGTGAAAAAATGGTAATATAACTTGTGTTTATTTCAAAGATAATACATACGTATCCTAGATGAGGCATTTAAGATCAGATGCTAAAAATGTAAAACACAACATTCAGTCCTTATATACATACATCATGTAAGGGTAAAAATGTATTTAAAATAGGTAATATAGCTTCAGTGTGTTTACGTATCATATTTTGTATACTTTAGTGTAAACTATTGATACAATTTCAACATTAAAATCATCATTTAATAATTTAACAGTAATCAATTTTAATTACTATCTGTCTTCATTATTCTGACTAAACATTTATTGATACATTCATGTGCTGACATCTTTGTCTGTTGTAGAAATAGATTAGATTACCTTTATAAGTGCTTAGAAGGGTTTATTAAACTACATTTCACCTTTAGGGCCCGCGAATTCACTGAAAAATCAATGAATATAAGCGCCAAAAGGGGTTTAAATACTTCTTAGACTTAGATAACTTCTGACGGCTGGGTTTAAAGGGATTATTTGTTTTCGAAAGATAAATCTGAGCCATAATGCCTGGACAGTCTCTATCTTTCAAATCACAGAAAATTCATTAAAAGTATGAATTTTATAATAAACCGTTATTAATAAGTATTCACGAAATACTGATTAGCATCAGGCACTTAAAGGTCTGTATAACATTTTTTTGATCACTTCATCATATTGTATAATCTTTATTCGACCCTTTTATCTTAATTGAGTAGGAGTTCAGTATATTTGAAAATTAATGTTTGCATCGCGATGTTTTTAATCCACACAATTCAGCTTGCATTTGCCGTTAAATAGAGATGAGCCAACATATTGGTGTACTTTATTAATTTGTTCCCACAATGTAATGAGATTTACATTTCTGTATAATTGACAGTTGCCCATTGCTTTCTGTGACAATCGACAAACATTCTGCACAAACATCAACATCAAATTAATTACGAATACGACAAGTATAGAAATTGAAAATTTGCCAAGCTAAAAGTGAACATTATATAACCGACCTATTAGTATCTTAATATAAAGCATACAATTACGAAAAACATTTATATTCGAATGCGTACCTATCACGCTGTGTTTTTCCCCCAGTACTTACAAGTTTACAGTTGATACTATCTTGATGGCTTATGGTTGCATGCACTTAATACACTTTATAATGTTATATATTTATTGGAATAGTACTATAATAATTAATAACATTAATGTTTTAATATTGTATTGATAATGTAGTTGAATCCTGATATGTAATGGTCATTTGGTATCTTGGTTGATATTTTAATTTCTCATTGAGACTAAATAATTATCAGCTGTTTATCCCACTCTTCCCATGGATAAACATATGAACGGTAAAATAAATTCATCAGCTGTGAAATATAGGTACGTACAAATTAGGAATCACCATCGAATGGTGGAAATAAATTACCAATCAAATGGTATACTTTTCTTAGTCCTTTAACATTTTAACGCAGTTCCCTTTATTTTAACACACATATGCACAACTTTCATCATACTTATGGTTACATGCACTTAATACACTTTATAATGTTATACATTTATTGGAATAGTACTATAATAATTAATAACATTAAGTGTTTTAATAATGTATTGATAATGTAGTTGTAATTAGGAACAATAACAACATCTATTATTGATTGATTTATTATTGATTGATCTATTATTATTGTTTAGGAACAATAATAACATCTATTTTAAGCTAGTTAACTTAATGCGTTAAACATTGAACACATACATTTTGAGTAAACAAAATGTATTGGTAAATGTCTCTTACACTTTGAACCGATAATAATCAAACATAACATTTATGTAACTCCAATTTTCACAACGTTAATAACTGTGTAAAGATGAAGATAGCCTATATATAATTAAAACGTACCTAAGTTATTTTAGAAGATGACAGTCCTTAGAATGTTGGTGTTTAATTCCCAGGGAAAATGTAACAGTAACAAGTGACGTGAGCGCGGCGAATGAGGTGTTGTTGATAACTAACTACTTTACAGGTTAACACTCTTAACATTAACAATCACTTACACTTACAATACACTAACAGGAGTGTATCAAGTAAATGCAAGATTGTATGAGCTTGTAAATAAGCAAAAAGAAATCTCCTTTCAATGATCATATCTACTTGTAAATAAATTTACTTGTATAAATCAATAACAAACTATCGATTTTCAAAGTGTCAATGTAATTTTGGTTCACTTTAGTCAGTGAGTCCATGTTGGTTTGGTTAATTTTTATGATATTCTATAACATGATATTGATATATTATGATCTATATTATGATATTGACTAACGCAGATGTCTTCCATCGGTCACTTTGGTACCAATCATTCAATCTTCCAGAATACCATTAAAATCCTTTGAAAATTCCTTTTTTTTTATAAAAAAATATGGCTTTCTCTTACACACAGAAAACAAATACGCATTATTCAAGTTTAAAAGATTTGTAAATAAATTTTGTTTTTGTATTTATAGAACGAAGTAATACCGTATTCACTATACTTAGTTGTATAATGTAAACCACGATTACTAGTATTATCGATTAATAGTCTAGTATTCGTGATGTAAACTTACTGCAAAAAACAATTATTTAATTTGATTTGAATTGAAATTTACAATCATTGCAATGCAAAACAAACTTCGCATACGGCATCCATATTTTTGGTAAAGAACTTATTCCAAGTTGCTAGTCATTTATGATTAGCTTTTGATTGTTTGTAACTAGACTCTTCTGTTGTACAGGAGTGTTATTCCTCATACCCATTTGGGGCGGGAGGATAATTGTCCTTTCCTAAGCAAAAGTATTTTCCTTTACATTTTATATATTTTTTCATACAGCAATAAAATTAATAATTTAGTTAAAACCTCGGATGGTAGAGAGTTTTCAAATGGCCACCAGTACATAGAAGCTACTTACCCAGGTGCAGTAGTATAAATTTATCAAAAGTCTCAAAGCAAAAGAAAAAAAAGTATCGTATGAATATACTCTACATTATTTTTATTCTGCAATAACTCTAATAACATCTACGTATAACGTTTGGATTATTAGTTTATGTCAATGAGATATAGATGGAATCATATTTTGTGAGAAATTAAAATTTAATGTGCTAAAATCTTATGTATTAGGGATGAATATTAAAGAGATGTTCCAAAATAATTAGCATAATATCCTTTATTAACGATGTAGAAAAAAAAGTTTTTCATGCTACATAATTCAAACAGAAATAAAAGCAACAAAAAATATAAATAAATAATACTTACTATAATTTTTACAAACAAACGTTTAATTACAAGTATGATTAATCTCCACATTTATCATGGAAAAGTGAACTTGAGAGATCTTCACTCAACAATACAAAAACATCCAACCACATGATTTAAAAGCAGCTGGCGTAACAGAGCGACTATTGATTACAGTTATCAATCTATGCCTTTAAATCCTATTTTGACTTTGATAACTTGCGGCGACTACTCTAAATGTATTACCTGCTTAAAGCAATAACTTCTTCCTCCTCTTAAAGGAACTTACTTCATCGTTGAAATTAACTGTAAGATTAGTGCTAACTGTTTTAAACTATTACTAGATCAAACATACTTATTATTTAAAAATAGTACACTTTACCCGATGCAGTTTCATTTATAATTGTATAAATTCATCTCCAATTAGCCATTTTTATACCAGAGTAATTAGTCTAATAGAGAGAGGTTAGAGTCATTGGGGACTGTGACCGTAAAAATTATCAACAATTGACATTTTTATTTTTTGGCCTTTAATTATTAATTAAAATCTTCTGATTACAACGGTATAATTATTTTTTTCCTAGCTTGACCGGAAGTTAGTAAAAAAAATAAAATAAAATGTTTTTACCCGGTCTCATAGCAACAAAAAATTGTTTAGTTATCTTGCACATGGGCCTACGTTTTCTACGATTCCCGTAAGTTAGCTTTTTATAACTTTGATGTCACTTTTCTCAGCTATGTGTAGGACTAGAGTACCCAAATTTTTACCACATATTTTATACTTAATATACTAGTTCCTCCCAGAAGGATTTTGATTAATTACACCCACGAGTCGTAAAAAAAATTTGTGTACTAAATTTCTATGAAATTTTTTTTGAAAATTAAAAAAAAAAAAAACACTTGGTGTAAATATATTTTTAAAATCTTCTAGGAGGAACTAGATAAACATATGGCCTTTAAAATAAAAAAATTAAGGCTCTACCTGTCATAGTTCTCTAGATATATAACATATAGATAACATAAGATAGGCAGTCACAGTCCCCTTTATGATACATATTGATATTGGTTTTTCATTTTAAATTATTAATAAAACTAGGGAGTGATTAAATAATTTTTGTCTAAATTCTTATAAGATTTAAACACTGATTTGTGTTGGCCACTTTAAGTGTAACGTGTCTTATTACTTAACGATAACTGAATGTGGCACATAATATTAATAACATGTATAATTAGATAATAAATAATATATTCTAAGTAACCGGTAAACGATTTTCCTCATAAACAATGTGGTGGTTATTTACAGCTTGGGTTAAGGGATTTACTAACTTTGCCCCGAGCACTTTGTTAGGTCCGGATAAGAGGCAATAAAAGTGTCCAGTTTAAAGTATTACATCAAAGCTGTTAGACGCGCGTATGACATCATCAAAACTTTACAAAAGCACTCGTCTAATCGTAAATAAAAAAATTAGCAGACCGTGTATTTAAATTGAAAACTTGTAGTATTCTATTATATTAGTTTTATTTATACCTGAGAGAAACAACTTTACCTGCGGAAATTTCAACAGCACTCTACGTCTTTGGTGCCACTCTTGTTCATGTGAGTTGATCATTTTTATCTCTGTTTAGTGTCTGTTTTCAAACGTCGTGATTATCAACCTCAAACAACTACCTGTAGACTCCTAAATATTCTTTTCAAAAGGATTTACTTTGATAAATCTGATTAAAAAACTTGTCTTGAGCGACAGATGCCTAAGCTTAAAATGTGAGTGCGTTAAAGCTTTTGTTTTAAATCAAATAAATTATTGTAACTGCAATACAAACAAGCGAGTCTTCAAACAATTACACTTAAAAGTTTTTTTCAAAATTTAGGAAATCATTTCCACGAATTAAGTTTTATTTTTTATGTATATACAGCGTGACAAAACAGTCTGGAAACGGCTTAATATCTTTTTAACTAAATCCATTAGAAAAGTCAAACCTTTCACATCAACTTACATGTATAAAAACTACTTTTTCCAAGTATTTTCATGTTTTTACCTCTACCAGGGGACGACCCATGAGGAGTAGGTACATAATCTTCAATGTAAGCATAGGTTGATATGCACATCATTTTAAAGGTCTGGTCAAGTGGAGTTCATTGCCGGAAACCGCGTCTCAAAAGGTTCATCCGTTACAAAATGGCGGCTGTTAAAAGTTCTTGTAGAATATACCTTTATAGGCCTTAGTATTGGTAAATACTCGTATTAAACATTATCTTTGAGAGCTGAAATTGTATTTTAAAGTCAACTAGCTCATAGACTAAGTTTATTCAATCATCAAAATAAATTTAACCGGGTTTCAGATTTCCCGGCTAATTTTGACTATGAGTATAAGGCCTGTGCACTGTGCAGGTATATTTCGCAAGAACTTTGAAATGCCGCCATTTTGAAACGGATGAACCTTTTTTGACGCGGTTTCCGGCAATGAACTCCACTTGAACAGACCTTTAAAATGATGTGCATATCAACCTATGCTTACACTAAAGATTATGTACCTACTCCTCATGGGCCGTCCCCTGGTGAAGGTAAAAAAATGGTAATGCTTGCAAAAAGCAGTCTTCATACATATAAGTTGATGTGAAAGGTTTGACTTTTCTAACGAATTTAGCCAAAAAGATATGAAGCCGTTTCCAGACTTTTTTGTCACCCTGTATATACAGGGTGTCTCACGAGAGGTGTCTCACGAGAGGTGTCTCAAATCGATTACGGAAAAACGGCTTAACGTACAAGGATGAAATAAAATTATTCCCCGCTAAATCGACCCCAAGGAATAACGTAAAAATATTTTTAACTTTTTCCCAATACAGGGTGTGCCAAAAACTGAGGGTCACTAGCTCGAATCTCGGAATTTTCAAACGTAAACATATGTCATGTTATACACCATTTTAAAGGTATTTGATAGACAAACATTTTGGCGAAAACAGAAATTAGTTATCTTTTTCCGTTTCAAAATGGCGGCAGTTTTTATGGAAAAAATCTATATTTTTTTAATACTCTGTGTTTCCTATACCAATGCATTTATCCATTCTCCGGTTAAATTTTCTTACTCGTTATGAAATTAGCTTTACTTTAATATGCTACAAGTAACGGTTTTTTGAAATTATAAAAATTCCAAAAAAAAATTATTTTTGAAAATTTGCAAATGCTCATTTTTCAAAAATTTCAAATGGCAACATATGTCAAGTGGCACATCATTTTATAGGTTTTTTTAATTCCTAACAATTTTGTAATTTACACTTACTTCGTATCTCTTTTAGTTTTTGCGCAAATAACAAAAAACCTAATTTTCCTATATCAAATGCATGTTATTTGGGTTTGACGTGGTTTAACACTTCATCAAATTGGGCCTTTAGTGTTAAACCCAAATAACATGCATTTGATATAGGAAAATTAGGTTTTTTGTTATTTACGCAAAAACTAAAAGAGATACGAAGTAAGTGTAAATTACAAAGTGTTTAGGAATTAAAAAACCTATAAAATGATGTGCCACTTGACATATGTTGCTATTTGAAATTTTTGAAAAATGAGCATTTGCAAATTTTCAAAAATAAATTTTTTGGAATTTTTATAATTTCAAAAAACTTGTAGCATATCAAAGTAAAGCTAATTTCATAACGAGTAAGAAAATTATACCGGAGAATGGATAAATGCATTGGTATAGGAAACACAGAGTATTAAAAAAATATAGATTTTTTCCATAAAAACTGCCGCCATTTTGAAACGGAAAAAGATAACTAATTTCTGTTTTCGCTCAAATGTTTGTCTATCTAATACCTTTAAAATGATGTATAACATGGCATATGTTTACATTTGAAAATTCCAGGATTCGAACTAGTGACCCTCAGTTTTTGGCACACCCTGTTTTGGGAAAAAATTTAAAATTTTTTTACGTTATTCCTTGGGGTTGATTTAGCGGGAAATAATTTTATTTCATCCTTGTACGTTAAGCCGTTTTTCCGCATTCAATTTGAGACACCTCTCGTGAGACACCCTGTATATATCAAATCAAATAAAATAAAAATATCCTTGTTCATATAAAACAAGTACATGTAAATGAACATCTGAATAGTGTCAACTGCCAATTTAGCTATTTAAAATTAACATAATACTTAGTAATTTATATACTGTTTTATTTTATTACTTTTCTAACTAAGTTTTAAGTTTTTGTTTAAATTAAGAACTGTTTATGTAAACTTTTATTTCTTTTGGTCATTTTCTGAAAAAAAAACTTTCTCCTTTGTAAAACGGCTTCTTGAAGTAAAGTTCAAGTCTATGGTGAGGGGGTATGATTTCGTTATTTTTTCGTGTGTTATAATGGTGTATTTCTTGTTCTAAAATTATATTCTCATTATTGTTTTAGAATATCATAATAGTGTTAAAAATAAACTGTCCATATACTGTTTATATTTTTAGAATTTTAAAATTTTCCTGCATGATGTTTCTAGATGTAGGGTTTTTTAAATTAGTCTAATTGCTTTCTTTTGTTCTTTAAGTATTTTATTTAGATTTTCTTTTTTGGATGAGCCATACAGACTAATTCCAAATGAAAAGTGTGAATGCATGTATGAATAGTAAATACATTTAAGAGTTGATTTACTGCACATCCCTACCATTCTTCTTATATACTGCCAGAATTTATTTGAGCTAAAATGTTGTCTACATGCCTATTCCAATTCATGTTATTATCTATAGTTAGATCAAAAAATTTTGAGCTTGTGACAACCTCAATTGGGTTATTATTCACCAAAATCAAGGGTTCTTTTTTGATCCTCGATTGAGCTGTTTGAAGGAAATATAGTTAGTTTTCTCTATATTTAAGTGGAGGTCGTGGTTTACAAATGTTGCTGGGGTGGTCCCAGCAAAGATACCTGAGGCAATCCAAATTTTACTGGTTTTAATTCAGATTGATGATTTATAATTCTATTGTTTTTGGCCAAGTGAGTAATCTGAACAAAATTATATCTATTATTTAGGTATGAATTTAACCAATTCAAGGAATGAGGATCAAAGCCAACTAATTTTAATTTGGTAAGAAGAATTTCATAATCCGCAGGGTTAAAAGCCTTTGACAGGTCCATAAAACTTCTAACTCGTGGTTTACTAGCATCAATTGTATCTATCACTGATTCTAAAAAAATAAATACTAGCTGTTGTTACTGAAATTTTGGTTGATACTGAGTGTTTCATAAGTTAAACTATGTATGCGATCACTTAAGTAAAAACTCTTAAGGTTTACTAACTTAAACAATGTAGTAATTCTACACTGTTAGTCCACACGTCTTGGATACCGATTCATTTAAAGTGGTTTTTAACCGATTGATGTAGATTGTTAAATGCAATTTGTGCAATAGTTAGAGTAGTAAACAACCATCAAACAAACTTTTTAAAAGAATTACCATTGTTAAAATGGTTATTCATAATCATACCGGTATTAACTTGTGAATCACCACAAATAACAGTCATCAGTTTTATGTTTCTAATAATTGTCGCTCTAAAATCGAGCCCCGAGGTAACTGATGTCGGGTGGCATTTTATGTCGTTGGTGTGTTCCCCAGGGCCCCATACGACAAGCTCCTACCATTTTGATATTTTTCACATAGCTGCCTTAAGTATTAACCAACTTGTATTTATCGAACCCAAATACCAGATGTCTGGACTGTGCCATATTTTGGGTTTGCTTTAACATATGACGGTAACATGTTCGTCATATTTACATTTGCTAGCATATCTCTAGGAAATTCTGTATATGTAAATGTAAGTTCTGTGTATGCATAAATATTATTCTAAGTTCGACGATTTCATTGGAAGGATGTTATAACTATTGAAAAGTGTGTCAAATTGTAACTAGCTTTAAGACCTTTCTTGGTAAAATATTGGATAAATCCTTATTCAGTACTGTTATTACCATGGGCATTTATAGAAATTATCTTAATAAAACACAAAATTATAAAAAGGATATTAAAAGACTATGCTTATTAAAATTTTTTAATAATTTTTGCTATACTCAAGACAGATTAATAAACTAATAATATTACTTCAAAACTCAAGAAAATATAATTATTTAAATGTTACCTGTTATTATAATGAACTAGAGTTCTAAAAACTCTCTGATTAAAATTTACTAACGAAGAGTACCAAATTCAGTAACTATTAATAAAATGTAGGTTCTTCAAGGTAAAGTCTATAATTTACATCTTAAAAGCATAATTTCACTCATATACACAAATCTATAATTCGATCTTGAGGATTTTAAAATCAAAAACATCTAGTCCATAGTATTACTGTATTCAGTATTTTTATTTCCAATGTTTATAACACACCTAAGTATGCTTGAAACCTCTGTGAAGGTTTAAGCCGTTAGAGCTTCATAGTCTTAATCCGTGAATAAGCTACGTGAATCAAAAGGCAGGGATTAAAGGCTGAAGGTGTTTAGTGATTTTAGTAGGGTCAACTTGGCAAGGTTGACTTAGTGGATCGATTGATTCTTAAACTTGATCTAATGAAGCATTTACTTAACTCTAATCTTTCTTACTTGGCCCTAAAACCTAAATATGAGTATTTGGCTTTACAAAAACTTTATATACAAAACCTTTCCTTTAACTTATTAAAGTCTTAATAAGACCTTGTCAAAAGACTTTTCAAAAGAACGGTTAAGAAAATTAATACAGTTTGCAAACTGTAAATCCACGATTTTACTCAGAATAAAAAGGGAAATACTTGTAGTATACGAGTAAATATTAAACTACTATTAAACTAGCCTGTTTAATGTAGATCATTTAGGTCAACAACGTCATTGGTCTACCTTGAACAAAGCTACATAAAATTGAACTAGTTAGAACAAAAATAAAACTCCCTTATGACATAGGGGACTGCATACGCATAGGTAGTTTAGACTAAATAATTTAATATTCATATTCATAGTTGAAAGCATTTTTAAAACGCTAACTTAATTATTTGCTTTACTTTGCATTTAATGTATAGTTGAATCAACAGACAGGATATAAGTGACCTACGATAAAACATATATACAAGAAGCCGTTGACTAAACCGTTTACAGCCAAAAGTGTATGACACTTTTCACCGAACAAGTATGCAAGGCTTTTTCTAGCTTGTAATTTTGAATTATTGTAATATTTGCTTACACATTTACCTTGATATACAGACCTTGCTTGTTCAAATCAGATGACGAACAACCGAGTTATCAGTTTCTAAATTCGGTTAGACAATTTAAAAAGACTACCATACTGCTCTTAGGTCCTATTAAATTTCCAAACCGAATGTAGAAAAAACTGATAACTTGGGTGTGTGTCATCCAATTTTAACAAAGAAGGTATCATTTGATTTGGATTTAAATCCTCTCTCTTTTTTATTATAAAAATTGTCTTGAAATTAATGGTTTTTATGCAATTTGGCAATACAGATTTTTAATAGCTGTCATTTTAAAAAAACCTTTGAGATATTATTTTTTAAGTTCTTTTTTTACCATCGGAACTACACATTTATACCAATTTTGAAACTTCTATCTTAAAAAATGCTTAAAATATAAAATAGTTTTAAAAAATCACAAACAGGCCAACATACGTAAATCTAGGCATTTTAGACCCATACTTATATGGCATTTTATGTTTGTCTCAGCCCAAGGAACAAGTCCACAAATGTGTCCAAACAATTTGGAAACATCCTGCATAAATATAAATAAAATATAGAACAAAATAAATAATAATTCGATAAAATAACTTAAACTATGTCATTTAAGTATAGAATTACTATAAAAAACCTCGCTTTACAGTAAATATAACGAGGAAACACATTTCAAACATATGTACACGACTAAGCAACAGGAGGGTTAATGATGAAGACTCCGCACTCGGGTTAACAGATTACCTCAATTCCCGCCAAATTAACAAAGCGTTGATTTGGTGGGAATATAATTGACAGAGCACCTCTGCCTCTTGTGAGCTAACAAATATCCCACGTGAATATTATGTTCGGGTATTATCAAAATAGGACTCAGAGAATATTATTTCAGTTCTTCCATGTAACCATGTAGTTTTTGACATGATAACTACTAACTCTTTCACGTTTTAGTTAAGATTTTGACATTGTTTCAACACTACTCGATACGCAATAAACTAATTAAGTCAGCATCTGATAGATAAAATATCTATAAGCTCAAATAGTCATTAGGTGTGGTAGAAAAATAGTACAAACAGCTCTACAACAAGTATCCAACATATCTTAGTCTGAGTTTATGTCCAATATTAGTAGGAAATTAGGCGTGTCTCTCCATCACTATTTTGGTGCTATTATAAATGAAGATAAAACGCAAGTAGATAAAGTGATTCCACCGCTTTGGCGGGAGACTGTTGTTTACTCTTACAAGAAACAATTATAACAACGGCTTTGATCAGCAAATCGCATTGATCCGACGTGTGATGTAGGCATCCTTATATATAATACGTGAAGGCGATTTCTACAAAACACTACTCCTCCGTTAATAATGGACGGATTTTTACAAACGACGTGTCAAAATAAAGTATTTTTGTGTAGACGCCCCCTTTCACTAATTCCTGTAATAAAAATCTTTGGACTTTGCCCCACAGGCCATCAAAGTTGGAGTTTCTCCCATAAGATTAACATGGGGGAATCTAAATATTTAATTGGAATCTTTGTCCCCACTAATTTGAGAGAACGGCTGGGCGTAGAAACTTGGTAGAGGTGTCCAAAGAAAGGTATTGGTCTGTAGATGAGTTATCAAAAGAAAAACTAATCAAAATTCCCTAGGACTCTGCCCCAGAAGCCTTTAAATATCACTCCACAGAGTTGTTTACATTTTGGCCATGTGAATAATACTTTTTAATGAAACAGCTGTTCGTTTTTAAATTGTATTTCAAACCTGTACACAAGTTACTGAATTCTACCAAATAAGTATTTGCAATGTTATTTTCTGATTTTAAAATTGATTTTCTTCTTTATCATGTCATGTTTTGCAATATAACGTTCCATTACGAAATCAGTGGAAAATATTTCTTATTGAACTATCTTATATCTATTGTACGGCTTGGTGTCTGCCTTTTTCACCACTTTTGCCTACATTTTATCATATTATTCTACACATATAAAATATTTATGTAGAAATATCTGCTCTTATCGTGTCTAATAAAATCCAAACATAGAAACATTGTCTAAAATGGCACCCATGTTGACAAATTATTTGTACCTGCCTATATTGCGGACTTTTGGCGCTCTGGTTTGGTAACATTATTGAAAATAACATGACATTTTGGCTGTAAAAGATGGTATAAAGAGAAAATACTATTTAAGCAGCTACTGTCATGACAGAAAGGTCATATTCCTTTTAAACTATATCACATAATCCTTTATAAGATACATTGATTAACAATATGTTAACGTCAATATATATGTAACAGCCAATTTACAGTTTTTTTTCTTTTTGCTTTTTGGAAATGTCCCATTGCTATGTCATTTGCATTATTTGTTGCCTATGAAGCCGCACGACCATATAAACGAGGAAGTCCCTAACAGTACAAGAATAAAAGCCAACTTTAATTCAAGTATTCCACTAAACCTAACATTCCGTAGAGAGATTATATTGACAACTTTATGTTATTGATAAGGCTGAGACAACTAACTGACATCCCCCATGTCAAGGAATTCCAGCTTTAACAGTAACCCCACAATCAATAATTTCTCAATACTATGCTAGAGAGTTTCATTGGCACAGAAGTACGATATGAACTGACGCGACGTGACGAAGGAAAAATCAACCACGCTGTAACGGATATACCCCCCTTTGAAGTTACAATATGTCTTCCCAAAAAAAATTTTCTTTTCAAATAAAATCATATTACACTGATGAAATCACGAAAGTGTTTAACTACAAAAGATCCATCAATACGATTTTAATACTATTTAAACGTTCTTCCAAAGTAAGATATACCATTTAACATACTAATAATAACTCCGATGACGTACGGTATGGGGAATGTTTTATTCATAATGATCAACAAAATTTGGCAACTAACGCAATTAATATCATTATATTGTTTTTACACTTATTACTCTTTAAACAATGCTAAATGCTCAAAACATGTATATTTCACCAAATTTATCGCAGTTAGATGAATTAACGTAAGCCTTGAAAGTAACCGTCGATTTCGACGGGTTTCACCTAGTACTGTATATTTGGTGTAGTGGAAACAGAATTTAATTTTACAGATTTTCATTTTTAACAATTACAAAGTTCCGAAGGACACTATCTTGAAATTAGGACTAATATTTGTGATTATTCAATAAAAAAGTGCAAATAAAACTATCTCAGACCCAACCAAATAAAACTAAAGAATATCGAGATGTGAAGTGTTTTTGTAGTAATAAAATATTACTGGCATCCAGATGATTATACATGTATATCTACGAAATATGTTTGATGACTCATCCGTGTATTATTTAATCTAATTTAGTTCATAAATTTGCATTAAATATTTTTAGAAATCTATGAATGAAAATTGGATATGAAAAAAGCATGCACAACAAGTTCTTAATGCCTACGTAATGATAACACAGTGTGATATTGCAAAAGCAACAGATCGCACTTTTAAATCTGGTAAGGGTTTTTTTTAACGGGTAAAGTTACAGTAACGAACTAAGATATTCAACACTTAAAATTAATCAAAAAAAATTAAATAAGAGGTTAATTTAACTTGATTTCGTCGAATGATTCATATAGCTCATCTAAAAAGGTGGACATCGATCGTTTTGGTGAAAATGTAACCTTGTTCAAATCCTTGTCAAGGATATCAATATGTTTTCCATACTAAGGTCGTGAAAACATTAAACAAGCAAAAACGAACATTTAGCCAAACGGTGAATATTTGACTTTGTCCATAACAAAAACATAACAAAATAAAAAGGGAATACTTTAAAATTTGTATAGCAAAAAGTCTCAAATCCTTCTACTTAGAATAAAAGTTTCTAGACTTACCCATGATTCATAGCATGAGAAGCCACTATAACTGATGTAGGTATTTTATGTCGTTGGTGTGTTCCCCAGAGCCACATACGACAAGATCCTACCATTTTGATATTTTTCACGTGAAGCAACCTCAAGTATCAGCCAACTCCTATTTATCACGACAAGCTTCCTTTACGTTTTAGCTTTGTCTTGCTCGAACTTAATTATGAAGGTTACAAGGACATTTTGCAATTAGCTATGCAACGATACTGCAAAGAGCCTTCATCATAAGTAAGCGAATTATCACTTGATTTATCAAATATTTTCGGTACTTTTGTAGGCCACACCGATGAATCGAGACTTCCAAATAAGATTTTAATTATTTTAAAGATCAAAATCATCCTAACCTAACCTACAGCATACTCCACCCTTACGTTAGATTAGGTTATAATAATTACAACTAATAATAATAAATATTACGTGTGGTCGGTATAATACCATAGTACCTTTTTATCAAATACAGTTAAAACATCAAAGTATGAAAGGCAATTAAGACATCTGTCAATATTAATGTTAATATCACACAAGTTAAAGTTAAAGATTAATCAGGATATATTTTTTTAGTAATGGCTACATGTATTTTCCTTACGTATAATTTGAGAGATGCATGGGAAAGATGGCATTTGATGGCATAATTTGAGAGATGGCATAAGATGCATTCTAAATTTATCAGTTTGAATATTATGGCAACCAACTGGCGTAGATATCATGGACCTGTTTGAATATATATTACCAATTCTACGAGGAACTCTTTTGGATTTTAGATGTAAATGCCTGTGTGACTGTCTACTTGCACTCGTGACCTCGAGGTCGGATTTCAAGGTTGTAAATTTGATAATTAAAGAGATACGTATCCCATGTTTTTGTGAGAAATGTCGACTTTGGAAAGTACTTTTAATGAGATTTCGTGTATTATTCCATTTTTTTATAATTCAAATTTAAATATGTGGGTAAACATTTTAATTTGTAGCTTTGATTAGCTACACAAATAGCTATGTTTTGTCGGTAGAAAAAATATTTTCATATGCATACCAAAACGATAAAATAATGAATTATGTTGACGATGATCAGACATTGATTTTTACGGGAGAGTAGTTTATTTTTAGCTACTTGCAAATACATAATTCTACGTATATAGTAGGTATTCTTCCTGATTAATCTATAACTTGTCTGACATACACATTAATATTGACAGGTATATTAACACTATTCTCTTAAACGCTATCTCACTGTTTGTAAGTGTACAAATATTGTTGCAGATATATGTTTGAAGATAAAATAAAAAATAAAAATAGATGAACAGTGTACATAATTTCCCACATATGGACAGTTAATTTGTCGTTGATAACATAATAAAGAATACCGAACGACATTACGAAAGTATAATTTGAAATTACCTTCCTAGTCCTTTTTATTCGTTAGGGCACGTAATATTCGATCCAACTTAACGTCCTGAAATCTAATTAATTAGTAACTATTGGTAGCAATTGGTAACTAACCAAGTGCAATTAAAGATGGTAGTTTAAACGGAAAGTTTTAGAAGCCTCATTGGTTAGTTATTTTTTGCCAAGTTTAATCTTATAATACAAATTAAGTGTTTCCAAAATTCTGAAACCAACACGAATTTGTTTAACACTAACCTTGACTTAAAGGATCAAAGAGCTAAGGTTTAGAACTTGCTTCAAACAAAGTTTAACTTTTAAACACCAACTTTCACCACTAATGTTTCACAACTGATTTTGACTTAGGTTCAAGAATTAGGTTTCATGGATCTTGAATATTAAACATAAAAAATTACTTCATCTTCATATATTTTAATTTTGTTGTGTTTCTTTTAATTTAATTTAAATAACATGCTTATCAATCGTAACTGACAACACAGTTACATACACCATTGACTACTTTCTTCTTTGTGTTTCTAAATTCAAATACCCCCGCCGCAGCAAACCTGCCGACTAAGCGAATTTCCATTTGTCCGAATTGATTTTCAGTTAAATATATTTTAATAACATTAGGTTTAACGAGTACCTAGGTTTGCTGCTACAAGGAAACTAATAAAGTGTGTTTTTGAGTAAAATATTGATAGCTTAGTACAAAATAAATAAATTTGCCAAGTTTGATCGAAATATATCCATAAACAAGCAAACTACAACATTTGACAATATTCTCCATAACAATAACATGGGAATTTTAAATTTAGAATTTTTTCAATTTTCTCTGTTACTAATAATCGAACAAAAATACTTTTATATACTAAATTATTTGTTTTTTTAAGCTCTTTAAAAAGGTCTAAAGAGAAATCGGGAAATTTTGTGTTTTGAGGGTCAAAAGTGAGAAAAACCAATTTTTACCCCATAAAACCCCCCGTAAAGCCCCGTTCCCATGGTCCGATCGTGCTGGTTCGCGAACTCATTCAAGTTTATCCCGCTTTACACCTTTAAACCAAATTTCATCAAAATCGGACAAAAATTACTCAAGTTATCGTGTTCACGGACGTATATATATATATATATATATATATAAGTCTATATATATATACATATATAAAAATTTGAACGAATGGTGTTTTTGGCCTCTGGGGACATCAAAATGAAAAAGTAAATCGGTCCCGGGTCTAGGTCTTACCGTGCCTCCTACGGTAATAGCTATAGGGAAATTCGCTAAAACGAAGTAAAGCGTTTTAAAAGTATATTTTTTTAGAAACCAAGTATTACATTAAAACCATAAATGTAAGTATTCATTCAAAGTTTATTATTTTATATTCCTAAGCCCATCCAAAATCAACATTCATGACGAAATTGATTAACTCCATTAAAAGTTAAATTGTGCCTACTCACAACCTAAAACAAAGATGTTAGGAGATCGTGACAAGGATTTTTTAAATTCTTTAGAGACTGAATAAACACAGAAAGGTTTAATTTTGTATACATCCAACATCGATTTATTGTCAACTCAACAGTGCAATCAAGATTCAGGAAAAATGATTTGTGCTTAACATTGTAAATTAACCGCCTTACAGTTACCTACAATTAATAATATTAAATGCAAAATTAGTAATCTATCTGGATATTATTGATCGTAAAGCAGAAATAAAAAGCGTGCTTTGAGTCTTAAAGCATGGTTTAATTTTTTATTTAAGAATGTAATATTTCTTAAAAAAACTTCGCCAACTTTATTCTTTTTTTATATTGTTCCTTTATGTGAATTGTTTTTGTTTCAAATATGTAAGGTATTTAATGTAAAAGAAACTAAAATATGTGTATAATGTGAAATTAGTTAAAATAGTTTGTAAACAAGAATGTTTGAATAAACAAGATGTCGTTTTTGCTGCTTCCCAGAAGTCTTTAACAAAGTGCTCTGAATTAAGTTCGTAAATCTTTTAACCCAGTTTGTAAATAGTCCGTCATTGTTCAAGACTACTGTTTAGCTTTACAAAGAAACTCTTTTCTAATCCAATGTTTTTTAAGTCCACACGAACAAATGATAAAATAAAAAAAATCTCAACAATTCAACTGAGGGATCAGCTGTTTAGTTACAATTCGTATCACAAAAGATTATAAAGAAGGTTGGTCAGCATCACTAAAATCTTTGAAAGCAAACTCTAGCAATAAACCAAAGCGAAGTCCTAATACAAATTACCTTTTTATTTACTATTCGTCTCCCCGGTAGGCCATAAGCTTTAAAATGACACCTCAATCGTAAAAATCGGTTAAGTATGACGGGCGAAAAAGGGATGTTACAGGGAACCCCCCCCCCCCCCCCCCGTGATTCACAATAGGCGAGTACTCTCAATGAAGAAAATATGGCTTTAAGGCTGCAGTAGTGTATAAAATAGGTACTTATCCGTTGTCACTCCTAGAAACGCAATACAGTTGTACTACATTTTAATAGTTTAGTAACTTTTAACATTCACATTTTTAAATCAGGCTAACTTTGTACCGTTGATTAGGGAAACATGGTAACAGATAGTTAATTGATTTTAGAATACAATAATCAACAAATAGGTAAAATTCAGTTTTATGATATTATTTTTGGTTGAACTAAAGGAGCGGTACAGGAAAATACAACCACTCCCTTTTCTCGACACAGGGCGATTAATTGAAGGCTCACCTATATTTATAAATAATACAAATGCAATACTATTTACCCTATAGCTTTTATCATGCAATTTTAACTAGAAGGAGTTATATCTATACTTCTGGAACTTTGGTTAAACGCTCGATATCCATATTTTAAAATGTCTATAAAATGGAATTAAATATTAGTTTTCAATATTTTATCTTGGTTTTGTTTAATTTTTGTATAGTCATCACAAAACCTACACGTACGTTCGTATTCCATCTTTAATTGACATCTTAATTTTGGATACTTTTTAAACTCTGATCTTGAAGTTTCAAATACCAGTTTTTACTTAACGAAAAGAAAAAAAAATAACATATATCTCCTTTAAAAATTCCACTCAAAATAATTGTATATTAAAACAAAAGTAGGCTGCTCAAAACACACAGTTACAATCTAGCTGTTAGAAACGATATAAGCAATATTGTGCCTTATCAATAGATCTAACAAATATTGAAGAAAGAATATTTATACTATCTAAAATTGGATATGACCAATATAGTGTGTATAAGTAATAATGTGAGCTAGGATTTATTTTTAAATGAAAATTAAATAAAAAATACCCCCGCCACAGCAAACCTGCAGACTAAGCGAATTTCAACTTGTCTGATTACATTTTTATTAAAATATTCCCATAAATAAAACATAAGTTATATATTTCCAATTTAAAAACATTAGATTTAACGAGTGCATAGGTTTGCTGCTACGGGGAAGGTTAAAGTGTTTTTTGACAATATGTCAATAGTATAGGATGAAATAAATAATTTGCCAAATTTTATCAACATTATATCCATAATTAAAATATTCCCATAAATAAAACATAAGTTATATATTTCCAATTTAAATAACATTAGATTTAACGAGTGCTTAGGTTTGCTGCTACGGGGAAGGTAAAAGTGTTTTTTGACAATATGTCAATAGTATAGGATGAAATAAATAAATTTGCCAAATTTTATCAACATTATATCCATAAACTAGTAAATGACAACAGTTTTCATTTTCTCCATAAGAATAACATGGGAATTTTAAATTACACTTTTATTGAATTTTCTCCGTGACTGTTAGGCATACAACAGCGCTTCAATATACTAAATTATTTCTTTTTTTAATCTCTACAAAATGGTTGAGAAAGAAAATACAAAATGTTTTGTTTTTAGGTAAAAAAATGGGAAAAACCCATTTTTACCCCATAAAACCCCCCATAAACCCCTGTTCCCATGGTCCGATTATGCTAGTTCGCGAACTCGTTCGAATAAACGTACGTTCACACGTTTGTACCAAATTTCATCAAAATCGGATCATTTTTGCTCGAGTTATCGCACTAACGGACACATATATAAATATATATATATATATACAGGGTGTTTCAAAAAGAATCATCCGATTTCGTAGGTTTACAATTTGAAAACTAATAATCATACGGACATGAGGTTAATTTTATATTAAAGAGTAAATAATAAAGTTTTTTACATACCATTTACAGGTGCTCAATATGGTCTCCTTTAGATGTACAGCATATGTGCAACTTGTAATACAAATTTACTAAGGTAGAAAAAAGTTGTGAAAAATAATAAAAAATTTGAAAACAAATGCAAATTTTTGAAAGTAGGGCGTTTTTCTGGGGTGAAATGGTGTGATTTTTGGAAAACGCCTAAGAGTGTCTTGTAGAAAATTTAATTTCTGACCGTGAATATTCTTTCAAATCTTCGCTAGCTCTTACCGCGTTCTAGCTATAGCCGTTTAAAAAAACTGTGTTTTTCTTTTTCAGATGTCTACCATTTTGAATTTTTTTTGGGGGGGGGGTTAAAATTTGAAAATGGGACTTTTTGATATTTTCCGTGAAACTTGAGAATTTCCTCTTTCCAACAGTACAATGTTCGATCAAATCGGATTCATAGATGAGAAGCTATGATTTTTCAAAATCGGATGATTCTTTTTGAAACACCCTGTATATATACCTGTATATATATGAATTTGAACGGATGGTGTTTTTGGCCTCTGGGGACCTCAAAACGAAAAAGTAAATCGGTCCCTGGTCTAGGTCCTACCATGAGACCTACGGTAATAGCTTATTCCCTATATGGGAAATTCGCTAAAATCTATCCTTTCATTTATCTTATCTAATATCTAGTACATCTAATGCTATTTATATATGACAACTACAATTGAAAAACAAATAACATATAATATGACAAACAAAACAAATAGGTTTTTTAAAACATCAATGACTAAAAAATATAATTATAAAAATACATGTTATTGTATTTAAAACTCTATAATAAAACTCTAAAGTAATAGTGCAAAAATTAGGTCTCTCAAATAATCAATTACACAATTCAGAACCAATATAATACCAAACTTACCGCATAGTTGTGCAAAACATTATATTTAATTTGCTTAGATCAGCTATCTGAAATTGTAAAATAAGTATTTGACAACAATTACAATTTCAACGTAAAGGTAAACATTGTGTTTCCTCAACCTGTCATGGAGACCAATCAATATTCGCTTTTGAAGCATGCAGACATGCACGGGGCAAACCCGAGGGGTACCTAGGAACGTGAATAGGCCTACTACATTCCTAGATGTATGGTTCTATCTTTGTTTTATGTACTTAATTTTGACGATATCAGTTTAGTATCTTAGTCTTGAAAGCCTAAATACACCTGTTGACAGACAGACACTACCTAATTTGTTTAATATTATAGATGGATAAAGATTAATAGATTGCATAAAGATATATAATTTTTTTGGAAACCAAACTTTAGAAAATTATAAATTAATTTAACAAACTCGTAAAAGAAGCCTTTACGCAATTTAATATTTACACAGTACACCACTATTTCGCGTTTGTGTATGAAATAATAGAAAGTATAAATCGCAGTTTAGTAGTATTGACACTATTATATAAATGTATGGTGTTAAACTGTGTTGAAGCTATGATGCTAGTTTTGATGGAGGAATCTAAGTAGAGTTTAATCATGGACAACAAGTAAATTACTTTAGATATCTGGTGAGCCATCGAGCACATGATGCTTGCTAGATAGATAACAGCTAGGCGTGTTAGTTAATTGCTTCTGGAGTATAATTGTATCACCTCACTTATCATCTGTGTGGAGACAAGATATTAAACTTTGTTAAGTACATAGAAATATTGCATACCAATTTACTCTCCCCATTGTTTTGGTTCCGAATGTTTAATATACATTTTTTAAGATACAATTGTTGGTTTTAATACAGTATACCCGTACAAAGAAAATGAGAAATCGATCTGCGTGTGACCCTACAGTAATTGCCAGCTGGTTATTTTTTTAAAATTATTTAAACATGCCTTGCAATTCGGCTGTTTAATTGTTCATTATACTATATCGTACTTATCAATTATTACATTCCAGGAGTAAAATAAATTGATAGATTAATATTACATGATTGAATTTTATATATTTTAAACAACTAGTTCGAATTTCACATTAAATGGATTACACCACAACTTAACACTGTAATGTTATAATGCTTTTAGCAGGCAGGGTCGCAAGCGTCTTTTGAACTTTAGCTGAACATCCCTAACAGTTCATTTACGACACGATTAATTAGTGAGACGTGTTTCCTTACACTAACAACATTTTTTTAATGTTTTAACTTCGTCAACTGAAAATAATGTTAATATGAAGGTGTAGGCTAATTTATGTCCCACTTAGCCCTGCACATTTCCAGGGGTTATATAGTTGGATGAAATACAAATCTAATGTTTTAGGTATAAATAAATGTGTCAAATGATGTATTATAGATTATAAATTAATAGTTTTACGTGGCAAAAAGACAATTATCGAACTCAATTATAATGTAGGTTGTAATCACTAGTAATATTTTAAGTATTCCAATAGACGATTTTAAGTTTATAGGAAATGGTTGCCTTATGTTAACCATCAATATTTCCGAAATGTTATGTTAAAAGATATAGGTTTTACAGAAACAGAATTGGTATTTTTTACTAGAGTCGGGATCACATACGTTCGTGCGAAAAGAGGATTTAGCAATGACCCCTGATCTATCATATAAAGATTGCTGTGATAGCAGTGTTGAAACATCGTGTATTACTTATACAGAACCATAACTAATCAAATGTGTTTTTTTTATATAATACGAAGTAAAGATCAACCAAAAGAAAGACTTTCAGGTTTTATGAATTAAAATTGCTGTAATTGTATTATTTAAAACGGACACTAAGATCGACTACCAAGTTAGGTTTCTAGTTAAAATGCTACAAGTTAGTAGTTGGATGGAAAATTGATATGTTTACAACATTTTATCCATTTAAATAGGAAATAGCGAATTATTTATATAATACTAGCTGCTGTTTCGCAGAACACTAACTTTACACAAACTAAGTAGACTGTGAAACACTCTAATAGTTAGATCTAATAACATTTGACTTATCGTTGATAATATGATGTAAATTTGAATGGATAATTTTATGAACAAACTAGTTACCGTCTAACAATACGAGAACTCTGTTTAAATACATTGCAATCGACGTTGACTTATTCATATAAATCCTACACACGTGTTTATACAATGTGTGTATGTAATGTGGATAAATTACCAATTCATTCGTATTATTTAATCAATTAAATTATATATGCTTGATGTTATATCAGTTGTTAGTCAAACCCTGGATAATATTGGACTAATAACAACAAATTGGAGTTGGTTGTTGGCTTTAGTTTAGTTAAAATAAATTGAAACTATCCTTTTTTTTATGAATATATATAATAAATATCTTACCATATGAATTGACGTACCATTTCATCATGGCAAAATATAGTAGGAATAAATTAATCACACGCTCTATAAATATCATCTTTATCAAAATGTTTGTGTCAAATGCTAAATGTTCGCAGCTGTTAGGTTTACTAAAATAGTACTAAAGTAAAATCTAATTTAAATACTTGGTCGGCTGCTTAATGTGTTAACAGTTAAAAATAAAACATAAACTCTAAATCATTATTATGGCTCTAAATTCTATTCTTTTCCAAATGATCTATCCTCTAAAAGAAAACAATTCGACAAATGGTTGATTTAGAATCTTTGAAAATTTTAATTTTCCGTTTAGTCCAAGCAGAGTCAACGGTTATATTCAATATAAACATATAGGTTTAAGAAAACGTAAATATAATTTCAGAGGCACAAACGATAAAAAGTCGTGTAATGTTTTGACGTTAGTTTACACTACAGTTTGTTTTGTTAAGTTTGATTTTTATATACTCATACTACAAATGCTACTAAAATAAAATTATATTTTTATGACTACGTCATTTGTTCATTGAGGTAACAAGGTATTTAGGAACAAACATGAATGCCCAAGGTAGTACGATAATACAATAAAGAAAAATTGCTGAGTTCTTTTACTTTACCTAGGTATTTTGATTATTTAATCTATTGACAAAACTACGTTTCATCAATATCTTAACTAATACACCATACATTCAATAGATACTTAAATAAGGTTTTTCACGTATGCATTTACCTGGATTTCTATTACTGCTCCTTACTACCAGAGAGACTTGGCAAGCTATGAATGTATTGTTACGTTTCGAAATTAAACGTCTGCCACAGCGTTTGATCTCAGTTTCTGATTACATTTTACCATTTATCTCTCATTAAACCTTGTTGTTTTACTCATAGGGATGATTATATTTTATGCTTTAGTCACTGAATTCATTAAAATTGTAATACGATAGGCCCATGTTAAATTTAACTTTGAGGTTGATACTCTATGTATATTTCCATTTATTTAGTTTTCAAAAGATTAATGGAAACGATTATTCAACGTAAAATCGAACCAAGCAAATTTTTTTTGTTCACTACCGAAGATTATTCATGCTAATTGATAGTTAACATTAAAAGGGCTAGTTGCACAGTTAATTTGAAATTATTAATATTTTTAGAAAACTTTAAACACTTATTTAATATCGCCCGTAAACCTTTTAAATTATTAGTAGTTTATTTTAACCATACTGATGGTTAAGTGTAAATAATAGAAAACTGGAGTTTCAAAATTCCTCGAACACATTCTTGTTACTCACGACGAGCTCTTAACATCTTATAACTGCTAATATGTAGTAAAGGTAGAATAAATTAGTTGTTATAAAAAAAATAATTATCAATTTCCAATTAGATTATATTACTCTTATCAAATATCACTACTCCCAAGAAAATATTTTACACTTGTAAATATGTTGATAATGTTTTTAGCCTCAACACTGTAGTTTGATAGTAATTGGCTGGTAATATAATTGCCTCAACAAGCTTCCGTTCTCTTTTTCCATTACTCGATACCTCAATTAATATTGATTAATATTAATTATTATATTAATTAATATTGATTAATATTGTGTTATAATGACAACAAATTATAATTTGTTATCCTTGCAGATAAGTATAAGAATATTTAATATCACATTATTTGGATTAAATAAGTCTAAACAGTTTCCTTTTAAGCAGTTAATACATTTGTAAAATATCCATTAAACATATAAACACGAAAACTACAGTTGAATCATAAAATAAAATATTCCAATCATTGTAAGTCATTAAAAGAGGATTTCTGCTGTGTGGTCAACGTCATATAATAAGGGTAATCTTTTACACTGTCTAAGCAACGTTTTTAAGTCAATGTATTGCTGTGGATGCAGTTTAATTTAATTGTTTTATCTCAACGCGAATTCTATTACAAATCGATGCCTGTGTATATGTGATATAATACTGTATAATATAATATGTAATCAGTAATATTGCAGTGAATTTCTATTACAATGAGTTTTCACGTCCCTAACTTATTACATACTATCCTGTATAACTATTACGTCATATTTACTTCCTGAATCAAAATTGCATTATCTCGCGTTAATAAAGGTATTTAACATCCCAAATCCTCTGAGGGTTCTGAACAGGTTTTAAACAATGCCTTTGAGCTCTGCCAAATCAATTATAATATGAAATAAGTAAGTGTTAATTCCTAAATAAATAACAATAAATAAATAAATAATAATAATGAGCACTTGGTCATAGTTTGTAAAATATTTATAAAATATTTAAATACAATCATGCACATTCACATAAGTCAAAACTTCAACTCTTAAAATAAATAGTGCTGTATACAAAGAGACGTTTTAGGTTCCAGTAAACATATTTTATCCTTTGTACAATATTATTGTTAAATAAAAGTTTGTACTAGTGTAACAATTCCTCACAGAAATCCACAATTCAGAAAGTCAGCTAAGCGGTTTATCTTATCTGCCGCAAACCGAACGGATTGCAACATGTTTATACATATTTTGAAAATTACATCTATTAATTCTTAGGTTGTTACATATGTCAACAATTTACCCAAGCAATTCCATTAAGAAGTTAATAATTTTTAATTATGTCAAACACTCCCAATTTTCCTTAATTTCAACGTCATTTTTAAGAAGGGTTTTCTTATTAAAGTCAAACTGATCGTGTGGCTTTCAAGCAATAAGCGTATTTAGATTAAAGTAGATTAACCCCATTCCTCACTAAGATGCTGACGTTTATTGGTTATAATAATTAATATTTTTGAGACCTATTGGTATACCAGATAAGTAGCCTGTTTGGCTCAGTAACCATTTTAATAAGTCAATCTTAGCTTAATAAAGTGTAAGGATGTATCTAGAATACTAGGAATATTTAAGTTGCATTATTAACATTAATACAATAATTTCTCTTATAAAGAAAAATTAGTTCTAACAATTGCTTTACTCCCTGAATACATTTTAAGTGGTAATTTTGAGCCATATAACGGAAAACACCAAAGTTTTAACACAATATACAAAAAATGTAAACATTACTATCTATATATGTTTTAATTACTTATATTTATTGTAGTTTTATGATATTATGTATTTATTACATTAAAAACCATTATTTACAGGAAGCTATTAATTTTTTCATAAAGCTCAATTATTAATACCAAAGAAGTATTGAAAGTTGCGTTGTAGCAGTAAGTTATTAAACAACATTAACAGCGCGTACTACAAGTTAAATAAACAAGAAAGTTCATGAAGATGCAGTTGACATTGAGACTTTGTTTTTCACTTTCGCTTCCTATTTTCTTTCACACCTTTTGCCGTGAGAGTTGCTAACAAACGCACTTTAAAAGTTTCCTCTTATAAAACAAGTATTTTCCTCTGTTTAAAAACAATACAGAGTAATTTTTATTTTTAATATATTCTTTTAAACATTTATTTATACCAATCTTAACAGAGCAATCTTAACGCATTAAGCTTTTACATTTTGTGTAAAATAAATTAAAAAAACCTGGCTCTATAATGTGATTATGTGGTGATGTGATGATTATTCTATTGCCATTCTTGAGCGCATAACACAGTAATCATATTAAACACATCTCTAAAAGGTTAGCTGAGTACATGCAGTTAATCTATTAAAATAATTTGGCTTTTCATTTACTTATAAATATAAATTGTGTCCAATAAAATCGATTTGCATAGTTTTGAGCAACTTTTGATAAGTCCTAAGTTTTGAGATATTGTCTATTTGTTTACGTCTCTTGGGCGAGAGAGAATCATATCCCTCGAAGTCTGTCAAATAAAACAGTTTCTCCAGAGACCCGGTGTCGATATAACCCACTTGTTTATCTCTCAATCCACAAGGTAGGGGTTTAAGCGAACCATTTAGGTGGTAGGTTCTGGACTGGAAATTTAATTTTGTCTAATAAATAAGCCAGTACTAAATTGTTAGTGGCACAACCCTGTTTGTTTTTTTAATGGGTTCTCAATAAAAACAAAAGGAATCTAAACATACTAATTTAAAACAAACACTACAGATGGTTTGAAAGTAAACATAACCTCTACTTCTATTTAATATTTTTTTGCGTAGTTTACCTACTTAAAGTTTTCTCTGACCCAAACAATCTTTTATGAAATTAGTAAAATTTTAATTTCAACATTCAGCGTGTATTTTAAGGTGCCCTTACCATTTAATTTATGGTATTCCTTGCTCGCTGATGATATATCTATTGTAAATCACTGTTATTTAGAGTACATAGTAAGTAAATATATATATATATTAAAGAAATCATACTAGCTCAGTAACCTGAAATTATTATTATTTTTTTTTTATTAAAATGAAAAAAAAAATTTCAGGGTACTGAGTAAGTATGATTTCTTTAATATTTATAATAGTTGCCCTTTATCCAAACAATTGTATATATATATATATCTTATAGTTTATCTAAAACACATTTTTACTTAAAATAAAAATTAAACATTAAAAGCTCGAGGAGTATGGAGTGTGCAAAGAACAAAGCAAACTTATCCGCCTTTGTTGTTAGAGGTATGATTAGTACTTATCAGAAACACCGACGGATAAACATAGATAATTCATAACAATAGCTCAAGTGTCATCTTATAAACACGTGCATTGTTTATTATTGCAATGTTAAAAAATTTCAGCTTTAATTTATCTTTAAATTTATTCATAATTTGCCTCAAGGATTGTTTAAATGCATATTATATTTAAAGAATCAATCTTTTTGTTTCCTACCTAAAATGGCAATTTTAAGAAAGGTATAAAGAGCTATTGGATTTTATGGCATATAATCTTTGTCATTTCCTGAAGATTAAGTGTTGGTTTACATTTAAGAGGTAAGTCATAAATCTGAAGGAAATGAATGTATTAATCCTTCTAGAAAAACATGAAATAATGTTTGTGATTTATAATATTTATTTTAGCTTATCAATAGTCAAATGTAGATAAATGTTTATAGTATTACAGTACATTACTACGGTAACGACAACATGATTATAAGATGGTAAAATAAGCATCAACATTCGTATGACTTATGCTGTTCGTATAACAGGAACAACAACAATTGTTTAGATTGATTATCATTCCATTTGAGCGGCGTTAGACTTCAAGAAGCTGGTTGTTATGATATATGAGCGACTTCAAACATATATCTGTGGTACACATGTACATGCTTTCCACCACACCTATGTATTTTCATATGGTAGGCTGTAACTTAAAATACTCCCGCCACAGCAAACCTGCAGACAAAGCGAATTTATATTTACCTGATTGGATTTAAACTCAAATATCTCCTTCAAAATGGTAAATTTATTTCCTATGTGCATGCCATTAGGTTTAATGAATACTTAGGTTTGTTGCTACAAGTAATGTAATGGTTTGTGTTGTTTAGTTATCTACTAAAAGCTTTCTATAAATAACAAAAATTTGTCAATTTTGATTTAAAGGTATTTAACAAGCGATCTACGAAAGTTTAATTATCGTCCATAAGAATTACATAGTAACCATTAGGAACAGTAACCATACAACGCTTTAATATTATTAATAATTTGTTTTTTATGCTTTGTTTAAGTAACTTATAAGATCATGGGACTACACTTTGTTAATAAGATAGTGTGGTGAAAGAAACTACAAGAGAAATGTTTGCTCTATTCAACTAGGATCATTTTTATTCCCTAACTTGCTACAGGTTTACATGGGAAATGGCCTGTACTTAAATTAATTTTCAAAGACTTTAAGCATCTAAATTAAAGGTTTTATCCGGGAAGTTATCTGCACTACGAAGTTTATATAACTTAAACTCCAAGTGGTAATTTATCGTGGACGCACATTTCGTCAATCGCCAATGTAATTGAAGCAGGCAATGTCACTCTTGTGATAACGCCATGCCGTGGTTCCTTACTAACAACGACGTAGTCTCCCCTGTTAGAAATAGCCTAAAGCAGAACAAGTCGGTGCAAGCTACGTTCTATCCATTGGGTAACTTCTCTCTCTAAAAATAGTTTATTCGTTTGCTGATATTTTTCTATCGAGTGTAAAGTGTGGTGATTATAATTTCCTTAAGCTTACAGTCAACAAACAAAATACACCTAAGTGTTTGGGCTTGTAACATTAAGATAGAGAAAAATTAAGACGATGCGGCTGCTATAACGATCTTCTTCTCAGAGAGTATTTGTTACAGTCGCTCAGAGGAGGGGTACAGCTGCAACAAGTTGTATTTATCAAGCTCAACAACCATTGCCATCTCAATTTGTCTTTCTGATTCCTTGAGAAAAGGTTTGTTGCTGTATTAAACATGTCCTTTTTGTAACATGGCAGAGATAAAGCATTTTTTACGTCCCTAGGTTTTTGTATATTTCCAACATGGCATTTATGAAGCTATGTTGTTTATCTTTGTTTGGGTAGTAATCATAACACAAAGTGTTTAACTAACATTCTAGTTAGTTCTATAATAGATATTCAATACCTTTATGCAATCAGTCCAGACAAATGTGATTAATTATGAAGAAACAGCCAAGTAATTAAAGATATGAGTTTGATTGACACATTTATTAAAAATAAAACTAAACTATGTACCTTAAAACATACTAGTCTTTTTATATACGTTTGGATGGTTCTTTTATAACTTTATCTGAAAAATTTAATTTAAAATAAAAATCTTCCGTTTATCTTTTTTGTGTATCTTTAATGTTTAAAAATGCAACCTTCATACGCAGATTAAGAAATAATTTACGGGAAGATGAGGCAAGTGCATGACACAATTAAGTGGCAAGGTACACTCCTGGAAGCACATAATAATCTGACTCGCCATAATACTGTGCAAATTCAACCCTATGAAAAAGACATTGTTTTTAATACGCATTTTATTTTATAAACAAAATCAAACCCTAATAAAAGAGTGTACCAAACTGAAACCATCTTGTTTGCTGTTATATTTATACAAAGATTGTTACTGGCAGGATCTAGAGAGTAATTATTTTCCATGCATTTTATTCCTATTAAAGATGTCCTCAGCATAATGGTACATTTAGGTTACGAGTAGCAAACATATACAATTTATTGTTTAACGGCAAAACATGACAAAGTATGGTTTTAAATTTAAAACACAATTACCGATGTTGTCAAAAGATAAACATATTAAAGAGCTTTTCATTGTATTTAACTTATATCTGGCTGTGACATCATAATCAGTGAATCTAACGTTACTCGAAAGACAATCTTACTTGCTTTATTCTTGCTTTCTTTGTATCTTTATCCTGATAAGTCACACATTTTTGAAGACAAAATCACTTAATTTAAAATGAAAATGTGGGTATTAAATACTTGGTAAACCATGACGCTACTGCTTTTTTGTTTCTTATCTTACTCAAACATAGGACTCAAAGATAGGAAATAATCACCAAAATAGCTGCAAAAGTTACAAACATTTCGATGCAAATTAGTTCATGAGAATATAATTTTCTGGTAAACCTATCCAGTTATTTAAATTCCAAATGAAATGAGTTGGCGATAAACTTAGTTACAACGCACACGACGACTTGCATTACTCTACGGTTTTTACCAAACTTTTACTTGAACGTTGACCTTGCACGATAACTGGGCTGGACGTTCGCCATCTCAGTCCAAGACCATTACATATGATGGATCGGCATTGGAGGCAAGCCCGCTTCCTTCCCCAGATCTATGATATGGTCACAGTAAAACATGGTCAAACATAATGGGAAAACTTTTGACAACACTGTGTATAATTAATCAAAGTAATTTATTAAACATGTTATGCATGTGCTTAATTAACAAAGAAACTTGTGATTATTCATTTGAAGGTTTTTGTAGGTATAACAAAGACTAGAGCGTATACTTACTTAGCTATCGTATTTAAGTCTTATAGTATTCAAAGAATGTGTGAATTATTCACTTTTTTTATAACATTTGTAAAATGCTCTAGACTAGTAAGCACTTTTGAAAAATTAATTGCACTTAAATTGGAAATAGCGTCTTTACTGTTAGTAAATTGAAATAAAACCTTTAACTTTTTTTAGGCGCACTTGTCATGACGATTTCTTGTTTTCATACCTGAAAAATTGTGTGCGTTTTTCCTTAAAATGCTCACCCAATGCAAATACCCACTTTCAATGGTTTGTACCTATGAACGTGTTGGTTGTCAACCAAATTGACGAGTTGGTTAACCCAGTGAAGATACTGAATTTCCTTGAAAATATTCCAACAGTTTGAACTGAAATAAATCATTATTTTCCTATAAGTTTTAAATATAACGACTACCATCCGAATCTAAAATTGACCAATAAAAACTAATGTGACAACAAACAAAATGAATTCATACTACGAAAACATACCGGCTACACACATGCTAATACATTAAAAATACTCTTTTAATGTTGTTTGATGATGTGATTTAACAATTTTACGTTTAGAAGTAGTTTTACTAAATCTATACTCTTATCTGTTTCCAAAAATGACATATCCTAGGAAAACATGAAACCACTCTAAAAATACTGAATGCAACTGGGTGTTGTAGCGAGGAAGTGATTTAGTGATCCAGTAGTATATATTAGTAACACAGTGCAAGTGTAGTTCTGTGTCGGGGAAGGAGACGAATCTTGTTTATCTATCGTGCGACACAGAACATGACTAGATGTGATTGTCTCATTCTGTATAAACAGATGTTGCAATGCGTTCGGTTTGCGGCAGATAAGATAAACCGCTTAGCTGACGTTCTGAATTGAAGATTTCTGTGTGGGAATGTTAACACTAGAGGAAATTGTTATTTACAAATACACTCCAGTTATATTTAGTTTGTTATGTGTACAAACCAAGTGATGGATTAAGTTCAGTAAAAGCAATAAAGTGTTAAAATAATTGAGCTTACTTTTAATAAAATGAATTGATTCAAAGTCAATAGCTAAGCACATCAACGTCATAATTATTGAGTAAAAAATCTGTCTACATTCTTAGTACAATAAGAAATTTATCTATTACATAGCTTTTCCGCCCGTTCTACAGCATAGATTGTTTCGCTTATGGAGTGAGAAATGGTGACTAAACTGGTTATTACATTTAGGCCTCGAGGACTTGTCTAAATGGCTAGACAAGAGTTTGATTTTGTTTTAGATCGCTTTCAGAGATTTTGTGAAGCTGACTAACTCTCTTTATAATGGTTTAATCGTGAATTATTTGTCAGAAACGAGTTTTGAAATAAATTTAAATGTGCAAGCTGCTCATGGGTCCTTTCATATTTTCTAAAAGGACCATGCGCAAGCTTCGAGTTCATCTTGACTTTCGTCCTTTGACAATCAGACAGTGTTTATGACTTATTAAAATATCATGTAGACAGTTGTTGGATTTATTTAAGTTATTATTGGTGGATGAATATTGTTGTTAGTGTATTAAGTTCCATAAAAAGACTTACATTATAGGATTAAATTCATCATATCTGAACAATTTGAAAATAATTTTGTAAATTTAAAAAAAAAATCTGAAAAATTATCTGAAAAAGGTTCAATATTCAAGCAATTGAATATTCTTCTTTTTTAAGCTAAAAAAATGTCCCATAAGAAAAAAATATAACAGCACTTTTTAAAGCTTTATTTAGAATAATACGATATGGCAATTGCAATGAAAGTAGTTTTCAATAGGATTTGAAAAAGTGAATGAACATTAACTAGGCCTACTACCCACTCTTCAGTCTTCATACACGATGTAATTGTCCTGTCCTCATTATGGAACGAAAAACAATGAGAACAATGACATATGAGGGAGGAGGAGGGAAACAGATGGTTTTGTCAATTACACGAACAGCTGACTCTACAGTAGCGGCTGACTGTTCGGCCACCACAGACAGCTTGGCGACAAGCTTCATATTCACACGAGTAGCCCTACTTAATTATATATTTATACTTTGAATTATACAGTATAAAGAAAATCTATCTTACAGGCTGATGTAATGACAGCTACCAATCAGTATACATTATTGTAATATTTCATACAATATCTAATATATCTAACAATAAGCTAATATCTCTATCCATTTAGGTATTTTCTATGAAAATCTAAGATTTGATTACACATTGACTGTTAAATACTCTGAATACTAACTCAAAATTTTATTTAAAAAATACAAAGGAACAGAGACATAGCTGTGTGCAAAACAAGTTACAAGAGGATTGCTGATTATAAGAGGACATTGCACAACACGAGTTCAACAAATTGTAGTAAAAAAAAAAACATATTTAAGATTTCAAAGTCATTGTGAATTGTATAAATTTTTCTTAACGGCTAAACAACATGAAGTTGACTGTTCCCAGTTAATCTTTACGTCTAAATATGTTTAATATAACCTTAAAACAATTGTTTATTTTTTTATCTATTGAGATGGATAGATAAAACGTAAGTAGGATTATTAGAGACGGACTTTTAGCTACAAGTAAGAAAATGTATTTAAACTCCATATCGTCGTATCCCTTGAGGGATGGTGTAAATGTTCGTGCAAGAACTTGACGTAATCTATATGTGAATATTTCAAATGAAGGGGAGGGAGACCACCCCATTTTGTTAGTGAGCTGTATTTAATATTAATGAGATAGGGTTCCCGAGGCTGCTACCTTATATTTTTGTTGCTTTTAAGTTGCTTTTAAGAAAAACATTTTTTTCTTACGTTTTTGGTTTAGTTTGACAAAGTAGGGGCTTCAAAGGTTGAGATTTAATGGTATTCCTTGGAGTAAGGGAAATATTAAAAAACCTATTGAATTATGAAGCTAATATTTAGCCTATAACACAAATTTGAATTAAAATTTAACGAAAATACTGCATTTTCGATTTGCATTTAAAATACAACATTTTATCTTGATTCAAGTTTTGGAAATAATAAAAAAATTATGTTAACGATGTAAATTTCTTTGATATTGCTTTAAACTTTCAATGCTTTAAATATATGGAAAAACTAACAATTTCTAAAATTATATTTTTATAACGTAACTACTAATGTTAGAAACAATCAACCGTCACTTTTGAAAACGTTTGTTCAACAAGTTTTACCATCTTGCAAGTTTTTTTTTTTACCTTTGCCATCAGCCATTCATTCGTAAATTTCGTACTAACGTTTAGGATGTGGCACCGCTATATCGTTTAAACAAAACAGTTCGTCATGGAGTATTGAGACCTCTTCTACGTTCTAAATGACACTGAAATAACAGAACTAAGTTAAAGTAAAAAAATATCTCGGCAATGTTTATCAAGTATGTTAAATTTGAGCTGCGCAATCATCTATACTAATACAATAAACAGTTTACTTGGCTACTGTTAGTGTTGGCACTCTGCAAAGTAATTGAGTTATGATTAACTTACGGAGGTAAGTTTGTTTTCCTATTATAACTTTATCGCCACATAGTTGATCCACCGTACGTTTCAAAGAGCTTTAATACTAAGCTACCTTCACTTACTTACTGTACCTTACCTAAGTTCTTAATAAATTAAGTAATTTGTAAGACTTTAGTAGCTTTGGGTGTTTCCGCGTTATATGCCTTTCCAAGTAACGTTTACAACAGTAATCACAACGTTTCAAATGTGTAAATTTTTAGTAAAGAAATCGTCTCTAGACAAATAATGTACTTAATTTTAAAAGTTGTTGTTTAGACATAATTTATATACTAATGGTAAAACTCAAGTACACTCACTTGTATTAAATTCCCATATTCTATTTCCGTATTAGTATACAAAAATATTTTGGCTGGTAGAAGTATTACGTCCTGTATAGCATCTAATTATTTGTATTATTATATTTTATGCCTGTAGTTAATTATTGTCATATTAATTAACTCTGTTGCAAGTGATTCATACACAACAACCAAACTACAGCTATGATTTTTCATATATACAGATATATTATTTTGGAACCTTAAAAAACATTATAAATAAAGTCAAATCAAATCAAAACATACTTTTTTTTTAAAATATATTGCAGAATATAAATTATAAACATAACTTCCATAGAAACAGATTGCTATTGCATAGATAAAAATAATTAAATATAAAAATACATGTAAACTTAATAATAACAACAAAGGATGCAAGGTCTCAGAGAAGCTATGTTAAATATATACATTAAGGAAATAAGCCTACATGGGCTGGAAGCCTGTGCGTAGGCTCAGTCGCTATCAGTGACTTACGTATTTGTTGGAAAACATTAATATTCATAAATATTCAGAAAATCTTAAAAAAATAATTTAATATAATTGTAAAACTATTCTGAGGCTAAATTAGTGAAATGAGCAATTTGAGGAATAAGGCAAGGCGGAGGGCACAGACATAAATATAGTTATGAATTATATTAGTTAAGAAGTTTCTTCATTGATATAAGAAGATATACTTATTGTATTCAAAAGGTGTTTTGAAACAACAAATTGATAAATGCTACACAGTCAAGATACGTTGAATATATTTAGGACAAAAAGCCAAGCAAAGATTCCTCTTAGAAGCAAACTGTGTGGCCTCCGCTATCACTGACACCATTACATATGATGGATCAGGGCAGATAACCCTGTCCAAACCCTACGTTCTTAACAATGTCTAGAACTAAATATTTTTATTACCTATTTTATTTGAGCAATTCTTATAGGCCTAACAGTTAGACAAGTTTTAAATTATTAATTTTCATAATACCTAAAACATAGGCTGTATCAAGGTTTTAAATGTTTAATTTTGTATTTTAGCTTAACTAAATTGTATCATGGTATAGATGTTTATTTAAATTATCTTGAGTTTTTGTACAGAGGCGTATACCTAGCAAAAAAGCTCCACTTCCTCAATTTTATTTTCCAATTATGACCACACAAATGAACGAAGCTATTACATTAAGTTAAAACTAAACTATGGAATAACCACCAAGCCCCTTTTTGTGTAAATTTTCCAAAAATCATAATTCTTTGTGAATATTTGTTAGAGTTAACAATTCGTAAGATACTCTCTTACCTCAGATCAGCTGATTTCATTAGTTTCCTCACGATTCTTTCTGATTTTATACAAACAGCTGACTGATGCTCCACAAACAGCTGTTTGACGTCTCGAAGCTTCCTGTTCACACAAGGGAGATAAACCACCTTGAACTGAATTGAATATATCTGTATTGGTGATTCAAAGCAACGAGTCTAAACCCGGTTACACGATCCAAAGTAATATAGGATAACTGTTATTTTGTTGAAGATATACTTTAATCTAAACTTAAATATATTTTTGATAAACCTAGATAGTTATTTTTTTTTATATTCAAGTATATTTGGTATGTCAATCATATTCAAATTAACTGCCTTACACCACACTGTACTATGAATAATTGAAGTTACTGCATAAAAAATAAATAAATTAAGTCACATACATAAAAGTAGCGGTACTGCGAAAAATGAAATCTATCTGGAACTATTCCATCATTTTCTGGATGAATATGTTTAATAATAAAAAAAAAACAAAGTTAATTTAAATTTGCAAATCATGTTTGTTACCAGGATCTTTTGGAGGATAAACAGAAACAAATTAATTAGCAAAATTAACTAATATTAAAAAAATCAAACAAACTAATAACAAACATATGATTCATAATTACGGTTATTCGTCACGAGTTGACAAGGAAACATTTTTAAATCAAAAACGGAAACAAAAATATGTTTGGAATTGGTATGAATACATAATAATTAATGGTCATTAAGACAATGGTTTACATTGGACTTTAAGCTTAAAATGTAGTAACACGCTTTAGTAGCTTTACTGTACGAAAATATAACAAAATGCATTTGAAACCAATCCAATCTGCAGTTGTTAAAGGATTGCTAGCCTCATACAATATATCCCCTTTAACGTTGTTTTGAGCTCAACCGTAATATCCCGGCTCTCATCACAGAAGTAGCTTCAAATCCCGCCAAATCACCAATGGATTTTAACCATGTGATAATGTCACAACCCAGACATTCAGATACTAAGAGCACAATGTCATTTTATTCTCTTTTGAAACCCACACTACAAAATGTCCAAGCGATAAACATTATAATTAAATTGTTTAGTAAATGAATACCTATAAGGGTTTAATAATAAAACATGGAGTAAAACCTTTTAAACATTAGTCTGTATGTGAATTGAAACAGATGATGTTTCAGTTGACTGTTTAAACCACAGTCATGTTGTATACAGAGATTAAATAGTTCATGAAAATTGACTTTAAATATGCTACTTTTTCATAACTGTAACCTGAATGAGGTGAGAAAATCACTCATCATATTGTAGATCTAAAAGCAACAAATGGTATTGATAGTAAATTATTAGTTTTATTCACCAACACTGTCTCAAACCAATATAGATTTTAAAAAGTAAAAGGGTATCGCATTATTCGTTTTGCCTCAGAATTGAACCCTATAAAATTGTGTGCATGGGTCCCCTCAGCATTATAATAATAATTGAGCACATATGCCACCATACATGGAGGAAACCACCAGCTTTTTGATAAAGTACAGCAATTTCTCTAATCTGCGTTGCGAAATGCCGATCAACGAATTTACTTAAATACATAAATAACACGGTAAAATAAAAAATATATGTTATTTTTGAGCATTAAAGTACTTTTCACTAAATTATAGGCTACAAATGTTGGACGATAAACAGTACCTGAATTCTATGTACCCATAAAATGATTTTAAAAGGGTAACGTTAAACGGAATCCAACCACCATATAAATTAACACGGTTCAAAAGTGCTGTGGGTCAGTGTGCCAACAATTATACAATTAGCGGCAATTAGTAAGGTCCCTAATTGATTTATTGCGTCAATTCCCGGTAGGATGAGGAACTCGACCTTGATGTTTTAACAACAGTAGTAATCTTTGTAGTCATTCCATGACTATTATTGTGTAGTATCATTGACGTTTTTATCAAAAATATTGTGTGAACAATTTAAACGATGAAGTTTAAAATTTTAATTTTTTAGTAAATGTAATTTAGGTAATGCCATAGCTGCTATTACAATTAGAAGTTCCTGACTACCTTTGAACAAACGTATTAAGTAAATGGATGAATAGCATTTTAGCCGAACAAAACCTGACGGATTAATACTTAGCTATTGACGCTTATCTAAAAAATATTTTAATAAGTTACTCATTGCATCTCATTGACTCAGTTGTGCTCAATATTGGTTCAACTAATAATTAATACTAGAGGTCGTCCAGTGGCCTAAAACTCGACAAAAAATACCCAATGTACAGATTTCTCTATTTTCACCCAACGCTGTAAATAAAACATGTGATTGGAATTTCTTCTATTTGTTTTGATTTTCTGTTTGCATTTCATTGTTAATTCGTCATCAGCATAGCAACCCATAAGGCCCATGTTACTTTTTTTAAACTTTAAATTAATTTGTTGTGCTTATTTTCGAGCCTGTTTTAATTTTTATAGGTATTCTGCACACCTACAGGAAAATATTTTTTAACAGGATGCCTAGATTTTCCCTACGATGCACACCTGCTGAGAAACAAATATTCTAAAGAGACATGATTGCCTATTAGTAGAATAATGTTACTATTAGAGTGATTCGGGTTTCGTTGAATAATTACCATACTTAAGGTACTATGTACAAAATGTAATAAACATATAAAACAGAATAAAACAATAATTTTAGTACTAGATCCTTATTTTTAAGAATCGTACGAAAGTAATTTACAAGATCTCCTGAGGAAGTTTTTAACCCGGGAGAAGCAGGAGTTAATAGTCAATTACTCGTCAGTTTACGTCAGGGCTTCCTTAATTTGATGAAAATTAAAACAGATTCATCCTAAAGATGCCAGGTTTTCCACGAGTGCAGCTAAAAGATGTGGCGTGATTCTTTGGCCTATATCTGTTAGAGATGTCTTGAATTGCACCTTTTTATTGTAGTTTTTAATTCCATTCCCATATGATACAATAAGGTTTCTTTGTAACAGACACTTGTTAATCTCCCTACTCCACAGATTTTTACGATTGTGAATTACTAAATCATTATTTTGTATTATTAAATCATGCACTATAAAAGTTTACGTTTCCTTGGCAAGTTTAAAACTACTTCAATGGACACGAGTATAAATTTGGGTTTGGTGATGAAATTAGATATTTAACTCTACGTTGGGTAATATATCAAGTATCACTCTGCTACAAAGCTTTTTAAAGAAACAACTCTTTCATCTTACGAACTTTTAAAGTGTAATGATACCAGAGTGCATTTAAGTTGGAAATATTTACCCATCATTAGCCATTCCGCATGAGGTATAACAACCTTAGTTTTACGTTAAAAATATTAATTGAAAATTACCAACTAAAACTGTTAGTTCACCTTAAGATCCAAAGAAAACCAATAAAAAAATAAATCCATCTACATGATTGAAAATGTGATCTGTTAAAAATGGTGAAATTAAAACACTCACAATGAAAATACAACCGAATCAATAACTCTTGCTAGTGAAAGAAACATACACCATTTAATGATGTTTATGTAAATACCAAACATTTGCATACAAAAATATTCATGATTAAAGACTCCTCTCCCACCATACGTTGTAAGAGAACACTTTACAAAATATCTATTATTCAACTATATCACACAAGTAAAGTTATACTTATTTTGTACCGATTCAATAGTTTTAAACACAGTTAAGGGTTAAAGGTTGTATTTGGTTCGACTATTTTAATGTACACTTGATCTAATGACTTACATGTTTCTGTGGATGTTTTTAGTTTTCATTTCTATATTCTAGCTATCATGATTAATAAAATGTGGGCAGATTATTGATATGTTTAAAATCAGCCATTACATGTTGACTCCTGTCCCACCTACTCCCAGGTACCAGCAAAGTGTTCTACGTAAAGCGGCATGTTCTCCCTTGGTCCAGCGATGTAAAACGGCCATAACACTGTTTATGTGGCTTTCTCACTTTCATTACACCTTTGTCATGAAAATGTGAGGTTAAACAACTTATTTTAAGTTCAAGGATTGTCAACTTTGTATGTGTAAAGCTCACGACATAACGCGAAGGCAACACATTGTAAGGGGTTTGTAATTAAGGCTTCGCTTTTACATTACTGAAGTTTTATGCACTATGGTAAACTCATTGACCCATTAAGTCCATGATTGTTTTGAGGATTTGTTTGAAGATTGCTCAATGAGTACGCGTTTTTATCTTAGATTGAAATCGCCTTGAACAAAATATTATGTAGCACTAATAGAAAAATAAGTAAAAATGTGTGCTCAGTTACAACCTCAGAGCACCTTAGTTACAACCGATAAGTGTAAAAATATATAAATCAAAAAGTCAACATGTAGGTGCGAAAATGTGTGTAATATTAAGTTTGAAATCATCTTCGTAAAATCGTCTTCGATGAATATCAGGAATTACATATTTTTCGAAAGTTTAGTAATATACGAATTTTAGAACATACACAACTAGTTAAGGCAGTATAAACATAAATTCTGTTGTTTCGTTTCTTAAAACAATATTAATCAAGTTATAGGTATAACTTTTAGAGGAAAATTGGGGTTAATAATGTGTTAGTTTATGTGTTAGTTGAAATGTAATACAACATTTTGTATGAAGAGCATATAGTTACCCAACATATTCATAACCCAGCATACATATCCCCAACAGAATTCTGATACAAACATGGCGCAGAGTATTCAACAGTTATGATGTGCAAGTAAAATCGAATAAGAGGATTTAATACGAAACCTGATTCTTCATCTTCATGTTGTCGTGGGAGTTACTGGATATCATATTAAACATTGATAATATTTGTTTAAAGCTTATATTACAGGCTGAAAAAAATACTGACTAAAAACATAATACTTACTAATGTGTCTGGTTTTTTTTTATGTACAGCGTATTTATAACAGAAGATACAAAGATTTATCATATTGAGTATTTGAAGAAAGATCAATAACTACCTTCTCGTGATTAATTTCAAATTTACACGTTGTAGTATAGTTTGTAGCATGTGTCAAACTAGCCTGTCTGTTAGTTTTATTAATTTGTATGGATTGTTTTATTTAGACAAAGTAAATTTGGTAAATGTCTCAGATGTAAAACTCTAGACTTGCTTTAGGGTATTTTAAGCTTCACCCAAAGACATCTTTTATTATCTCTAAATTACTTTGGTAATTACTTACATGTATATATATATATCTCATTTCGTTACATATTTAAATATTATATAAAAGTTAGGCCTATTGCCTGAATACAGTTGTAAATAGTTATTTGTGCAACTAGTGAGAAAAGTGAGCAATTGACTCACTCGAGAGAAATCCTTACTCACGAGCCGTAGGCGAGTGAGGAATGGTTTCTCGAGTGAGGCAATTGTACTTTGAACTCGAGTTGCACATTATACTTTTCCTACAGTTACCATAAAACAAATAGATTGGTGAAGAAACATAACCTATTTTTACACAGAAGTGAACTTTTAATATAACATTTAATGTGAAGTTACAAATACAACAGTACAACAGCTGACCAGCTGACTTACAGCCAGTGCTGCCAACGTATTTCGCGCGCATACGACGTTGCCTGCATGTTACGCGTTCACTATTTCGTGCATTCACGTTGCAAATCTGGAGTGAGACAAAGTAATTAGAGTGAGACAATGTTAACATTGTCTCACTGATGAGCGAATTGGCCACTTTTCTTTCTCAAATCAGTGAGAGAACATGTACATTGTTAGGTAACTGTAGGAAAACAAATTTATTTCCAATATTCTGCCAATCAATAATTTTCAAAACAAACAGCTCCAACATCGTTCCACAATAATAAAAACGTAGACATTGTGCCTAGCTTTAACTACAAATTCCCAAAATGGGTAAACAAATAGTTGATGTTAGCAAATATGAAATGAAGGAATCAGGATCTATTATTAGGAAATCTTAGGGTTTGTTTGATTACTTGTCCTTAGTTTATAATAGATATTTATTTAAGGAAGGTTAATATAACCGTAACCTATTATAGTATGCCGCCCTGCACGGAAAATTCCATGTATTGTCTGGCATGAGAGATAGACGGGTTGATTAAGATCTGTCATTTATCGGTTTTATTTCGTAGAACTTGGCGACCTAGATCAGATGGGTTTTAAGGATTCGACCGTATTTGAAATGGCTAAAGACTCCGTCAATAATTCAAGTTTTTAAATTATATAGTCTACTGTAGTTCCATATCAATAAAGAAGATTTGAAGGGTCCAATCTCTGATTAAGGAAGTGTCAACCTAAATTTTTATATTAAATAGAAATTAATGTTATTCAAGAGTAAACGTGGCGATCGGGTTCTAGTTTTATATTATAAGCTATTTAAATGTTTGCTTGCTTTAAAATGAATCGTATTTTATAGAGCTTTGCAACAGTTGGGATTTAACTGATTCTAGTGTATTTTAAATGTACTAGAAGACATTGGTATTATTTGGGGTTTATAGGCAATTTACATCAAATCTATAAACCATGTTGAATCCATTTCCGATGGCCCGTAACGATGCTGACCTTGTAGTGTCTACAAAATATTTATTTTATTAGATTGATAAGTAGTGGTACTTTTAATACTTATTTATTTTATTTATTTATTTTTTAATTATTATTTTAATTGATATTAATAATCAATTATTTTAATTATTTAATAAAAATTAAGTTAATTATTTCATTTATTGATTTTGCATTATTTGTTTTATGCACCAATTAATTTTAAAATCCTCAAATACTAAAATAAATCCTCGCAATCAAATTAAACTGTTAATTTAGTAAAAATCAACATATTTTAAAACTGATTAAATCAATGAAAAGGACACTAAAAAATATTTTTTTCCTTTGTTAACACAAGCAAAAATGTCACCTAAAGACATACAGCAGTTGAAGTATTGAACAATTCCTGTTAGAAATTGACACGTTTTTTTATTTATCTGTACACTGTCGTATTAGGTGATCCTAAATGGCGTATCTTTTCACCTATCTGTTAGGTTCTCCAATTTGTCAAAATATCAAAGTTTGACTTTGCGGGTGTAGTGTATTGTCAAGCTTTTACAAAATGAACACAATATCTGTTCACTTAGGAAAATTGATTTTCTTTTATATTGACAGTCAAGCGACACGTATCCTCCACAGAGACTGAACTAAGACTTTCCGAATTCGTTTTATACTTTAAGAGAGTAATTTTCCTATACATTTGCTTTATAAAATTGTTCAATTATTTATTACTTAATATTTATTTAGAACATGTTTGTTAATTACATTTGATTAGACACAATTTATTGAGTTAATGTTTACGAACTAAATATAAAATCTATGTATGCCAAACCCTTTTGAATAATCTCAATGTTTTGCTATTGTCATGGTATGTTATTGATAAATTTTATTAATAGCGTTATTATGTTGATAAAGTTACGTTTTTTTTTATCTATGTGTATCTCTTTCCCAATCAACTTAGAGGAAAATTGAGTTGACTTATTATTGTTAGTTATTCATTTTGGTGTACTGTAATACATTATTCCAGGATTAAATTACAAGTACCATGAGAACCATAGCATTAAACCTTAAATTACACATACCTAACACATTTTTTATAAAGTGATTGTGAAATGTTATAAGTGAAACACAGTGTATTGTGAAATATTACTATTACTGGAGTGTATAACAATGGCGCTAATTAAATTAAGTGTTAATGTCAGCCAAGGGAGGGAAAGGAACAGCTGATTGTTGTAATTACTCAGATGATTCTCCAATAAAGACAGCTGACTGGCCGCATGACAGACAGTAGTACATTAACCCTCCCCTTCAACCATTATAGGTCGTCACTGTCGTATCGATACTTTGCTCCTTCATTTATCTTTTCGCTATTTTTTTTATAACATTTTAAATTACATAATATATAATAATAGTGTCAAATTTAAATGTACGATATTTCTATTTACTCTAATATTTACATAAACACTTATTTTATAGGAAAAAATATTGTTTGTTAGGGTCCGAAGAAATATTATGAAAATTGTATATTCAATTTGGTAGCTTAGTTTGTTTTACAAACATATAGATGCAAAAACTTAAGTTAAAAGCTGTATGTGGATAATTATCTATAACATTTTTCATAGTAAAACTTTGCCTATTTACTGTAGTAATATTAGTTTACATTAGTGAAAGGACTTAAGACACTGGTTTTAAGTAAAACCCAAATCTGAAGCAAAATAGAATCCTACATTTTCGTCTTAAGTTGAATTCTGTATGCTTGTTTGTTATTGGTTTTGTTGTTGTTGTTGTTGTTATAAACATACTCGATCATAAATTGTCCTAATTCAATCACCATGTATAACTAAATTAATCATTTTAACTAATGTAATTTCAATATTATTTAGATTTATGTTTGAACTTTGGACTGAGGTCATGTTTCACTAAAATATAATACATGGATAACAGCCATTTATTTTTAATTATTTATTTATATTTTTTATATTATTTTTGTTTGATTATTTTTTAATGATTATGTATCCAAAAGTTAACTTCAATATTTTTGTAACAATTGGTATTACTGCAAACATAGTTTTCATAGTTGTCATAGTTTGTCATGTTTTTGATTCGAATTCTAAATAAAATTTTAGGGCGTAAAATTACATGGGTTGAAATAAACCAACGCTTTACTTCAAGTAACCTTTTGGTTTAAAAAACCAAAGATAGTGAATTTAAAATGCTTATTTATAAGAGAATTATTTTAACTATCTAAAGACTTAATTGAAAAAGTTTATCCGATAGTATTTAATAAAGTAGGTTTATTTACTATCATAGATGGCTTAGTAATTTTTAAACTTTTAAAAGGTCATATTAAATTTTTTTCATAATCGTTTTATAAACAGTTTTCTGTATTTTTTGGACGTTTTAGAGATAATTTAGAAACCATTTAATGTATTTGCGGGTAACTCAAACCTTTTTAAGAAATTTAAATAAAATAACTTCCATTTGGATGTACTCACTTAAACACAATACTTACGAACCTTGAATTTCCCTTTTAATTTCCGTCAAAACCCACTGTTTCCTTCAACATGGCTGCATCATAACTAACACCCTTGATAGTAATTTAATACAAGCTTTGGGTATTGAATGTTCTTAAAGTTAAATTATGGTTAAACAGTATATATATAATGACAATAGTGGTTGGATAAACCCCAAAACACAAATGGATTATTCGTTTATTTATATTTTCATAGGGTAAAAAAAATCCAGTGATAAAACACAATGCAACCCGTCACTAATACTTAAAAAGTTCATCTACACCTACCTTTATCTAAACTCTAAACTAGAACAATCTAATAATAGTTTTATTCTACGTTTTAATGCTCAAATCGTATAAACTAATGAATATACAGTATTTAACTGATGTGTAAAATATTAAATGAGTAGACTAAATATGACTCAACAAGAGTTTGAAAACAACCAAGCTTAATTTCGGTTATTCTCATGTCCAGTTTAAAACACACCACAGGATACTCTTTGTAGTCATGTCAAGTTTTAAGCTCGACACGACCCTTCAAGGTAAAAATGGCAACTGACATACTAAAAAAGTCGTAATAGCTTTTGGAAACGTAGAAATCCCTAAATTCATAATTAAATTGAATCTACATATTTTTCCTTATAAAAAAAAAATATTTAAGAGCCAGATGTTAGAGGTTAATATTTCCAATCATACGAGAAAAACGAGGCAAGTCACTTCTGCTGTCCTAAGCTGGTCGTGTATAATAAAAATATCTTTCGTCTAAATATTGAACAACTATTTGATTTTATGTGCCAGGCGAGTGTGGCGTATTAAAAATAACTGTTAGAGATAAAATGAAGACGTTTATGTGACTCTAAATACGAATATATTAAATCCAAGCTCGTTTATTTATGTATGTAACTGTAATCCTTATATATAATACGTGAAGGCGATTTCTAGAAAACACTACTCCTCCGTTAATAATGGACGGATTTTTACAAACGACGTGTCAAAATAAAGTATTTTTTGTGTAGACGCCCCCTTTCACCAATTCATGTAGTAAAAATCCTCGGGCTTTGCCCCACAGGCCATCAAAGTTGGAGTTTCTCCCATAAGATTAACATGGGGGAATCTAAATATTTGATTGGAAACTTTGTCCCCACTAATTTGAGAGAACGGTTGGGCGTAGAAACTTGGTAGAGGTGTCCAAAGAAAGGTCTTGGTCTGTAGATGAGTAATCAAAAGAAAAACTAAGCAAAATCCCTTAGGACTCTGCCCCAGAAGCCTTTTAAAGATCCCTCCACAGAGTTGTTTACATTTTGGCCATGAGAATAATACCTTTTAATGAAACAGCTGTTCATTTTTAAATTGTATTCCAAACAACACATATTTATTGGGAGTTGAATTCTACAAAATAAGTATTTGCAATGTTATTTTCTGATTTTAAAATTGATTTTCTTCTGTATCATGCCATGTTTTGCAATATAACGTTCCATTACGAAATCAGTGGAAAATCCTTTTATCACAGCAATTCTTAAATTATTTCTTATTGAACTATCTTATATCTATTGTACGGGTTGGTGTGTGCCACTTTTGCCTACATTTTATCATATTATTCTACAAAATATCAAATATTTATGTAGAAATATCTGCTCTTATTGTGTCTAATAAAATCCAAACTTAGAAACATTGCCTAAAATGGTACCTATCTTGACAAATTATTTGCACCTGCCTATATTACGGACTTACGGCGCACTGAATTTGTAACATTATTGAAAATAACACGATATTTTGGCTGTAAAATATGGTACAAAGAGAAAATAGGTACAATTTAAGCAGCTACTGTCATGACAGAAAGGTCATATTCCTTTTAAACTAGATCACATAATCCTTTGACTGGGACGGGTGGCGTCGTCCTGTAATCCAGCTACTAGGAGGTCACGAATTGTGGATATTTATAGGAATGCACTGTGGATGCGATACTCCCTGGTGTGGATTAACGTCCGCACGAGTGAATACTACGACTACCCGCAGTGCTATCCTGATAATTATACCAATTCATAAATACCAATGAAAAAAAATTGTTCCAATTCAACTATAAATTTTAGGTCCCTTGGTTGCCATTCGCTGTATGGGCTATTAATTAACAGCTGTATCTAAGGAATGTCGGCCTTAGTCACTAACAAGACTTCAAGATCGTGCCACTCATCCTACACTCATCTCCATTCATACTTGGCTTACCTACTATGAATGGTCGCTATAAAAAACGTATTAAAGGATTAAAGTATTTATCATATACGTTGATTAACAATATGTATACGTCAATATATACGTAACAGCCATTTTACAGTATTTTTGCTTTTTGGAAATTTTCCATTGCTATGTCATTTGCATTATTTATTGCCAATGAAGCCGCCAAGATCATATGAACTAGGAGGCCCCTAACAGTTCAAGAATAAAAGCCAACTTTACTTCATGTATTCCACTACACCTAACATTCCGTAGAGAGATTATATTGACAACTTTATGTTATTGATAAGGCCAAGACAACTAACTAACATCCCCCATGTCAAGGAATTCCAGCTTTATCAGTAACCCCATAGTCAATTTCTCAAAACTATGCTAGAGGGTCCATTCATTGGCACAGAAGTACGATATGAACTTACGCGTGACTAAGGAAAATCAAACTTACACTGTAACCCCGCACTGTAACGGATATAACTCCCTTTGAAGTTAGAACGTGTCTTCTCAACAAACATATATTTTTTCTCAAACACTGATGAAGTCGTGGAAGTGTTTAACTACAAGATCCACCAATACGATTTAAATACTATTTAAAGGTTCTACCAAAGGAAGAGATACCATATAACATACCAATAATAACTCCGATGGCGATGACGTACAGGATAGGAAATATTTTAATCATTGAATGAACAACCAAATTTGGCAACTAACGCAATATTGTTATTTTTTTACACTTATTACACTTATATTAAATATGTATATTTCACCCAATTCATCGCAGTTAGATGAATTAACGTAAGCCTTGAAAGTAACCGTCGATTTCGACGGGTTTCCCCTAGTAGAAATGATGTGTTGGTGCAAAATTTAGAGGCTTTCATATTTAATAAAATCGACAGTATATGGTACATTTATTGTAAAAAATATGCGAATTTTATGACAAAAATATAGTTAACATTATTGAGTTATCGTGCAGCTCTGTGTAGTGGTTAACTTAAATATCTAAGTATTAGAAAGTTAAAATACAGAAAGCATACACTGTGTATACACTGTGTAAACATCATCTGACGAAGGAGGAATGGAACAGCTGATTGTTGTAATTGCTCAGCTGATTCTTGCCAATAAAAACAGCTGGGGGCCACACAACACTCTCTGTACGACTGTGGTTAATTCCCACTCTTTCAGCCAATCCAGGCCACAATCAATTAAATCATTTGTCTATGCAATCAATGTCTTACACCATTTCTTGAATTCCCTTTAATACGGTATTATTACAAATTAGTTTGACCTAACATATATATGTTATTATTATATTACATTTTTAACCAATAAAATTCAATATTTTGGTATGAATCAAAGTCTCTATCATACTAAACCACCTTAAAGGTGGTGCTATTACCATAATATTATTTTATAGTGTTGAGTAGAAATTACCATAAGTAAAATTTATCTCAAACGAAGTTTTCAATATTTTTTTGACAATTAGTGACTTTTTTAAGACAAGGGGCAATAGTAAAACTTAAAACTGTGTTATGTTTTTAATATGTTTAGTTAAGGTTTTATTAGTTCAATTTCGACTTGCATCTATGTAAAAATAAAAAATAAATGAGTATGTTTTTGCATTTTCTTTCGAAAGAATTGTGAATATTAGCGAATTTCCCTATAGGGAAGTAGCTATTACCGTAGGTCTCATGGTAAGACTTAGGCCCAGGACCGATTTACTTTTTCATTTTAATGTCCCCAGAGGCCAAAAACACCATTCGTTCAAATTTATATATATATATATATATATATAGGTATATATATAGATTTATATATATATATGTGTGTCCGTGAACATGATAACTTGAGTAATATTTATCCGATTTTGATGAAATTTGGTTTGAAGGTGTAAGGCGGGATAAACTTGAATGAGTTCGCGATCCAGCATGATCGGACCATGGGAACAGGGTTTTATGGGGGGTTTTATGGGGTAAAAATTGGTTTTTCTCACTTTTTACCCTCAAAACACAAAATTTCCCAATTTTTCTCTAAACCTTCTTAAAGAGCTTAAAAAAACAAACAATTCAGTATATCAAAGTGTTTTTGTACGGTTATTGGTTACGGAGAAAACTAAAAACATTTTAAATTTAAAATTCCCATGTTATTCTTATGGAGAATATTGTAAAATGTTGTAGTTTGCTTGTTTATGGATATATTTTGATCAAACTTGGCAAATTTATTTATTTTATAGTAAGCTATCAATATTTTACTAAAAACACACTACTTTATTAGTTTCCTTGTAGCAGCAAACCTAGGTACTCGTTAAACCTAATGTTATTTAAATAGATCAATTGAAAATCAATTCAGCCAAATGGAAATTCGCTTGGACGGCAGGTTTGCTGCGGCGGGGGTATTTTGTTAAGTGAGACGTGAATAAGTAATTCACTTTCTGTAGTCATAACTGCTAACCTCTGGCAGTATTGGGTGGTCAACAGTCAGAAAACAGGGCGTTTACATTCAACCCAGGTGTGCGAGTAAAGGTACTCATTGGAGCTGATTGAGGCTGGAGTGGCAATTGTGCTTAGTTAACACAACTGAGCTTTAAGGAGATTGCGTGAACTACAGTAAATATAAATGGTGATTGTTCCTAAATATTAGTTCTCATAAACACGGATGAACGGAAACACGGGCTCAGATAGGGTTGGTTCACCAGTTATATTTTGTTAACAAGTGAAGATCGTGTTCTAAATACGTACCCAATTTTCAAGAAGTGACATTGAAATTATATTTTTAATATCAAGTATTTGTAGAATATCAATGAATTGTTTTATATTATTAACTAGAATAGATCTTGAAAAACTAAACTCCATACATGTCAGATAAGAGCCATATATTTTTCTTAAAGGTTTTTGATATATATGCTAGGGCCCTTAGTATAGTTCCAAAAATACTCTTACAATCACATGAGCTATACCAGAGCTAGAACCAAATAAAGCAACAATAATAAAACATGATAAATTAATGTTTTGCTACCAATTGAAAACTTACAAATAATTAACCTAGTAAATGCGTTGTATTAAATAAGAATAATCTATTGAAAAATTATTCAGGATAAAGGTAGATTCTGATCGAATGATGGTATAACTACTTTGTGGTTTTAATGTTTTAGATGCAGTCATATATCTCTTTATTGATACGATATACTATCAACCATTGAACAATCATTAGTATTCAATGCCACTATTTTAATAACTCAGTGAACATATTTTCGACTTAAACAAGAAACATTTTGAACTTATTACTAAACTAAATAAAAAAAAATAAATAATAATCAAAAAAGTAATTTTCGGTGCAGCACTCTTTCAACATAATAGTCGGTTGTCTTTGATGTGGTCTAAGATATTCCAAGTAATTTAGTTATCAACAAGATTTAGGCGCAGGGTTAAGTTTTCTCATTAAACTTTCTAATTTGTGCAGTTTCTTAATTATGTACTATATATGAATACATTTTGTACAAGTTATGAGTTTGATGTTCCACGCCAGTGAATTAAAGAATTTTTAGACGCACATATTGTGTAAAAGTTTATTGTGTTACTGTGTTAGCAATAAAGGGATGACAGTTATTGTATTTTCAGAACCACCAAGTCATGGTTGTTGTTTAATTTTAATATAACATTATCAGTAAGTAGAGTAATTGAGTTTCGATTACTCATAACACTTACTTAGGGTAAAATATTCAGAAGTCCTTTTACGGCTGTCATTAATTGTGAGAATACTGGACAATAATTTATCTACTATACATTTTAGCATAAATATAAACACAGTTACACAGATATCGATCGTAGTGTCGTTGAGATTCACGATTTATTATTGTTGCATTACACCTAGTTGTACTAGAATTTACGGTTTCAATATTATAAATAAGAAGGTACTAAGCATTTTTATGTGAAATATAGTTAGTATAATATGGAGAACAAATTAATTATAAACTACATGGTCGTGTAATGGAATACATTGTCAAGAAATTGAGCTAAACTAAGATCTTTGTTAAAAAGTGAGTTTCAGCAAAACTTAGACGTCGCAGTAGTATATAATTTCTGAAGCTCAGATCAGGCACAGAACTTAAATGTAGCCCTTGTTGAACATTTAACATTTAATTTATTCCATAATATAACAGAATTTTTTTTATTTTTTTAATTAAATGTTATTTCCTCACCTTCACCCTAAACATAACATCATTGCCAACAGTTTTTTTTGTACTTTCTACAGTACGATTTGGTCTACTGGATTCCTGCCCAATTGATCTTATGATCTATTGTTAGCACGAGTCATAAATTTCACACTGTTTCTAGATTTACTGTTTGTTAATATGGTAGATATGGTGGTTAATATGGTTAGATCCTAAAACTTAAGATCCATTCAGTTTTTGGTTGAAAAGGAACAAGATGAGCCGGAAACCGATGGCTCTGACTAGAGTGATGACAATTGAAGGACCACAGATAAAACTCTTCTTCATTTATAAAAATAAAGCAAATCACTACTCATGATTATTCTTGACTGTACACGAATATTTCCAACGCATTTACTTTATATAAAAATAAAAAATATCTTCTTGGATCCTTGCTTGTCACTTGGTACTATAAATTCTAAATTGGTATTTAGATGAGAAATAATGCAATTCTAGTGGTAAGTGAGAGAGAGAGAGAGATAGAGATTAAAATGTTTAATATGAGCAAAACCAAAAGGCAACAAGCAGTGAGGTAACAAGTGAGAGGTGAGTCAAAAACTGAACTGACGAGTAGGAAGTGGCCAGTAGTGAACTTTGGACAGTTATGTCATCATATCAGCTGTTGAATCCTTTTAATAACTGAACTAAAATGCTTGACTTGAATGTTAATACCACTTGATTAATTGTTTTTATTTTATTGTATTATTTTTCATATGTTAATAAATAAATATTTTATTAACTGACTTTAGTCTAATTGCTAAATATTTAATACTATTTAAGATAGCTTAAGTTATTGGAATTAACTTTGTGTGAACCAAGCAAAAAAAGTTGCAAAATAAAAAAAAACAAATACAAGAAAAATAGTTGTAAGGTTAATTATCAAATTGGTTTGTCAATCCAAAGTTAGTTATGTCATTTAGAATGTGTCTTTTCACATTTAAGGGGGTTTAGGGGGAGGGGTCTTGTATACGACGGTTGTGCACGTTTCAGTATGTTCGTCGATTGTTTATACCTTTTAAGTAAAATATGCACAGATGGCTACAATTGTATTTGATAGGCTCAGGAAAGGGTACAATGACATAACATTTAACCCGGGCAAAACTCTCCGGGGCTTCGTGTGAAAGAGATATCTTTCTTCAACTAACGTTCTTCGCTTTTGGCCTTATCCAAAGCTACCTGTGTGGTTATTCTTGACTTAATCCAGTCAAAATGCAGTTTCACTCATATTTTAACAAATGTTAACACAACACATCTTATTATTACTATTATTTTACACATGAAAGTGACCAGTTATATTTTATTTAGCGAGTGAAGAGACTTCTCGCTACAAAATTCGTACTTGGTTATCGTGATATCAACCATAAATATATAGTAGGCCTATTTATATCGAGGTGATAGGTCATTTTGAAAGTTTATTTGATTGATAGACTTGCAATTCGTAACGTGGCCATGTTTTTCGTATTTACTAAATATTTGCGAGTTTATACATTGTATTGTAAACAAAATTTAGGTTATGTAAGAAAAAAATAATTGACTTAAAATGACTTAAAAGGAACATTCTACTAGGCAACATAGTACTAATCCGTTTTGTAAGAAATATTTTCGACGCTTAACTTAAAAGTAAAAGAAAACAACAACTAATTAAACAATTGATAAGTCTCTTCATGTTTCTTGAAAGCTAAGGCCTGTTACAATACTTGATTCAAACGCTAAAATAAAAACTAAAATCCTTGTTCTAGGTCCTCTTTTCTGACTTAAAAATTCAAACCAACATATTTAGTCACATTATTGCTCTAAAATGCAATACGTAATATGCATGATAACAGAGTAAGAAAATGTCACGTTGCAATATGATTAATTTAAGAGATTTACGTTCAACATTGTGTCAAACCAAGATGTCTGATAACGCTGACTTTATGCAAGACATACTGCTACGAGTCATGTGTACGTACTTAAAACCAAGGTGTTTATTGTTGCTTTGTTGTTCTGATTGTTCAGTTTAGATTTAGCTCAAGGTTTACGTTATCCTTTATTAAATAGAATGTTTAACATTTGTATGACCAAAGGTAAAATGATATCAAGTGAAGCAAAAAGAAGTCTATATAGTCCAAGCAAACTAAACAAACTTACATAGGGATCGTTAAAAAAATTGCAAGAAAACGTTTTATGGTTTTATTTTGTAGAGTTGGGTTTGCAGAATGACATACTAAAAGTTGCCAAAAATTGGTGCACGAGAAAACCACTAAAATCACAATTTAAAATGGCGGCTTTTTCCAACATTGGACAAATAAAAAAAAAACATATTTCACATGCATTTGTTATGCACATTTTTTGAGATATTGACTTGGGACCACCGCCTGTATTTATTGGGTGGTTAGTACTTCATTTTGATAGAGAACATGTTTTTGGCCGCCATCTTGGTTCCGCCATATTGGACATAGATAATTTTTTTTCAATGTAATGATAGTGTTGTGACACATCATTATCAACTACATTTTTACACCGATTCCAATGCCGAAATCCGTTTTTAAATATCTTTACTCATTTAGAGGATATATTCAATCGAAAACTCTCCACCATACATTTCTTATGGACGTTTCGTAGTTTGATAATTGTTTTAAAATATTTTTTCTTATATCTTCAGTTCTTATTGACGCTTGTAGTTCGTTCTAGGCTTAAAATATTCAGTAATGTAAGGGCTTTAATTTGAGCTCTTGATCATTAAAATCAGACGAGTTAAAGACCAGCTACGAACATCAGAACAATATTAAATTTAACATTTAGAAATATATTTTTATTAAAAGATTTATAACTCGGGTTGGTAATACGTCACCAAGATCTTTCTGGTCTCAAATTACTCAGTGAATGTTTAGCTTTGATTTTATTAATCACTAAACAAAATCTGACAATTTTAAAATGAGTCATGGTTCTTAATTCAACATTAAAATGTATTTATTTTGAAATTTGTCTTTAGTTAAGGACATATATCCCCAACCCTAATAACTCCCGGAAAGTAATCCATAGCTTAAATAAAAGTCAATAATTTGGCGAATTATTTAAGACTATAAAGAGTTTTGGGAGTTATTTAGAATTGGGGATATACATCTTTAACTAAAGACAAATTTCAATATAAATACATTTTAATGTTAAATTATGGTCCATTACTCATTTTAAAATTGTCAGATTTTGTTTAGTGATTAATAAAATTAATGCTAAACATTCACTGAGTAATTTGAGACCAGAAAGAACTTGGTGACATATTAACAACCCGAGTTATAAATCTTTTAATAAAAATATACTTCTAAAAAGTTAAATTTAATATTGTTCTGAGGTTTGTAGCTGGTCTTTAACTCGTCTGATTTTAATGACCAAGAGCTCAAATGAAAGCCCTTACATTACTGAATATTTTAATCCTAGAACGAACTACAAGCGTCAATAAGAACTGAAGATATAAGAAAAATAATTTTAAAGCAATTATCAAACTACGAAACGTCCATAAGGAATGTATGGTGGAGAGTTTTCGTTTGAATATATCTTCTAAATGAGTAAAGATATTTAAAAACGGATTTCGGCATTGGAATCAGTGTAAAAATGTAGTTGATAATGATGTGCCACAACACTATCATTACATTGAAAAAAAATTATCTATGTCCAAGATGGCGGCCAAACACCTGTTCCCTATAAAAATGAAGAACTAACCACCCAATAAATACAGGCGGTGGTCCCAAGTCAATATCTCAAAAAATGTGAATAACAAATGCATGTGAAATATGTTTTTTTTTTAATTTGACCAATGATGGAAAAAGCCGCCATTTAAAATTGTGATTTTAGTGGTTTTCTCGTGCACTGATTTTTGGCAACTTTTAGTATGTCATTCTGCAAACCCAACTCTACAAAATAAAACCATAAAACGTTTTCTTGCAATTTTTTTAAGGTCATATCCTATATTTCTCCGACTAATATGATTCTACTTGATTAACGCGTTCATTTATAGATAAATATGAAGTTGGAATATATATATACAATATATGTTTATGTAAATGTTACTTACTAAGAAACTCTTGGTCAACAACTTATGAAACCCTGAAATTGACTGAAGATCGAGCAAAATGTTCTGAATTCCTCTCAGACGCGGGCAGCATTGATATTGTCAACTGATATTGAGCAGACAAAAAATGACAACATAGTTTCCAGAAACAGATTACACAATAATTTTCATGGTCAAAATGGTTATAAATGTAGTATACAAATATCTTAACCATATTTGTGTGACTTCACAGTAAATAGTGTATCTTCTTATTATAAATAATGTTTTGAAATAAATATTTCTCTATAAGGATTATAATAACGCATGAAGTTTCTATACATGCAAGTGGTTCTTAAACGTATTTTTACCATCTAATACTATATTATATTCAATACATCACATGTTCTCGACATGTAATCTTCTTGTTTGTATCTTTTCGAATACATTATTTACCCTGCTCATATATAAATGATGAAAAAACGAGTATGCTACGTGAAATTTCACCACTGTTGTTACTAATATAAAAGTAAATCCTTACTTAGAATGTACTTTATATTTTTTATTTTTATTGAATGTTGTCACATTAACTGGACGCTGAGGCAACGTAATTCCGAGTTTTTATTTCATTTGTATTTTATATTATTATGGTGGAATAAAATCATTATTTCATTATTTCACTTCTATAGCACATTTGAACCACTGTCATACAAGTGTAACTTTCTACCGGTGAAATAGAGCCGGTTAACAGAGTAAACCTTTTTTTTTTTTATTTAACTTAATTTCATAATACTGAAGATGGTGAAACATCTTTGTTGCAAGCATTGTTATTGTTTAGTTGTAAGCTTGCTTGAGTTACATTAAAATCACAAGAATCGCTTTAAAAGTCCTTAAGGCTTCTGCCATCATAACTACACTTGCCATTGTCCTTAACTGTTAAGAACCATAACCATTACACACAATGTATAAAAACTGTTAGGTAGAATACACAATAACAGTAAACAATAAAAATTTGTTGTACAGAAATATAATTGTTTTTATTGAACTTGTTGTATAAGTATTTACACTCTGAATGAATTAGGGGGCATCTTTTTGGTGTATTAAGCTTGTGGTACTAACCTGTATTTTTACGGATCCGTGATCTGTTATGGAGGTTTACCTAACCTCTGAATCTGCGAATCTAATAATAAAATCTTTTACTAAATTGTAATTATAAATTGGCAATTATAGCGGCCAAAATGTGTGACGTACTTTCGGTAAGGAACGTATTTGCAGCTTGCACACTTGTCCTTGATAGCAAAGTCGTAGCTGGGTTTTTGATTCCAGGGGTCGATGTTTAAAAGGGTTTGGAATTGGCTCAGAATATTGGCAATGAATCACAAGATTCCCAAATGGCCCTGACTCATCACAGCCAAGGGATAAACTTGGATTGCTGGGATTTCTCTAGCACTTGGGACGGGTTACTCGGATTGCTCTAGCACTCAGGACGGATTGCTCGGATTTCTCTAGCAATATGAACGGATTGCTCGGATTGCTCTAGCAATTAGGAACGGACTACTTGGATTGCTCTAGCAATAAGGACGGATTGCTCAGATTGCTCTAGCAGTAGGGGCGGATTGCTTGGATTGCTCTTGCAATAAGGACAGATTGCTCGGATTGCTCTAGCAATAGGGACGGATTGCTTGGATTTCTCTAGCAATAGGGACGGATTGCTCGGATTGCTCTAGCAATAGGGACGGATTGCTTGGATTTCTCTAGCAATAGGGACTGATTGCTTGGATTTCTCTAGCAATAGGGACGGATTGCTCTGATTGCTCTAGCAATAGGGACGGATTGCTTGGATTGCTCTAGCAATAGGGATGGATTGCTCGGATTTCTCTAGCAATAGGGACGGATTGCTCGGATTGCTCTAGCAATAGGAACGAATTGCTTGGATTGCTCTAGCAATAGGAACGGAATGCTCGGATTGCTCTAGCAATAGGAACGGATTGCTTGGATTGCTCTAGCAATTGGGACGGATTTTAGAAGAGTGCACCTCCCATGAAGTGTCCTGGGCATGGGCCACTGCCCGGGAGCGAATGAGACTGAGGTCCCGAGCTGCCGCGGTTTTATGCGAAAATCTGGTCCACCTGGAGGGGGAAAGTCGCGCTTGCGCAGAAGTGCGTTTTTGCTCAGTTGCAACCCAGCTGTCATGGAGAGCTGATCGGTTCCTAAGTTAACATAGAAACAAATGGGGATTGAAATTGAGGTTATGTTCGGCGGATAGGATCAGGAACTGGCATAATGGTATTGGTATCGATGGTTTCGGGTGGCGGAAGGAGATGTGGAGTGGCGGAAGGTACTCTTGGGCGGCGGAAAGGAGTCGTAAGGTAAGGAGATGGACGGAAGTCGCGGCGGAAGGATAGGTAGGGCAGAAGAAGGCGATGTGGGGCGGCGGAAGTTGATTGGAGCGGCGGAAAGGAGACGTAAGGTAAGGATATGGGCGGAACTCGTGGCGGAAGGATAGGTAGGGCAGCGGAATGCGATGTGGGGCGGCGGAAGTTGATTGGAGCGGCGGAAAGGAGACGTAAGGTAAGGATATGGGCGGAACTCGTGGCGGAAGGATAGGTAGGGCAGCGGAATGCGATGTGGGGTGGCGGAAGTTGACTAGGGGTGGCGGAAAAAGACGTGAGGTAGGGAGATGGGCGGAGATCGTGGCGGAAGGATAGGTAGGGCAGCGGAAGACGACGTGGGGCGGCGGAACGTTGACTGGGGGTGGCGGAAAGGAGACGTGAGGTTTAAGGAGGAAGGAAAAAAGTGTCTTGAAAAAATTGGCTTGTTACACTCACCATTTTCTTAACGAAAAAAAAACAAAACAATTTAAAACAAAAAACGATTTTATTTTTTCCAAACAAAAACAAATTTTCCTTTTTTTTACAAAACTAAAAACTTGTACAAAATTTCTATTCTAAAAGAGAATAACAAACGAAAAATCACAACCTTGTATCACAATGATAAAAAAAACATTCAACTTTAAAGAAAACCTAAATCTAAATATCTATACAAATACCTTTTGGTTTTACGAAAATAAAAGCTTTTGACTTTTCTTAACTTAACAGACATTTTCGTTTGAAACTTAATACTAATTTTTTGTTTATCACAATACCTATATCACTTTTGATAAGCGAAAACAAATTAAATAAAATCACAGACTTTTCATTTACACAACAATGAACCTTTAAGAAAAACCTAAAACTACGAGTACTCTATAAAAATTCAGTCTTTTCGTTTAACCAGTCTTAGAAAAACCAATTGCGGTCATTTAAACGTCAATTTACTTCTGTAGGGAGTCCCAGTCGAAATCGGGGTTCCTAACGGGAGCTTGAATCTTCCTTTTATTTTTTCGGATGAATCTCCCGTTGACAAAGACTCTCTGCCTGAGGGTTCGGCCTCTCTTCCGGGGTTGCTGGCGTGTGTTCCCGGTTGCGGACCCAATGTCTATTTTTTGATCTACCATGTTGGTCGTTCTGGGTTTTGGTCTTTCCAAGAAGACGGGGGGATTTTCTGGTTCCTCAGGCGTTGATTTCCCCACACTGATGGGGCCATTTCAAACTGCCGGGGCGCTGTCGACTGTTTAGTTTAATCAATGCATTTCTTGAGACAGGCAACTAAATAAGATTAAGGAAAAGGTCACCCATCTTTTAACACAATAAGTATATTTGTTTGATTAACTATAACTCTTTGTGAAATGTATTTGAATTTAAATTATTTATGTGTATTTACATAGTTATAAATGTACAACTTCTTTAAGAAAGTTAATCTATTCTACATTTGGCGAGCTACACACATTGCCTTAAGGAGGACAAATAATCTTGGCGGAATTGTAGTTCTGTGTTTGCCGCTACAGTCTTCAAAGGAATTCTGAACACTCATTGGTTTTAGCAGTAAGTTGTAACTTACTGTTGAAAAACAAAACGAGACTAAATTTGAAAATTTATAAATGTTGATGTGTCCATTCCAAATGTACTGGCTTATACTATATTTGTTAATTTACATATGTTCTGTTCAGTTGTTATTGTTTATATGATGATTGTGATTAAATAAAAAAAACTTGAGTTACTGCATTAAAATGTTACATGACTAAAATATCTATCAATGGCGACGAGAATAATGGAAGATTTAGAAAAAATAGCAGAAGATGTAAATAAAGTTAGGAAATTGAAATCATTGCGAAGAACAGTCAAGTTTCAGCTTGGAAATGTAAAGAAGTATGTGGACAAAGGATCATTTTCAATCAATGAAATCGAAACTAGACTTGATTTGTTAGTTGAGATTAAATCAAAGTATGATCTAATTCAAGACAAGATCGACTTCTATACAGAAGAAGAAGATTTAGAAAACGAGCTAACTTACGGGGAAAGTATTGAAAACATGCTGATTGATACAAAAGCAAGATTAATGGATGCCCAATTACTTCATATGCCAAGTATTCAACATAGCTCTATTCCCAATCAAAATACAGGGTGATTACCAAAAAACGCATGTTTTTCAAATAACGAGTATTCAGGCAATTCAGAGAAAAAAATAGATTTATGAGTGGAAAAACAGTGTACACAATATGCAATTTCATAATAAAATTACTTACAATTTAGTGTTTAAAAACTACATCTCTATAAGATGGTCGCCTTTTGCTTGGTATGGAATTCCTTCATCGAACAATCCCTACAAGAGTTATCAAACGTTTTGGTGATGTCACTTGGCCTTCTCGCTCACCGGATCTTACAATTCCAGATTTCTTTCTGTGGGTTTTTAAAATCTAGTGTTTACATAAACAAACCACAAACAATACAGGAACTTAAAGAAGTTATTCGCCAGGAAATCAATGCCATTCCTAGATAGATGTTAGGAAAATCTGTAGCAAGTTTTATGGGACGCCTTCAACACTGCATCCAAGCAGAATGCGACCACCTTAGAGATGTAATTTTTTAAGGCTAAATTGTAAGCAATTTTATTCTGAAATTGCATATTGTGTACACTGTTTTTCTAATCATAAATATATATTTTTGCCCTAAATTGCCTGAATACTCGTTATTTGAAAACCATGCGTTTCTCGGTAATCACCCTGTAGTTGCACCACTGAAAATCTACAAGCTAATACACCGATTCCAGTTCTTCCTACTTCAAATTTGAGCTTTACTCCTTACGATGAAAGAGAAAACTTTTCTAATTTTGCCAGAAGACTGGAGGTTTTTATGACTTTAAAAGGTATAAATGATCTTAAGTTAAAAACTTTTACACTTTTACATGCCTTGACACCTCTTCTACATCAGAAACTATACGACCTATGTACACCAGACAATCCTATAAATAAAGAGTATGGGGAGCTTGTGACCTTGCTTGACAACTTTCTAGATCCTAAAAAAAGTATTTTGGCTTTACAACACACATTTATTAGTCGAATACAGGAAGAAGGAGAATCTATTTCAAACTTTGCTACAGAACTAAAAAAGGTTGTCAACTAATTGTAAATTCAATTGCGAAGCTTGTGGAAAATCTGTATTAGACATGCTATTACGACTACAACTCATACGTGGACTTAATGACAAAGACATTAAAACTCAGCTTTTACAGAAATGTCACCACAAACAATTTGTAGAAATTCTTAACACAGCTACAACGATGGAACTTTCAAAATTTGAAAGTACTTTGATATGTCAAACGAGTGGAAACGTAGACATAAATCAAGTAAAGTTTAAAGCTAGAAATAATATTACATCCAATGAACAAATTCACAGACCTCGAACAAAATCATACAACACAGGATCTTATACAAGTACTGGTAATAAATTTCGTGTAACAGATTTTGAGTCACTGAAAGGAAAATGCTACCGATGTGGGAATATATACCATAGAGCGAATGTTTGTCCAATGATTGATGAAACCTGTAACACCTGTGGAAAGATCGGACACATTTCAAGAGTATGCCTTAGTAAACATAAAAACAGTAAAGGGCAAGTTCATTACACTGAAAATAATAACATTTCTGAAGACAATATCCATGAAATTAATTTACTGTCTGACAAAAAGAGAGATGACAAATTTCACATTGATATAAAATTGGAAGGTAAAAACGTTACTTTTGAGTTGGATACTGGAGCATCACTTACGTCGATTTCTTATGAAGACTACAAAAGACTAATTCCTTCCAAAAGACTTTACAAGACTGGTGTAGAGCTGCGCACCTACACAGGGGAGATCATAAAACCTAAGGGGGTAACATACGTAAAATGTGACTATAAGGGACAGTGTTTCATGGGAAAAATCTTTGTCATTAATCAAAATGTCGATAGGATTTTTGGGCGTGAATGGATGAGAGAAATAAAACTAGACTGGGGAGAAATAAAATCTATACACATGAATGAAACAAGGAAGCCGGAGCTGGATTCATTGCTTGCAAAATATGAAGGTTTATTTGACAAAAAACATAGGGTGTATTCCAAACTTTGAAGCAAAACTTAACTTGAAGGACAACTCAAGACCTATATACATAAGGGCCAGGCAGGTTCCATATGCCATAAGGACAAAAGTTGAAAATGAACTCAGCCGTCTGGAAACCCAAAAGATTATCACCAAGGTAGACAACTCGGAATGGGGAACGCCTATTGTGCCTGTCATAAAACCCAATGGTGACATTCGTATCTGCGCTGATTTTAAAGTTACTTTGAACAAAGTCGTGAAAGACGAGAAATATCCAATTCCGAGGATTGAAGACATTTTTTCTACAATGAGTGGAGGCAAATACTTCTGTTCTCTTGATATAAGCAATGCTTATTTACATATGAAAATGGATGAAGAGAGTAGCAAAATGCAAACACTAAGTACTCATAAAGGGTTGTTCAAAGTAAATAGACTGATGTTTGGGGTTAAGGTTGCTCCTTCCCTGTGGCAAAAATTCATGGATTCCTTACTACAAGGTATGGATGGCGTACAATGTTTTTTCGGCGACATTTTAGTCCAGGGGTCAACTTACGAAGAAACTCTTCTGAGATTAGAGAAGGTATTAGAAGTTCTACAGAAGCACAACTTACATTTGAATGGAGACAAATGTAAGTTTTTTGAAAAAAGTATCAAATACCTCGGGCACATTATTGATGAAAAAGGTCTACACAAAAGTCCTGAGAAAACTGTAGCGATTCAAAATGCTAGAAGACCTACAAATGTAAGTGAATTGAAGACATTTTTAAGCTTGGCCACGTACTACAGCAAATTTATACAAAACTACTCAACTAAAGTATATCTTTTGACAAGATTACTTACAAAAAATGCTAAGTTCATCTGGAGCTCTGATTGTGAAAATAGCTTTCAACAAGTCAAAGAAGAAATAACAAGTGAACAAATTTTAACTCATTTTGACCCCAATCTGACGGTTACTCTTGCAACAGATGCATCACCTGTAGGACTCGGAGCAGTTCTTTCTCACAGACTAGGAAATGGTACAGAAAAACCTATTGCATTTGCATCACGCACTCTGACAAAAAGTGAAGTAAAATACAGTCAGATTGATGAAGAAGCTGCAGCTATTTATTTTGGACTAAAGAAATTCTTTCCATACATATATGGACGAAAGTTTGTCTTAATAACCGATCATAAACCCCTTGTGTCCATATTCGATCCTCAAAAGACATTACCTACTATGGCAGCGACTAGAATCTTCAATTACGCTCATTTTCTTTCAGGGTTTGACTATACAGTTGAATTTAGAGGAACAGAAAAACACGGCAATGCAGACTTTTTGTCGAGATTTCCACATGAAAAGTCGCTACCAAACTCAATTGATGATTATTCTGTCTTTCAAATCAACCAATTAGAAACACTCCCAGTTACAAAACAACAGATTGCAGATGAATCACTGAAGGAAGAACACCTTAAAACCATCATTCAACATTTAGAAGAAGGAAAGAGCCTTGAGAATCTTGGATACAATGATTATGAATTTACATTACAAGACGGATGTTTATTTAAAGGTAATAGAGTTGTCGTTCCAAAAAATTTGAAATCAAAAGTACTTACAGAAATTCATTTTGGTCACTTGGGAATAGTTAAAATGAAGGCTTTAGCGAGAAGCTACTGCTATTGGCAAGGCATCGATCATGATATTGAACATCTGGCTAAGACTTGTAAACAATGTTGTTTAAAACAAAACAAACCACCTCAAACGACTCCTCATCCATGGCAAACCCCTGATAGTCCCTGGCAAAGAATACATATAGATTTTGCTGGGCCTTGTTTTGGAAACAATTATTTTTTTATTGTCGTTGACGCTTACACAAAATGGGTCGAGGTATTTCAAACAAAAAATACTTCTTCTGATTGGTGTGTCACAAAATTAAGACGATTGTTTTCTACATTTGGAATTCCACTTACTTTAGTGTCAGATAATGGCAGACAATTTTGTGGACATACTTTTGAAACATTTTTGAAAAACTACGGTGTGATACACAAGACAAGTGCTCCATTCCACCCTTCTTCCAACGGTCAAGCGGAGAGATTTGTCCAAACTATAAAGAAAGGTCTACAAGCCATGAAAGATGAAGGAGGGAATATGGAAATTAAGTTACAGAGATTCTTGATGCAAATGAGACAATCAAGAAACTCCACTGGATCAAATTCTTACTTCCTAATGTTTCAGAGAAATGTGAGGACGAGACTAGATTTGATGATAACAAATAACACACCTTCAAACAGTGACTTTAAATGTGCAAAGGGAATAAGAGACTTTAAAAAGGCGGAAAGAGTTCAAGCTTATGATTTCAAAGACAAGAAAAAAAAGTGGATGTTTGGTAAAGTAAAGAGCAAGGATGGACAGTTAATTTACGTTCTTGAAATGGATGATGGATCTATATGGAGGCGGCATATCAACTACATGTTACCTTCTAAATTTAAGGGGGAGGATTGATGTGTCCATTCCAAATGTACTGGCTTATACTATATTTGTTAATTTACATATGTTCTGTTCAGTTGTTATTGTTTATATGATGATTGTGATTAAATAAAAAAAACTTGAGTTACTGCATTAAAATGTTACATTACTAAAATATCTATCAAATGTATTATTTAATTTACACGGTATTCACACCAAGGTGTGCCCTGGGTCACCTTTTATATTTTGTAGCTTTGTATTTTAGAGAGTAAAATGTCATTAGAAGCACTATATGGTTCTACTTGATTAACGCGTGCATTTATAGATAAATATGAAGTTGGAATATATGGATACAATATATTTTTATGTAAATGTTACTTACGAAGAAACTCTTGGTCAACAACTTATGAAACCCTGAAATTGACTGAAGATCGAGCAAAATGTTCTGAATTCCTCTCAGACGCGGGCAGCATTGATATTGTCAACTGATATTGAGCAGACGAAAAATGACAACATAGTTAACAGCAACAGATTACACAATAATTTTCATGGTCAAAATGGTTATAAATGTAGTATACAAATATCTTAACCATATTTGTGTGACTTCACAGTAAATAGTGTATCTTCTTATTATAAATAATGTTTTGAAATAAATATTTCTCTATAAGGGTTATAATAACGCATGAAGTTTCTATACATGCAAGTGGTTCTTAAACGTATTTTTACCATCTAATACTATATTATATTCAATACATCACATGTTCTCGACATGTAATCTTCTTGTTTGTATCTTTTCGAATACATTATTTACCCTGCTCATATATAAATGATGAAAAAACGAGTATGCTACGTGAAATTTCACCACTGTTGTTACTAATATAAAAGTAAATCCTTACTTAGAATGTACTTTATATTTTTTATTTTTATTGAATGTTGTCACATTAACTGAAAGCTGAGGCAACGTAAATCCGAGTTTTTATTTCATTTGTATTTTATACTAGCTGAGTACCCGTCCTTCGTACGGGGTTGGTATACAATGCTTATTGTAGTTAAATACTCGTGCTTTGCATTTGCAATTAGAGAGGATACGTTTTGAAAAAAAATTGGTTTACTATAATCTACGGTACCTGAACTATAGTATACAGATCATCTACCATAGCCATAATGTTCTACCACTTCACTTAAACAATAGAAAGAAGTAAAGTTCTCAAACTCAGGTTTTTGTTGCTGCTTGGTTCAAATTAGCTGTTGTCATAAATGTATAAAGAATTAATGGTGCTGCACCCTGTTGGTAAACCGTGTAACCTTTTAATGCTATTAAATATCATAGAAACAATATGTAGTTGAAACAGCTGGCAAAATTATTTAATTCCTTTAAAATATGAATACTCATAATGTTAACATGGGAAACTCTAGAGCCGCTGGGGCGGAGCCCGAAAGGATTTTTGAGGTAAGAATATGTCTATATGCTAGTCGGGAATGTGAGCTATGATCATACCAAATTTCAACACAATCCAACCAGTAGTTAATGCGTGATTAAACTTCAAACAAACAAACAAACAAACAAATAAACAAATAAACAAACAAACACACAAACTTTAACATTTATAATATTAGTATGATTATTATGGTGGAATAAAATCATTATTTCATTATTTCACTTCTATAGCACATTTGAACCACTGTCATACAAGTGTAACTTTCTACCGGTGAAATAGAGCCGGTTAACAGAGTAAACTTTTTTATTTTTTTATTTAACTTAATTTCATATAATACTGAATATGGTGAAACATCTTTGTTGCATGCATTGTTATTGTTTAGTTGTAAGCTTGCTTGAGTTACATTAAAATCACAAGAATCGCTTTAAAAGTCCTTAGGCTTCTGCCATCATAACTACACTTGCCATTGTCCTTAACTGTTAAGAACCATAACCTTTACACACAATGTATAAGAAACTTTTAGGTAGAACACACAATAACAGTAAACAATTAGAATTTGTTGTACAGAAATATAATTGTTTTTATTGAACTTGTTGTATGAGTATTTACACTCTGAATGAATTAGGGGGCATCTTTTTGGTGTATTAAGCTTGTGGTACTAACCTGTATTTGTTACGGATCCATGATCCGTTATGGAGGTTTACCTAACCTCTGAATCTGCGAATCTAATAACAAAATCTTTTACCAAATTATAATTATAAATTGGCAATTATAGCGGCCAAAATGTGTGACGTACTTTCGGTAAGGAACGTATTTGCAGCTTGCACACTAGTCCTTGATAGCAAAGTCGTAGCTGGGTTTTTGATTCCAGGGGTCGATGTTTACAAGGGTTTGGAATTGGCTCAGAATATTGGCAATGAATCACAAGATTTCCAAATGGCCCTAACTCATCACAGCCAAGGGATAAACTTGGATTGCTGGGATTTCTCTAGCACGTGGGACGGGTTGCTCGGATTGCTCTAGCATTCATAACGGATTGCTCGGATTTCTCTAGCAATATGAACGGATTGCTCGGATTGCTCTAGCAATTAGGAACGGACTGCTTGGATTGCTCTAGCAATAAGGACGGATTGCTCTAGCAGTAGGGACGGATTGCTTAGATTTCTCTAGCTAGATGGGCTTTGATTTCTCTAGATGGGCGGAAGTCGGGGCGGAAGGATAGGTAGGGCAGCGGAAGGCGATGTGGGGCGGCGAAAGTTGATTGGAGCGGCGGAAAGGAGACGTAAGGTAAGGATATAGGCGGAAGTCGTGGCGGAAGGATAGGTAGGGCAGCGGAATGCGATGTGGGGCGGCGGAAGTTGACTAGGGGTGGCGGAAAGGAGACGTGAGGTATGGAGATGGGCGGAGATCGTGGCGGAAGGATATGTAGGGCAGCGGAAGACGATGTAGGGCGGCGAAAGTTGATTGGAGCGGCGGAAAGGAGACGTAAGGTAAGGAGATGGACGGAGGTCATGGCGGAAGGATAGGTAGGGCAGCGGAAGACGATGTGGGGCGGCGGAACGTTGACTGGGGGTGGCGGAAAGGAGATGTGAGGTTTAAGGAGGAAGGAAAAAAGTATCTTGAAAAAATTGGCTCGTTACACTCACCACTTTCTTCACGAAAAAAAACAAAACAATTTAAAACAAAAAACGATTTTATTTTTTCCAAAACAAAAATAAATTTTCCTTTTTCTTAAAAAAAAACTAAAAACTCGTACAAAATTTCTATTCTAAAAGAGAATAACAAACGAAAAATCACAACCTTGTATCACAATGATAAAAAAACATTCAACTTTAAAGAAAACCTAAATCTAAATATCTATACAATTGGTTTTACGAAAATAAAAACTTTTGACTTTTCTTAACTTAACAGACATTTTCGTTTGAAACTTAATACTATTTTTTTTTATTTATCACAATACCTATATCACTTTTGTTAAGTGAAAACAAATTAAATAAAATCACAGACTTTTCATTTACACAACAATGAACCTTTAAGAAAAACCTAAAACTACGAGTACTCTATAAAAATTCAGTCTTTTCGTTTAACCAGTCTTAGAAAAACCAATTGCGGTCATTTAAACGTCAATTTACTTCTGTAGGGAGTCCCAGTCGAAATCGGGGTTCCTAACGGGAGCTTGAATCTTCCTTTTATTTTTTCGGATGAATCTCCCGTTGACAAAGACTCTCTGCCTGAGGGTTCGGCCTCTCTTCCGGGGTTGCTGGCGTGTGTTCCCGGTTGCGGACCCAATGTCTATTTTTTGATCTACCATGTTGGTCGTTCTGGGTTTTGGTCTTTCCAAGAAGACGGGGGGATTTTCTGGTTCCTCAGGCGTTGATTTCCCCACACTGATGGGGCCATTTGAAACTGCCGGGGCGCTGTCGACTGTTTAGTTTATTCAATACATTTCTTGAGACAGGCAACTAAATAAGATTAAGGAAAAAGGTCACCCATCTTTTAACACAATAAGTATATTTGTTTGATGAACTATAACTCTTTGTGAAATGTATTTGAATTTAAATTATTTATGTGTATTTACATAGTTATAAATGTACAACTCCTTTAAGAAAGTTAATATATTCTACATTTGGCGAGCTATACACATTGCCTTAAGGAGGGCAAATAATCTGGGCGGAATTGTAGTTCTGTGTTTGCCGCTACAGTCTTCAAAGGAATTCTGAACACTCATTGGTTTTAGCAGTAAGTTGTAACTTACTGTTGAAAAACAAAACGAAACTAAATTTGAAAAATTATACATTTATTATTTAATTTACACGGTATTCACACCAAGGTGTGCCCTGGGTCACCCTTTATATTTTGTAGCTTTGTATTTTAGAGAGTAAAATGTCATTAGAAGCACTAATTTTACAAAATACAAACAACAAATTTCTTGCGATATGACTGACAATAAATTAATAACGCGCTCTTCATAAAATAATATCATCCAGTCAAGCTAGAAATAAACCTTTCTTTTTTTATTAAAAGCCAAGCCATCTAACCAATTATAAACGTTGGGAGGAAATGTAACTGAGAGATATGACATGAGCTTGTGTTCAAGTCTGTTTACCAAATTAATTGTTTGCCCACACAGCACAGTGAGCTTAAGGTTTCTGGTTCTGGCCTCCTTGTAGACAAGAAATACGCGCCCGGTAAAATCAGCTGAAGCTCGGTAAATGTTCGCACCTAATAGAATAGAATAGAATAGTTACCTATTAAGCCCTTCGGTAGGCTCTCAATGAACCTTCTGTAAAACCATGATCATTGATAGCATTTCAAATTACATTTCCACAGTTAATAATTGAATGTTTAGACACGTTACCTTTAAAAACGTTTTACAACATTTAGTAATCATGTTGTGTTAAAATTGCGTTTTTTAAACAATGTGTAATAGTATAATAATTGGGTTATACTTACCCTATAGATTTGTTGCTATAGGTGTGGCGAAAAGCATTGCATGCGATTGACCTCAGAAAGTGTTAAAGGTCCTCGCTTGAAATCCTACATGATTAAACAAGCGTATTAACACTATATAAAAGTGGGTACAAAGTGTTAATACGAAAGTTCCTCTTCAGGTTTATAAAATAAACTGTATAGTATTTAAAAACTTTTGTGAGTGTTTTAAAACAGCGAATGTTTTAAGGATAAAATAACAATAATACCCTCCTCTAACAATAATACGGGCATGAAAGTAAATCTGAAAAGAAATCTTAATATTTGGGTGTATTATTGTAATAATGAAATAAGTCAAATGTAGTCAGCTACTGTCTTTTAAAATGCATAAAGTGGTTGCTTGGCGTTTAAAAAAATAGCTACTGCAAAATATGTTTAGCAGTGAATGCTACATTTTAAATTTAAAGGGTAAAAGTAGTTTTCAGAAACTAGAACGTGAATGGGGGTGTAATTATGTCCTCGACTGAACTCATTGCCCAGTGTTCAGAGATTGACGGAACGCATTTATCCTACGTTCTAGTAAAACTAAATAGTGTTTATTAATTAATTGTGAGTGTAGAAAAACTGTGGGTAAATACTAGTTATACTGCTGGGAACCTTTCGGTATACAACATCATAGTACAATATTTTTATTTGTAATGAATTATAATGATTCATTATGGAATCGATCAAATATTTTGGTTAAATTTGAGATTGAAGTACAATGTACAAAGTAATATTAAAGGGAGCTGTCAAGCCCAATTAAAAAATATTTTATTTTCAAATCATAACGATGGTTTTTAATTTAAACACTATCCTCTGCCACCATTCGTAATACCTTAGTTTAGTTTTGGTGTGATTATATTATTGATTGTTAACAATATTTCTTTTAATCTCATCAATATCAAATAGGCCAATTTTAAAACATCACATTAAAATAACGTTATAAGAATATACTATTAGAACTATGAATCTCCTCCATACCATTCAATAGGTGTTAAACTGGTCGCGGTATTCTATTACTGTACGTTATTGTTGTTATAACATACCAGTCTAAAATTGGAGCAATATCAAAATTAAATTTATTCAGAACAATTTAACTTCATGAACAAAACAATTACACACACATTCTTCGAAAGGGTCCAACTAATTAACATCAATAACAGGCTTTTTAAAATCCAATCATTCATTCACGTTTTACCATAAAAAGCAGCATGCGTTGGACAAGGATATTAATGGAGGGCTTTTGGCCTCAATTTCAATGTACAATCAGTCATATCACTGAGAGCCCTTACCACGTTGAATAAACACAGATCGCGAATAAAAAATTGTCGCATCAGCGAAAACACTCACGTTTAATAATCCCACTAATTACGTGTTTACCCGATAACATATCGATGTATTGCAATGGTGATTTAATTAACTACAATTCGTTGGAGGGTAGTGATAGAATAAATCATAATATAATCCGACGCAAAGATTGAATATTAATTAACAAATTATCGAATTGAGCAATACAAATAATTAAAACGTTATTAATTTTGGCATATTTATTGAGCGGAGCGAGCGAAGCGAGCGAAGCTCTTATACGTCGACTTTTATGCATTTCGTAATACGCAAACTCCTCCTAGACGGCTGAATCAATCGTTTTGAAATTATGCATAGTGATAAAGACCATATCGGTGAGTGCCAACATCTATAAGGCGTTAAAAAAGTCTCTCAGGAATCCGCCCCACTGGGTCTCAAAGTTTCAGTGTAATCCTTATGGAAGCAGTATTTGACAAATAAACAAAAACAAAGACATATGATCAGCTGTTGACTTTTGAATGCAGTAGATAAGGGAATAGCGGATAGCATTATTCCACAGACATTAGAACAGAAACGGTATGAATCATAAATATAATCAAATGACGACACTAGCTTGAGGTTCGTGACGTAGGAAGAGGTTAAGGAAGTAGTAAAGGTGAGCAGTCTGGAGTGTGGAAACTGTTTATGACGATTAGATGAAGGTATCTGCAATCCTAAAATGCTATTGGAAGGAAAGGAAACAGGTCCGCGACGTAGGAAGTGGTGAAGGAAGTAGTAAAGGCGAGCTGTTCGGGGTGTGGGATCTGTTTATGACCATTAGATTAAGATATTTGCAACCCTATGATGCTATGGGAAGGGAGGAAACAGGTCTGTGACGTAGGAAGTGGTGATAAAAGTAGTAAAGGCAAGCAGTCTGGACTGTGGACACTGTTTATGACGATTAGAGTAAGGTTTTTTGCAATCCTAAAATGCTTTGGAAGGGAGGAAAACAGGTCCGCGACGTAGGAAGTGGTGAAGGAAGTAGTCAAGGCGAGCTGTTCGGAGTGTGGGATCTGTTTATGACCAATAGATTAAGGTATTTGCAATCCAATAATGCCAAGGGACGGGAGGGAAACAGGTCCGAGACGTAGGAAGTGGTGAAGGAAGTAGGAAATGCGAGCAGTCCGGAGTGTGGGAACTGTTCATGATGATTCGATTAAGGGATCTGCAATCCTTATATGCTATGGGAAGGGAGGAAAACAGGTCCGAGACGTAAGGAGTGGTGAAGGAAGTAGTGAAGGCGAGCAGTCCGCAGTTTGGGAAATGTCTATGACGATTAGATTAAGGTATCTGCAATCCTCAAATGCTATGGGAATGGAGGAAAACAGGTTCGAGTCGTAGCAAGTGGTGAATTAAGTAGTCAAGGCGAGCTGTCCGGAGTGTGGGAACTGTTTATGATGATTAGATTAAGATATTTGCAAGCCTATGATGCTATGGAAGAGAGGGAAACAGGTCCGTGACGTAGGAAGAAGTGGTGATGAAAGCAGTACAGGCAAGCAGTATGGACTGTGGAATCTGTTTATGACGATTAGAGTAAGGTATCTGCAATCCTAAAATGCTTTGGAAGGGAGGAAAACAGGTCCGCGACGTAGGAAGTGGTGAAGGAAGTAGTCAAGGCGAGCTGTTCGGTGTGTGGAAACTGTTTAGGACGATTAGATTAAGGTATCTGCAATCCTAAAATACTATTGGACGGAAAGGAAACAGGTCCGTGACGTAGGAAGTGGTGATTGAAGTAGTAAAGGCAAGCAGTCCGGGCTGTGGAAACTGTTTATGACGATTAGATTAGGTATCTGCAATCCTAAAATCCTATAGGAAGGGAGGAAACCAGGTCCGCGATGTAGGAAGTGGTAAACTAAATAGTCAAGGCAAGCAGTCCGGAGTGTAGGAACTGTTTACGACGAATAGATTAAGGTATCTGCAAAACTAAAATGCTATGGAAAGGGAGGTAAACAGGCCCATGGCGTAGGAAGTGGTGAAGGAAGTAGTAAAGGCGAGTTGTTCGGAGTGTGGGATCTGTTTATGACCAAAAGATTAAGGTATTTGCAATCCAATAATGCCAAGCGAAGGGAGGGAAACAGGTCCGCGACGTAGGAAGAGATGAAGGAAGTAGTAAGGTGAGCAGTGTGGAGTATGGGAACTGGAAACCGTTTGTAGCATTTATCTGCAATGCTGAAATACTATTAGAAGGGATGGAAGCATGCCCACGACATAGTAAATGGTGAAAGAAGTAATTAATGCTAGCAGTGTGGAGTGTGGGTAATGGTGGCAATTAGATTAACGTATCTAAAATACTAAATTGTTATGGAAAGTTATAAATACAGGTCCACGACGTAGGAAGTGGCTTAGGAAGTAGTAAAGTATAAGCATAGTGTTAGAACCGTCTGTGGCAGTTAAATTAATGTATATTCAATCCTAAAATGCTTTGAGTAGGAAAGGAAACGTCGTGGGGCCTCGGCGTAGGAAGTGGTGAAGTAAGTAGTAAAGGCTGGCAGTGCAGAGTGGGGGAACCGTTTGGGCAGTTAGATAAATGTATCTGTAATACTTAAATGCTATTAGAAGGGAAGGAAACAGGTCTATGACGTAGGAAATGGTGGAGGAAGTAGTAAGGCTAGCAGTGCAGAAAGTGGGAACTGTCTTTGGCAATTACATTAATGTATCTGCAATTCTAAAGTGCTATGGGAAGAGAGGGAAATAGGTCCACCGACGTAGGCGGTGGTGAAGGAAGTAGTAAAGGTGAGCAATGTTGAGTGTGGGAATGGAGGAATGTATCTGCAATGCTAAAATGCTACGGGAAGAGACTGTAGACTGTAATTTAAAATGATTACGAAGCACGAATCTATACATGTTTTCGATACATGCAATCGTTTACAATCAAAATTTACAACTGAGTTGACAACAGCTGATTTTTACTCGACAGAGGCTAAAAACGATTTTTATTCCCTAAAGAGTAAAAATGCTACTTACACCCGCAACGCTTGCATTAAAAGCGGATGTTTTTACTGCAGTATGACAAAAACAATATAATAATGTTGATAACCTTGATGACTCCGCTCAATTTTGTGGATGCCTCTGCGAACGCTACCTAGTTATTAAGCAATTAGATTGTAGTTATTAGCTGTAGTGTTTTCAATATTGCTATAAGAACAGGGTTGCACTAACACGTGTTTTACCTGTTACCGTACGTTAAGGTAATGTTATCTTTTGGCGAATTCCTCTATAGGGAAGTAGATACCGTTGTAGAACGTTGTAAGACCTAGACCTGGGACTGAGTTGCTTTATATGTCCGTAAACACGATAACCCGAGTATTTTGGTCTGATTTTGATTAGATTTGTCTTAAAGGTTTGAAAAAGGCGAGACAAAAATGAATGAGATCACGAACCAGGATTTGGTCATGGGAACGGAGTGTTTTTTTCAACAATTTTTCTTTTCAAATGTTCACCCTTAAAATATTAAAAGAAAAACTTACATTGCATTTATCGTATAGAGCTAAAAAAACAAACAATGTTGTAGATTGAATCATGTTTGTCCAATTACATCTAACCAAGACAAAGCTACTCCTTAAACATGAAAAACACTTTTTCCCAATTTTTCTTTTGGTCTACTTTTAAAGTTAATACAAAGAAATATGTACTTTTGGTTATTAAAAATTTTTAATGGGAAGAAAAAAAAATAAAATTTACAATTATTATCTAATGAAAATTTAAGCTAAATATTAAGGAAGCATAGGCCTACAATATATTTTAGCTTGGCTACCAAATTAAATATTTTATTAGTATTTTTTTATTGGTTCGTAATATGTCCCTAACTATTATACGTTAAAAATATTTTCTAACGATCCAGCTAAGCTTTTGATATATTATATGTACTCTGACATAAAAATAAACTGGATACGATGCAATTTTATATATAGTTAAGCTTGGACAAATTAGGTGCGCAAATAAAAAGAAAACCTACTTTTACTTTTGCACAAGACGAGATAACGAAAATATTCAAACAGAAAAACGGATAGAACAGTAATATTTACGTTTCCAGATTGTACAGTGAAGGTGGCGTTTTTTCCTACCTCTGGTTTTGACAAATTAGATTCCGGATCTCTTAATCTACTTGTTTCACTGACTTTAACTTACCTCTACAAATGAAGTAATTAATTCTTACTATTAAAATAATTTTAAACTAATATGTATAACGGTACTAAAAGAACGTTTTGATGTATTTGTAAAATATCGGGCTTTGTCATTACATAAAAACGTTCTAGTACAACGTGTCTTTAAATGGTAACATTTCTATAAACAGATTTATGTCAAATTTTGATTTAAAAGTAAGGCCCGTGGTATAGCTTTAGAATTTTACGGTGGTCTTATAACTGTATTTATATGACCTAAAATATAAAATAGATCAAGTCCAATTACTGTTTATTAACTATATATATTTAACTATGTAAAAACTATAAAAGTATAGCAAGGGTTCTTTGAGTTATTATATGTTTTTAAATCACAAAATGGTGTATAATGGCTAACTAACTTGAAATTAAAAGAAAGTTTACTCGACATTTTTGACTTATTTTGGTATGTGTAGCCTGGTTAAGAATATCCTGCTATGAATTATTAGGCCACCTTTTATTACGGAAAGTATAAAAAGTCATCTATAAACAGGTTTTTAATAAATAGGAATTGTTAGAATAGGTTTAAAATAGCCCTAAAATTAAATTATTAATTTCAAACATACATCAAATAAAACAAATAATACATAAATAAAATTATTGTAACCTATCACACATTCCTAATGGCACCTACCGTTACACCTAAATACAGTCGGGCTAAAACAACAGCTGGTACATCACTGGTAAACGGAAAGAATACAGTATGTGTTTCAAACAAATTTATACAAAGCAAGTTTCAACTTCTATTGTTGTAAAAAAGAAAAGTGAAGGGGGGATATTTGAAGAGTTAAAACTTACTCATATCTTTCAAAGACCAAATCGTAACAAATGCTCTAGAATTTATTTAATTTGTTGAGCCGGAATTTATTACAACCAACAGATCTTTTAGTGTCTAATAGATTTGTCAAACTGCCAAATAAACCTTAAGGTTAGCAATGTACATGAACAAACTGAACGGTTAAAGCTCTAAAAATATAAGTTCTTGGAGCTTTTAAACACTCTCGTACAATACATTTCTATGTTATATTCCATTTTTTAAATTATAAAACAAAAAACTGTAGGCTACAAATCTTTGTATTATATACATCTTTAAAACAAATATATACGTTTTGCTACCAGTATAATCTAAAATGTAGTTTTGTTATTGTTTGAACCCAGAATCAGAGAGAATAACAAACAATAATTACAAATACATTATTGGCAGACCCGTTTAATGGACGGATAAGTCCTTTTATAAATCCTCATTATTTCTGAAATCTCTTTTCTAAGTGTGGATGGGTCTCCACTCGTTCGTGTGGAAGAGATATCCTTCTTGCTCTTCTGTCAACGTTCTTTCCTGCTGACCTCAGATACGGGAGTGCTTTATCCCTTGTCATATATAGTTGTGTTCTTGGCATTATAAAATATGGCAGAAAATGAATTTTCTTGTTGGATGATCGTTTTCTTCTTTAGTTGTCAATCATATAAGATATTCATTTCTAAATGATCCAAGTGCCACAAACATTAATTTTAGATAATAATTAAAACAGAGTAAACGATCAAAACTAGAGTTCTCATTTTTCTTACAATTTTAAAAGGTGTTACAATTCCTTAAAAAAATTGTATTCGCGTTTTAAACAAATAAGATAAAAAATCCAATTACAAAACAAAATTTAGGCAATACTTGTGCAAAATGATCTAAGTCCTAGATCATAATCTGCTCAAAATTATCTGTGTCCAGATAACCATGTCCTTTCCCACCTTGATTCAGTGTAGTGTGACAGAGTCGTCTGCTGGCACTTGTATCATTTTGTACTTCACTGTTACCTGGACTTACACACTGCGCAGTATGTAGAACGCAGAGCAAACTACCAAGACATCAAAATGGCACATAGATCACTTTGATTTGCATTGGCAAATGTACTTAGGATTACCATTTTGGAGTGAAAAGTAAAAAAATACGAAAATGACACTCGGATCATTATGAAATGAATATCTTCAATTGCCTATAAAAATAGAACAAATTGCAAGCTATTTAGCTATAAAAAAATTGAGTGGTAACATAAATAATTTAACAATAATAGTCAGTTAACCAATACTTGATAGGAATAATGATAATACTAGCCTCTAAAAATATTAATATGACTTAAAAACATTATAGTTTTAAGTACTTTTTTCACTTGTTTAAGCAATAAAGTAGTTTTTTAATTAACTTATAAATTACGTGTTATGTATAGCATTTATATATACTTTTGTGATAGATATAAACACAAATATCAGTTATTTATGGTGTGTAAATGGTTGGTACTTTCAGTAGTTTTATTATTCAGTAAAATCACATAGTATAATTTAAAAAAAAGTCCAACTTGTAGTGTGCTGTTTACTCCAAACTTCAAAAAGTGTTCCACTCTTAATAATTTGCATTATTACCTTATTCGGTTATTAGAATCCTGTATTACTAATTACAATGCATACTCCTTACAATTTCTTTCTTACAGTTCCTTTCTTAGTTTCCTGCTATACCTTAATTTTCCAAATATTTGGCCGAAACCATGTAAAACTGCATCCATACTCCAGTTTATCATTATGACAGAAAGACTTGGAGCATCGTTATTCACCGCCCATAGTTGTACATTTAAACCCACCTAACCAAGTTGCTGCCATCGGCTGCAAAAACTGGGTTGATTCTAAACGTTCTGTTTTTGCAACCATTGAAGCGGCGTTGTTTGTTTATCTCCGTCATTTCCTCCCCTGGTATGATTATTTTACCCTAGTTTGGTTAAGGCTAAACACGAGGTCAAAACTTTACGTAATTACATTGTTAAATTTCTGTTTCATTTAATAAAACACCAAAACCCCAGTAATCTCTTTGTTTTATTTTCCCAATCCGTTTATTTCAACTAGCTGAATAATATCTTATCACATTTTCAAAGGTGACTTTATACTGTATAACCACAAAAAGTACTCTTCCCCTTGCAATGTACAAACCTTTCTCTTCTCAGCATAGTTTCCTGTTGTTTTATATGTTTAGTACGATTAATAGTATTGATAAAAACAACTTTAATGTAACAAGTAAAAATGTATATAATTTTATTTTCCAACACATTAGTTTCTAAGCTAAATTAAGTATTGAAACAAATCTGTATTTTTAAAACCGAAATAGATAGAAATATTCTGTTTGTGGCAATAATTGTAAAAAAAGTTCCGCAATTTTTTACATCAAAAATATTTTTTAACCCCCCTAACAGGGTAGAGGGTAGGGAGTGACTTGTTTTTTTCAAACAGCAACCCCTATTGAGTGACCCCTCATTTTGAAGTGTTTGTTAAAAGAAACACAATGACATACATCCGAGGTGAATATCTAACCCCTAGCCAAAATGGCGGATATTCCAAAATAAGTACTTTTTTACAACAATTAAATTTTGGAATACCCGCCATTTAGGCTAGAGGTGAAATATCTACCTCGGGTTTGCGTCATTGTTTTTCTTTTAACAAACCCTTCAAAATGAGGGGTCACTCAATAGGGGTTGTTATTGAAAAAAATAAGTCACCCCCACCCCCTATCATGTTAAAGGTGTTGAAAAAATATTGTTGATGTAAATATTTGCGGAACCTATGTTAACAATCAATTCCACAAACCGAATCTATTTCTATATAATATCTATTTCGGTTTTAAAAATACATATTTCTTTCTATTATTTGTGAAGTCGGTGCTTGAAACATACAGTTAATCAAATTTTGGAATGCCTGCCATTTTGGCTAGGGGTGAGATATCCACCTCAGGTTTGCTTCATTGTGTTTCTTTTGAAGAAATTCTTCAAAATGAGGGGTCAATCAATAGGGCTTGCTATTTGAAAAAAAATGAGTCACCCCCTACCCACTACCCTGTTAGGGGGATTAAAAAAATATTTTTGATGTAAACATTTGCGGAACTTTTGTTAACAATTACTGCTTCGAACAGAATATTTCTATCTATTTCGGTTTTAAAAATACAGATTTGTTTCAATACATAATTTACACACTGTATAATTCAAGTGGTCCATCAGGAATATAAAAAATCTAAATTATCGATACTTAGGTGAAATTAAATTCTGAAAATTTGATAGCAATCCTCTGATTGCTCAGAATAATACATTAGAAACTAAATCAGTGATACTATATTATTGAAAAATAAATATTATATATATGTATAACCAAGCAGATAGCAACATGCTTTTTGAGCAAGAACGGAACGTTACCAAGGCGTATGTTTTGTAACCGAGATGAGTAATTAGGCCTGATTGGCCTACGCTTTCTTACAGGGGTTGATTACAATACAATCGTATAGTTTAATTGGCTTTGGACATAATGCATAGATAATAGAATAAGCGGTATTATAAGAAGAAAATATATTACACAACATGTGTACGGATAATAGGACAAAGGAAGATGAGTGCATTTAATAGATTTTTTCCTCACACTACATTTTTCTGTTGATGTTTTTGTCGCTAAAATATATACTGGATGAACAACAAAAGACACGTAAGGCAATAACAATTTTAGACTCTATTTTCACCAGAAGTAACTATGACAAACAATATATATTACAAAAATTAGTTTTATCCAAGTGATCTGCGAGGGTTGGAAATACGCTTTTTGCCCTTGTGATTAACTATGTTTTTTGTCATGATGCAACATAATATAACAAACAATGCTAAGAATACATCACTAGTTTTTTATAAGAATTGTAAGTTTTCAAAGACGCATAGAGTAGTTTTAAGATGTTAGCTTTAAATTGCTTTAGTAAAATTATATTACATACGTTATACAAATTTAAAATAGTTTTCGCACTATTATTACTGTTGTTGAAGTGGGTTGTTTCCTCTTAAAGAAAATATTTTTTTTCTCGGTTGTATTTGCGAAATTACAAAAAAGCTTGTTTCAACTTTAGGGATGTATAGCAAAAAAAATTCTTAAATTCATCCCTCTGTAACACAAGGGGTTTCAGCACCAAAGCAACACACATGGATTGGGCATGTAATGGGAAGTTTTAATGGGAAAACTTAACTCACATCTAAGTGTATGGCAATGAGTGGTAATGTAATCTTACTTCGCATCAAACACTAACATCCCAAGTTATGACAACTGTTTATGTTTTATTTATTTACTTTGTGTGTGACATTTTTTAACATTGTGAAGGAGAATGATCCAAACCCTGGTCTTGTCACCATCCAATGTCCATGCCGACCTTTTTGTTATATAGCATTATTAATTCATAGCCCAATGACACAAATGACATCTGGGTCTGGAAAATGTTGTCTTGGAAAATGGGTACAGCAAAACGAAAAAGTAAATTTGTACCCTTTTATAAATTAAAATATAGTTAAGAATAAGCACAACAAATGAATTTAAATAAAAAAAATAACATTGGCCTTATGGGTTGTCAAAATAACAACAAAATGTAAACACAAAATTAAGACAAAATAATAGAAGAAATTCTAATCACATGTTCTATTTACAGTGTGGGGTAAAAATAGAGAATTCTGTACATTAATTATTTTTGGTCGAGTTGTCGACCACTGGACGACCTCTAGTATAAAGATCTGGTATTTCAAAACAGTGTTTATTGTATCCAAGAAGCTTAGGGAAACACACTTTTTGTGTTCTTAAAGGTGTTTTAGTCTCCAAAAGGAGATTAAGTGTTGAAATTTAGTCAACGATTATATAGGATCCCAACATTATTTTGTTTGCAACATATAGGAGCATTTTTTATTGACAGCGTTTATAAACCTTTGATTAAAAAAATAAAAATACCCCTTTATTTCTTGAAAAAATTGCCAATGTAAACACATTCATATGTTGTTTAATTGTGTTATCATTGTCTATGGCTAGACCTAGACGAATCGGTAGATTTAAACAAAATAACGACCTTTCCACTAAAGCTCAAGTCAACCACTAAGTGGAGAGTTAACTCGGGGTTTAGGAATATTCGGTACTTATCTTTGACAAACGTTCCATTGGGGTATTTATAGTATAAAATTATCCAATCAAAAATTAGAAATAAATTACTGTAGAAGAGAAAAGAATTTATTTATAAAAATAAACACGTCTGCCTTAAAAAAGGTAAAAAAAATATTTGCTTAAAATATTGAGGATTATAACAGCTATAAGACTGATAAATTTTGATGTTTGCCATATAAATGATTTCTCATTAAAGTTAATGAACCTTTTAATGTTTCATGGATAATAATTGTCCAAAAGCATCTGTCCAAATCATTTGTTTCCAAAAGTTCACAAAAAACTTTGATAATATTCCTCTAGAACCAATAAATAAAATAAAATATTAAAACGGATACTTGATACAACTTATCTGCATTTAATCCTTTAAGGGTTGTAAATTTAAAAAAATAATATTGAAATGCTTACCTCTTATGACTCCCCATGTAAAATGTTATCAGATAGGTATTTTAAGCACATAAGGCTAACTTTAAAATCGTATTCAAACGCTAATGAACAAGCTTAAACCAACTTAGTAAAATTTTCCTTTTGTGTGACTTATTTTGACATTTTAGCGTAATCTTAAATAGGTTAGGTCTAATAGGTCTAAACACTGACTAATGCCAAAAAGCAAATAGTAGACATAACACTGACCCAAAAGTAAAAAATAAACTTTGTAAAATAGTTAATAAAAATAGTATACAATGTTATCAGAAAATAGTATTTAGATTCTTTTCTTATTCATCACTAATTCTCAATAATGAAATGAGGAACAACTAAGTTTGCTGAGAATAGTTAGTTAATTAATGTTTGTTTTATCCCAATAGCTCTTTCCTTTCTGTTAAACAATCTAAATGTAAAAAGTAATAGTCATTTAGATATTGATGAAAGGTATTTTTCATAACTTGTCCTGAAAGTGATTTCCGGCACTTGGTCCAATTATTCCTAACTTCGGCTTCGACTTGAGCGTGAAACCGTGCTCAGCTTCGCCTCGGATAATAAATGTATTGTTGCTGTTTTAACACTATCTCAGAAATGATGAATTATATTTAAGATTGGATGTGTCAATCTGCTTCCAGTTCATATTTTTAAATAAAAAAATCTTGATTATACTATCCGTTTATTATTTATTAGTCGTAGTTAATATGTTTGTATGATTCAGCAACGTTAGAGATTTTTGTTGCTGATTGCAACAATATAAATATAACTACAGTGTAATCACACAAACAACAAAACAAGGCTGAACCTTTTGTCTCATTACTGCTTTTATTGGCAAATGTTTATACGCTGGAATGCTTTAGTTTTCATACAACTTCATTTGTATCTGATTAAGCCATTGCAAAATGTAGTTGATTTTGAACTATTGTCAAAGCTTTTGTTTTTATAATCCTCTTTCGCTTATACAGTTGTCATAATTGTTTTCTATCACAGGTATTGTCAGTAATGAGTTATATTTTTCAATCTAAAAGTTTGTTATTGCAAATTATGAGGCTTTAGCAAACAGTTTGTATTTTGACGCCAGAACATAAATATAAATCTCTGGGTGTTCTTAAGTATACTGAAATTCACATGCTAATAGCACACAAACTCACATGTCACAAATAATATTTTCAATTTTTTTAATAAGACTTTTTAGCTAATAGCTGAAGAACGTTTTCTGTTTTGATACATACTAGCTATACTATATGACTACACTATTATGTGCATTTGTTAAAATAATGTAGATCCGTATGATTTTTTATATTTTAGACATAGTTTTCGTAATTAGTTTTTTGTTTCCAGTGAAATTATAGTGATGGTACTAGAATGCCATTATAAATTTAAGAGTAGCATAACATCATAAAACTAATTGTTAACAAGTATGTATACGTCAGATGTGTTAATCATCTCAGTTAAGGAAAAGAATAGTCCAAAAATACTATTAAGGAAACCAAGAGAGGAAGGGTCCGATAAAACTAGCGAAGTGTTCTGGTTTTGAGGAAACCACTAGGACTTTCCTACTCACACTCATGATACGGGTTGTCCTGTAATGAGTAAGCCTACTTAATGCTTTGAGTATATCACCAACTGGGATATTCATCTTCTTATTTAAGAAAGCGGAAACTTGTTAGTCAGTTAGTTAGATAGGAATTACTAATGAGAGCAAGGTGTAATTTTAACTTAACATATTATGTGTAGACCTCAAACTGTTTGTTTTGAATCAATAATCATCAATAGTGAAACCTTTTGGCAGTCATTTATCACATTAACAATTATGCTCTTAATCAATTTAGAATATTGATCAAACACTAGTGTTCAACACTTTATCTGATGTTTAGAACATTAGAAAACGATATTTTTTATTTATCCATCAATTTTAAGTGCAACATTTCCAAAGTAATCTAATTTTATGCTATAAAATTTGTATACTATATCCTCGTCCTCTTAATGATGTTTAAATGGTAATGTAAAATTTTTTTAAATGACTCTGTCACGTAGCACTAAGTATTTAACATTTCAAAAATACATTATTGAAACATAACTTGCTATTCCCACTGAACGAGAGGTTAGTTTACCGAATGTTACACGGGTATGACGTAGATGGAGTTCCCCTCTAGATGGCCTTGCGCGGTGGCATGTACTGAACATACAGAGCGATGATAATAAGTGTGATCGATTAGTGTAATCAGTTCTGCTAGTGGGCTCGTCTGTGACGTCACTGGAGCTACACGAGACACTCACCTCTCTACACATATTGGCCACGTCACACGTAGTGCAATATCAACTGAGGAAACCCATTGACTAGGAACAAACCCGTTTCAACCAACGGTTTTACCAGAACTGGTTATCAAGGCTAACATTTTGCTACAGTAGTACTGTGTATTCAAATAGAAGGAAAAAGTGGTAAACATTTTTATATATTTTCTTGTAACTTTTTATTGCTTCATCAATGTAATTTGATTAGTAATTTACAATAAAAATCTGTATTATGATATAACGTATATTCGAGTACAACTGTATTAAATCTTCATTAAATAAATTGTACAAAAATAAAATGGGATCTAGGAATAAAGTAATAATCCTAAGCTACTAGAACTAGGTCCATACACATTTTACCCATACCTTTAAATAGCACGTTGGTTAAATCTTACTTATGTATCAAAAATTCTTTCTAACAAACCACAAAAATTCAAGTTTGCCTTTAATTTTTTAAATCCCTTTTTCCACATGATGCATTTAGTCGTTATTATACATTGAAAACTTCAAAACTGAACCTTTATACAGATATTTCTGAAACCCACAAGACAACATATAACCAGTTGCTTACACTACCAGTAAGGAACCTTCTGAATGTGGACATGCTACACTATTATTTTTTTCTTTACTACTATTATTCTATTCCTACTATTATTATTTTCTACTACTATTATTTCTTCTTTACTATTATTTTTTCAATACATTCTTAAACTATTGCAATCATTGTAATTAAAAACAAATGTTTTTATTATATATATGTTACAGTTTGGTTCGCAAATATTATTCAATTTTAAGTACTAGTAAACTAATTTGGAGTAATTTCTCCACTACTTTTAATTTTTAACTATACTAATATTCCTTACTTTTGTTCTACACACTTTAGGAAGTCTTTTTAACCACATATGTTGGTTAGAAACCACGTAAATCCCAAACTAAGGCGATTCACATTGTGAGAGTCTGACTCACTTTGCCTTGTAATAAGTTCCCCTTCCTGCGGGCATCACATCTCAGTCTTTTCCGATCCTCGTACGCGATTGTGTTGTGATTGTGTTGCGCAGTAACTGGTCAACGCGCTTGCTTGTGTGTGTGTGCGCCCGTGTGTGTGTGTTTGTAACAGTAGTGATAAGCTACAAGAGTGATATAGTGATAGTTTTGAACGTTGTTGGTTGACTTCGGAACAATGATACCTCTGAGGAATCTCCAGTCTGGAGAGACATCCTACGACAGATTATGTAGTAGACAATTACAGGTATATGATTGCTAGATAAATCACAAATTATCTTATAATGATTAGCTTGTAATGGGGTGTGGTATCATAATGGTAGCTTTTACCACAATATTTGTTAGGTTCAAATATTTAGGTTATATTTGTTAAATTAGTAAATGCACAGGGACATTTCACAGGATCGGACGACTTAACTGTTCCACAACAACGAAATGAAATGCCGAGTCTTGAACTACGTACCTTTAACCGGATTTTTACATTCTAAAATAATTCCTGAATAAGATTTTTTTTGTAATATTACTGTTATGAAATTATGTGTATTCAAAATTATTGTTTATGTGATCAAGATTCGGCCTTGAAATAGAATGATGATTGAATAAAGTTATATTTATTTATTACACTTTCCATGTTACACCACGATATTGAATATGTAGCATCAATGATTCAATTGTCAATTAAGTTTGTTGACAAACATTTTGGAAGGAAACTATTTCCTATAACCTTTCGTTCGTTTTCGGTTTTGTAAGTTGATACGCACCATATAAGTCGTGGTTGCAGCTCGTCGTATGATTTTATTTGTCGTTCATCATAATATTCCTATATGTAAACTACAGGTCATTGTTAATTGGCCTGCATGCAGCGGTACAGCTCATACAAGAGGCCGGTAGCGTGGACTGACGCACAATAGACCGTCTCTATAGCACACTGCAGGGCCAAATGAAGTTGGATATTGTACAATTAATGTACAGAAAACTATTTCAAGTCAAGTATTTTTGAACTAGCTATGTTCTGAAAAGGCCTTTGCCTTTCCCTAGTTAGTTTATAATTTGCTAGTTCATTTTGAATGTATGTCATACAACCTAATTCAATAGATGTTTTTATTTTACTTAAAAACTTTTAATACCTTTTTAACTTTTATTGTTAGAGTATTTAAACATTTTTTAAGGTAATTGTTTTATATTTACACTTCATGCTTCATGTCTTATATTCATACAAACTAAGTTTGTATACACCTAATCACATTAGGCTTACTTGATTAGTTTCTTTGGCTTACAGTGTAATTAATTTATAGGTTTATAACTGCTTCTTCACAATAAATACCTATGAGCTATTATAGTAGACTTATATTAATATTACTATAATGTTAATAGCTTATTATTCATTCTCATGCCTATTATGCATTCTGTACTTTCGCTTTGTTTTGCTTGTCAATTTACCTTTATACAGCGAATCATCAAAGTAATAAAAATATACAGTACGTATATCTAGTGAAGCTTTAAAAATTAAAGCTTGAAGACAAGAATGTTATCATCTTAAATTTTGAATAGATTCCATTCAATACTTTTGCTTTCAATATTACTTGGTAGTTAATATAAATGACTCGAACTTAATTAATTTAAGAAACAATATTAAATTTAAACCAATACAGCTAAGTAAATAGGCTTACTATTTGATAACACTTTAAAGTTATTGAGGTTTCTTTTCCTAAGTTTCCCTAAATATTTAATGGGTAACTGGATGTTTGCCTTTGTGTCTGCTTTACCGTAATAAAAAAGAGTAAAATCAAAGTATGGAATTTTGCAGCAGTTTACATGGTGTATTCTTTAAAATATATTTACAAGGAAATTAATTTGGTGTCACCAAGTAAACGTTTTTAATAGTAAGTAAGTGAACACTAAACAAAGATTGAAGGTGAAATAATGGGTATTGTATTGCATATAAATAACTATGCGAAACAAATCGTTCCCCTCGTTGATGTGTAGATAAACAAACCACTTTTTGGCAACACATGTGTAAAAACGAATGCGAAAAGCTGGAATGCCAAAACATGACATATGGTAACCCCCAATGTTGCCCCATACATCAATATAGATCAGACGGATAACTCTAGCCAATGGCGTGGCCTACCCCATACGTTGTCAGGAAACAGGACATATTTTATACTTCTACCTGCGTATTCGTTTGGTTACTATTCTGGAATTATATTTAATTGTTTTGTATTGTATTATTGTGTTTTGAAAGGTCAATTACACAGAATGATTAAATACATAGAAAAATATATGTAATATATAGCCTACATAAAGATACCACCTTTACTTAAAAAATAGCTGAAGGATTAGCAAGGTATACATATGTATACATAGTATACATTTATCTTTAAAGTCTTAATTAACGAATTCAAATGTCTCTACTTGCTTCATTTATGATTATTACTTGATTAATTAATATATTATTGCTTTTGTTGCAGTCTCCAATAAAAGTACACAACATACGTACAGTTTATACTTTTTTTCAACTGTCATGATCATTATTGCAGCCGGATGATTAAAAACGGGTAGGTTTTGTTCCAAGTAACCAAGATAAAGAAATAATTATTGTTAGTGAAAAAGAGTTTCAAACAATGCGTTGTTGTTCACTAGTTTTGTGTTCAAACACAAATGGTTCGGAAACATATTAACTGTATGTATGTATTAGGGGTATCTTCCATCTGTAAAATATGTTAACCTTATATGCGCCGTATTTTTAACCGTATCCGTTAAATATGTCATCTAAGTAGTAAATTGTAAATTTAAGTCGTCTGTATGCCTCATGAAATGTTTGTAACGGTATCTATTACATTGTTTTGTTATTACCATAATATCTGTTATAACTTCAGTATTTCCTTCTACAACCCAAAAATGTTTCCCCTGTGTTACAGAGCGCAGTTTGTACCAAGGAGGCTTGCCTGGGCAGTGTAGTTTATCAACACATCGCCAAGACCACTGGCTCTGCTAGACCCAAGGAGGAGGTGCTATTGCATGCCAAGGACTTCCTGGACCAATACTTCGCCTCAATCAAAAGGTAATTCCTTCATTTATACACGCGTGTTTAAGAAACGAGGTGATTTGAAACTTAGGATATTTTACTCATGCTACGCTAAAAACTGATTTGGGAACAAAGTTATGCCATTGAAAACGTTACATACTCTTGGGAATACTGTAAAAATATGTAATTTTTATTGATAGGGGGTAAACAATTTCCGTTCAGTATTATTTATTACAAATTTTGAAATGTAATTATTTCTTCCGTGACCTGTTGCTACCAGTGGTATATTTTTGTAACCTATGTGGTTTTAAAACTGATATTCAAGTACATAAAAATAAAGATGTTTTATGTTGCAGATAGTACTGTAATTGAGATTTAAAACTTTATCAATTGATCAAAATATGTGAGCAGTGTGTGAAAATATCTTGAAAAATCAAAGAGTAACCTCCTTTCGAGAAGCAACATTTTTGGTTCAATCCTCGAGTTTATTGGTTGATAAAATCTTTTAATACGAATCGTAAGTTGAGTCCCAACAGGCTTTAAAGCTTTTTACAATAGCTCAAGATATCGGATTGCTCTCCACAATAGTCAGCTGATAATTGATATTCAATACGTGATCCGGAACCAATCAGGGACGGGTCAGATTCTGCTCCAGTGGCGTTAGGAATTATGTCCGTCTCGGGAACGATTCAAAGACCAATTATAAAACCATTTCTTTCTCTTTTCATCCGACACCTGTTACACAAAACGTAACAATATATTTCTTGCTAAAGTTACTTAGCCAGAAAGCTACTTTTTTTCAAAACAAACAACATGTTTGCATTGATTATTTAACAACATTTTACATCGATGGCACTCGTTAAATAAGCATTAAAACAAAAAAGGACACTTCAAGTGTATTTTTAGACCCATTCAATTTGTTGATTAGGGATACAAGGCTGAATACGCTGCATCCACAACGACCACTTTATAAACAACACGAGAAAATTCCACCTATGTAAATATGCTGCAATCATAGCTTTGCTTCCATGTTGTTCTTTATACCTCTTGGCCATTCCAGTGAAGAGGCAGCTAAAGTTGTGAGATATATGAACATCGGAGTTGCCGCTCATTTGTTGGCAAAGATCGCAGAGCAAGTTTTAGTCCTATCTTGATCCAGGGCGACTAACATGGAAACTTGTGTGTCTCCCGTCAATGGGCTACTTGTGAAACTATATGGGATCTGTTGGAGATATTTTTGACTATTTTGTTACTAGAAAGGGTTTCAAATTATTTGTAAACACTATAGTTTGCTTTTTAATGTTGTATTAAAAAAAACTTTAAAGTTTTTTTCTTTACTTAGTTTTATACTTCTAAAATACCATTTATCAAGTTTTCAATTTGTTAATAAACAAACGAATATTTTGTAAAATAAGAATATGATAGTAATAAGAATTTTCGCCCCACTACTCTGTATTAATCAACGCATATTTAATCCGGAAAACAGCAGTTCGCCACCAAATGAGATTTAGTTACGTACTGCTGTACGGCACGGAATTTTTACCGACATTGTTTGATTATAGTTAGCATATTTTTACTTAAGAAACAACCTCAGGTATTCCTTAAACACAACTTATAATAAGCGTAATAACATTTATAAACTTGTACATCAAATTTAATAAACATAAAAAATATGTCAATAATAGTAAGTCACCCTATATTGTTACAGATAAATTTAAGTTTAATTGATAAAAAATTCCATCGATTGTTAAACAATTTTGAGACAATGAAACAGTCCACTTACAGGCAAAGCTAATTGTGATTTCTCCTTACGTTTAATTAAACTCTAAATGAATATTACGTCACAAACTGTATCCAGCCCGTACCAGAAACATGTTTGCACCTCAGAAAATTTGTATTTTGAAAATAGTTGGATCAGGGTTAACGTATAACATAGTACATAAAGTACATGTAGTATAACTTACTAACTGTTTTTAATCTATTTAAAACTTTAATACGCTTCAACTTTTTTTATCGGAAACATGCCTTAAGAGTATTTCAAGGCAAAACTACTTGCAGAGAGCCATATCGAGGAATGTCACCAAATACGCAAGTAGTACTTTCTTCATTCCAAATTATTTTTACCTATTGATGTATTGGTATTTGCGTTTTTTATTGGTTAAATTTTCAATCGTGACTTTATTAGTGCACTTATACGTTTAACCAACCAGAACAATTTTATGATCTGTATACATTTATTTTTCAAGTCAATTAAAATTTTTTTTATTTAAATTAATTACTCAAATTTAATGTAAAGAATCGATAAAATTATTTACAAAATGATAGGCATCGTCTGTTACTAACTGTAAGATGGCGTCTAAAATACCAAACCTTTGTTTCAATTGTGTCCAAATATAATTTGGTGCTACTTTATTCCCAATCACAAATGTAATCAATCCGCGTTGTATAAAAAACCCTCCTTACCGTATTAAATAAGGAAGAATTCCAGGATTATAAAATTATAAACAACATAATATCTCCGATAAATCACCTCGCTCCCTAATTCCTTCCTTACAAGAAACATACCTAATGGCTGTTTAGAACATTAATCTTTCTTTAGTGGTTTACAGCTCTGACTTATTCTCTCCTTTACACAATCTTGTTTGTATACGTTTGTGAGAATGGATGGATACAAGAGAGAAAGCCATTCATTGCGAGTAAAGAATTGAGATTCTTGATATAATGGGATAAACTAGTTTAATCACCTGATTTCTAAAAAAGCTTTCTAAGTTTTAAAATGTTTCTCACAGTTTACGTTTTAGACCCATTCATAAGGCAGAGTAACATAGAAATTATATCGTAAATGAAATACAGTACTAACAACTAGCTACTTAAATTATTAGCACTAGTTATTGAAATCTATTTTCAAAATTCTTAAGGTTATCATAGCCTAACATTATATCGATATCACAAAAAAAGTATAATGATTACCAAACGTTTGCAAAAATGTATATAAGGTACAGTCAAATAAATAGTGCAAAAAACTCAATGAAGTAGTCTTTTTAATGGACAGCCTTGATATTAAATTTTCAGATGAAGAGGCCATTTATATACTTGGTACGAATGTCAAATATAGGTTATTTTATTTAGTTCATGCTGTAAATCTGATCGAATGATGTTTGTCGAATATTTACAAACAGATAGACGTTCAGGAAAAATACTACGTGTAATAATATTTCGAACGTCACCGGACGCAATTAATTGATTTCAAATAAACATTATTTGAGTATATGACTTGAAACACAAAGGAAAGAAACAGGGGGTACTTTTAATGGTTAGTACATCTAAGTGGTGTCTAGAGCAAATTCTATTCTTCTTACCCTTCCGCTCTCCTTTGCCCTCATGTCATCACGTGATAACACCGCTCACACTGTTGGAAGACCCAATGTGCTACAACTGTTGTACAACAATGTTATGTGGCCGTCACTGTCCGAGCTATTCTTAACTCGGTACAAGTATATTTAAGCCACCTTATACCAGAGCTAAAAATGCACGGTTGTTCAATAAGCTTAATAAGCTTGTATCCTCTGTACCTTATCTCTCTATGCTTAAACTCATGGTCGTCTGTGAACGTAATATTACCTACTACTGTATAACTGAAAATATCCCGTACAGTAAAATATTTCAAATCCAAGATTTACCTAACAAAAATTGCATTTCAAAATAAAAATTAATTTACAATCTCTGTTCCAACTGTACAAATCCCCTGAAGTAGCATGGCATAGCGTCTTTTGACGAAACTACTCACACAATATTCATCTTACGATTTAACCTGATAGGCACGTTAACAGATATCAAATATATTAGCTCGTAATTTCATGGGACGATTTTGAACGCTTTGTAAGACCCCAAACCTTTGAAGCAGTAATGTATTTTGTGATGGTTGTACAATGGTGTCGATAGCGCCTCATCACCACATTACCGTACCTGCCACCTGCTGTACCTGCCTTATCACTGCTAGATCTGCTGATTGCTACCCTCGTGTTCTATCTGTTCGTCCTTCACTGGAGGATCTAACCTCTAACCCATTCAATCCACTTCAAGAATTATGCATGCAATTTGACAAGATTTGTTGTAGTGAGAAACAACTTGTAAATGTTATGTCAGAGCATGACGCTTCATAGTTAATTTGTGTTGTACTCCTCTACTGTTGCCACTATTTTAAGGTAGAAATAGTAAGGATACCGAAAAGAAGACAGTAAATATGCAGTTATAAAAATAATATCCCGCCGCAGCAAAACTGAAGACTAAGCAATTTCAATGAATTTCAACGTATAATAAATAAACAAGTCATATGTATTCCCCATTTAAATAATATTAGATTTAATTACTAGTACTTAGGTTTGCTGCCATGGGGAAGAGAATAAATGATTATTGTCAGTTGTTAATATTATAGTATGAAAGGGAAAAGTTTTATCACAATATACCCATAAACAAGCAAACTACAACAGTTTTCTTTTCTCCATGAAATAACTTAGAGATTTTTATGTATTTTTTTTCTCCTTACATTTTTATCGCACAACAATGCTTCAATATACAAACTGTTCGTGTTCTAAGCTCTGCACGATGGTTGCAATGAAAATTAGGAATTTCCATGCTTTAAGGGTAAACATTTAAAGAAAACTTAAATTTTGAAACATTTTCTAATTCCGTGACACCCCATTCTACCCAGTAGAGAAATTCACATTTAACCCTTTTAAACGAAGCGTATTTCCCTTACAATGAAACTGAAAATTACTAATTTAAAAATGCTCTTTTATCTGATCTCCACATTATTAATGTTATTATTATCATACAACGTACATAACATTTATGTAATTATTAAACGCGTTTTAAATTTTTTTTAATAAGTGGTCATAAGATACACAAATTATAAAAAAAACCTGAACCTTGAACCAGTTGAGTAACTTGATAACTTCCAAAATATTCTAGCCTTTTAAACTTTTTATTTTAGAAAAATGAATTAGACAAAACTTTAAATTTTGAAAATTATTTAACACTTATGATTTCTTTCTAAGCACACACTTCTGTGGTAAAACTAAACTCATTTCGATATTTAGTATTCTTGATTTCAACGTCACCCTCTCTCCACTTTCAGCCCTCCCTCTCAAACCAGGATCACTTAAACTTCTCTTTGTTAAACCTTCACTCGGAGTTATCTTGATGGAGAACATCCTTTATTGACCGTGACGTCACTGATGGAATTAGTTTAAAACCCATTTACATGTGTTACACGGGATTCAAATGCAAATATGCAGTGTCTTAGTTATTGGAGAGTAATTCAAACATTCTATGTAATATGTACTTACTTTTAAATCTAATGTTTGGAAGGTAAGGTCATTTTACAATGATGTGTGGGTATTGAATGGCTTGTCTTAACTGATCTGGTTGCATAATACAATACTTATTTATCAATTAATATAATTTGTTAACATTTTTGAAACGCTTCTGTAAGCTTAATTCTATTTTTTTTATTACATTACTGGTGGTAAAAATTTTCCCTAGGGTATTATTTTATTAGTGTATTTAAAGTTTTATTGGGATAAGTAATATTGAAATTTGCCATAATATAATGTATGATGAAGTTTTTCTGCCTCTTTTTTCGCCTTTTTTAAAATAGGCAGGAAAATTTGTGGATGTTCAAAGATCTCACTCGATTGGAACTAGGCCGAGTTTGCCTAAGCCCAAAGGGCGTCTGGCCACTTCTACTATAGCCGTTTATTTCTTACCCTACCTAGACTACAATCCGATCTAGGTCGTTGTTTGATCTAGGTCTACTGATTGTATGGTTAGTACTTATTTGCATTGCTTGATTAAATGTAATCGAACTTTTCTGTTGCGTTTCAAAGGCGTGTGCAGACAGTAAACGGTTTTATAAAAATGATTCATAGTTTTTTAATAAAGTTTAGTATTCACACATATCTATATACCAGTCTCATTAGCTTTCAGTGTATAACCAAACAATGGATAAAAAATAGGGAAGTCAATTACAAATGTGTCATTATATGTTACAAGTTACATCAATGATTATTAGATCAATAGTCAAAGGTTTCGTACGATCATACATTATGCGTTTTATAAATTTATGACCATGTAACCACGGTACGCGAAAGGAAAATACTGCAATTTAATAGTTTCCTTAAAAATATTTAATGATAAAAGTTCATATTCCAATATTTACTATTTTAAACATAATTACAATATTTACTATTTTAGTATTTGTATCTGAATGGCGGATCTATAAACAAAATTAAGCATTAAAAATATTTTCAAAACACCCATTACACTTTGGTTGTGTATTTCTACTGTCCAATTGATTTTAACTTATCTAGATTTCTTTGTTTATGATACACTGATAGACTAATTAAATAGTTTTGGCTGTTAGACACGAAACACTGATGTTCCAGTTGTTGCTTCGTATCCAAATTTGATATACGTTTAATGAAAATAATTTATGACAAAACAAATTTTCATTAGGATTTTACAAAAAAAGGAAAAAATAATATCCATCACTCAAGTTAGGCAGTATTGTATCCCTATTAAATGGCATTTAAAACCAAGGCATAACAACTTTCTGAAAACTGTAATATTTATTTTGCATGTCTAACTTGGAGAAATACGCTTACATTACTTGCAAAATACTAATTTTATATTTTAAAAACTAACTCTAAAAACACTAAACGTCTATTTTAGAGTTACTTTCTTATAATCCGACCCTTTTTAAGTCTTAACCGAAGCGTTTAAATTTTGTATCACCTCTCAACTGATAGCTTGACATTTCTTTCAAGTCCACCTCTTTCATCTTTAAACGGTTCCATACATTTTAAAATACTTTTTAGATGTTTCATTGGTAGTTAGAATGATGGTGCTTAATATATTTTAATGTAAATATGTATATACATGCATTTGCACTTACATCACAATGAAAACTCTTAGGTGAAATAAGACGTGCCTTTAATTAATCTGATAAGTTGGAACCATGGTTAAATAATAAAACAAGTTAATCCACTAACCTGAATGGTATGTTACAAATCATATACTTCAATGTGATAGCCCCGAAACTGCAATAATTACTAACCATTTTTTTACAATACCTGTCATGCAGTTTCAAAAGTAAAAATACATTTAAAGTTACATTTTTTGGCTAGATGTTATCGTCAAATAACAGTCCAAGGAATACACGAAATCCACTTGATTAGCTTCGTTGATTTTTAAATACGAAAATACATTCAACACACGACACATACGACCTACATAGACATAAATACTTTTTCCTACAGTTACCTAACAATGTACATGTTCTCTCACTGATTTGAGAAAGCAAAGTGGCCAATTCGCTCATCAGTGAGACAATGTTAACATTGTCTCACTCTAATTACTTTGTCTCACTCCAGATTTTCAACGTGAAGGCACGAAATAGTGAGCGCGTAACATGCAGGCAACGTTGTATGCGCGCGAAATACGTTGGCAGCACTGGCTGTAAATCAGCTGGTCAGCTGTTGTACTGTTGTATTTGTCACTTCACATTAAATGTTATATTAAAAGTTCACTTCTGTGTAAAAATAGGTTATGTTTCTCCACCAATTTATTTGTTTTATGGTAACTGTAGGAAAAGTATAATGTGCAACTCGAGTTCAAAGTACAATTGCCTCACTCGAGAAACCATTCCTCACTCGCCTACGGCTCGTGAGTAAGGATTTCTCTCGAGTGAGTCAATTGCTCACTTTTCTCACTAGTTGCACAAATAACTATTTGTAATATAATAATTTTACACCTATCACAGAAACAGCGTTGCCGGTACTCTGCTCTTCTTGCGATTGTTATTTTTGGAACTGCATGGCAGGTGTTTAAAGAACGAATAGTTATTAAAATACTAACGGTGAATATGGCAGAACTTTAGAATTAAATATCAACGATTCTGATGACAAAAGCAGCCAATGTTATGAGGAGATCAGTTGAGCGCATAAACTTCATTTTAAGGGTTATGTGATTCAAGGGTTTTCTGACATTGGTAAACCTTAAAGTTGTATAGCCTAAACAACGTATCTATCACTCTGTTTTCCAGGGCTAACAGTCAGGCTCATGATGTCCGGTGGAAGCAGGTAGAATCGGAAGTTATGTCTACTGGAAGCTACCAGCTAACAGAAACAGAACTAGTGTACGGAGCAAAGCTGGCCTGGAGAAACGCAGCTAGATGTATAGGAAGAATACAGTGGTCCAAACTGCAGGTACAGTATACAGTAGTACCTTAATAACTGTTAGATTAGTAGTTTAAATTTATTCCTATTTTCAAATTATCATTATTGTATTGTATTTTCAAAGTAACCTATGATAGTATATCCTTTGCTAAAGTTAATAGATGCATTAATTAAAAAGTCTTTATTTCGAGCGGGGTTTGACTTAAAAAGTTTATTTATAAAACTATTCAAATACATTATATTCCATATATATGAATTCGTTTGTATAAAATAATTACAGAAAAGTCCAATAAAAACAGTAATATAAAAAAAAATAGTATGCCACTGTTTCATGCTATTAAAACATTATTTACTGTTTTAGGTGTTTTCAGTTGCCATGCTTTTTGGTAATAAGTAATGTATTGGTCGTTACATTATTTTCAAACATTCGTCAGTGCAACTAACACATCGTAATAAGTAGCTTAATAAGTCGTTACCCCTTATATGTATTATAATAACATTTTTTTAAAAGGTTAAGCTACATAACTGAATGTTGCTTCTACAATAAATGGTTAATATGTAACTATGTCAAACAGTAAATTTAAATAACCAAATATTTCCTTCCGCTTCCTCTGACCGTTACAACCTCAAGACATCCCCAACAAGCTCAATAATAATACGAGTCAAAACTTTTCTTCGCTAGTATATTATAATGAAATTTAATGAATTTAAATATTGGAAATAATACACTTAGTAGTTCGTAATTTGGCCAAACAAGAAGATAACAATTTCCACAAGATATACTGTATATACTGTATAACTAAGTACTGCATACAGAAAAACTTTGGTGCACTATCTACCTAATCGATTTTAATGAAATTTTTTACTGATGCTCATTGTAGATTTTGGTACTCATACTATATTAAAATACATAAATCTACTCACTAATGTACTATTTTATTCGTTTAGCCTGTGGCAGTTTCTTAACTATAATTGTTTTTACGTTGGTGCAAGAGTACACCAGTAACCAGCAATATTATTGAAGTATCCGTGGGAAATAATTACAATTATGCAAACAGTCTGATATCACAATCTAACAGAGCCGGGATTCATTCAGATGGAGATCGTGGTCTGTTTACTTTTAATCCGACGAGGTTTAACGAGGAATTTTAGGGGGAAAATCAGATTAAGGCTCGCCGATTGCTCTCGTAATCGGAGGTTCATTCAATTTATGAATTCCATTCGGTCTGCGATAATCTTGTTTGCCTTGTTAAACACTCTCTGCATTTGCTACTTCTTGTTACTTCTCTGTTACTTAGTGCAATATTGTGAGCAGTTATAAATGTTTCAATTTGTAAATGATAATACAGTAGTTTTTCTTTGTTGATAATTAACTATTAAATGACGAATATACATTGATGACTATAAGAACTAAATACATATTAAATAGCATAGCAAGCCGATTTTTTTACTAAATTATCTCTTCCAAATATTCTGCACGTAATCCCTATTATAACTTACTTCTTAATTACTATCCAGTTTTAATCGTTTCTAAATAATAACAATAAGTGATATGTTATGATAACACAGTACCATTAAATGTAAACATTAACGTTAATTCAGAATTTAGTTTGTTTAAGGGGAAGACATTCCATCCCTTCCAGCTTACTCTTGAACTCTGAAGAAACAGTCTAGCTAATCAGCTGATCTATACATTTTTATAAACCACCTAATTTTTGTGAACGGGCTTTAGTATTAAAATAATTATTTTTCAGGTTTTCGACTGCAGATCAGTTACAACGACTAGTGGGATGTTCGAGGCCATATGTAACCACATTAAATACAGCACAAACAAAGGCAATATCAGGTAACATATGGGATTTTCATCATATTAGTTTGCAAATGTAGGCATACCTTCATATGTGTATTGGTGAAAACAAATTTATATCAATGTGGTCTTGTTATAAAACAGTCTGTGGTGTGCCTGGTATAGTATAAATTAACCAATCAATCAATTTAAAATAGTTGATTTAACAGACTTTCTGAGTTAGGTACTTTGGCAATATCAATAAAAATATAAACACGGATCTGCTTTTGACACAAATGTATCGATTGAAGTTATTAGACTTGATATCAGTATACTGATGCCGAAGTATAGACAATATTTTTGAATATACAAGTAAAATCATATTTCAACAATTCAATCTTATTAAGTATTGAGAGTACAATAGCATATTTATATTATTGATTATTAAATATATGTTTGCATCTCTAAAGTCATACATAAACGAACCCATTTGTTTTATTCTTGGTATTTCAAAGTTTAAAAGATTATATTAGTTGTTGATTTCCTTTGAATCTTAGTTTGTCTTGTTATTATACAAACTAAATGTTTAAGTTTGGCCAGAAAATAGCGTGTAAAAAGGGTATTTATTGGAAGTACAAAAAATGGCCCAGATAAGGTATTGCAGAAATTTATTTAGAAACCATTAGTTGTTGAAGGACCAAGGGTTCATGTTAACAGCCTATCCATGCTATTCGTTTGATTCCCTCGAACACTGATGACGTTTCAGGTCAGCCATCACGGTGTTCCCACAACGGACGGACGGTAAGCACGACTACAGGGTATGGAACGGCCAGCTGATCATGTACGCGGGGTACAAGAACACTGACGGCACTATCACTGGGGACCCGGCCAACGTGGAGTTTACAGAGGTGAGAATATTGCTTACGTTATATGTAAATAAAACTAATCGTATTGTTATGCATTAATTGTAGTTGGTAATTGATGAAACTAACTGCTTAAAATTATTGATTTATCTTTTACTTACTAATAATTGCCGAAGATACAAATCTGTAGCAGCAATCTAACATTCATTATATCGTATATGAGAATATATTAGTTTTATAAACAAAAATGTGATTTTTATCTAATTAGCTATAAAGTTGTTTTCAAACGTATAATACCAAGAATGGAATGCGATATACATTTGATTTAGACTATTATTCTTTTTCTTAGACAATTAAGACCTTTTGTTAATACAAATAGTTTCTTGTATCAAAAAGCTATTAGAATATGTAGATAAAATTTTGCTTATGTTATACTATCTAAGCCAACCGTGTCATAGTATGATCATTAATTATTCAAAAAAGGAAAGACGTTGTAATAGTTATTTATCTTGAATACTTAGAATAAAAACATCCTGACGGAATAATAAGTATTTTTTCTTGATAAGCTATGGACATATACGATTCATTTAATATAGCAAATCTCCAGGTCGATTAGCTTATTTATCTATTTCCGTAAATTAAAGGAGTGGCAAGAGTGTTAAAGTGAGTAGACAGTGTCTACTCCTTTAATCTATATGATATAACTAAAACCCGGGCGATCAACAGTATAAATTACATTGGTCTTGAGTGAAACGATATACAAAGATAAAATATTGGTGATTTTTTTTCTTTTAATTTAAGTATTTTAGTCTCTTGGCTCTATCAAAACTCAAGCCAAATCCAAGTGAGAAGGATGCGACAACTTAAATTTGTTCTAGTAACGAAGTCAAGAGCGTTACTGTAAATCAATTTGATCTCAGTGCCTGCCACCAGCATAAACTGCTGCTATACCAGAGGAAAATTTAAATCGTTTTGCATTTTGTACCAAGTAATTACAGTAAGTAATTTATTTGCATTTAAATAACATAAATCAGAGTTCCAGCTAATGCAAGAAAATATCTGTTTTGGGAATCCAGCAAGAATTCAGAATATTTCAAAGCCTTTGCGTAGAAAGGAAGTTTATTTTGGATTAATATTATGTAATAACGTATGTCAAATGTATTACTTTACATTTTGAATTCCTGATTTTCAATTATTCATATTGAAAAGTTTAAATTTAATCTTTTATATCAACCATTTTCAATGCAACAATTGTACTTTTTATCTATCTTACAACTTCTCTGAGGAGCTAACATTTTTCTTATTTCAACGCGGTTGTGTTTACATGATTACATGATGAGATGTAACAAAATAATTTAAAAAATGTAAGTATTTCGTTTGATATAAAAACAAATTGGTTTGGTTTACATGTTAATACGTACAGTTGTTACATGTTTATTGCCAAATACAGCTAACGCTTGTTATTGTTTAAAATGTTATGACACAAACTCATCTAAGCTTTAAAGTATCCAGCAATAAGCAATAAGCCTTATCATCCATCCTGGAAGTTGTGTAAATATTGTAATGCAATGTATATAAATTGTTTGGACGCTGCTTATCCAGTGCAAACTGGTCTCAGGCTAAAGTAATAATAAGACAATAGACATAAGCCAAGAAAAATGTATATAATTGCCTGTGAATATTAGGAATATTTTGAAAAACGGTAAGAGTACAGATTATATGTACGAACTTAAACTAACCTAACACATTCACAGGTGTGTACGAAGCTGGGCTGGAAGCCCAAGTACGGGATGTTTGATGTGTTACCTCTCGTGTTGTCTGCCAACGGTCACGACCCGGACTACTTCGACTTCCCTCCAGAACTCATCATGGAAGTGCCTCTAACTCATCCTACGTAAGTGAACATACAGATACACAATATTCATCAACATAGTAACTGAGTACCCCCGTCGACAGCAGGTGAATTGAAAATATTTCATTGAAATAGTTACACACATTGCAAATAAGCACCATTCGATTAAAACTTTGTGTCAATATTCAGGTTAATTATTGTTAGTAAATTACTCAATGTGATTTGTTATTGACATGAACAAATGAGTTTAGTTTGAATTAGCCTAGTTTAAGCATTAGTTGCATTTATAACATAAAATACTCACAATATAAATGTATGAATCCTCTTTTACCTATTTATAAAACTGATTAAATGTAAAATAGCAAATATATTGATTCTTGGTGTATTTCATTGATTGTAAAATGTAGCATAGAGTATGTAAGTAGTAATAGAGGCTAGGATATGTTGCAAGCACACGATTTATTTTTCAACGTGCGGAGAAACCTGGTCATGAGTTCCGTTTTCACCAAAATGTTGCTCTAAGCAAGACCTTAGAAACCTATGGAACACGGCCGATAAATATCCCTCATGTTTGTAGGTACGAGTGGTTTGCCGAGCTTGGGCTGAGGTGGTACGCGGTCCCGGCTGTGTCCAGTATGATGTTTGACTGTGGAGGGCTCCAGTTTACGGCGGCCCCCTTCAATGGATGGTACATGAGCACTGAGATAGGGGCCAGGGACCTGTGCGACGTCAACAGATACAACTTACTCGAGGTTAGTAAGGAAACAAAACGTGATTAGTGGGTTCCAACATGTCCTAGACACCTAAAACGGTTCCAAGTATAGAGTATAGCATCACATTAACCTAAGAACACACTACTTTAATTTAGAACAACCAAATAATTATTAAATCAAAAGTTCATTTTAATGCGGCTGCTTTGAAATAATAAGAAATAAAACAAATCGGATAAAAAATGTTTTATAAATCTTGTTAGGTTTGTAAATAATATCTTTTAAGAATTATTTTGTATTGTGAATATGTATTTTCAACTTTTTCCTTAGAATTCGAAGTCAATATATTTAAAATATAGTCAATATAATTTAAATAATAGTTACCTTGCTTCCAAGTAGTCTTATTATTTCTTACAAATTAAAATATGTGTTTAAATTTGGTAGTTTTGGAAGTAATTTGGTGTAATTAGAAATTTAAAATATTTCAAAATATCAAGCCGTGTTTCAAGTTTAATCTGTATACTTAGCTAAATAGTGATTTAAATTAGTATTATCTTCCTATTTCCATTCCAGACGTTTGCTATCAAGATGGGCCTGGACACAAGAACTCCAGTAACACTATGGAAAGACAAGGCTCTTATTGAAGCCAATGTCGCTGTTCTGCATAGTTTTCAAGTGAGTATAAAAATAGATTATTTTGTTATTTGGACTATTGCCTTTATTACGCTAAATGGTTGATTTTACTGTATTGCGGCTCAAGTATGGCACAGAGTCATACGTTATTTATGTTGTGTTTACAAAATCATAGGAAATTGAAATGATGTTTTGAAATGATATAGGCCTACAGTTACAATTACAATCTTTAATATTTGAAATACCCTGAATAAAACCTAAATTTTAAGTATAAATGTATTTAAATACTTAAAATGTTTAACTTATTTAACATATTATGTAAAACCAAATGGTACCATTTATGTCGTGTGGGTTAAATAAACTAGAGACTTGAACTTAGGGCAGTGACAACAGCACATTGTGTGGATTATAGTAGAGTTATTTATTAGAAATTAAATCTATATCTTTCTTTAGGTGAACAACGTGACGATTGTGGACCACCATACTGCGGCGGAGTCGTTCATGAAGCACTACGAGAACGAGCAACGTCTGAGACAGGGCTGTCCAGCTGACTGGGTGTGGATAGTTCCCCCGATCTCTGGCTCCATCACCCCAGTCTTCCATCAGGAGATGGCCATGTACAACATGTACCCTACCTACTCGTATCAGGTTGGTATTGTCCGATGTCTGGCTCCATCACCTCAGTCTTCCATCAGAAGATGGCCATGTACAACATGTACCCTACCTACTCGTATCAGGTTGGTATTGTCCGATCTCTGGCTCCATCACCCCAGTCTTCCATCAGGAGATGGCCATGTACAACATGTACCCTACCTACTGGTATCAGGTTGGTATTGTCCGATCTCTGGCTCCATCACCCCAGTCTTCCATCAGGAGATGGCCATGTACAACATGTACCCTACCTACTCGTATCAGGTTGGTATTGTCCGATGTCTGGCTCCATCACCTCAGTCTTCCATCAGAAGATGGCCATGTACAACATGTACCCTACCTACTCGTATCAGGTTGGTATTGTCCGATCTCTGGCTCCATCACCCCAGTCTTCCATCAGGAGATGGCCATGTACAACATGTACCCTACCTACTGGTATCAGGTTGGTTTTGTCCGATCTCTGGCTCCATCACCGCAGTCTTCCATCAGGAGATGGCCATGTACAACATGTACCCTACCTACTCGTATCAGGTTGGTATTGTCCGATCTCTGGCTCCATCACCGCAGTCTTCCATCAGGAGATGGCCATGTACAACATGTACCCTACCTACTCGTATCAGGTTGGTTTTGTCCGATCTCTGGCTCCATCACCGCAGTCTTCCATCAGGAGATGGCCATGTACAACATGTACCCTACCTACTCGTATCAGGTTGGTTTTGTCCGATCTCTGGCTCCATCACCGCAGTCTTCCATCAGGAGATGGCCATGTACAACATGTACCCTACCTACTCGTATCAGGTTGGTATTGTCCGATCTCTGGCTCCATTACCCCAGTCTTCCATCAGGAGATGGCCATGTACAACATGTACCCTACCTACTCATATCAGGTTGGTTTTGTCCGATCTCTGGCTCCATCACCGCAGTCTTCCATCAGGAGATGGCCATGTACAACATGTACCCTACCTACTCATATCAGGTTTTATTGTCCGATCTCTGGCTCCATTACCCCAGTCTTCCATCAGGAGATGGCCATGTACAACATGTACCCTACCTACTGGTATCAGGTTGGTATTGTCCGATCTCTGGCTCCATTACCCCAGTCTTCCATCAGGAGATGGCCATGTACAACATGTACCCTACCTACTCGTATCAGGTTGGTATTGATGAAGAAGCGGGAGGTGAAAGAATTTATCTGAATGTTTATTTCTTTGGCTGCTTGTGTATAAAACAACATCTTGTAAGTTATTACTGACTCTAAATTTTCTAGGATCCTGCTTGGAAGGTACACATTTGGAAGAAAGGAAAGGATGGAGTAAAATCGTTGAAGAAGCCAAGAAGAAAGTTCCACTTTAAACAGATTGCCAGGTAAAACGTTTATATAAAGAAACTTGCAAATATATGATTACGTCCAAGGGTCCAAGTCAAATTATAGACTATTTGAATTGTCCTATCTGTGTAAATTAATGGGGTTTTACCATTACATAGTGCGTAATTGGCATTTTTAATGGTATTCATACATTTTAGTAATATGCTATGCCACTTAAGATAAATATTTCCGGCTTTCCGACCAGAGAGAAGAGTATACTTTTAAATTAATCTAAAACTGAACGGATGTCTGCAAGCAATTTAGTGTTGTGAATCAACCTTAAAATTATTGAATAGCCCATTAGCAAGAAAACACGTCTGTAAAATTATTTGGAGCTAAGAAAATACATTTTCCGTTCGATTTACACTTGATTTAAGTAAATAAACTACTGGAATTTATTTCATAAGTTTAAGGTACATTTTCTCACGTTATTTTACTGTTAAAGAATGTTGTACGCCAATTGATTCCATGTTAAGATAATTCAAACAATTTAGTTACTGAAAGTAGTGAACTTCTCAAAGTTCTTCTACCTTTCAAAGTCTACAAGTAATGCAACTGGTATGATCTATTACTCTTGGTATACATTCTCCAAACTGTAGAATTGCCCTATTCTGTGACAGCAGAGTACATTGTCAAACACAAATCGTTTTCAAATTGCTATCAAATCGTTTCCCAGAATCGATTTGGTGAACGTAAGTACGAGGCTTGCTTACTAATTGCTCGTGACTACGTACGATTACATACAATACAAACACATAACACGAAAAATTATGTTACTTTAGTCCTTGGTGAAGATTACTACTGTATTCGAACTTAAATCTGTGGGTAATGGATCTAACATCATTGCACTACTTCTTAAGATGTATTTATGTTTCATGTCTTTCAGTTAACAGTTTCACCTGGACCATACTCATGGCGCGGAGCCCATACATGTATGTAATGAGTGTTTGTTTATTATTTTAGGGCAGTAAAGTTCACTTCCAAACTGTTCGGCAGCGCGTTGTCCAGGAGGATCAAGGCCACTATTTTGTACGCAACAGAGACCGGCAAATCTGAACAGTTCGCTAGAAAACTCAGCGAGATATTCAGTCATGCTTTCCATTCAACCGTGAGTAGTTGTATAATTATGTTTTGTTAAATTTGTAGCTTGCCTGTAACTCATAAAAAATTATAACAATTAAACCCCGGTGGAAAATAATTCAATAGTTTATTTTTTAAGAAAAACGTTAGTGTAGTAAAACCTAAAAAGCTACCTAGTAATTTTCCCAAATAACAAAATTGGTTCTTGAATAAAACGACAAACGTTTTGTAAATCAATACATCTTTTAAACTAAAAACATATGCAAAAAATTGCCGTTCAAACCTTTAACAACTGTTCATGCATTTTAAATAACCTTAAAATGATATGAACAGTTTTCAAAATGAGCTTTCTAATTTAGATGTTTATCTCGCATAACAATTAAAAGAGTTTGGTGTTTTGATGCAGTACTGCTGTATGGAAGACTACGACATGAGCAGTATAGAGCACGAGGCGTTACTGATCGTAGTAGCTTCTACCTTCGGCAACGGCGACCCCCCGGAGAATGGACAGGTACCTAAACAGACAACTCACTGAAATAAGCACTCAATGTTAGAAATTATGTTCAGTGACTGCCATTTTAAAAATGGAAATAACCACGCCAACATGATGGCCAACACATGCCTATTCCACACTGCAGTTTATTTTTATTTTTTTATTAGAACGAAAATTGAGAATGGTATTGTAGAACATTATTAAGTACCGTATAAAAAGATGTGTAATCCATCCTATCTTAAAATCTGGTCATATTTAATAGATTATAGAAACAGTGCAAACCTTGAAAAAAAGGAAAAATTCCGTTGCTACCATGTATACCATATATATTTATATATGTATATCTTATATACATACAGTATATAAATAAATATAAAATATTCACGCCTAAAATATTCTACACTGTTAATAGACAAGCATATGGCTTACTTCCAGCACGTGCTAAAAGCATTGAAACCCCGCTATGCAATATGCATATCATTTTTCTAAACAGTTAGTTCAAGTCATTCATATAGTCTTTTGAAATGGAATCATAACATGTCCCATAAATTATAACGTCCCTATAGATTTGTTAAATAAAGTGAATCCTAATCTGTATATGATGAAATCTAAATCAGTTATGATGTTTTGATAAAAAATACACTTACAATGTTTGTTTCAGTCGTTCGCGCAGAGTTTATACACACTCCGGATGGAACATTCTGGTGGAATGGCGAACGGTCACTCTTCTCCGTTAAAGTACGTTCACTTTCAAAACATTATTCATGAGTAATGAAATTACCAGATAATGTAACTTTATCCATCCTTGTAATTATTAAAAGGATAAGAAAACCAACAAGTACACAGCCTAGTAATAGTTTCAATACATCAATACATACTTATTCAATACAAGTTATGAGATAACATTTGATGGGATGTTGGACGTTGGAAGTTTTTCCAGTTTTAAGCCTATAATCAATAATTGAAAATGTTTTCATGAATAACATTTTACTATAGTTTTTACATCAATTTAACAAGTTTTTGAATACTGATCAAATAATAATTTTCGTTCGCAGTTCAGCCTCTTTCATCAAAGCCAACAGTCAGTCTGACCATCTGCTGGAGAGGACGGGTTCTTTCAGAGAGTCAGTGACTGAGGTGGATAGCTTCGGCCCCTTGAGCAACGTCAGGTAAGTTGTAGCACTTGGTTTGGTTTTGAGTGTTGTAGTGAGCACTCATATTTGATGAGCAGTAATGTTCACGTTTGATTGTGTATGTTCCCTACAGTACGGTACACGAAAGTCTGCAGTTGAGGGAGGAGCCTATTTACCACGTGACTTCAAAGGAGCCTATGAGGTCTGCGCGTTGTTGCCAAATCTAATAATACCAGATGATTTGAAAATATTGTTTAGTATATTTCAATTAGTGTTGTCAACAGGCATGAATTTTCAACAGCATTTACTAGGGTATAATTTCTTTATATTGAATTTTACTCAAACCATTTTGAGAAATACTCGGTTTCCGTCAACGAAGTGCTAATTTTACAGGAGATTAATATAAGTAAATAAGTTAAAAATTGTTTATATGTATTGCTGATAAATGTTAAAGTAAACAAGTCTTAAATTGTACAGTGATAATACTAATGAGTAGTTACGTCCGGTTGGATCCAATCCAAAAAAGTCTTTGTTTTTCTTTGGTAAAAAAATTCATTTAGAATATAACCAATACATATTAGCAATTCACAATTTTGAAAAGTTTATAAAATTCAGAATGTTCCGAAATCAAAGTATTTGTGCCTTTAAAACTAAAAGAATATAATGTATGATTGAAATCACAGAAGATTAAAAACAAACTTTCAAAAACTTGATGATTGCAAAAAGTGTTATGTAACAATGAAATCACTATACCTACAGCATTCGCTACAAAGAAGGTTTTTATAAAGGTCACTTTTAATTTCAAATATACTTAAATTCTTGAAAAGAAAGTGCTCGTATGTTTCCAATAACTGTTGATAATGGTGTAAGCTTTGCCGTGTTGGTAGGTTCGCAGTGTTCGCCCTAGGCTCCAGCGCGTACCCCAACTTCTGCGCGTTCGGCGCCTACGTGGACAACCTGCTGGGCGAGCTGGGCGGCGAGAGACTCATGAAACTGACCACTGGGGACGAGATGTGTGGACAGCAACAGGCCTTCGTCAAGTGGGCGCCTGAGGTGTTCAGAGTGAGTATATTTTACAGTCTTTCAAAATAAATTGATTTTTAAATATGCAAGATTACAACGTACGAACATATTTCCAGGCTAATTGAATAACCAAAAATCTCCTCCACAGTCAGTATAACATACGTTTTGTCACTTAGGTACACGTATGGATTTTTTTATTATTAACTGTATTGTTTTTACAGGTAGCCTGTGAAACATTTTGTCTGGATGATGCAAACAATGTGTTTGACAACTTGCATAATACGTTGAACAACGCACCAATAACAGCTTCTACGGTACGGCTAGTTGACATTCCCGCACAAGACCTTAAAATAGGTAAATATTAAACTTAGTTCTTGCTATTCGCCTTGAATACTTTGTTGTCACTGATGCTTTTGATAGCACTAACTCTACATGTTACATATTTTCTATTATACATATTTTATAACCTTGTACTTACAACCTCGCAAACTACGATATAAGCACTTTAACGTGTCTTTATTTAAACCATTAACTTTTCAGCTTACAGCAAGTATCACAATAGGCAGATCTTTAGTTGCGAGGTGGCTTGCAACAAAAACCTCCATGGCAACAACTCCTCCATAGCAACGCTCGGTATAGAACTCAACATAGAAAACGGCCTCAGATATGAGCCAGGTGAGTAAAGGTTCACTACTATTTTTAGTTTCCTTTACTACAGCATCATAAATTCTGTGTAGCAAGCTGGTCTAGTGGTAGAGTGCGGGGCTAATTACCTGAGGTCCTGAGTTAAAAACCCGCCAAATCACCAATGGATTTTATCAAAGTGATAATGCAGAAACCCCTAAGTCTAGCCTGAAGTGATCTCTGGCTAGTACCTAAGTGTCCTGGGATAAACATTTTCATAAATTATTAATACTATTATTACAATCAAACAACCCCTCTACCCGTATTTCTTCCGTGATTATTGCTGAATTGGTTTTAACAGTTGTACCTAGTAAAATATGTATTGTGAGATATACATTAATTTTGGTTTCTTATGTTTTCGTAGTGACAGAAACCTCTAACCAAACCTAACTTACTTAATCTACCTTGATTCAAACCAATGCATACCTTTTGCCTCTTGACTGTTGAATATTGCCGCGGCAGACACCTTGACAAGATTAGCTTATCATACTCAGTCCTCTTATAACAGTCCCTTAAACAAACCTTAAGGTTGTCGCATTGCAAAACTAGTTTGTAACATTTTCTTAAGCATTATGTTATTTTAAGATTAAGATTAAGATTTAATTAGAGGCACATACATTGTACTATTTAAATTAAGTTTACGATAATATAAGGTTTATATTTTAAGACATTTTGTGCTTGTGAAATAGAATCATGGTCCTTTTATAATTATATAGGTCGCTGTAACAATTTTTCTATTTCATTCGTTCCATCTCACGTCGACTATTGCTCAGTAGCTTACTAGTATCGTTGCGAAGACAACATTATCACAGCTTGCAACTCGTCAAGAACACACTATAAAAAAGAGTTGCAGGCTTTGATAATGTTGTCTTCGCTAAGAAACTAGTAAGCAAATACTAGTAAGCAAAAATAGAGCATTCTCAATCATTGGAATATTAACAGTACGTAAAAAAACCTATTATTGTCCCAATGAAATAGTCCAAGGGCCAGAAACATGATTTTTCATTAATATAGGCTACCTAATATGAGCTGATTAGATTGAGTTTGTATTGTTTGTTGTGGTATAGGTGATCATGTCGGGGTGTTGGCGTGTAACCATAGAGACCTAGTGGACGGTATCATCGCACACCTAGACATGGGTGACCTGGACCCCGACCAACCTGTGGAGCTACAGCATCTGAAGGAGACGCAGACTTCTACTGGTACGTATACTACTGTCATTTTTCTTTGCTCATATATAAAATATAGTACATAGCAAATAATAAATTTGAAATAAAAAATTAATCGGTATGGTACTTTTAGTTCGACGTAAAAGAATGACTTTTAATGATGTTAGTTTTCCCATCAAGATTCCTGTTTTAATTTTCTTGATATTAAATTAAAATCTGATCTTAAATACTGAATAAATAACACTGACTAAATAAAAACTAGGTTCTATCTTTAAACTTCCAAATTGACTTGAATGGTAGTTGTTGTTCACATTTTAGGTTGATCTGGGCATTTTAATGTTTTACACATTTATTACATTTTCTAAACATACTTAGCATTAAACATCTTACGGTTGGTTCTACCATTTTACTTATAATTTCTACCCTCACCTCTGTATATAGAGTATTTAATTTACCATTTACATTTTGCTAATAAACAACCGTAGTAACATTTTCGTAACACTGTGTAGTAATAAATGTAGCAACAAGGTTGATGGAACCTTGATTGATCCATGAAATACAATCAAATAACATATATTGTAAAGTATTTTCTACAAATACATCATGTTAAAACTATAACTTCCAACTCCTGTTTATGCCCAGCAAGTGTTACTTATATATGTTATGTAGGTACAGTCAAGTCCTGGGAGCCTCATGAGCGACTGCCTCACGCGTCTGTACGAGAGTTGCTCACAAGGTTCCTAGACATCACCACGCCGCCGACCCCTCAGTTCCTGCAGTTCCTCTCCTCTTGTACCGCAGACCCTGAGGACCAAGACAACCTCCACCTTCTCGCTTCGGTAACTACTAAAAATTCGCTCACACGTATGATCATAACTTTTTGATCGTTGGATACTAGACCCAGCTGTCCTTGACCATTGGGCTTTTAATAAGTGGTCCTGACTAATGAAACAGCTGGTCTTAGTCAGTAACAACGCTGCATTGATAATCTCACTCTATTCTACACTCATCCTTTACTCTTATTTGAGTTAAAGTACACACCTAGGTGGCGTCCCCATCTCAATAATTGATAGATCGATTGATTGGTTAAACACCTTTAATGTTGAATATTTGCTTACGTGCTATTGTGATTATTATTATCTGTTATATCGACTGTAACGTAAACCTTTTGAATTATTATGATCTTAAAGCGGAATCTCTTTTTTCTTTAGCTAGTTTGATTTTAGAATTGTACATGGGAACACCTAAATGTATAATAAGATATAAATGTGTTGATGGATTCCTACCTCACCCATTATTTGCTTTACTTTAACAAATATTTCCCTCTGTATCATCTAACATCTTCCCTCCACACCAAAATGAGCCAAAGGTATTGTTGCAGAAAAAAAAACATTGATTGCCTTAGGTACGATTAAAACACAAATTACGTGAACATTTCTGTATGTATTTAGAGAAAACCTGTATAAAACACTCTACCCATGCAATTATGGATATTACTTTAGGAACCCACTTCGTACGAGGACTGGAGACACTGGCTGTTCCCAAATCTACTGGAGGTTCTAGAGGAGTTCCCTTCAGTTAGACCACTTCCGGCACTTCTCATTGCGCACCTCACTCCACTGCAGCCGAGGTTCTACAGCATATCCTCGTCACCAGCTCTCTACCCTACCCAGGTCCACCTTACTGTAGGAGTCGTCACCTACAGGACCAAGGGTGAATAATGTAGAATAAATATGTAATATTATCGCTTATCTAGGTTAAGTTCACCGTCTTAGGAGATTATGGTAATGTTAAACATTTGCATGAGTAATGTGAATTAGAAACCATCCTCTTATCTTCATCGTCAAAATCCCAAGTTAAGGCCATTTCGGTAATACCATCAGGACTCTGAAACAAAAGGTGATGTTTTTACACTCGTTCTACTAGGCACGAAAGCACAGTTGGAATTCATCCCGAAATATTATAAATAAATGTGTTCAAAGACAAGTTTTTTTAAATGCATGGATATATTTTATTGAAGTCTCTACTAAGTATATTTAACAGTTCCCTTTAAGCTCCTCAAAAATGAATCAACTTTTACAGCTCATTTGGGTACCTATATAAATTAAATAAGACTAGGGTAGCTGGGAGTGATCGCCTTGAAATAAAAAGGTCGACGGTTCGATCCTGAGAAAAGTCAGTAGCTTTTTGATGGTTCGAAACTGGGCCCAGCTGTTCCTGTTTATTGGGCTTAAAAAAATTATCCTTACTGAAGAATCAGCTGATATTAGTCAGTAATAAAGCTACACAGACACAGTGTAAGGGTTGATTTTTTACACCTCACTTTTTTTATCATATCACGGCTGAAATCGGAAGACAACAATGTATTAAATTGAGGATCAGCCAGGTAGTACGAACGACCAAGGATTTTGAGGTTAAGCATGGCGAAGCGAGGCTCAAGTAGTTAGCGCGAGCACCGATGTAGCCGCCGCCGAGGCCGAGTCAGACTGCCAAAACTGGTTTCTGCGCATGACTGGCCCAGACGTGCAACAAAACCACTGGGACCGGGCGGCGCCGCAGGCCGCACAGTCTGTGCCATTTTGTGACCCAATCAACACGTCTCTCTCTAAGGTATAGTGCCTACTTGATATCATTTTATGATTCAGGGAAACTAGTTGTTTTACGTTTGGATATTCACGATCGATATTGATTAATTGTTTGCGATAATTTGTTCACGATAAACGAGGTTTTCGATTTTGATCAGTGATCAATTGGTATTTTTGCAATTTAATTTAGATTTTAAATTGTGAAATAATTAGTTTGAAGTTAAAGAAATTTTGCCGACTAGCTATATAAAATCCAAACGAGTTAGCATACACTAGGCTATTGAGGAAAGCAAAAGTTGAGCAAGGCCAATTGAGTATTCTAAAGGATTTTTACCTACACATCTTATATTACATAGCCTCTGTGTCACCTTCCAATATCCCTCCTTTTGCTGAAGCATAAGCAGCATCCTTTGGGCAGAACACGCTACTCAATTACCTAAACCCTCTTGTATCGCAGTTAAGGAGTGATTTAATAGGTTAAGCCTTACCCTAGTTGTTATTGGAAAACTATATAATTTGAGGGTGACAATAGCCTAAGCTTGTGTAATATAACGTCATATAAACTCAATGTTGCCTTCCAAACACCTCTCCTTTTGCTGAAGTATAAGCAGCATCCTTTGGGCAGTGTACGCCATTCTATAGCCTACTACCCTATCTTGTATGCTTAACGAATTTCTGGTACTTAATTCAACGTAGAGAGAGTTACGAGACACAATTAATTAGCTATAAGGTGTTTACGATTTAATAACGACATAACCTATTTGCCACGCACAACACAACAGTGTTTTGCTCGACGTTTTGTTATTATTTTGCGTCTGATCCGAACTATCGATCGTATTGGAATCGATAGCTATCGAAGTTAACACCGAATCTACTACCGGAATAATAGTTTATATTTAGCCGTTGATTATAGTTGTTAGTGATTGGATCCTCGACATTGACTAGCGATATAGCATTTGATTTTGATCTGAATAGCCGCTAGCTATAATAGCCTAACAACCGATTGGTTAATGACATCTTTATTTCGTATAATAATAATACTTATTATTATTATCCAACTTGATTTACTTTAGCGATTGCATAAATATAAATAGCTGTTATATAAATAGCCTAGGATAGCTGTTTTAGTGCTCGCATAGCTAGCGTTAGCCTGTTGATTGTTTGGGATCTTTAAAGGATAGTGGGGGTCTTAGTTATCCAAATTAACCTACCGTAACCTATCCTAGATTGCTGAAGTATATTCAGCATCCTAGTTAGCTGTACAGGCTATCCACCCTTAACCTTTTTGTTGTTTAGAGCGCGTTTGCGTGGGTTTAGGGTAGCGAACGAGGTTCATACGGGTGTTTAGGTAACGATTAACCTACCGTAACCCATCCTAGATTGCTTGAAGAATATTCAGCATCCTAGTTAGCTGTACAGGCTATCTACCCTTAACCTTTTTGTTGTTTAGAGCGCATTTGCGTGGGGTTAGGGTAGTGAACGAGGTGCATACGGGTGTTTAGGTAACGATTAACCTACCGTAACCTATCCTAGATTGCTGAAGTATATTCAGCATCCTAGTTAGCTGTACAGGCTATCTGCCCTTAACCTTTTTGGTTGTTTAGAGCGCATTTGCGTGGGGTTAGGGTAGTGAACGAGGTGCATACGGGTGTTTAGGTAACGATTAACCTACCGTAACCTATCCTAGATTGCTTGAAGAATATTCAGCATCCTAGTTAGCTGTACAGGCTATCTGCCCTTAACCTTTTTGTTGTTTAGAGCGCATTTGCGTGGGTTTAGGGTAGCGAACGAGGTTCACACGGGCGATTGGGTGACGATTAACCTACCGTAACCTATCCTAGTTTGCTGAAGTGTATTCAGCATCCTAGTTAGCTGTGCAGGCTATCTATCCTTAACCTCTTTGTTGTTTAGAGCGCATTTGCGTGGGGTTTAGGGTAGCGACCGAGGTTCATACGGGCGTTTAGGTAACGATTAACCTACCGTAACCTATCCTAGATTGCTGAAGTATATTCAGCATCCTAGTTAGCTGTGCAGGCTATCTATCCTTAACCTCTTTGTTGTTTAGAGTGCATTTGCGTGGGGTTTAGGGTAGCGAACGAGGTTTATACGGGCGTTTAGGTAACGATTAACCTACCGTAACCTATCCTAGATTGCTGAAGTATATTCAGCATCCTAGTTAGCTGTGCAGGCTATCTATCCTTACCCTCTTGGTTGTATAGAGCGCATTTGCGTGGGGTTAGGGTAACGATCGGAGCGTAGCAAGGTTTAGTTTGATCCTATAACCTTTGATACCGATCCTAGTTTGCTCGAAGAACATTCAGCATCCTAACTAGCTGTACAAGCTATCGAACTTAATTCTTGAAATAGACTCTAACGCGAGAATTGAATTAACAGATAACACGACACATAGATAATACACGACAACGTTTTCTTCCGCGTCTGGTAGGGTAACGATGATGAGTGAATAGCGACAACTGGTTCGCACATTTCACTGAGTTACCCTATCATTTCAATAAAGGAATTTGATTAAACACAGACGATCGACACTTGAGGTTATTCGAGACGAAATTAATATTGAGTGGAATTTCAGAACAACAATATTTTGTTGATTCACATCGACCCCTGGAAATTTAAACCCAGCACTGCTGAACTATCTTTGGCGATAAGATAACGAAATCGACCCACACACGGAAATTCCCTCACAACAGGTCACCTCACATATTTCTACACTCATCCTTCACTCATATCACTTATCATTCAATTATATAGGTGGGTTTAAACACACCTAGGTGGCGTCCCCATCTCAATTAATTGATTGATAATAATTGATAAGCTGTTTATACGCATTTTTCTTCAGATGGTGAAGGTCCGATGCATTATGGTGTGTGCTCTAACTACCTCTACAGGATTAAAGAAGGCGAAAAAGTGTACTTATTCGTTAGAAGGTAATGTACCGTACTTATGTTCTTATTCAATCACAGCCTAGTATCACGTGTTGAACCATATACGATATCATCATTACTTAATACACTGAGTACTTATTTGTACATCTTCAAAAAGAGAAAAAAATCACGTTATATGTTCTAATACACAAACGATGTCAAAGTATGTTAATTTTTATGTTGGAAAATAAAATGGACGTATTATTTGAACAAGAATAATGTAATTTATGAAATTAATTAAATATGTTTAATACATGTGCATGTTGTGTAGCCGTAGGCATCATAGTGCTCTGCTATCAAACTAATATTCATGAGGAAGTAAATAACAAAACTGTTTACTTTAAAAACACAACAACAATAATAATAATTATGTAAAATAATAAAACTTCGATTAAATTATTACCACCAATTTTCAAGTAACGAAATGACAATAATTTTCAGTGCTCCCAACTTCCATTTGCCAGAGGACTCGTCCAGACCTTGTATCTTGGTGGGCCCCGGGACTGGCATTGCTCCTTTCAGAGGCTTCTGGCAACACAGATACGCACTCAAGAGGAGGCAAGGTTGGTTTTCAATCAATATATTATACTGTAGATATTGTAGCAAAACATTTGCTGGAAATATGTAATTACATGTAAAGAAAAGTCCAGTTACTAGTTTTTGCCTTAGAGTTTTGTTTATGTAAATTTCTATTTCAAAATATTTATATTAATTTGACATTTATACTTAATTATAATTGAGCAATATTTAGTTTTAATATAAAATACACTAAAGCTGGGTTTTCCTAGGTGCGGAGTCGGCGAGCGGAGAGAGGAACGCGGAGAGCGGAATTGAAATTAACATGGCGTTCCGCTCCGCTGCTAGGAAAACAGTAACATTAAATTACCTAGGACAAGCTGAGTCCGCTCTCCGCGTTCCTCTCTCCGCTGGCCGACTCCGCGCCTAGGAAAACCCGGCTTTAAGCCATAAGCAAATCCTTTATATTAATGGAATATATTTAGCTGTTATTCATTTCTGAAATATATATTTGTTAAATAAGCTCTCGTTAACAAAATAGTAATTTTTTGTAGGACTCAAAAACTTGGGCAAGATGACACTTTTCTTTGGCTGTAGACTTCGATCTTTAGATCTGCACAAAGAAGAGAAAGAAAAAATGGTGACTGAAGCAATCTTAGAAAAATCTTATCTCGCACTGTCAAGAGAGCCAACGATAGCTAAGGTAAATGTTATATTCTTGTTTGTGTATTTATACATTAATTGTCAACCATACAATATTTATATTCATTGAAGGACGCATAAATCAATATTACATCGAGATAATTGCCCATCCTAAACACAACTATTACTGAAACACCTAAATGCAAATACGTTGACACCGACATGGTTTTGCCTTCACTACGATCAACCGTCCAGGCAATATCTCATTTATTGTAGTTTAAACGTATTTCTATGTAGATGTATCAACCTTTTTATCTCCTATTCTTGTTTTCTCGGACAAAAAAATAGTAATTTCCTACAGTGTCTCAAGAGGTAGTCTACTTAATACTTAAACCGTATTAAGTAGATGAAACCGTATCGTTTCAAAGATAATAAAGGTTAAAGTTGTGAAATTTTGAATAGTTTTCGAATAAAACAGATGGCATGCTTGTTAGGTCTTTATGGAAACCCTTTCTCATGCCGAAATTTCAAAACCTTAACCATTATTATCTTTGAAACGATTAGGTTTATGAAAAAACTAAGGAGTAAAATTGTCGTAAAATGACATTTTCTACCGGAATACATCATAAAATACAGGGCATAAGAAAATTCAAAGTTGGCGGGCATATTAAAAAAATGGCGGCTAAAATATTTTATTTGACTTGATTTCAATTTTTAAAATAAAAAATCTAAGGCACTTACCGTTTAACTTATTTTGATATCTCTTATAGTTTTCGAATAACACAGCTGGCACACTCATATTAATCATCCTGTATAATGAGCAATTATTGCTTTACAGACATACGTACAAGATCTGATGCGAGGCGAGGCCAAGTCACTGTACAGACAGTTGGTGTGTGAGGGAGGTCACTTTTACGTCTGTGGTGACGTCACCATGGCTGAACACGTGCTGCAAACCCTCAAGGTCATAGTGCAGACAGAAGGTAACATGACGGCCGAGCAGGTGGAGAACTACATGCTTACACTCAGGGTGAGTAAGTAGGGTTGATGTGAGGTGGCAATCTCTCCTACCGCTGTAGTGACGTTGTAATGGTGAACATGGGCTGCAAACTCTCAAGGTCATAGTGCAGACAGAAGGCAACATGACGGCTGAGCAGGTGGAGAACTACATGCTTACACTCAGGGTGAGTAAGTAGGGTTGATGTGAGGTGGCAATCTCTCCTACCGCTGTAGTGACGTTGTAATGGGTGAACATGGGCTGCAAACTCTCAAGGTCATAGTGCAGACAGAAGGCAACATGACGGCTGAGCAGGTGGAGAACTACATGCTTACACTCAGGGTGAGTAAGTAGGGTTGATGTGAGGTGGCAATCTCTCCTACCGCTGTAGTGACGTTGTAATGGGTGAACATGGGCTGCAAATCCTCAAGGTCATAGTGCAGACAGAAGGCAACATGACGGCTGAGCAGGTGGAGAACTACATGCTTACACTCAGGGTGAGTAAGTAGGGTTGATGTGAGGTGGCAATATCTCCTACCGCTGTAGTGACGTTGTAATGGGTGAACATGCGCTGCAAATCCTCAAGGTCATAGTGCAGACAGAAGGCAACATGACGGCTGAGCAGGTGGAAAACTACATGCTTACACTCAGGGTGAGTACGTAGGGTTGATGGGAGATGGAAATCTCTCCTATCCCTGTAGTGAAGTTGTAATGGGTGGACATGGGCTGCCGTTCATTTACGAAAATGTGAATCAAATTTTCTTTAAAGTTATAAAGCCATCGAGACAGAGACAGCATGATTGTCGTATAAATGGTAATTAAGATTTTTCAAGAGGTTATCACCTCAAACATAATTAATTAAATGTTAAAGTCAGTATGATGCCATAAAACCGTTGAATATAATTTTCTAATTGATTAGAACATCAACTTTAAAATTATATTAACTTACCTTTTCTTAAAATCCAGGACGAAAACCGCTACCACGAGGACATCTTCGGTATCACTTTGAGGACAACAGAGATCCACAACAAATCTCGCGAGACAGCGAGGATCAGGATGGCTTCACAGTCGAATCCCTAGCTAAGGAAGAAGAGCAGCCCGTTGATACTGGCTGCTGGCCTGGTACAGTCCATCCGAACATTCCTCAATAGCCATTAGCATAATACACATTACACTAGACTTTAGACATTTGTAAGTATTGTAGTGGTATCAATAACTTTCAAACTAAAAATGATCAATTGATTAAATATATAGACATATTTTCTAGCCATGACAAATGTATAAAATGTATACATGTTATTTTAGGTAAATAAATATTGAATTTTAATGACTATAGTAATGTTTATTTTAAGTTGTAATAATGTTTATTTTAAGTTGTAATAGAAAGAATGAATAGTTTAGTAATAGTCATGTTGTATGTAGCGTGTTGGTTTTGTTATTTATGATTTAGATCCAAAACACAAATTGTAGTTTATGTACGTATGGTTTAATATCACAAAGCTAAATAAGACGTAGGAAAGAAGATTCAATTTATATGATAATTCATGTTTCGACTATATTTACATACATACAAGCCATTAGGTTCAGTTAAAACCAAAATATATCTGCTGATTATTACAAATTGATACAATTGGTTGAAACATATTTTGAATACATTTCGATTACTGTAACAGAAAATCTGATAAAGTGTAAATAGTATCTAAATGATGGTGTACACATGGTTAGTTTTTGTCTCGTTCTGATAAGTCAGAACATTACATCGTATACATTCATTCCGCTGTTATATTTGCTAGAATTTTGCCTTACAATATTTCACTTCACGAACGTCAGTTTTGCGTTACTTAGAATAGCTTATAAAGCCCTGTACAGTTTTATCGATGAATTGTCACTTGTTACCTTTTGTATAGTAACTTTGTCTAGTGTAAATATTATATTTAAGTAAGAATCGGTTGAGGTTTTATCGTAAGTTTAAAGAATTGACGTCCTAATATACGATGTAAACGTGCTTTGTATAAAGTAGCTTTAAATTCTATCATATATTTTATTATAACTCTTAACATATTGTTAAAACTCCTTTATATCATTATCATATCATTCATGTGCATTGATATATATAATGTTTCAACATTAAAATATATTTATGTAAATTGCATTTTAGTATTTGTAAATATACAATCCGTAAAATTATTATATTCTGCCTGTTGTATTAAAAACGAGTCTGTTGTGCAAATAAATCCATTCCATAAAATAGTGCGTCTTGAATATGAGAGAATATCTTGCTTGAGAGAATATGTCAAGCAACATATTCAATTACGTAGTTCATAGTTACTTATGAACATAGCTAGATGTAAAATATAAATTTTCAAAAGAAATATAATGGAAAAATCTTTATGATACAGTAAATATGTGTTAAACCCTGTTTTGATTCTTCTATAAAAGTATTGCTAGGAATATAGTATCATAATGATTTTAATTTTCAGTAAAACTATTCAATAATTCGTAATATATTATCTTCAACTATATATAACCGTTGGCCTTTTGTACTTGCATGCTGGAACAGTTTTATCATTCATCCGACATTGTTGTTACATTTCTTCTTACACAGATATGACACCAATGTAGCATTTTGTAATATTGTTCGCTAATTATTGTGATATATTGTCTTCGTAAAATATTTTTAAACAGGTTTAAATGTAATTAAGTTAAAGAATGTAATATTTATTAGATATTTCTTTTTTTATATTTTTCATAAAATAAAAATTATATATTATATTATTATTATTAAGTTATATTATTTCTGATGTTTGTCTGACTTTTATTATTATTTAAAAAAATACCAACTATTTTATTACTCTTTACCTATCTAATGCAATATTATTACCCTTAATATATGTACATAAAATATTTACTAATAAAATATTTTTTACATCAATTATATTTGTACTATTCTTGACCATATTACTTATACATTTAGACATAGCTAAGTATAAATCTGCGTAAGAAAGAGACATGTCACTCTAGTATAAATACAAAAAAAAATCCATACTAAGATCAGATATAGGACGGTTAGACGACAGATGTCTTGCTTTTCGTGTAATTTCTGTAATGGATTAATATACACAACGAATCAAGAATAAAAATAAAAGTTATTAAATTGAAATACAAACCATAATAACAGAAAAACCAAGTAAAAAATTTAAGGGAATTAGAAACAAATGCTTTTGGCGAAAATTACAGTGCAAAAGAAGTGATATATATTTACATTAGGAATTCTTCTTAGCAGTAAAAAAAACTGTAATTTTGTTTAATTTGAGGTAGTGTTACACTATTGGCATTTACACTGAGATTATTACAAAATAATTTATGACAAATCTGTCTAATTCCTAACTACGTCCTAGGCTAACGTTAATACACTGTTTGTTCGAAACAGACTACTTAATTGTGTTTAGTCAAGTCTAAGAAATACGGAAATATATTTGGCCATACTAACGTTAACTGCAACTCATTTTTTACAAAAATGTATCTCCAATTTATTGTAAAAATGTATTGGTCAACTAATTGTGCAAAACTCTGACTCATCCAAACTGTTACCCAGCGGACGAAGATAAATAAAATGAGGATTATCAGGAGGTTGGTCAAACTTTGTTATTAGACCCTACAAAAAAAAAAAAAAATTCAATAAAGATTTTTTTATCACTTGCCTTTTATAAGTACACATTATAAACAACATTGAACGTCCCACTGATACAACCAGATGACAGAGTCACCACTCATTACATCATACATGACAAAACGTGGTAAAAGAATGCCATGGAATCTTTTTGACAAATATGAAGAACACTTGAATAAGAAACGTGAGAAACAAGACTCTGTGCCGAAAATGCACTGCTTTTCTGGTCGCATTTTCCTGCACTAGACTATGTCACGTTTAAAAACTTTTTTGAAACCTGTAGAAAACCATTCGAGTGAAAACAAACAGAAGGACATAATATAAATAACAAGCCGATGTTCGATGTGTGCACTGTGCAGTTGATGAAGGGTACAATAAGTACTTTGGGATAAATAGCACCATTTTGAATGGATAACCAATGAATGGATACCATCAAATATACCTATCATCAATCGCCACAACGCTCTCAGAAATACATTATAAAACAGACAACCTCCCACGTGGGTACAATGTTATATTTATATCTTATTGAACTAATTGTCTGTTGGAAATCCTTTTGAAAAATATTCATTTCAGCAAAAAGTACGTGAGTGATTTGATTAACTTATGTCTTTTGTGTACCTTAAAAAATCCATTCTATACAGAGTGTTTCCAAATTGTCTGGACATATTTTGTAAACTTGTTCCTTGAGCTAATACAAAACATAAAATTCCATATAAGAATGCTTGGATTTATGTCTGTTGGTCTGTTTGTGACTTTAAAAATTATTTTACATCTTAGGCATTTTTCAAGATATAAATTTCAAAATTGGTTTAAATGTGTAGTTTACAAGGTAAGAAAGCTTAAAAAAATGCGTTCCAATATATTTAGCCATTTTGAGATGGCTTCCATTTAAAATCTGCAATGCCAAAATTCTTAAAAATTGTTTTATAATAAAACAGATAGAGAATTTAAATTTTAAAAAATCTGATGATAAACAATCGAGTTATCAGTTATTTTATACACTCGATTACTCAATTTAAAAGGACTACCATACTCTTTGTTTGAAGTTCATTGTTGTTGATGGTGAGTTAATGTTGTTCAAAGGTTTATTGCGGTCATACTTTATTTATAGTTTAATTTGATGAATTAGTTAAATTAGTTAGTTCTATTTATAGTCTTCTGGATGGGTCCATCAACAATTTTTATATTTGGGTAAAGAATTGTTTTCTATGAATGTCCAATATTTTACTCTATAAGCGGTTTAAATCACTCCTAATGTGAACTGGAAGCTTTACTATTAGTGTGATAACGATATTCTCTTCTATGCAAATAGAGCTTTGTTCACTAATCTTTTGTAGTAATTCCCTAAATTGTATTTTTGTTCTTTTAATATATTTAATGTCTTATCAGAATTAAAATTACATTAAACTGTACAACTAGTATTCTTATGTTTAAAAACTTAAATTTAATCTAGCATTTCAAAGACTTCATTTTTACATGACACCTTTAGTGCGTAGAAACTAGTTGCCATTAAGACTACCAAGGATTACGTTGACAACAAGGTATTTAATCTCAAGAATAGTAATTTCAAAGACGTCAAAATAAAAAATAAATAAAATAATTTTAATAAACAATAATTCTATAAATAGACCTACAACTTTCATACCTAATACTTAGGTTAAAGGTAGTCAATGGGTATGATTCCCTTTAGCGTACTACAGAAATTCAGTTTCAAATTCAAATCAGTAACTTGAATAAACACTCCTTGAATTTGATGTCTTGTATGCAAATGAATAGGTTATGTCACAACGGAATAATAATTGGTAATTGTGGCTATACGTAACCTAACTACCTCATATTTATTTATTAAACTTAATTTTAGTAGGTTTCTAAAAAAAAAACAGTATTTAGCTTTGATAATGCAAGCTATGCTTAACCATTGTGATATATCTAAAGCACAGCGGACAATGTAAATCGGTTGAGCTCATTAACTACAGAGGATCAATGGCGAGGGGAGGTGAGGGTAACAGCTGATTGTGATAATTACTCAGCTGTTCCACCCCATTACACACAACTGACTGGCCACTTGACAGACTGAGTCTATGAGACATTCTTATCAACATTATTGAATATTAAATTCCGTAATTTATTGGTTTTTAAATATTTTACTTTAAATATTGTTTATGAAAATCCTTCTCCAAAGACCCTTAACAGCTAATATATACTACAATATTTTTGGATAATTTGTCCCTACATTGAATCTGTTTCTAGTGTAAATGTTTCAAGAAACATTGTACATTTCAACTCATGAGTAAATTATAATTCCAATATTTTTAAAAGGGGAAGTTGTAGCTAAATGTAAAGTCCCACTTAATTTATTATATTTTATCTATAATTGGTAAAAACCATACTAATATGGTTTATTAGTATTAGTATGATGTGTTACATATCTTTAGAATCCCCTGTAATCATTCAACCAAGGTTTTCGGGATTTGAATCATCTTCTCATTATTCCTTCATTGGGGTGGGGGCCTAGCAAAGGCCAACTTATGTAAAAAAAAAAAAAAAAAAAAAAAACACAAGAGAAGAAAACACCTATATGGCTTCCGCATCTTAATTTATGGTATAGTGATGGTTACACATACTATTTACATATTATTCCTCAAGTCGATGGTTTTTTTCAAGTCAATCTAAATTTTGTGTAAGTCATCAGGGGCTACTAAGAAACTACCATAACCATTGTTTGCTCTAAGTGTATTTTTCACCCCTATTTCCCAAGTGTGAACAAATACACTTTTTTATCTTAGGGTAGATTTTACACAGCCTCGGTACGAAATGTAAGCAAAGTCTAAGGTATTTTATTCTAACATTATATATCAAAGAAACACAGCATTAAAGAAATTAGTTCAGTTAGGAAGACGTGTACATATGCTTGTTTTTGAAGGGTTGATTGCATTTGTCTCTGATACAATTTTATAAATGTTCTTTTTTTTTTAATCGCAAAAAGAGTTTTTGAATGAATTATAACAGTCAACTGCCACATACTTTCTTCCACTAGCTAACAAACCATAAAATGAATGTGTAAGCGGTGGGAGTAATCATTGTATTTGATAGGTAAAACCACAATATTTGTAATCCCTTTTTAACTGTAACTATTACAGATTTGTTGGTTGTACCATTTTGTTTTAAATTAAAAAGACAATAACATATAAATCTTGCATCAAAGTCAATCAAGCCGTTTTTTAGAAGGTTTGAATATTTAGAGTTATTTACTTGCTAAGGACAGGGTTCAGACTACGAGTACAAAATTGTGAAATAAAATAATACGACCTTTCTTGTTAATATGATTAGTTGTACAATAATCTGTTACTTTCATACTATGAAACAATTGTTAAACATGGATCTCGAGATAAAGTCAACAAATAGCGGAAGATGAAGTTAAATAAACCTGGAAAACGCCCTTTAAGACTTGAGAGTATTATGTAGCTCACTGCAGTGGCAAACCACTTTTCTTTGGTGAAAGTGGAGATTTCAAAGGAAAGAGTTTACTTAAACATTCAATATAATTCTTCTCTTCAGACTACTTTTAGCAATAAGAGATGAACAATTTGAAGGCAGTTTCTATCAATAGTTTTACACTTGTTTAAGAAGGTAAGATGTTAGTAGGATTTTGTAAAAAATACAAGTTAAAATAGCCTTATTTATATCTATAAATATTTTCTTTTGCCTAGCTTATGTAATATGTAAAATAAGTGATTGATGACAATCTTGTAGCAAGATTATGTTTATCAAATTCAGTACATATACATGTAGTAAAATTAAATAGTCTTAGCAAATATTTATACTGGAATATCTTTCGACTCTTAAATTTTAATTCTGTTATTCAATATTTTAAATTAAATTAATATCATTTTCTTTGGATAGAAGTCAGTCATCATGGTAATATGTAACATTGTAATAATTTCAAAAGATTTTTGTCTTTACATTTTATTATCTAAACATAATAATTTAAGCCGGTTTCACTAACATTTTTGTAAATAAAATTCGGTATGAACGTTAAATATTTTGTATTATATTATCTGTTCGATTAAACAAAGTTATACATGTATATAATCCTTAACGTTTCTGTAAATAAAAACTAATTTAGCCTGGCTACATTTGTTAGAAATGATGTACGAGAAAAATTACAGGTATATATAAAAATACTTTAAAGCTTTAAATAAACAAAAGAACCTAACTAACTGTCAGTTACTTTTCTATAGACTAATTTAGACTGATTAGTTTCATTCACTCCTGCTCCTTTAAACTAAAGATAGGATTTTTGTATTTATTTTATAGTTTTAATTTCCTCATGTAACAATGAAATAGAGCCACGGTCGTGGTTTTCACTCTGTGAGCAGAACCGTAGTGAGGCTATCAAGCCTTGTTGCTGTGTGGGCAGCACATATGATGACCACGATCCAGAGATTGTATCACTTGCTTATAAATGCATCTGCACACCTCCAAATAAAATACATTCAACTAATTACGACCCCCCCCTCCCACATAATTAACTGTAGCATTGGTAACTCTCAACATATGTAAATTATCTTAAAAAATAGTTTTAAGAAGACAGATTATTAGCTAGCTTAGTAATCTGAACTATTCATTAAAAATAAAGACACAGGAGTGATAAAATATTATTAGTTGTACTACATCATACGGTAGACCAAAACCTTTAACTCATAAGGAAGAGAAGATTTTAAAATGCTTAACATTTTCAAAATGCTTGAGGTATTCAATGACTGGTGCAAAAAAAATTATAAATGATTGACAAAATTTGCCTCAAACCACGTTCGTAGTCTTGTATTTGGAATGCCCATAAATTTAATTAAATAAACAATTTTGTTGTAGTTTTAGTGAATTTTCCTATTGGATAGCAGCTAGTACCGTAGATGGACCCGGGGCCGATATACTTTTTTTCATTTCGATACCCACAGAGGCCAAAAACACTATTCTTTTACAGTTTTATACATGTGCATATTTTTATGTAGGATATGACCGTAAGTCAAGTAATTTTTGTCGAAATTTAGCATGCATGTGTAGGGCTGCTGGCTTATAAATTTGATATGAGTTTGTGAGCCAGCATGATTTGGACTAAGAAACTGGTGTTATAGGGCTTTAAAATCTTCAAATAATTTGGTTTTATAACATTTTACCCTTAGAACATATTTATATTATAATTTTCATTGCAGATTTTATGTATACTTTGATCAAATTTTGCAATTTTTTTTTATTTTATTACATTCTATGAAAATACGTTTTCCCCTTACCCGTAGCAGCAAAATGAAATTAAATTAAATAATGAAAATATTTTATTTCCCATTGAAAATTTTAAATACAATATATGGTATTTTTACATGATGAACTAAACAAATCCTTACTGATAACAACAATGAAAACATAGACAGTATTCAAAAAATATATGGCACAAAGTAAAAAAAAAAAAAATTATAATATTACATTTAAATAGGGAGCAAATATAATCGTTTATGAAAATATTTTAGTAATAATCTAACCAGACAAGTAAAAATCCACTTAGCCTGCAGGTTGCTGCAGAAGGGGTATTTACCTTTTTTGGCCAGATTCAGAGTTAAAAGTATTTTATTTATTATTTTCAATTTAATACTAAATTTACGTAAAATAGTATAACAGTATAATATCCCTTTAATAAAGACAATAATATCAACATTAACAGTGAGTAAGGTATATACTCGTTAGTGTCAGAAGAACTTAAGACTTTACAAAACTACAACGGGGTTTTTATTACTTACCGATTAGTAACTATTTTTGTTTTTATTAAGTCAGTGATTAATACATACACTGAAGAAACCACTGTAAATTTTCATTATACTTCATAGAATTGTAGGAGGGTAGGATCGGCAGATTATATTTGTAACTGTTAGTTATCAGATGCTAGATTAAAGGTTAGATGTCTCGTTTTCCCTTCTTTTTGATACTCAATTAGGGACTTTGAATCAAGCTAATGCCTATTCAAAACGAATGAATGGATCATGCATATGATTTGTCATAAATATTTAGTGACATATTCTTATCACAGAGTACATAATGGAAAAAATAAAGTTTATAGTCGGACAAGAAACGGCCTGGTCGATTACTATTGGAGGAGTTGCAACTATTTGTTTGTTTCTATTGGTAAATAAAATAATTAGATAGTCGTGTATATCATATTAACATTGAAAAACAACAAGCGGATATTATTTACATTGATTTACATACAATTGGAGATGGCTCATCATCTTTAAAATGTTTTGCGAAGGAAGTATTGAGACAAGCATGAATTAAGGGAAGTTTTACTTATTACTGAATAGAAGTTTGTAACAAAGGAATTGGGTGGGTAAAAAGGGTCAAGGGCCTTTATGATCCTCTTTGTAACTGCCCTTTTTGATCCTATAAATTAAGGCTGACTGGCGAACAATGCATATTTCTCAACGGAGAAAACAAAAAGATGTTAGGATCTTTGAGTATTCAGAGCTCTGCCAACTAGTTCTAGCAAGAGACCTCTTAATAGTTACTATAGGTAAGTTTATGTGTAAGTGTTACACATTAGCAATAATAGTGGATTTATATGATCAGAACTCAAAAAAGGAATAATTTAACTTATTCAATATCTTTCAATATTGAATATCAATATCAATATATATATTATTTGAATATAATCCGTTATTTAAAACATATAACTAGTAAAATAAAACCAATGGCAAAAGTTTTTCAATTTATTCACAACCATTTACCTTTTTTACAGAATAAATAATATTTTCTGGCATTTTCGTTTAAAACATTTTGCATGATATATTTACCTAATCAGTTAGTTTCAAAATACAAATTAGATTCGGCCTGGTAAATTATAAAAATACCTTACTAGGTCAAATGTACAAACAATTCAATAGAAAACGTAGGCTACATGAAGTAAAAACATAAATAGATGTGGCTTGGGCTACGCAGTTACTAAAATTAATGACACGAAATCAACAGAATCGTAAAAGATAATATTAACTTGAAATTAAATAAAACGTTGGTCAATTTATATTCTTGACAATGGTCAGAATAGACATTTAGTTTGTTGCAATTCTTTGCAAAATTTTTATGTAGATCGCCTGTTTTATTTTTTAACTTATCACCTTAAATTTGACCTAGTGCATATCTACAATATAATCTTTAAATCGTCTGCAATATCACTATTAAAACTCTAGCTGTATCACCTATTTGGTCTGATGATGTTTGGAGTGTACAGTCGAAATCGATTACCACTTCGTTTACCATTAATCTTATATATGTATTTACCTTTTTGTGAGTAATCAGTATAGGTGTAAATGTGATTTTAGACTTTTTAGATTTACATAATTACCTTAGATGATAAATGTTTTATTTGTATAACTTGAAATATTATCATAGCTTTTTTATGGCTTTTCTAACTTCACACATAATTCCTTAAAAACAAATACAGTACAAATATGATTCATAAGCTTATAAAGGGTCTACGTGCCTTTTAGCGAATTTCCCTATAGGGAAGTAGCTATTACCGTAGGTCTCATGGTAAGACCTAAGCCCGGGACCGATTTACTTTTTCATTGTGATGTCCCCAGAGGCCAAAAACACCATTCGTTCAAATTTTTATATATATATCTATATATACAGGGTGTTGAAAATGTCTGGAACCAACATTATATCTGGTGAGTGGTTAAAGAAAAACAACTGATATTTTGTGTACGGATATACTATGGTTTTACCTATCTTTTGGTGCCTTATGAAATTTTTTACCACTTATAGGGAACGTCCTGTGGAGGATGCAGTAAAAAGTTTTAATGGAAGCCTGTGGTAAATGATACATCATTTTAAAGGCCATTTTTCTCTGAGTAAGGGGCCGCAAGTTTCATCTCAAAAGGACCACCCTAGCGAAAATGGCGACTGTTTGAAATTTAAAAATTCCGTTCCCTATAAGTGGTTTTTTAAATTTCAAACAGTCGCCATTTTTGCTAGGGTGGTCCTTTTGAGATGAAACTTGCGGCTCCTTACTCAGAAAAAAATGGCCTTTAAAATGATGTATCATTTACCATAGGCTTCCATTAGAACTTTTTACTGCATCCTCCACCGGACGTTCCCTATAAGTGGGTTTTTAAATTTCAAACAGTCACCATTTTCGCTAGGGTGGTCCTTTTGAGATGAAACTTGCGGCTCCTTACTCAGAAAAAGATGGCCTTTAAAATGATGTATCATTTACCATAGGCTTCCATTAAAACTTTTACTGCATCCTCCACAGGACGTTCCCTATAAGTGGTAAAAAATTTCATAAGGCACCAAAAGATAGGTAAAACCATAGTATATCCGTACACAAAATATCAGTTGTTTTTCTTTAACCACTCACCAGATATAATGTTGGTTCCAGACATTTTCATGTATATATATACAGGGTGATTCAAAAAGGACTTTACAACTTTGAAAATTCATATAAATCTTATTAAACAAGGTACAGAGCTGGTTTTGGTGTTGTTTTGAAGGAAAACACTTCAAGTTTTTTTACCTTAAACTAGAGATGTTCTATGTGACTTCCGTTGGATTTGGGGAATATAATTGTTTGGGTATGAAAAAATAGTGAAAACCGTTAAAAATTTGAGAGAAATTTACAAAATTTTGAAAGTAGGGCGTTTTTTGACGGTGAAGGAGTGCGATTCTCGAAAAACGCATAATAGTGTCTTGTAGGAAATTTAATTCCGAACCTACGTTTTTTCCTCAAATCTTTTCTAGCTCTTACCGTTTTCGAGCTATAGCCGTTTGAAAAAAAACGTGTTTTGTCGTTTTTAGAGGTCCGCCATTTTGGATTTTTGGGGGGTTTAAAATTTAAAAATGCGACTTTTTGGAATTTTATGGGTGGTCTGGAACCAAAAACTACAAGTGTGCGAAATTTCAACTCCCTAGCACACCTAGGAGTGGGTGTATCGCACTCCTTCACCGTCAAAAAACGCCCTACTTTCAAAATTTTGTAATCTCTCTCAAATTTTTAACGGTTTTCACTATTTTTCATACCTAAATAATTGTTTTCCCCAAATCCAACGGAAGTCACATAGAACATCTTTAGTTTAAGGTAAAACAAACTTGAAGTGTTTTCCTTTAAAACAACACCAAAACCAGCTCTGTACCTTGTTTAATAAGATTTATATGAATTTTCAAAGTTGTAAAGTCCTTTTTGAATCACCCTGTATATATATATGTGTGTGTCCATCCGCACGATAACTTGAGTAATTTTTGTCCGATTTTGATAAAATTTGGTTTGAAGGTGTAAGGCGGGATAAACTTGAATGAGTTCGCGAACCAGCATGATCGGACTATGGGAACGGGGGTTTATGGGGGGTTTTATGGGGTAAAAATAGGTTTTTCCCATTTTTTACCCTAAAAACACAAAATTTCACAATTTCTTTTTAAACCATTTTGTAGAGCTTAAAAAAACAAATAATTTAGTGTATTGAAGCGTTATTATGCGCCTAATTGTTATGGAGAAAATTCAAAAAAAAATTTAATTTTAAAATTCTGATGTTATTCTTATGGAGAATAAGTCAACTGTTATAGTTTGCTTGTTTATGAACATATTTTGATCGATTTTGGAAAATACTTTTATTTCTTACTAAACTATTATCATTTTATAAAAAAAATCTTTTTTACCCTCCCTGTTGCAGCAAACCTAAGTACTCGTTAAACTAATTCTATTTAAATAGGAAATAAATGTACTATTTTTATGGAGGCATTTTAGTGTAAATCCAATTAGGTTAATGGAAATTCGCTTAGTCTGCAGGTTTGCTGCGGCGGGGGTATTTCACTTATTAAAGAATGTGTGAAGGCATTTTTAAGTAATCTGCCCTACTGAGCCAAAAACAAAATTTTTACAACTATCTCGTTCTGACAATTAGTTATGATGGCGTTTATAGTAGGGTAATTTGGCTTTAGAAATACTTTACATTGAAATTTTTGGTAAACTAGAACTAATACCCTTAGTTAGTAAAATTTACCATGTTTGAATGAGAATGACTGTAATCCACATTTAACTAGTTAGCGATTGCACCATCTGTTTATAACTATTCATGTTTGATTCAGTGTACAGTAGATTTTAACGCAACCTACTGAGAATAACATTTTAAAAGTTATTCATAAATAATCCATGTGAAAACTTCATCTATGTGAATGATCATTTGTCCATCACATATAGAACGCTTGGGTTGTCACGTGTGCTAGTGTCAACTGCACACACGAGTCTATTGTATAGTCAGCTGCTACGGACCGTGTAACTATTATTTAAACTGAATGTGTGGCCAAATCGAATCTAACACAAAGCATGTCAATCCACGTAGTCTGTAATATACTGCAACATGTATTAATAATGTGCATGCCTATTAGAGGTTGTGTAACGTTATTGTTTATTAGGAGAATGCGATGTTTTTGGACAATGTATGACAAACAAGGACACACAGCTGTGTGGGATTGATTCAAGGGTGGATAATAAGGGGCTCAAAATGTTTAAGTCATAAATTATGACAGAGATGTGGCCATTAATTTGACGTACCTTAATCATCTACCGTCAAAAGAAAACTATAGCTGTTTACAGGATGATTAACGTTTGTTCACGAAAGTCGAAAAATTTAGAAATCTCACAGACCTGGATGAGAAGATAAAACACACAGGGAGCTTCTTCCTTTAAAGTGGTTTAATCTAGGGAGAATCTGTCAGAAAGGAATGTCGTTAGGTTTATCCAATTAAATTTACCTCTGGGTGATATTGAAAACGTTCTAAGTAATATAATTTTTTATAAAAGAACGTTTATCATTTGATTGGTATCCAGTTATAAGGTCCTTGATCAATTTTTTAAAATAATGAATTTGTTCTAAACTGTCACACCATCTGAGACCAAACAAAACCAATAAAATGGAAGCTGAAAATTTCTTTCAAAATGCTTAAAATAAAATGTAACTTTATAGAGTTGTATGATTCTTTTCTAATTTCGTGGGAACCTATTTCTGGTTAAACCAAATAAGACACGCTGACATTATTGATGTCATAGTTTCCTTTGGCCATTAAAAACCAATAGCCATTTAAAACGGCTACAGCGGCCTAAAGGCCTCAGGGCGAGCACCGGTGGAGGGTAGTGGCTGTGAACGTATGTTTTACCTGAGACTGTGTGATGAGTGAGAGATTTGTCTTTGTGTTTGTGTGGGTGAGTGTGATTTGTGTGAATGTTTAGGGCAATGTTTATAGCATAATGTTTATAGCGTAAGGACCAAGTCTAAGGTAATTTCCAAGTTATGTGTTTTATCAATAGTATGATTTTGTTTTTATTTCTTATTTTTAAAATCTTTTACATGAAACTGAGCAGATAAACAAAATACAGGGTGATAAACAAAATATATGAAAACTACTGTTTGCAAGCATTACCATTTTTTACCTTCACCAGGGGACGGCCCATGAGGAGTAGGTACATAATCTTTAATGTAAGCATAGGTTGATATGCACATCATTTTAAAGGTCTGGTTAAGTGGAGTTCATTGCCGGAAACCGCGTCAAAAAAGGTTCATCCGTTACAAAATGGCGGCAGTCCAAAGTTCTTGTGGAATATACCTGCACAGGTAAAATACTCATAGTCAACATTAGCCGGGAAATCTGAAAACCGGTCAAATTTGTTTTTGAAGATTGAATAAACTTAGTCTGTGAGCTAGTTGACTTAAAAATACAATTTCAGCTCTCAAGGTAATGTTTAATACGAGTATTTACCAATACTAAGGCCTGTGAATTTAAATAACCGACGCTATATTTTACTAGACTTGAAAGTGTTCAAATGCGAGTAATGCGATATTAATGAGTTTGCGTAGATTTTAAGAGGGATTAAAAAAGCCAATTGACTGATTTTGCAAGTACTATATCAGAGAGTTTTGATATAATTTCATATTTTATTTGCTTAGTAATACACTTTTTATTTATTTACAATAACAGCCTACAAGTTTTCTTTGGCCCTGTTAGCGAATTTCCCATATAGGGAATAAGCTATTACCGTAGTAGTCGTGGTAAGACCTGGACCCGGGACCGGTATAATTTTTCGTTTTGAGGTCCCTAGAGGCCAAAAACACCATCCATTCAAATTCACATATATACATATATATATATATATATATAAATGATCATCCGAACATGAACCTACATTTATTCGAACGAGTTCGCGAACCAGCATGATCGGACTATGGGAACAGGGGTTTATGGGGTAAAAATAGGGTTTTCCCATTTTTGACCCTAAAAACACAAAATTTCACAACTTCTTTCCAGACCGTTTTGTAGAGCTTAAAAAAATAAACAACTTAGTACATTGAAGCGTTATTATGCGCCTTTTGGTTACGGAGAAAATTCCAAAAAAACTGTAAATTTAAAATTCCCATGTTATTCTTATGAAGAATAATTCAACTGTTGTAGTTTGCTTGTTTATGAACTTATTTTGGAAAATACTTCATTTCTTACTAAACTATTACAATTTTACAAAAAAAAAACACTTTTAGCGAATTTCCCATATAGGGAATAAGCTATTACCGTAGTACTCATGGTAAGACCTGGACCCGGGACCGATTTTTTTTTTCGTTTTGAGGTCCCTAGAGGCCAAAAACACCATCCGTTCAAATTCATATATATATATATATATATATATATGTATATATTTATATATATATATATATATATATATATTTATATATATATATTTATATATATATATTTATATATATATTTATATATATATTTATATATATATGTGTCCGTTAGTGCGATAACTCGAGCAAAAATGATCCGATTTTGATTAAATTTGGTACAAACGTGTAAACCTACGTTTATTCAAACGAGTTCGCGAACCAGCATGATCGGACCATGGGAACGGGGGTTTATGGGGGGTTTTATGGGGTAAAAATGGGTTTTTCCCATTTTTGACCCAAAAAACATCAAATTTTGCAATTTCTTTCTAAACTATTTTGTAGAGCTTAAAAAAACAAATAATTTAGTATATTGAAGCGTTATAATGCGCCTAATGGTTACGGAGAAAATTCCAAAAAATAGCAAATCTAAAATTCCCATGTTATTGTTATGGAGAATAAGTAAACTGTTGTAGTTTGCTTGTTTATTAACATATTTTGCCCAAATTTGGAACATGTTTTTATTTCTTACTAACAATTAACATTTTACATAAAAAAAAACACTTTTACCCTCCCTGTTGCAGCAAACCTAAGTATGTGTTAAACTGATTCTATTTAAATAGGGATAAAAATGTGATATTTTTAAGGAGACATTTTAGTGTTAATCCAATAAGGCAAATGGAAATTCGCTTAGTCTGCAGGTTTGCTGCGGCGGGGGTATTTACTCCCTGTTACAGCAAACCTAAGTGCTCGTTAATCTCATTCTATTTAAATAGGGAATAAATGTGATATTTTTAAGAAGGCATTTTAGTGTAAATCCAATCAGGCAAATGGAAATTTGCTAAGTCTGCAGGTTTGCTGCGGCGGGGGTATTTAAGAGTAACGAGATACAGTAGTGTGTTGATAGGACGATCCACTTTAGTGCAGCATACGAAAGTTTTCTCATTGCGACTCCCCACAATATTGCACTGTGCTGTATCAAGTGGAAAGGTAACTGATATGGGAGTCAATAGCAAATAGTGTGCTGGGCCGTACATTTCTGACGTTCTGTACACGTTTCGTGTACAATTTTTATTCATAACGTTCCTGTAAACGCTGTGATATAAAATAGAAGATTTTTATACTAAAAAATATGCCCTGTACCATGTGTGTAATAAGTTTATCATGATAGAAAATTAGGGCAACGAAACCCAGCCACTTTATGTAGTATTATGTGAAGCAGAGACAAGTGTATGTGAAGGAGCGAAGTGTCTTGTCACCTAGCAATCACATGATAATCACTATGTTGAAGAATCACTTACACACCCAGTTCTGTTGGTCTATGTCTACCTCTACTGGTACATGTAGTATGTGTGAAGCAGAGACAAGAGTATGTGAAGGAGCGAAGTGTCTTGTCACCTAGCAATCACATGATAATCACTAGGTTGAGGAATCACTTACACACCCAGTTCTGTTGGTCTGTGTCTACCTCTACTGGTACATGTAGTATGTGTGAAGCAGAGACAAGTGTATGTGAAGGAGCGAAGTGTCTTGTCACCTAGCAATCACATGATAATCACTAGAGTGAGGAATCACTTACACACCCAGTTCTGTTGGTCTGTGTCTACCTCTACTGGTACATGTAGTATTATGTGAAGCAGAGACAAGTGTATGTGAAGGAGCGAAGTGTCTTGTCACCTAGCAATCACATGATAATCACTAGGGTGAGGAATCACTTACAGACCCAGTTCTGTTGGTCTATGTCTGCCTCTACTAGTACATGTAGTATGTGTGAAGCAGAGACAAGTGTGTGTGAAGGAGCGAAGTGTCTTGTCACCTAGCAATCACATGATAATCACTAGGGTGAGGAATCACTTACACACCCAGTTCTGTTGGTCTGTGTCTACCTCTACTGGTACATGTAGTATTATGTGAAGCAGAGACAAGTGTATGTGAAGGAGCGAAGTGTCTTGTCACCTAGCAATCACATGATAATCACTAACGAGGAATCACTTACAGACCCAGTTCTGTTGGTCTATGTCTACCTCTACTGGTACATGTAGTATGTGTGAAGCAGAGACAAGTGTATGTGAAGGAGCGAAGTGTCTTGTCACCTAGCAATCACATGATAATCACTATGTTGAGGAATCACTTACACACCCAGTTCTGTTGGTCTGTGTCTACCTCTACTGGTACATGTAGTATTATGTGAAGCAGAGACAAGTGTATGTGAAGGAGCGAAGTGTCTTGTCACCTAGCAATCACATGATAATCACTATGTTGAGGAATCACTTACACACCTAGTTGTGTTGGTCTGTGTCTACCTCTACTGGTACAAGTAGTATGTGTGAAGCAGAGACAAGTGTATGTGAAGGAGCGAAGTGTCTTGTCACCTAGCAATCACATGATAATCACTAGGGTGAGGAATCACTTACACACCTAGTTGTGTTGGTCTGTGTCTACCTCTACTGGTACATGTAGTATTATGTGAAGCAGAGACAAGTGTATGTGAAGGAGCGAAGTGTCTTGTCACCTAGCAATCACATGATAATCACTATGTTGAGGAATCACTTACACACCTAGTTGTGTTGGTCTGTGTCTACCTCTACTGGTACAAGTAGTATGTGTGAAGCAGAGACAAGTGTATGTGAAGGAGCGAAGTGTCTTGTCACCTAGCAATCACATGATAATCACTAGGGTGAGGAATCACTTACACACCTAGTTGTGTTGGTCTGTGTCTACCTCTACTGGTACATGTAGTATTATGTGAAGCAGAGACAAGTGTATGTGAAGGAGCGAAGTGTCTTGTCACCTAGCAATCACATGATAATCACTAGGGTGAGGAATCACTTACACACCTAGTTGTGTTGGTCTCTGTCTACCTCTACTGGTACATGTAGTATTATGTGAAGCAGAGACAAGTGTATGTGAAGGAGCGAAGTGTCTTGTCACCTAGCAATCACATGATAATCACTAGGGTGAGGAATCACTTACACACCCAGTTCTGTTGGTCTATGTCTACCTCTACTGGTACATGTAGTATGTGTGAAGCAGAGACAAGTGTATGTGAAGGAGCGAAGTGTCTTGTCACCTAGCAATCACATGATAATCACTAGGGTGAGGAATCACTTACACACCTAGTTGTGTTGGTCTGTGTCTACCTCTACTGGTACAAGTAGTATGTGTGAAGCAGAGACAAGTGTATGTGAAGGAGCGAAGTGTCTTGTCACCTAGCAATCACATGATAATCACTAGGGTGAGGAATCACTTACACACCTAGTTGTGTTGGTCTGTGTCTACCTCTACTGGTACATGTAGTATTATGTGAAGCAGAGACAAGTGTATGTGAAGGAGCGAAGTGTCTTGTCACCTAGCAATCACATGATAATCACTAGGGTGAGGAATCACTTACACACCTAGTTGTGTTGGTCTCTGTCTACCTCTACTGGTACAAGTAGTATGTGTGAAGCAGAGACAAGTGTATGTGAAGGAGCGAAGTGTCTTGTCACCTAGCAATCACATGATAATCACTAGGTTGAGGAATCACTTACACACCCAGTTCTGTTGGTCTGTGTCTACCTCTACTGGTACATGTAGTATTATGTGAAGCAGAGACAAGTGTATGTGAAGGAGCGAAGTGTCTTGTCACCTAGCAATCACATGATAATCACTATGTTGAGGAATCACTTACACACCCAGTTCTGTTGGTCTATGTTTACCTCTACTGGTACATATAGTATTATGTGAAGCAGAGACAAGTGTATGTGAAGGAGCGAAGTGTCTTGTCACCTAGCAATCACATGATAATCACTATGTTGAGGAATCACTTACACACCCAGTTCTGTTGGTCTATGTTTACCTCTACTGGTACATATAGTATTATGTGAAGCAGAGACAAGTGTATGTGAAGGAGCGAAGTGTCTTGTCACCTAGCAATCACATGATAATCACTATGTTGAGGAATCACTTACACACCCAGTTCTGTTGGTCTATGTTTACCTCTACTGGTACATATAGTATTATGTGAAGCAGAGACAAGTGTATGTGAAGGAGCGAAGTGTCTTGTCACCTAGCAATCACATGATAATCACTATGTTGAGGAATCACTTACACACCCAGTTCTGTTGGTCTATGTCTGCCTCTACTGGTACATGTAATATAGGTTAGCTGACATTGATAATAAATTAATTTTAAATTGAGGTTTTTATAAACACGTTCCAAACATTAAATATATTTTTAACTATGTAAACATTGTGCATTTACTTTATACTTAATTAAACTGAGAGGCCTGAGATCTATGAGAGATCCTAAGTACTAAAGTATATTGCTATGAGAGTACTTTATGTGATTGAACACTGTTTCACTAAGTTTCTGTGTATCATATGTATTCTAAATTCCGTACCTTCTTACTGACAGCCTTGAAAAATAAGAGTCTTAAATCCGTAAAAACTTAAACTTAAACCACCCCAAACAGGCACACACATCTTCCTTTAATTAACAAACCCAATTAAAGTTATCTAAAACCATTACGTCTGACAGTTTAAAAAATATTCAAATACGCTTGACGTTCTCTCCGGTTTCAAACGCTCAGAACAGAAGTCACTTGGGGATAGGTATGTAAAATATTTAGTCGCTTTCATAATATTACAGCCAAAACTGAATTACACTATATTAATATGCTATATAACTGAGTAGAAATATAAATAATACTGTAAGATGAAATGACTAAACCTGCTTTAATATGTTTATTTATCTTGCATTAAATTATATCAATTTAATAAATTATTAATAATATCATTGAAGAGTGGATTAATAATGTGTACGAAGGATTCCAAAAGATTTTTATATTGTATGAATTTACTAATTTAAATCCCAAACTGTAATTGGGTTCAATTGGATTATCAAATAATTGTATCAATAATCCAGTGTAATTAAAACAATTTCCAATTACAAAGTTATCTCATTGGAATTTTACGTTGGGAGGTAAAGAAGGAATCTATTATAAAATTTAATTGTGGATCTTGTTTTAAATTATCTTTAACAGCATATAGTTTGGTCGGTACTCTCCTGTTAAAGGGAACATTCATTATTATCGATGATTTTTTTTCTCGATATATCGATATTAACAAATTTAAACAGCTGACAACTACGATAAATATTGTTCAGTATCAACAAACAATAATGAAATGAAACTGTTCTTAAAAAAAAAAAAACCTAACATAAGTAACAAAACTTGTTGTGTAGCCTCCCATGTTTAACTTGCTTTTTCTGTTATCAAAAGGAATTTTTAAATAGTATAGCAAGTTTGGTTGGTTAGGTTAGGTTAGCTTAGATCAGTTTCATTTCTTAATCCATATAATAGACTATTTTAGAATAAACAAGATCAGTTGTCAATATGTATGAATCGGTAAACAAAAATATCGATATATCGAAAAAATCATCGATAATAATGAATGTTCCCTTTAACAGGAAAGTACCGTTTGGTCTACAAAGTAAATTAATTATATTACACATGTTATGTTTAACTATTTATGTTTAAAAAAATGTTTCACCCCGGCTAAACCGATTTGGTTAATGCACAAAATCAAAAACAATCATAATACTAATGTAAAAAATACCCCCGCCGCAGCAAACCTGCTGACTTAGCGAACTTCCATTTGTCTTAATTGATTTTCAATTAAATATATTTTAATAACATTAGGTTTAACGAGTACCTAGGTTTGCTGCTACAAGGAAACTAATAAAGTGTGTTTTTTTGTAAAATATTGATAGCTTAGTACAAAATAAATAAATTTGATTAAAATACAAAATATATCCATAAACAAGCAAGTTTGCTTGTATGAATCGACGTTCGTTATGAAGGGTGTGTTGTATACTTAACACGGAGAAAATTAAAAAAAATTGTAAATTTTAAATTCCCATGTTATTCTTATGGAGAATATTGTCAAATGTTGTAGTTACAACATTTGACAATATTCTCCATAAGAATAACATGGGAATTTTAAATTTACAATTTTTTTAATTTTCTCCGTTACTTTTAACCGAACAAAAATACTTTTATATACTAAATTAATTGTTTTTTTAAGCTCTTTAAAAAGGTCTAAAGAGAAATTGGGAAACTTTGTGTTTTGAGAGTCAAAAGTGAGAAAAACAAATTTTTACCCCATAAAACCCCCCGTAAAGCCCCGTTCCCATGGTCCGATCATGCTGGTTCGCGAACTCATTCAAGTTTATCCCGCTTTACACCTTTAAACAAAATTTCATCATAATCGGACAAAAATTACTCAAGTTATCGCGTTCACGGACGTATATATATATATATATATATATATAAAAGTCTATATATATATATATATATATATTATATACATATATAAAAATTTGAACGAATGGTGTTTTTGGCCTCTGGGGACATCAAAATGAAAAAGTAAATCGGTCCCGGGTCTAGGTCTTACCGTGCCACCTACGGTAATAGCTACTTCCCTATAGGGAAATTCGCTAATAAAACTAACATTTAAGTTTGCATAGTTATTAAAACCATCAAATGTTGAATCAATAAATATGTACTAAAAAAAGTTATACATTTTTTTATGTACTTTAACATCTTGTTTAATGAGAGTGAAAATTCCATAATTTTATAACTTTCCCCGTAGCAGCAAACCTACATACCCGTAAATTGTGAATGGTACTTGTCAATTTAACTTATTGAGGAAATATTTGAGTTACAACTCCATTAGGCAATCTGAAATTTGATCAGTCTGTGAGAATTCTGAGGAAGGGGCATTTTATTTATATTTCTTAAGATATTCATTTCCAGAATCCTCCAATCGAAACCCTCAGTGTATTTTGAGGACACAAATGTGTTTATACGTTGGCTTACAACATGATATCCAGTTGAGCATAATTTGAGCCTTTTAGTAGGTTTTCAATTTATTCGGAACAAACATGGATATAAACATACGGAAACAACTACTCCTTTGTTACGTTTTTGATTAACAATAAACAACAATGTTAAGCATTGCCATGACTAATCGTTTGATGACAGTAAAATTAATTGTTCTCAGGAGCGATTGACACTGATTTTAATTACTTAACACAAATCAACATTATACTACACCGATAAAAGAATGGCGTCACAGTCTGATTTAATACTAAAACCTAATTTCACTGATGGTTATGTAAATTTGTCGTTTAATTATTATTTTCAACCTACATTACGTTACTTGTCGTTGTTAATTTAAATAAAATCAATATAAATAAAATTTAAATAAAACTCAAATGTATGCAATTTGTCTATTGAAATACGTATACTGTATATTGAGGGTAACAAAATCCTCTGCCCTGCTCAAGTAATTTTATATTCTTTATGTGTTGTAACCTGACAATGCAACATGCAAATTTTTAAAGTAATTTGGAGTTTCTCTTTAGTTTTTAGTTTTAACATGTCATTAACACTCTTAACTGCTTTTTATATCCTATAAAGAAAATATGTAATAGAAACTCACGGATTACTTCCACAGTATGATGCTATGGGGACTTCTGTAAATATGTGAATATAAAAATGTATCGTTAAGCCTAAACATTTAAGTACGTATTTGGGAAGTTAAATATGAGGCTAGTGCCCAACCTGCTTGAGTTTTAACGATTTTAAACTAATAAGTTAAATAATTTAAAAGTATAAATTTAGTGTATTAGTGCAATATGGTATTAGAAGTACAAACAAATAATTATTTTACTTCTTGACACAAGAATTATACAACACTAAGGTAAATATCAACATTTATTTTACTGATTTACAAAAGTTCGTTGCATGTTTCAAATCCTGCTTTGCAAACGTGGTTTATTGTAGGCTGGAAGTTTCCAAAGACGGCAGCCACCGACATCACGTTCTAGCTAGTCTATAAACTACTAAATTTCCCGGTTATGAGTTGATAAAGGCGCAATCTAAGATCAATACATCTTTCAGGAGTGTCTAAAGTTATTTTATATGCTTTAAGTTCTGTAAAAAGTTTAAAGTTTGGATATCGTCCGTGAAATTCAACATCCGATAACGAGATCCAGTTTTTTATTTTGTGCCTCATTACGTGTACTGTACTGTATTTGTAGTCTTTACAGTGAAGATGTTTTGTGGTGTTTTCATCACATCGTATTAAGTATGCAATGGAAATTTACTAAGTGCTAAATAAATACTAAAATGTAATGCAATTTTATAACGCACTAAAATGTATTTGGTTTATCTATTTAAAAAAACATTGGCTGACCCAATGGATACCAAAGTAATGCTAAAAACTTGACAAACCGATCAATGTTCGTCAATAAGAGCAAGCCTTTTATTAGCAAAGAGCCAATAAAATCCAATTTAGGTCGTACGATATTTGGCATGGAGAATATCGTTTAACAAGAAAGATTTCGTTGAATTGTTTCTTTCAAAGGCAAGCTCATTTTGCCAGGCACCAATTGATCTTCAGTTTGTCATCTGCTTACAATCTTTGCTAACGTTACCGATTTCACACATAGAAATTTAAAAAGTTACCTAGTTTATCATTAATGAATATTTCATATAATATTTATAGAGTTTGATATAAATACACTATTCTTAATTAAACATATTAAACTTGGTTCCCCTGATCTGAAATCTAAGTCATGCAATAATAAATAACAGGTCAACTGTCTAAAACAAAATATTGCTTCAATATTCACTATACAGGGTGAGTTTTAATTGCCCCCCATCCAACCTTTTTCTATATTTTTTCAAATATCAATCCCAGACCACTTCCAAACATTGTTGGGTAGTAAGTACTTCATTTTGACAAGGTGGTCATTTCCGGCCGCCATCTTGGATCCGCCATATTGGATGCAAAATATTTTTTTCAAAAGTAAAGGTGGGGTTGTGACCCATTATTTCGAACTAGATTTTTATCTTGATTACAATGCCACAAACCGTTTAAAAAAATCTTGATTTATTCTAAAGTTATGAGGCCTTTTTAAAACTTTATTTTTAGCCCATTTTAACATTGTGCATTTAAAAACTAGGACCATAATCTCAAAATAGTGCTAGATAAAGATAAGTATACACTACCAGTTATTGTAAACCTATTTTCACTTATTTATGACTGACGTATTTTTTTCGGTCGCCATCTTGGATCCGCCATTTTGAAATGGGATAAATTATTTTAAATATGAAGGGTGTGTTGTGACCCATCATTTTGAAATACTTTTTAAAGCTAAACTCAATGCTGCAATCCATTTTTTGTTATCAAGTTTCATTTATGAAACATTGCAATATTTTTGTTAAAAATGTTAATATTTAAAAATCAAAATATGAAAATGAAAAATGGGCCATGGAATTGAGTTCAGCTTAAAAAAGTAATCCGAAATAATGGGTCACAACACCCCTTTTATATTTAAAATAATTTATCACATTTCAAAATGGCGAATCCAAGATGGCGGCCGAAAAAAATACATCAGTCATAAATAAGTAAAAATAGGTTTACAATAACTGGTAGTGTATATTTATCTTTATCTAGCACTATTTTGAGATTATGGTCTTAGTTTGTACAAGCACAGTGTTAAAATGGGCTAAAAATAAAGTTTTAAAAAGGCCTCATAACTTTAGAACGAATCAAGATTTTTAAAAACGGTTTGCGGCATTGTAATCAAGGTAAAAATCTAGTTCGAAATAATGGGTCACAACCCTACCTTTACATTTGAAAAAAATATTTTGCATCCAATATGGCCAAGATGGCGGCCGGAAATGACCACCTTGTTAAAATGAAGTACTTACTACCCAACAATGTTTGGAAGTGGTCTGGGATTGATATTTGAAAAAATGTAGAAAAAAGTTAGGGGGGGACAATTAAAACATACCCTGTATATGAACTGAGTATTGATCAAATTCGGTACAAACATGTAAACCTACCGGTTTTTTAGGTAAAATTTGCAAATCAGCATGATTGGACTCTGTTAACAGGGTTTTATCTGGTGGAAAATGTGGTTTTCCTATTTTGAATCTCAAAATATAAATCTTTCCAATTTCTTTACAAACCTTTTTGTATACCTTAACATAAAAAGAAATTAGTTTATTAAAGCTTTGTTTTACGCTGAAAGGTGAAGGAGAAAAGTTCAAAAACTGCCAATTTATCATCCCCTTGTATTCCTATATATCATAAGCAAAATGGTGTAGTTTGCTTCATGTCATGGATCATTTACATTTTACCAAGATCACAGCTTCATTACCTTCCTTGTAGCAGAAAATCCCAATTACTCATTAAACCTATTTAATATGACCAGTGAATATATCTGACGCGTTTAAGGGAATATTTTAATGTAAATACAATCATGCAAAAGGAATAGGCTTATAGTTTGCAGGTGTACTGCGGTGAGGGTTTATTTTTAGTGTTATAGTTTTGTTAGATCCATAAGGTTTATGCAGTGATGAGCTAAAATCCCTTAGAGAATGCTAAGTAAAATATTGGTTTTAAGAATTAAATTAATGTTATTTTTCTGATCCATTATTATAAACAAGGTTTTCTACAAAAATTTATAAAACAAAATTATGATATATTTAAGAAGAAAACTATTTTGCAAAATGTTTGTGATTGAAAAAGAGTTGAAACATTTCTGAAAGAAACAAAATTAAATTTGCATTGGTTCGATGTATCCCTAATCCTATAATGTTTTGAAACCTAATTTCTTAAATTGAAGTTTACGAGTCCGCTCTTACATACAAAGACCTTGTTTAAAATATTCTGCTCTTACTCTCCTCTTGTTTGTTACACAACCTAAACAATGCGTTTTATACATCATTGTGTTGATAGTAATGTAATTAAATACTTTCCTTCTAACAAAACAACAAAAATAACAATGCAATACAGGTAACCAATCGCACCAACAAGCACCAAGTTCCAACGTCTTGGTGAAAATGCTTTTGTCAGATAAAATTTGATCCATTGTTTTTTTAGGCGTTTGTTGGTATAAGTTTAAATGTATTCAGTTCAGTTTACTAATGTAACTGACCATTCAATCTTTCTCTTTCTCCACGTTCAGTTTGTTTAGTTGTTGTTGGTTTGTAGTGAGAGTTAGTGAGCCAACTTACAGCGAGAACGCCATGGTTATTGTTCTATCAACAGGTAAACCAAACACATTATTGTTTGTTTAGCGTCAAACTGCAATACCTTTCAATGCTGGTTGTTGACGTAGCTAAGATCAACTTGTACAAAGTCTCCTTCCCGGCAGAATCAGATCAATCTGAATCTCGGCATCAGTTTAAAAGTAATTGTATAGTCTCATCATAATTGGGCTATTTTATACGATATCATTAAAGAGTGATATAATTATTTATAATCCATGACCCAAGAGCACGGTAGATTAGCTAAATATGGTTAGACGGAAACAAATCAATAAAATTTATAAAATAAGTTATAAGTAAACCATAATGCTGGGTAAGTTCCCAAATAGGTTTATGGATAGTTTATCAATTTTTTTATAATCCTTTTCTTAAATTATCTCCATCACACCACTTAAAAATTAGTTATAATTTTGCAAGATCACAAGTGATTATAGCTCGGTAGTATTTTACAACAATAATAAAATTACAAATTTGCTTTAGGTCACCAAGCAAATTTATAGTAATAATTGTATTGTGTATAGCCTAAAATACCATTGTTTTGTTTCTTACAGAGCATTTAACACGTTAATATATTAGCAATACAAGTGTAATCCTAAAAATATTTTAAAACCGAAATAAGGTCAGACACGAAATTAGTTGTTGCTTCTTAAATAACTTTCTTGATGCTAATATTTTTTACCATATATGTACCAAAACTATCATTAATCATTTCAAAATTAGTGTTTTGTTTTTGTTAGTGGTTTTGTTTTTTCTTTAACTACTTTTGTACATGTTTTAGTCATCACACAAAGTCACCATGTAACTGTTTGGTTTCCCACTAAGCTTAAATTTTTATATATTTCTATAATTATAGTCCTATGCCAATTGATACCAAATGTAAGGATGTAGATCTGCAGTAGTTTTAGTCATAAATTGTTTCAACATTCGTGGTGGAGATGGAGAGCGCCATCAAAATTCTTTCTCCAACATTGTCTGGCTATCGACCTACAAAGCAAGAATTTACGTTGCTTCTAACTATAAAATATTACATCAGGATGTTTTACCCAATTAAAATTCGAAACAAATTTTGATTTGTCAAATAAGAAAGTATTAGATTATATCTTTGACAATTCATACGCAATAGACAATGATTATACGTTTAGTATAGAAGGCAGTATAATATAATGCAATATAATCTTAGCAAGCTATTAAAATTGTTGTTGAACATGTTATGCATATTTTCAATCATAAGTGCTATATATAAAAATAATATGCTTTGTTACTAAAATAAGTACTTGTCAATTAGGTACTGATGTGTCTATCATTGAAGTCAGAAGTCAAATTCTTAAACTTCATCTTTAAAGTAAAACAGTACTGTGCATTTCTAGTCCTTTGATTTTCTTTAACTTAGAATTCACTTCTGAGAAAGTAAATCTAACAAAACGGCACTATTTTCTTAATACAACTAGTTGACAGCCTAAATATTCATTGTAAAAAATCAGAACAGAAAATAACGTAAGCTTTGGTTTATTGATAAGTGTCTAAGGAACCACATACAGATTAATTCTGATAAGCTAAACACAGTAAATAAGCAATAGAACAGATTCCAAGCCGGTACAAAGCGTTAAAATGTCTACATGTTATTTTGTTTTTGTGCAATGTTGATGCACCATATCCAGTCAACCAGTTTGATGTCTTTACATTTTTAAGGGACAAACATCCAAATAGATTTGAATGTAAATAACATTAATTTATCACTTTAGTAGAAAATGAATTGATTTGTTATGTTTTTCATTCAATGGTATTTAACAAATACATTTGTTATATAATTGTAAATAAATAACAGTCCATTCTCCTTACTAGGTGTACTATGCATGTAGGCCAAGTTTGATTTCAGTTTCTGATGTCATGGTAAAAAAACAACTTAAGAACTTAAAGATAAAACAGATGCCAACTATAGATCTAAGCCCCTAAAACGCGTAAAAACCTCAAGTTAAGTACAGTATTATGCCTTTCTTAGTACTTATAACAACCACGATATTCTACGTTTTATGGACTTGCGTTGACGTGATATTGCAGAAGGAGTCCAGATTAGAAAACTTTCGCATATTTTCACGGAGCGAAACATTTTTAACTTAAAATTACGCACTTCTAAACTGGCTAGCAAATATATATTGAATTTTTATACTTTAAGCATATAAGAAGTATATAACTGTTTGAACAGAAAACTTATTCTCACTTTTTATTGGCAATATTTTTTATTTTGTTTAGAGATCAGTAATTTTACTTTTTATTTTTGAATTTTGACTATTGGGTCTGATGATATTTGTTATTTCAAATTAGCACCCATCACCACTAGCATATTTCATATGTATTTACCGTATTTCATATTATTTCCGTATGTAACAATTTTTCTGTCTTGGTAAAATTGTATTGTATTGCAAGTGTAAATATGTCTCTTTGAGTGTTATTAGGTGTATTTTTATTTACTTTGCGTATTTATTAATTCAACCCTAAGGAAAACGCTATAATGGATGGGATATAGTTTTTAAGAGCTACAGTTTTTCATTAAGTAAAGTTTATTTACCTCTTACGTGACTTCATTTTCTAATAAGATTTCAACTTGTGTAAATATGAGATTATTTTTGCTTTTACATATCATAAGGATATTAAACGCAAACACTATTTATATGACCATCGTTAGGTGTAAATATGAGATATTTGTGAAATATTAGTTACACGCTTTTACAGTAAAGTCGTGATTTTTAGTATTTTTAATCACACTTTTTATAAAAAAGATATCAAGATAGAATTTGTCTTGAAACATAACTTCACACTAAAAGTTTACCCTGAAGAGCAAGGGTTTTCAGTTAACAGGAAACTTTACTTGCCTCTTTACCCAGAACTTTCTTCTACACCTCAACTTTAAATATTAATAAGAGAAGGATACAGATTTTGAGCTGGTTTGTCCTATATGGACAGTTTGTTACTTACTCTATTATATTAACTTATTCTGTATAAATATTTATATGTATACAGAACTAGTTTATCTATTTACTTAATTTATAAAGTAGTTATTATTAATTCAAATTTTGAAAGACCAGCTCAAATTATTGTAATAACCGCCAATAGTTAACTTGGTCAAAAAGTCTTAATTTTTATAAAAACTGTGCACCGTGCCCTTAATGATGGATCAAATATACAGCTTAATACACGTATTACCAAGGGTAATAAAAGTCAACCATGGCTAATTTTAAGGATGGTATATTTCAGTTTTTTTTATATTCTTTAACAGTAAACAGCTGTTCCATAAATGTTGGCAAGTTTGAATTTTCAAAACTTACCGCTGCAATATGGAAGTGCAGGTTGAAAGCAGAGGGTATTGAATGTACTGTGGTGTGACTTTTTGTCTGGGGACATTTGAAATCCCAAGTGTATCGCTCACTAATCTCATACATAGATAAAAATAAATCAAAAGATGAAGCCTTTGGAAACATATCTAATGAAATGCGCCACAATATGTGGTCAGAGCTGGAACACCGACTTGACTTTCTTCGAGACAATAACGGAGAACATGTAGAGATTAGGTAGGGAAACCATGGTGGGAAAACTAAGGAAGTTAAGGAAAAAATTGTCTATAAAGTTAACTTTTCATCTGTTTTCAAGTGTTTATGCTAGTTAACTTTTGATCCATTTTTAGAGATCCGCGGTATTTTATTTTGACTAACCTGAATGATTAACCAATGTTAAAATGAATCTAAACATATATTATAAACGGTTAGGTACCTAAAAAAATACGAAATGCATAACTGAATATACCAAAGGCTGAGACAAATTAATCGTTTGTAATCTCGCGCGTCAAATTATTTTCGTTTTGCAAATTTATATCAACTGCATTATTTTATTTCCGAAGTTATTTAGTTGACGTTGAATGTTAACTTGAACGATGTATAACAAATCTAGTAGGTACAAATAAAAAAACATACCTTTTAAAGATGTTGATACTAATATTAAGTTATAGATCAAGTAAACAATTGATAATAAATAAAATATAAAATGCATTCCATTAATTTGTAATGCAATAAAACTTACATGTCATTTTGTTAGGTTTTTTCTATGAGTTGTATGTTTATTGGAGTTTATCCGTTAACTTGAATTAAAGTACTAACGCCTATTCCATTCAAAATATGTAAACAAAAAAACAGGACCGTTTTAATTTAGTTTGGAAAATGTAACTACCTTTATAATGTTTTCTGCTAACACTAACAACCAATAAGAAAAAAACAGCACTTGAAGCGATGTAATAAATATAGCAATGCTTAAATAATATTTGTTAAGTCTAGATAAATCATAGTTTTATAGTTGTATTAATAATATTATGCTTTGATTTTTATATTACTGTGTTGAAAAATCCTAGTTTAATGGCGTATATTGATTTACACTTATAAGTTGTAAATCTAGAAATTTGAAAATTTAATTTCCTAGCTGTCTAATTCAATATAATTGTAATTAATATAATTGTAATTGTCAATATAATTCAATATAATTATAGCTTATAATGGGATAATATTTCACTCATAACTGTTTCGGAAGAGGATAAACCCGTCTAATAAAGTGTGAATAGATGTAACCGATAGACCCTAGAATGTAATTAATACAGTTCTATCATTATAATTCAATGGGTTTTCAATAATATCACTTTCATGCGTCAATGCTATCCATAATCTGCTTTCTATTTTGTAAATCTATGACAGCAAAATCAGGGGATTATAAACGATATTTTTCATATTTCGCACTTCGAAATAGATTTTTTCTAAAGCAAGTCATGTAATGTAGATTCTTTAGAATACTGCACAAATAAATTATAAATATGAGTCATTAAATATTAAAAAAGATGCTCAGTTCATAAACTAGTTTTCCGTTGTTTTTTTTTTTGTCTGGTTAAGTTATCAACAGTTCTTTCTATAAACTATGGAAACATCAAAACAAAAGTTATCTTACAATATAAACTAATTTGTTATATCAAATGTTATCAGTGCCACGCATAGGAGATGCGTTTTCACTAAGACATTCTCCATTGCCAAAAGCTAACAATACTTGCGAAATTTTAACTTATTATTATAACAATGTTACGACATAATCATGCCGAGACAACGAAAACATCAAAACGTTAGGCTGAAAAGTAAAAGTAATAGTTAAAGTTGCGTTAAACGGGTTTTCAAATTAAGTTATTACTCATCATTGAATATACAAGACTTTGTCACTTCTTTTTTAAGTGAGATTGAATGCTGAGTGTTAAATGACAATGACCTATCGCCAAAGCTGCACATTGCAACTAGTTGACTTTGATGTTGAATCGACTTTACACCCTTATTAAACATGCTGGGGCAGACTTGGTAAACCACGAATTACGATACGAGCAACGAGCAGTCCTATCTACTACGCTCTCCATCCAATAATTCTTCCCTTTCCTCTACATTTCGTTTACTAATGGCCACGGTGCTAAGATAGGTGGACTAGTCAAGTGTAGGGAATGGATTACTAAGGTAGACAGTCTATAGATAATAAATGCTAATCAAGAAGTAAAAATTATAAGCCAATATTAATAACACAGCTACAATACTTGATATTCGCTTTTGTTCGTGCGAAAGGAAAGCTCATGCTTCCTGCAACATCTCCTAACTATAAAATGAAACTCATTTCTCCACATTGAAACGCAATAAAAAATTAATAATACTCAAAAACTAATACTAACTAAGGACTTTAAGTTCTCGCATACAAATTAGAACCCAACACTATAAATTGTAGATGTTTGAATTAAAAAATGGTTTTTTTTTTCAAACTAACGTATAATGTAAAACGTGTTATAATGAATGCCTGTTGACAACCTTCTAAGTAATAAGATATCTTAAAATGAAAGGTAAGTATATTCAAGAGAGGATACATCATAAAAATAATATCTTGAGGGTGTTATAGTTAAATGGGCATGTCTACACTAATTTCCTTAGGTAAATTGAAACTTAATATGATGTAGTCACAGTTTACAACCTGCTTACACCTTGATGGACTGAGGAATACTTCAATGGACTTCCTCCTCATAACATTGATATTAGAGAAGGATATTGAACAGCTTCCTCCATGTAAGGCTCATTGAGTGTTTATAGACCTTTATTCTGCACACCTGCATACATAATGCTGACTGATGAATGACAAGATACCATGAGTAGTCAAACACGTTATACAGTTTTACAAGAATAAGTAAATATTCTGTAGTAATTAACCTCTTTTAAAATCAAACAAAAACTTCTAATACACGCCTGTTATACTTGCAAGGTGAAAAAAATGTTTAAGTAACTTTCATAAACGAAAACATTTTTTCGTAATAATAAAATGAAGTTCGATCGGTTGAAAAGAAGGTATGTATGTAAAAAAGTTAAACGAATACTGTCAAAATTGTGTAAAACTTCATAAGAAACTTACCATTAATTGGTCGAATTTATAAACATTTTGAACTCTGAGATTTCTCGTTAAGTATTACTAACGCCCAAAAGTAACTCGTGATGTCTTATTAACATATCTTACATATCAAGTAAGAAATCTTAGAATGGAGTGTATTAAGTAGTTCAGGTACATGTCGTTTTAAAAATACAATGTGTCATTAATTGCTGTGCATTATGCCATTTTATTAGCCATGGAGCATTGGATGTTGATTACATACGAACTGGCGGGGCTGCACAGCAGTGCAGCAAATCTGTTTAGTTCACTATTATCTTAGACGCCACGACATATTTTCCAGCTAAAATACAATTTTTAGATGGATTAACGATTTTGATAAAACGGGATGTACATAACAAATATTCGAGTATATGTATATCTAAAAAAATACGCTTGGCTGATATATTAATCATTTGACCTTGTGGAATCGGGTTAAATAATGACACTATTGGTGGTTGAATAAAGAAACGATACATTAAGTGAAAAGTTAATCAGAAATGAAAATGAAAAATACAGTTTAACATGTGTAAATATATTTTCTGTATAGTTAATAAAATATGGATTCCTCAGAACAATCCTTTTTCCCCCGTCCTAATTAAGACATTTTTACGATTGAGGTGTAATTTTATGGTTTATGATCTAACGGAGTAACGGATAAAAATAAAAAAGGTAATTTCATTTAGGGCATTGCTCCTCCCCCTTCTTAGATCTTATTATTTATTCTCCATTACAATTATTATAATATATTATTTATTAGTTCTCAATTAAAAATAAGAAGTAGTTTATTTCTTGAAGGTCAAGGATAAACTTTCTTTATAACGGTTTAAATGTGAATTATAATGTAACAGCTGATTCCCTTAAGTTGATTGTTTACCCACAATTAGATTGTAAACAGGAGACGAATAAGTTTTTGAAAGATAATTTTTAAGGATGATACTTTTATTGACACAGTTTTAGTCTAATCATGGTAATTAAACTACTCATCATGGTATAGACCTACAATTGGCATTGTATTTTGAATAACGCAAATTAGTGGTGTTATCAGGAAAATTTTCCTAAGAGAATTATTTATTTTTTATACTGTGTTTTTATGTCAATTGTTTCAGCTCCAAAATGGTTTTTGGAAATAACAAGAGTCAAAGACAAATTATGCTTTGGAGAACATTTTGTTACGCATTAAAAATATGCGCAATTTGAGTACGGCCCCCTCATAGTGAAAATTTATGTACTCGAAACTGAGGTTAATCTACAAATATTCCAAGAAAATATCATTCATGCAGTACAGAGCAACAGATGGTTTGAGATTTTAATTCACAACAGTAAACAAAAGGTGTTTAGGGACTAATTAACTTTCAGACAAGCGACATTTGAGCTTAAGTTTATTTTTCTCTTAATTAAAACTTCTATTCATAAAAATGCATTGAGGTAAATAAATTAATGACATTACCAACTGACAAGTACCTTCTCCCTATAAACTTACAGCTCATAAAAACGTTATGTTAAGGATTTTTCCTACAATTAAATGTTCATACAAGAATCATGAATTGATTACATACATGCACGTATCGAATAGTTAGTGTACTACTTACAAAATCAATACAAAATTTGACTGTTTTTAATAATTTAGTTATTTGTTATTTTTTAGTACTTTTGTACGTTGGGTTTTACAGAAATTCGATTGGCACAGTTAGCTAAAAACGTCCATGAGTTATAAAGTTGCAACATTGTGGTCTGAGGCACATTTGAGACCTTTTAATCTTGAAAATGATACTAACGTTGATTATTAATACAAATTTACCAAACGTTAATAATATTAATGTTTTTTGTAAAAAAAACATTTATGTTTTTTTGTGTTCCTAAATACAGTTTGCAGTTGGATTAATACCATACACGAAGCACAGATACCAACCAAAACTAGTTTTGGGACTCAGGGACCCAATTAGAGAGTGTATAATTTCAGCAACATAATTTGTTCAAAGCTTTATACTGCATTTACATAGCAAAATACTGCGGAATCATTCGGTTGAAGCTATTATAAATTCTATGATAGGAGAGATCTAGATGTTCGTGACCTTAAGAATTGCTTCAGACGGGGTCTGTCTGTCTCTTATTGGTTACGTTTGATGTTTTCGCTTTGTAGCTGGTTTTTCTTGTGATAACTACGAGTGTATTATTTGACCATATAATGTAATCAATCTGTAGGGCGTTACTGTATACATTTACTGATATATCCACTCAGAACCCAAACTAACTAATTTTGACGAAAACAATACTTTCTCCGTATACTATGATATGTGGATAGCAAGTAAAGATCACTATTTCAGCTACATGATCGTGATATCTGTATGAGAACGTCATTTTTTCTGTTTTGATGAGGGCTTTGGATGGAAAGCTTCATTTTTTTCTTTCTCTCCCTGTATATTGAAAATTGGTATTGTTTTCGCCATAATTTGCGATTTTGAGTTTAAAATGGAAAATCCATACAAACTGAATTTTTTAATTGTAAAAACAACTTGTAGTGACATAAGTTTCTATCGATATAGGGCTCAACAAATTCTATGTTACATCGTATAATCATATTTTATATTTTGAACAATAATACGAATTTTGAATCTGAATGTGATTGTGTTGTAATCATGAAATGTAGTGTCTGGTATGTGTATCCAAATGCACTGAGGCTTTCGCAACATTTGCTCTATATCTAACGACTTCCTACACATTTTTTGTAAAAATTATTTCTCTTGGCAATGAAATACTTATACTCAGTATTTTAGGCTATAATGAAATTCTTTTATTGCATATTTGTAGCTAAATTTAATACATTTATCGATGGTAAAAAGTTTATAATACAATCAAAAGTTTATGATACCGATGGTCAAAAGTTGTATGGATATTTTATACAGTGTCTCTTTATTTTTTGTACTCTGTATCTCTGTTTTTATACAATTAAAAACAATGTATTTGTAATTTAGTTCCCATGATGTTACGGTTACCATTCTAAGCTATTTTACATTGCACCCATTCTACGCATTAATTGCAATGAGACATACACATATATTTTAAATGTACATTCCTCTCCAGATTGGTCTGCCACATCTACAATATGTATGGCCGAGCGTGACAAGTTGCATTGTTGTATGTACAGTAGTTATGTTTCTGAAGCGATCTAGTCATGGAGCTCAGGATTCAAAACTATTGCTACATAAACAATTCGATTATTTTACAATAAAGGCCTAATATTAAATAACGGTGTCATAAGATTAAGTTAGATATTCTTACTATACTTATTGGTGCGAATCTTAAAATTCTTACTGTGGGAGATTTCTTTTATATTAAATATATGAACAATTTATACACATTATATGAATTTTTGAGTTTATTCTCAGAGAGTTTCTTCAGTAATGTAGTCTACTTTTTGATTCCATCGTTATTATTGTTTCAATCATAATAATTAACTGTAAATGATTTACTACTAATCCCGAAAATACAAACTGTATAAAGACATTAGTATGAGTCAAAAAGGTTAGTAAACTAGAAACGGTTTATTAAGGAATAGTAACATAATAACTATCTCAAACCATGCATATCGTAGTAATGCTATTAAAAGTTATGTTATACCATAATATGATCAATAAAAAATAAATTTTCTTTGACTTAAAGTTGAACATGTTTATTTAAGATAGAAAATAATTTTATACAAATTATGTATTTGAAGTGAATAATTTAAATAATACTCAAGTCGGTAGTTTAAATATATTTTCGTTCGTAGACCACAGTTAGTAACCATACACAATCCAATCTAAGTTAGCCTCACTCAGTTGAAGAAACCTGAAGTTTACAGACACACAGAGCCAAACTTTGACAATCAAAGACGTACAAATATTTTTACTTGTACCGTCAGGAGTATTAGAATATTTAAACATTTGTGTTCGCTTTAGGAAAATAAATAAATCCCAGACTTCTTTACAATCCAACGAAGTAAGAAAGGAGCTGGAAAAGGTTCTAGATAGTTAATAGTATGAGAAATTTTAAAAGTAATAACTCGTCAAATATATTAAGTAATAGACCTTTTTGGGCGTGTATTTAAAATTCAATATTGATATAGACTATTCATATATTTACATTTAATTTAATATACTTTACAATTTTTAATTCTATTTGTCTAAGGGAGAGACATAAAGAACTATTCTCCCAGCCATATATGTTATAAAAAAGGTATATAGAATTATCTTTTACTCTGTATGGTATGAGATACGTGTAGTCTATGACCTCTTGAAATCCGCAGAACAATTCTGGGGAATTTTCTTCTAATGGTTGAAGCTACTCGAACTTATAACATCTGCCTAAAACAGCAACGCCTCATACACATAAAGTATCGGTTCAATACACTTTTAAGTTATATAAAAGGTAGCCTACTGTGCAAACCTCTGGTTTTTAGTGTTACCTATAGTTTGAAAATAATTTTTAAACTTGTAATAATGATTTCTAGGGCCACATAGCATCTGCACAAAATTACTAAATCAAAAATAGCTCAAAGGTAGTCATAGCTTACTTTTATTTTTATCAGCATTGCCTTATACAGTATAAATATCTCTATTTAGACTCCATCTCATTGATGTTCAATAAACCATTGTAACAAACATTTAGTTTGTATGTAAATTTTACACAACTTGTTATGTGTTTTAAAGTTTGTATACAACATATTTAAATAGTGTTTGCGATATTTTACTTCGTAGTTTATCTACGTACTGGTATTTCAGTTGTTGCTAATTTGAGTCTCTGTTTACATGGCCAATAAGTGGAATAAATGTTGTCGACATGTGAGTAATTATTTACCAGCGTTAATTAGTGGTTAGCTTAGTAGGTTGTATAATCTTTCTGTTTACGATTTATTTACCTTCAAACATTCACAAGATAGGCTATCTGCCCTCATTATTTGTATATATAGGATAAATATTTATTAAATAGTGTATCATTATTAAAAAATGTTTGTGAATAAAAAAAAATCATTTTTGTGAAATCAGTGGTTTTATTTTATTTTTATGTTATTGAATTTTGGTTTAATGACAATAATTCAATAACACTTATGAATAGTGCATTTTTTCGGTTTTAATTCCATTATGTTTCATAAGATTACGTAAAAATGTATTGTAGTACAAAAAAGAACAAGTCCATACTTTTCAGCCTTTAAGTACAAAACCTAAACAGCGAATATTGCTTAATGTTTTGAACCCAGTTCAGTGTAGCCATAGATAAATCAGTGTCTTCTAACAAGAGTGTGTTTCCATAAATTTGTAAATATGTTAAGTAAATATTCATTTATAACACTAACAGACATTTTCTCTTGTCCATGGGTATACCCTGGACTCTGTGCATTTCAAAATTTCTTTAATAGGACACAGCTTTATAAGTACGTAGGTTTACTAATAAGTTCTCCATGTAAGCAATGGAGAATTTCATTCTGAAATTTTAATGAAAAATCTCTTGCAGCACTGTTAGTCTACAGCTCTATAATTAGAATGTCACCACTCAAATCACTATGTCAGATGAGCTGTTCGCAACTCAATCACAGTCATATGTTGGCTCGTCGCAATCATCATACACGTAAGCAGATTAGCGTCGAATGTGGTGTGGATATCTGTATTGAGAAATTTAAGACAACATTAAGCGTAGTGCAGGAGACATATTAAACGCTGTAATACATTTACAGTTGTACGTTGTAGGCGACCGCAGGTACTAAATACTCAATCCACTTAAATTTACCTATTTTATTATATCCAATATTTAAACTGATATTTAAATCGAAAATATTAGTGTATAAAAACAATGTAAGATCGTTATCAATATACTAGTTGATTACTCGTCCTCCGGACAGGGTGGAAGTATAACTGCAATGTACAGTTACACACGGGGTGAGGATGCCGAACAGGAAATCTTCTGTTAATTTACTGTAAGAATATTTTGCTAATATGCCATTGTTTTCAAAACCATAAGTAAACTTAGTTTTTTTATACCTTAGTTTTAAAAGCATTTTTTTGTCAGAGTAATGCATTAGTTGCATTTAACTTACACTTTTTCCTTAAACCGTATGATAAATTGTTATCATATAACGTCAGTGAAAAGCGAATTGCCATATAATATGAATAAATTATTGATAAAATACTATCTATATATTAATTTGAAACTGTTTTTCTCTGTGACAGCTATTTTGAGAGAACGGCTGGGCGTAGAAACTCGGTAGAGGTATCTAAAGAAAGGTCCTGGTCTGTAGATGAGCCATCAAAAGAGAAACATGGAGAATTCCCTCGGGGCTCTGCCCCAGTGGCCTTTAAATTCCCATCCCATGTTATTCTTATGGAGGAAAACGAGGTTTTTGTCACAGCTAATTTTAGAGAACGGCTGGGCGTAGAAACTTGGTAGGGGTGTCTAAAGAAAGGTATTGGTCTGTAGGTGAGCCCTCAAAAGAGAAACTATGTAAATTTCCTTGGGGCTCTGCCCCAGAGGCCTTTAAAGTTCACTCTGCAATTTTGTTTACATTTCGACCATATGGATAATTTTACACTACTTTTAATGAACCAGCTGTTAATATTAAAATTGTATTCAAAACTGAAACTGTCAAAATTAAATGTTTACATTATTATTTATGATTTTAAATGGATTCTCCACTGCATGGCAAGTTTTTTATAGTTTCAACAAAATGATGAATTTATGATACGTTTGAAATGTTTTGTTCAAAAATCTATGCTTTATTGCTCTTAGAAAATTTTAAATTATGAAATAAGTGTGACTTATCAATTTCAAAGGAACATATAACTATTCCTTATCGGGTTAGCTTATACATATTGTAAGGTTGGCACTTGCCTTTTTTTCCTATTTTCAATCACCATTTATTTTTAAATTCAAGAAAGAACACCTTTGATTCGTTTATTGGTATAACAGTTTTTGATAATCGGGTTGAAAATTGTGTCATAGATGAGTACGTTGAGGATGAGAGCTGTGTTCAAGTTTTGGAATAGACTAACTACGGAGTCTATGGTTTTGGTAAAGTAGGTGAACTAATGTCAATTCAGGTATTTAAAAAAAATGTGTACACAGTTTTTACTTTGATGTACACATGTAGCTAGGTTGAACAACGCATCTAAACCTCACTACATACAAAACATTCGGAAACACAACAGTGTCATCACATCTCATCGCATCTGCATAATTTGTTACCAATGCTGGACTAGGTTATGGATTTGTTTCCGCAAATGTTCAAGATTTGAGATAAAATTTCCTACAATTATGGTTCATTCCAATCCACGAAATACATGCACAGCTTTATGTGATCTATATGGCCAAGGCAAAACTACCCCATAAGTTAATGAATTATCAAGTAAGAACAGGATGATTAAATACATAGGTCGATGTGGCAAGAGAAGGATTTAAAATTGCTGAGATCGAAGTAAGAATGTTACTGCTTTCTGGAGAATCAGATATTTTTATAAAAAAAAGATGAACTTTTACTTATAAATCCGGATACAATCTGAATGATTTTCCTAAAGCAGATGGAATTAGTGGTTAGTAATAAATATTGACTCTTTCCGTAACATGATAGACTAATTATATGAACTCATTCTCCCATATAGTGAAAGTGGCTTTTGGTATGAAACAAACTCATGAAGAAACAATTATAAGACTCCTAAAAAACCTTTTGGGCAACCTAAAGCCGATAAAAAGAAAGGTAGGAAATATTGTGTTAAACGAATTCATCAATCACGTTTTTTAGGGAACACAATCGTCATACTTATTATTGCTTATCCTCCCTTCATATAACTAAGATTTTCATGACTTCACTCTATCCAACGCAGTTAGCTGAATTTACATAAAACCTCAAGATTAACCGTCGATTTCGACGGGGTTCCACTAGTATAAATTAATTTGTTAAGTTATAGTTTTGTGTTATTTTTGTTATGTACTCAGTGGATAGCTCTAAAGCACAGAAAACGTACTACTATAGTACGATTACGTTTTCTGTGCTCTAAAGACGTGGAACGCCAGCATACCAACACTGAAACTTAACTATCACCATTGGCATTGAAGGTAATAGAGTACATATATAGCCATTTATAGTTAAATCTTATACTCATAATCGACTGTTGGGTACTCAATCGGAACGTGAAAATCCGGCTTCAATTGTAATATGGTGCGTATGATATTATATCCATGTGATTTATGTATATTTGTAGTAGTTTCACACAATCGAATCTTGTTAGGTTTGGAAATATTTTTACAGCTGAAGAAACTTGAAGTTTGCAAATACTTAATATCGAACTTATATTTCTCAAGGTATTGTAAGTTAATGTTTCCAACAGATAACCAAATATTTTAATTTTTATGGACCAAATTGTACTATCACTGTTCAAGATTCCTAACAAACCACTTATTTTACTATATCAAGTTTTGAGCGTTTCTTAAAATGAAGTTTGGGGGGGGGGGTCTAAGCTATTGTTTACCTTATATTATGTTTTCCCTGAACCGTCAGATATACTGACTATCTGTAATCATATCTTATCAATGTAAAGCCTATTACCACATTTGATGGAATGCCATTATGTATTAATCCAAACAGTTTGATTGGACTTACTGTAGGCCAGTCTACACCAGAAACCATAATTATTGTATATTTTATCAAGTAGGTATACGTATAATTAATGTCTAGAGTTACAACTTTAAAATGGTATATTACTGTTAGGCTTTAATTTTTCGCCTTAAATAAACTTGTTGTATTTTAACAAAATAATATACCATTATACATTAATTTATTTATTGATATATTTTATCTTAGAGTTACAATCTAAAAATTTACATACTTTTTACAACTCCTATACATTTGGTGACTTATTAAACAAATATGTTAATTTACAAATATTTTAAAACATAACAACAATATTAAATTTGTTCCTTAACGTCAGTCAGTAGACTGTGCAAGAGTTTTACTTTATGGATTTATAAAATAAAAAAATCAACCAATCCCAAAAAGCAGTACTTGATATTAAAAACCCGGTACTTGATAGCTTTATTATAAATGAGTTAACACGTTTAACAATTACTAGGGGCTTGTAGTGACATAAGTCCCCAAAAAGCTAAATGCAAAACAAATTATTGAAAAAAATAATATAAAACCAACTTAGATCTAAAATTTCCAATACAATATAATATAGTTTTTTCTTTTACTTTTTAGTCACACGTCAGCTCATTGATTTCATTGGTTTAATTTATATTTGTGTACACGACTGTTATGATTTCGTTTATAAATATAAAATATGAAAAGGTTCACAAACTTTGAGAAACCCATACGTCTCACACCTATCAACCGCATACTTAAATAAAAGATTATATTGTGAGTTTTTCAATATACCCTCTCCTTCAGGGTGCGAACCTTAGATAAAGGGTTGAATTAAATCGAATTTAAATTATTAATTGTGTGACATCTCTTACATTCCATTTGTCTACACGTAGAAAAATAACGGTAAATTATTCTTATGATGTGGGATAGTATTAACCCTTAGTGTTTAACCCTTTTAATTGTGTATATATGAGTCTTCCATTGATTACATGTTTAGTTTAGCTTTCCATATACACAAAAACACAGTAATTGTTTGTACATACGAATGTTCCTTAAAATTACGTGAAGGAAGAACCGTCTAGTTTTGTTAAAAAACATTCAAATATAGGAAATCTTTTCTCATGACATGGAAATAATGAGATTTATTTATATCTAGTTATCAGGGGCTTCAGCTAAAAGACATTCATTATTTTAATCACTAATCAAAAATTTAATCTACCACCTAGTTTAGTATTAGTCCCAGAAACATTATGGACATTTTTCTCATCCCAAAACATACCGTTTCAATTCTGTAGTCTAGTTATAATTATAACATTTACCATTCAACAAATAGAGAAGGTAGAAATTGCAAATTGAGATCTTGGGATCTGGTGATGAATGTTATTATATAAAGTATTAAAAATGAAAATCATTTATAAAACATTCATAGTTAACACTAGTCACGTAAGCCCAGTATTTTCTTAGCTTTTGACAAAAGGTGGTAGATAAAATCACGCAACAGTATGGACGAAATCGTACTCTGATTGGTCGTTTGTCTTGTGAGAGGCACTCCTTGCTATCAAAACGACATCAATCTGAATTAATAATTCATTACAACACATTATTTCGGTATCATTTACATCATTTCGGTGTTTTCATTGTTTTCACACATTTAAAAACAAGCTGTTATCCAAAACTCATCTCAAATTCTATGAAAACTTTACGTAATAAATCAATTGTTTTACTAAATCCATAAATCAAATACAATAACTATTTCTAGAGCTAATGATGAATATATTTTGTATTCAAGGATGGTTTAGTGTTAATTCTGTAATTAGATCACAGAGAAGTAGCTTATCCGTGATTTAATTGTTGTCACTCCATAATTTTATAAATATCTAGTTCTACTTCTTAAGGTATAAGGTAAACTTATGGAAATATGCTTAAGGTTGTCTACTTAATCTAAAATCGTCACTTACATCTATTAATCTTATATCGAGTTTTATTTTTTTAATGTTATGAACTAAGTCAGGTCCCTCAGGTGTTTGGAGAAGTGTAGCTGAAGGAGTAATTAAGAGTCAACCCAAACTGAGGTCACTCTGTAATCATGCTAAGTTCAACATCACAGACATTTGTAAACTGTTCTCCTCATGAGTGTCTACTGCTGACCGTTCATCGCTGGGTAAGACACTCTCCTTTTTCCACTCTTACTGTTCATATTCTATTTAAATCCTACTACGTGTCATTCCGGTCAATTAATGTAGCTCCACCACCATTGATAGCCTTGTAACTAGTTGAAGATTGGTTGAAAGTGCCAATAATGAATTTATCTAATTGGTAGCTATCAATAACATGGCGAAAGTAACGGAAGGGATTTTGATCACAATGATTTATTGACATTGTATTGTTGAACCATCGGATCGCCAATTAATTTGCATTTCACCAGGTGTGTAATTGATAATCTTACCATCTTTACCTCTATTTAAAAATGGGCCTTCTTCGCTTCAATATTTTTAAAAGGTTAGTTAAAGCATAGACTAACCAACTCAAGTAGACTTCTCATCTCATTGTAAGTTTTGAAGCTCGTTTTTCGTGTCTAGTTTATGTCCGGTGGCAATTTCGTTTATTATTTCGTTTATATTATTTTAGGGGTAATTTAATGATTTGTGCTTTATTGTTTGGTTATAATATAACTAGCGAAGGATGAGAAATCTACTAAGCGTTCCTCTCATAAACAAATTTCACATTAATTAAAAAACTTTCAAACATTAGACACATTTCATGTTTAATAATACTATGAAATCACTTGGGAATATATATATATATACTGTATATTGCTAACAATACGAACAATTATTATTATTTAAACTATATGATTTTAAAATTTTGTGTACCATATTTTTTATATCCTTTCCAAATCGAATGCAGTCATTGGGAATTGAAATAAAAAAAAAAAACTAAAATCCGACTAAAATTTTAGAAGCCTGTTAGAAAAACTCCTTGTCTACTATCTGCCTACCATCTTAAGATATAATCATATGCTTTATTAATCGTTGTGATCCATTATTATTACATGTTTACATTTATCATTTCTTTCTAAACCATGTTATTTAAGCCATCACTACAATATATCTTTTATTGAGTGAAATCTTATCAATATAATGAATAATTATTAACAAAGCCCAGACAGTTTGGGTCGAAGTCTAGGTTATCCCTAACTGGAACTGTAGCGCCATGTTTGAGAACAAGTTGATATATTACCCTGTATGTTTTAACCATACAACTTAATTGCAAGGTCTCTGTAAGACATATAATAGCTTCACTGTGTGACAAAAGTCTCTTTTTAACTCGAAAACAATATGCAACTATTTTAATAGCCTCAGTAATTATAATTCTCCAAACAAATACTGTCCCCATTTAAATTGTAGGTTAAAATAATTATGAAGATTGTGAGGATCGACAATACAATGCCATAAAACTCCACTCTATTTTGTGGGCGTCTCTGTGAACATAAACTAATATTTTAAATTAATCAGATAACAATAAACCACTGCTGCTTATTCAGTATTTACTAGATAGAATTGACTATTAAAAAAATAACAATGAAAATGTTTGGCAAATCACTCTATTTTATAAATTTAGCTAAATACAATAGATACATATTTGTTTTAAATCTAAGTTTGAATCAAAATTAAAGATAACTGCCGAGGTTTGGACAACACAACAGAGACAGTTTTGAATTACAAATGAAACATTAAAATGGAGTTTTTCTGCAATAAATGGGGATGAGTTGCGAAATTAAATTAGAGCAGTCTCTTAATCTGTGACCAAACGTCTTCTTAATTTACAAACATTACTTGATGCGAAAACTCACCATCTGGTGTTTATTAATTAAAACACAATAAGTTTTATTTAGTAGAAATTTGATGATTTTTATCATTGGTTTTTGATTTAAATGCTTCAGATTACATCATGTAACACAAACATTAACATGCCCACAGACACATTTAAAATGTTAGAGTCAAAAGTTACAACTGCAACATAAAACGCATTAAAAACAGAGAGAAAAACTTGAAAATATTATTCTTCGTGGTTATTTTTAGGGGGCTTTTCTAGCTTTACGATTGGCAAAAATTCATGGCTTTTACGTTTTTACTACAAAAACCGGCCAGAAAGAAATTGACCATTTTACTATACCTCCTTACGTATATGTGAAACAGACAAAATATCAATAGCATTTATACCAAGTATAGTGAAAAATAATACTGTATTTAAAAAGGTTTGCCGTTATTTACACATAGTAATGGTTCCAATGAGGTAAAATAAATACACAAATCAGTGCGGATTTGTAAACATTCATTTTTCTTACAACGCATTACAGTTTACAAGATATTTACTAAGCTTAGAAAGTACTAAACTACTATAAGAAACAGTTAGTACTTTTTGATTATTTAAAAAATGATGATCTCCTTATGTATTACCAGCATTTTATTTAGTGTATTGCATTTAAAAAAGATGTAAAAGTTATTTCATCAACCCCACGGCACCAACAAACAAATCTTCATACAAACAAATCTAATTAAGTGGCAGAACGATACATACCTTTAATTTACATCACCTGTTTTAAAATTTACTTTCATATGTTTTGTCAGTAAAATGTAACTAAAATTCTTTCAAAATGCCTGACATCACCTTTAAAACGATCCCAGGGCTAAGCCCTGAAAGGTATCAAAAATTGATTGTGTATAAACCTACTCCATGAAATACCACATGTTTATACCAAGTTTCGTGGCCATCGGTCTAGTGGTGATTATCTCTGATTATCTCTACTTGTTGCTGTGCTGTATCAGTTCATATAGACACATAAAAATATACTAACCAACATCCTCTTTTATACTTATAGATTTAAATAACAAGATAATAAACTGTAATTTGAAAAACAAATATACCGTTAACTTAAACCTTATGGTTATAATTGAACCATAGATTATATTAAATAAACTTAATAGACATAAAATGTTGTTTATCTTAATTTTCGGCAGTGGAGTGATTTTACTTACAAACAGTACAGTCGGAATCACACAGTAAACTTGTGGACTAAATTACCTTGCTGTAATCGCCATCACAGTCATCATGGGTATCATCAGAGTAAATCCGATCAACTATATTTGCTGCAGCTTGATGAAATATCAGCTGGGACGGTTTGGTTGGTTCTATATATGCTTAGATAACCTCAAAAACTAAAACTGTAATATACATATATTTTACTGAGGATTTCAATAATTGTTCGTCGAACATCTATCAAAACGTCAATCATCTTTTTTTCATCCAGACCAAAGATTTCTTCCACATTCATGATTTTTATGCAGACCAATTGTTGTGAAATTTCCTAAATTTACGCCAGGGATATTTTCATCATAGCTCAATCAATATCTTAAATAATTATATCTGATCAAAATTGTGATGGCAAGACAAAATCTAAATTGAAGAAAGACTGTTAAATAGGTTATAGCGAATATTGTTATGACCCATTTGATTGAATGGTGCACATTTAAATTTAAAAAGTTCGTTGGTCCAACCAAACTAAAAGGTAAGTTTAATCTTTATAGTTTTTTGACCATGGTCACCTTGCTGTCACTTTCTAAAGAAATAAACGTACCTTATGCCTTTATTGTATTCATAATTTATTTAGGGTTGAAATAGTTTTATCTGTATTGTTTTATGTCATAGTATTTCTATTATCTTTACACGAACCATCAACACAAATGAAAGAAATAAATTATTAGTAATGCATCTTTTATACAGCCCCTAAATTGTTATGTCTCTAAATGTTTAGTTAAGTAGAACCATTATAGTTAGTTTATAGCCGCATTATCTTAAGCCAGTAACCAGGGCAGGTAATAATACTCCTAGCAACGTTCTTTATATTCTCAGCTACAACGCTCCGCTAAACATAAATATCATATACAAATATTTCCCCACTATACATATGTACCTCGTGGATGAGCCAGCCCCGAGAGGGTAGTGTGGTTAGCAGATAAGCTATCGAGTGTCATTGCTAAGCCTCCTCCTCGTGTTAACGATATTTGGTTGAATCTCTTAAATGTATTGTTGATATAGGAAAGCCGGAGTTGAGTAATTATGGAAAAATTCTAATTTTAAAACTCAAAACATAAAAATGTTCAATATTTATACAGTGTTGACAGACGACATTAGGTCATACGAAAGTAAAAGCAACACTAAACTATACCTGATGGATGTTTGTTGATTTTATCACTTGTTGAACTACAAATAAATCCATAACTATCTTGTCCACGAGACAAGGTTTATCGAAGTTTAATAATTAAGTAAATTTTGTTCCCAACATAAAACAATAGATGATCTCTTATCATATGTCTTTTTAACTACCGTAACTCAAATGTACTAAACAATCTTTTACTAAAACATACGATTCCATAAATAATAGCATTTCAATACGTCGTTTGGACAAAATGTAATACAAGGCGACATGTTTATTGGTATCAGTTTGTCGTCAGCAAACGCTGAGTGCTGACGCACATACAGACATCAACACGCTGATGGCAGTGACGAGGTTATCAGCGTTCAGCACTAACTCATCGGTCAACAACATTCCTCTTTTCAACCAAGCAATTGTACTTGTGTGTTTACATACTTGTGTACTTGTGTGTTTACATATGAACCGATTCTTTTTCAGCCACCTCCTCTATCAAGGATTTTGAATTTGTCATACTTAATATGTTACAAGCTTATTTATTATGTTACATACTATGCAAGTAATGAATAATTGGATTGAAATAATTTTCCAATACAAAAATTGATGCATTTTTTTAGGACCGTCCATATTTAACTTTTTAAAGCTTCTTTCCAAACTGAAGACCAAGACTGATACAACTTTAACCTCTTTCAATTTTGTTTTTATCGCAAATGAATTAAACATTAACTATACGAAGTCAAATTAATAACGTGTTAAGGGACAAAGCATTATTAGCAACAAAAGAATTAAAGAGTTTATCGTGTCAGGGCTGTGCTGGTATTGTACCCACATTTTATTATTTTGCACACGTCAAGTATATGCATAACCTTTGAATTTGAGAAGCTAGGATATAGGTTTTTTTATTAACATAAGAGAAAACGTGAGTGAGACAACAAACACATAAGTTGTACAATGCTCACAAAGATTTACAAGATGTCAGAAACCAAGACGACCTTAACTACTGAGACTTCAGGAATATTTTATTATTAAGTTTATTAGAACTAACCTTTTCTTTGCAAGACGAAACAGATTGTTAAGGTATTTAATGTGAAATTTGATACTAAATAAAAAACCATATACTGTAATACAATTTTCTTTTTACATAAAAATTTATATTTGTACGAAGACTAAAAGGTTTAGTTACAAATTAAACAATGATTAGAAAGGTCATTTACTGCGGGAAAGTCAAATGAGAAATAGAAAGTATGATACGGGACAGATGTTAAACAGTTGTGTTTTCCCTGTGAGTCTGGTTGATCCAGTATTTGCAATAGTGACTGTTATATGGGTACGAGGTACGAGTGATACTAGTACTTTCCAAGAGAGTTAAAAAAGCCCTAGTACATATAGGACGACTGAGGAAAACAAAGACATTTGAAAAAATATATACCGTATAGTCTAGTTTAGTTTAGTTTAGTCTTTCTTTAATTGTTTTATTTTTTATCCTTTTCATCTGCATTGTTGATTTACATGACGTATTTAATATTGTTTGTACTGTTCGCTCTCTTTAAAACTTGAATATTTGCCTTTTCAAACAACCGTTCGCTCCGAAATTTTTTTACCGATTTTTATGTTTTTTTTACTTTGACGTGTACCACCGGTGGTACACACGGTGTTCCCCAAACTCCTACGTGCTCCACCGACATACACCGTTACTATGGTTATTGTATGCAACAAAACGGCATTTCGGAGTCTTTGAGAATGTTTTACATGTATTCCAATTAGTAAAAGTCACATAAAAGGTGTCCGAGGGTGGTAAATGAAACAAATTCAGGTTCATTAACAATAAAAACCAATGTACAAAAAGCATGTGTTATTATTTATTTCAACATAAACACTTTTTACCCTTACCACTCTCGTGTCGGCCGTGAGCCGAATATAAAAAATTAAACTAAAACGTAATTTTTTACTGCTCAAAGACTGCTTGTAAATTCATTGAATGTACTTCTTTTCAATATTGACATGTGTACAGGTTGACGTTTACCACGTATAATTATTTTTAAGAGTGTATTATACATGGTTTTGATATGTAATAATAATAAAGAGAAAGTGCTCAGAGCCGTAACATGTGTTTGGATATGTCTGGGGCCAAACTTGTTCATTCTCGCACCAAAGTCCGAAAGGCTACCCACTAGGCTGGAAACTAAAAGAAAAATTAATATTGCAATGTTACATGTCATATATAGCCCATTTTCACTTCATTCATCATTTTAGTTATATAATTTACTCCTTTTATTCGCCATATAGCCTATTTAAATAAATTGTCAGAAAATTTATAGTAAATTTGAATTATATTATCCTTTAATCACCCAACAGAAACCATCATCACATTTTAAAATATATTGCATACATTCAACAATTATTGTTAATAAAATCCTGTAACCTGTAATTAAGTCTATAGTTGCAATAACACTTTTATCCAAAATTATTAATATAGTATAAATTATTTCTAAAACCCCAACATTGAATTAATATCCAAAAGCCTGATTATTAGTGTATGTGCAAGTGATGAAGAAAGAAGACAGCGGGCTTCAACAATGAACTGATCAACATCCTGTGTGAAATTAAAATTTTCCTCCTTCTTTATTGGGACTTGGCAGCATCAACACCTTAAATTCAGTGAGGGTATAATCCCTAACATTTAAAAAGTCAAAGTGATTAAAATTATTTAACTTAACACTAACTTAACAACAGAAGAACAGTTTCCTATATATTTTATTTATCTATTTCGTACTGCCACCTCAAGATTTATATAAATTGGACATTATTACTGAAGATCTGGTGAGAACTCTCCATTTTGTATAAGGCTTATCCTAACTTCAAGAAATTCAACTAATACAGACCTATTTTATTTACTTTCTGATTGAACCTAATTATTTGAATTCAAAAACGACTTTATTTTCATCAAGAATAATCCCAGAAAAACAATTTGAACTAGAGAACTAGGCCTAAATTCAACTTTGATAAATTTTTCACATTCTATTCATTGTTGGACTATTTAACTTACCTATCCAAGCATAAGAGCAATATCAAAATTATCCCATTTTTCATAATGATTGACATATTTTATTTTATAAATTAAAATATTTGAAGATCTTTTTAGCCAGCCGAGTTCCCCTCCCTGAGATTTATGTAATTAAACTTAAAATATCTTATTGTAAACTCATTGTTCTGTTTTTACTAAGCTAGGCTAAACCAAAGATGGCGACCCTGTAACTTAACTTATCTGTTCATTTAAATATCAAACCCATTCATCATTGTAACATCCTAACTTATTCTTAGTTCATTAAATTGGTATTGTAAAGAAATCCTTCAGCTTAATCATTTGTCTTTCTGTATATTTAATCTAGGCTTAACCTTAATAAATAGTAAGTAAGTAAAGGTACAAACCTGAACCAAGTTTTATTAGTCTAAATTACAAGCATTACCAATAACCAATTTTGTAAAACATATTCAACCAATTGGGTAGTGATAAATCATTATATAACACGCATAGTGTTTTCTTTTAATATTGTTTGGTAAACAATTTTACATAGGTTAATTAAGTAAATGGTTAAATTGTTATCAAATAAATAAAACATCCGAAAGAAAGAAACTAACAAAATACTATTTTACTGGGTTGAAAGTGAAGTTAATGTTACCGTTGTGTAAATTTATAATCTAATGAAAGTAAAACAATTTGTATTGCTATTCTCTTACTGAGAGTACCAAGAAACCATAAAACATAGAGCCAATTACGTCGATATAAAGACTAACAAGCAGTAAAATGTGACATTATCTGCCTCGAGCTGCTAAAATTACAAGTGGTAGAAGTGGTTAGATGAATGAAGTATTTGGTTTAAGCTTGAACATTAAACTTAACTTTCGGTTTATCTCGTATCAACAGTTTTGACTTGAACTAGTAGTAGTAATTGTAGTAATTGAAAATGTAATGTTTTTTAACCAATAGAAAATAATGATACAAAATAATATGTTCGTTCTGAAAGAACACAACACACCTTGTAGCTTTCCTAAATTTTGTGATTTTTGTTTAGATTGAAGCGTTTATATTTAACTTGTCAACCAACATCAATAAAAAGTGCTAAGTAATTAAATTTAGCACCTAAAAACAAAGATAATGAAACATGTTGACTTAAGCTTTGTTAATTCAATACAGCTTAGATTGTTTACAAATTAAAAGCAATTATAGTAAAACGAATAAAAATATTTCTTCAGTAATATATAAATAATATCAATTGGTTGTCTTTGGCTTAGATAAATCGTTCCAATATCAGAACTATAAACCTAATGCAACAACAATAACTTTTATCATACTACTTTCTACTACCTTATTAAGTTTTCTTTACTTCGAATTTTGTACGGCCTACACCGAAATGATTATTCTGAAATCCCCTTTTTACTACTTAAAAACAAATTATAATTACTCAACTGCAAACATCAAATTAGCAAGCTTTGGTACGTAATGTACCACAACCAGTATGTTTAACTGTACACGCATTTCAATCCATATTATGTTTTATTTATGTAATAAAAAGGAACTTAAATACTAATTATAATGAGCTTTTTAAACTTTTTTGATATGTTTGAACCCGCTCTAGCGAAATCATTGGGTCCGTACATTGATGGTGAAATGCGTTGTAAATTACCTATTTTACTCCCCCAATATTTGCCTCTATTAATCAGTACTGACTCAAGCAGATATTTATACTTAAACCTTTGGTCAAGAGGTCTGGAACGCTTATGACTTTACATATAACACTAAAAACAACGTAAAGAAAAAAATTCTAATGATAATGAGCTTAAGCTTGAAGTATTATTTCTTCGCTGTAAGATGGCTATTTTTGCTGTCAACTTCATGCTAATTGTTCTTAAAAATACCTACGAGAGTTGTAGGCTGCTCAACACACTTTCGCCAGCTTCAGGCAAAACCAATCAGATCGATCCCCTCTCCCAGAGGCCTCTTACACGGAGCGAATTTACTAGCGCTAATCAACTAGCTGCTAGTACTAGCCTCGTGTACACGGGGCTTTAACAGTTGTCCTTCCACCCGCAGCATTGTGTCCGTCTCCCCTCGCGTAGTAAGATTTGTAAAAAATCTTCGAACCGATAACAATGATTTCAATACGACGATCATAGGTGAAAACAAGAAATTATAATTTATACTTAATCAGTCACAGACGGACAAACTATTTTTATCGTTGTAATCTCCATTATGAATATCTTCAAAGATCAAACTCTCGTCTGAATATCCATTTTGAAATGGGCTTTAAGACTTATGTTCTCTACAACATACGTTTCAGGGCAATTTGATTTTCTTAGCAATAACCTTTTCCAACAAACGAACCAAATGCATAATTAGAAGAATTTGTAGTTTGTACCTTAAATATTTTGTTATATGGCAGGACCAGGATTGTTTTATTAGCATGATTAAAATGTAAATAAGCTATCTACATATTTCTATTGTTTGATGTTTGCAAATATTTCTTTTCACTAATAGAATACACTTTTGTGCATACCGTCCGACAGGTTCCGCTCAAACAATTGAGGTTCATGGTAGATTAATAAAACACAAACACAGTGAATAAATCGAGTGGCAAAACCAGACGTGGCTTCTAAAATAAATGGTTTGTCTCTTTGCATACATATAGGGCAATCTTTCCTACACCAACCGGATTGTTGGGAAATAGTTACATTCTACTTTGGCTTATACAAAAAAATCACTACCTTCTTTCGGAGATATTTAAAACACAGATGGATTTCATTATTATTCTCGACCGTCTGAAAGTTTTATTTAGGTCATCAATTATAAAGTCTAAATAGTTTATTTGTCGATTGGTATTTGTTCTAGTTACTATTTAAATTTTACCACTCTCTTATACAGAGTGGAAAAAAGGTACATTATACGGTAACTGCCGTTAGCTTAAACATAACATGTTATCATAATTTGGTTTAAACTAAAAATACAATTTTATATAAATATAAACTACATTAGTTGTAATGCCACTGTTAAGGTCCAATTCATATTTTCCTTCAATTATATATAACAAATTTTAACAACCCATATGACAAATTAAATTTTTAATATTCCAAACGCAGTTCACATTTACATATTATATAAATTTAAACGTAGATGTACACATACTAACATTGAGGATGGAAGTGAAAAGAAGAAGTAAACCCCCATATGAGATTTTTGTGATGGCTCCAGTTACAAGAATGACATGAAAAACAGTGAAATAAGTGTAGTTTATTCTAAGCTCAAACAAAACATTTATAAAATGTTTTACAAAAATTTAATTTTAATTGAACATATAAAAACCAGTCATTGATAATTAAAAAAATAACCTGTTTACGAAATTAAATATAGCATATTTGGTTAATAAATTTATATAGTTTAAAGCTTTGATATGAAAGGTATGAATATGCAAACATATCTTGCAATGCGGGACATCACGTTTTCCATAAGAAAAACAAACAGAAATATTCACTGTGGGTAAGAAGATATGCAAACGATGACAGCGCGATTTTGTAGTGAAATCCTTCTGACGACGGTTTGAGTGCATTGATATTCGGAGTTGCAGTAATCCTCTACTCTTTCTTTCGGATATTTGTGTCGCATTCGTTATAAACTGTGGTATTTAATGGAAAAACGCTCAATGGTATCAGAAATATCGTTCATTGCAACCCACTTGTTGCGTCACAAGACAGGGAGACTCTATCACGTGTTGTAGAGTGAACTGATCTATAATATTCGTCCACTAAGTTACCCTTAACAGGTTTATTACTGAAGTGTGGTTAGAAATAAGTACATTTTGATTTATATTGAGATCTAAATTATATTGATAAAATTTACTAATTTAATTGTCTGAAATAATAATAAATTTGGACTAAATGAATGAATATAAAGCCATGAATGTGGTCAAAAATATTTATAAACCAAAACCAAACAAAAGCTCAAAAACAAAGCCTTAATGGGTTTGGACCGATTTCCCTTAAAAGTTGCGTAGCTACGAGCAAAAAAAAAAAAAAAAATGTGGTAATTTTTATTGAACTTTCCAAACATATTATTAACTATTTAAAACCGATTACAATCTTTTCTCTCACTAAAGTTAAAGCGGAACGCTTTTTTATTTGGGATGGATAAAATCTTTGAACGCCATTAAACATTGTAAAAGAAATAGAAATATTTTGCGTAAAACGCAAAAAGTTCAAACTAGGACATGTGGCTACTGCGGTTGGTACCTTTGCTAAAAATATGAGCAAAGTCATAAATTTGAATCATTTAAGTGAAATTAACACCCATGAAGCTGAAACGAATGTTAGTTAGATTACCATTAAAAGATTGGTGCTACATGGCACGAAATTTCACAAAACGTAGGCACGTGTAGTTTGGAAAACGGACAGTAAATAGTTTATTAATCAAGTATATTCCATTTTGCAATAAAAATTAAGCATGTTTTAAAGCTGTATTCCTAATACATTTTTAGTACATGGTTGAAGTATATGTATACCAACATTGTTATCTAGAATTTAAACACGACGTTTGTTTTTAGTATTACAAAAATACTTATTAACAGCAATCAATATGGTAGGGTAAACTTTAAATTATATTAAAAAGCCTAAATATAATAATTTATATGCTCCTTTGAGCATTGATCGTCATTGATACCTGCGACATGTAACAACAACTTTAACAAATTGCTTACTAATTACTCGTATGAACTTACATAAGATAATTATTTCAGTGTGACTTGTAACTAAACAGTTCTTATTTGTGTGCATACATTTGACATGAATTAAAAAAAAAATTAAATACTGTACTAAGGTCTTGAATGCCAATGTATTGTTCAGCTAATAATATGGATACAGATTTGCACCAAATACAAAGAGTATTATTTAGAAAAGTGTAATTATAAATTACTGCCCAAAAGTAAATTTCCGTACAGTAATAAACCTAATTATTAATAACACTGTATGAAAAAAACCATACTATGCGACCACTACCCACTACTATAAACGGTATCAAACTATAAAAAGGATGACCCCTTTAACATACGTATTAGATAGTATAACAAATGTCACGTCTTTATTTATTTTAAGTCTCAAATTCTAGTTGAAACTTTATCCATTCAGGAATGAAAGGTAGTTGAAACTTTTATCATTATCAATTAAGATTGGATTGCCACCTAATTGCATATTTTACTAACCAAAAGTAAGTAAGTAAGTAAGTTAGTAGATTTTCATAATATACAAATAAGTTTTCATGGTAAACCGATTATTGTTTGTTACGCGGACCTAAATAAAACAAATTAGCTAATGTTAACCAGGTATTGTTAAAGCATTTTACCTAAATGTGAATTTTGAGCTTAAGTGTAAGTCTAGGGTGAACACTTTTTGTTGATTTTACTTATTACACGAATATAGAAAATCTTTGTGGCTTGGTACGTTGGGGAAATGTATCTATTACATCACAACGCTTCTATCATCAATCTTTGGCAGATATGAGAAAGTGCAAAATAATTGGACAACCAATAGTTGGGAAGATATATCATTTTGATCAGATACACCTTAGATACTTTTATCAATTTACAAATCAATATTTTATATTTTGACTAATTATTTAAGTGTAGTTTATACAGAATTGTCAACTAGTTAAGGAATAAATACTTGCTGTAACCCTTAATGTACTCTATATGTTTTATACCCCAAAAGACTTTTGAAATTGTTCATACATTATTGATGTTTGTTAAAATGAGGTTCTCTTATTTTGTGATAGACATTTAGCAAGAAGACACTCATGAGGAGTTGTAGGTTCAAGAGTTTACAAGTCTCTGTGATGTTGAACTTTGGATGATTACAGAGTGACCTCAGTAAGGGTTGACTCTTAATTACTCATTCAGCTACTCTTCTCTACATAACTGAGGAATATAAGCAAGCTACTCATGTTCTTTAAATTCATATTTAAATGCTTGCTTTTTTTTGGAACAATTTGGATACACGCATGTTTACAAGTGGGCGGAAAAAAACAAAATTTTGTTTGCTATTTTTTTTTCTTTTGTTTCTATGGATATTTCAAAATTATTAGGGGAATTATTACTAGGGAAAGCTCTTTTATATTAAACGAATAAGCACTTTTGGTATCGACAACAAGTAATAAGAGAGCATCAAGAAATAAATGAAATAGTTAAAAGCTACTTATTACCTCATTAAATATACGGTACGTCATAATGCTTAAGAAAACTAGTAAAGATATCAAATCTATTTAAATAAAAAAGGAACAATCAAACAGAGGAAACATAAAACACAGTAAATTTATACTAGTTCTGTTAGGCTAAATTGTGTAACATAATTTATAGTTTGTAATATGTATAGTATTTTGAATTTGGATAACGCGAATAGTGATTTACTCAAAATCTTATCTATTCTATAATATATCTCACACAAATGTTTCGTATTTTACGCAAAGCACCACTGAAAAATTGAACATGATTGCCACGTAGACATTCTTTTGAGGTAAAGGTGTACAAAAGGCCTTCAACAAACTTGTTCTTTTAGCTTACAAGTAGCTCAGCAATAAATAAATCTGAATAATAAAAATAGTTTCTGGATGATACATATTTAATATAATAGATGCAATGAACAAACAAACCAGCAAATAAGACACAATACTCCACAAGAGACATCAAAATCAACATTCACAACAACAACAAATGGATTATCCTTTTATTACGATTTCTTATCATTCTGCTACATTAAATCAGTTTCAAACTAAGGTAAAACTGCATTTAAATCCATCCACTTTTAACTGACTTGGAAAATAACACTGAAATGGAAAATAACACTTTAAAACATATTTTGAAATGCACAGTTTCATCTAATGAACTGACTCATTCAGCAGGAGGTAGTTTTGACAGCAAGGAGCGCCTCTCACAAGACAAACGACCAATCAGAGTATAGGCCTAATTATGACAATCCACGAGCGATTCCAGTCCCTCTTTGGTCAACAAAATGGAAGATATTGGCGTGAACTTTACAATAAATTTAGATAAAAAAAAACTGTTGGAAATAATTGTGTTTCAAAATGAAAGGTAAAAATAAGCATAACAGCCCAATGTTAAATTTCTAACCACGAACTAAATGTTCTAACAGGATGGTGCGAATAATGATAGTTTCATAATTACTGTTAGTTTTAGATTTGAAACTGTATATTTTAGAGTGAGGTCACGTTTGATATCTTCTTGATATCATCAAACTATTTTTGTATTAATTTTAAGCCTGAAAAACAATGATCAACAACTTCTAATAAAACATTAATTAAATAAAAAATATATAACAGTGTTATAACAAACTTAGTCATTATGTTAACTAATTATGTTAACAAATGATTATCAATTTTCTTTGAAAGAATATATAATACCTGAAATCAAAGTGGTCTAAGTTCATATCAAAAGTCTACGTTAGAAATGTATATCCATAAGTACGGGTGGAGAACATTAAAGGTTATACAGCTTCAACATCAACAGAACATTGTTGGCGATCAATATATTAGAAACAAACTAGTTTACTTGTCTAAATAGATCGATAACATAAGTACTACAAGTACCGCGCTTGTACACTATGCTTGTAAAACAATTGTTATGGGGATGAGAATAGGATAATAAATATTAGTATATCAACATCCTGGATGCCGAATCGAGGAAGGTAATTGTATATAGTTTTGATTTACATTAAACTTAAAAACAAAGAACCCTAATTTTAGAATTTTTCTTTTCAAATAAAATACAAACTAGTGTGTTTTAACATTTAATTTGGTTATTAAATTGTAATATTTGACCATCTCTGGCACTTTTTGGCTTGAAAATGGTGCTACATTTTCAAATAATAACTCAAACGATCTACTGAGTGTACTTCAGAGTACAGTGACCGTATCTACTGAACTATTCCGATAGCCTAATGAGATTTAAAATATTATTCAAATTATTATACTACGAAATACAATATCATGAGACTTCATTACATAATTTCTCTCACTTTGGTAATATGATGCATGAAATAGAACTATAATGGCATTATAACATTTGACAGTACTTTTAGTAAAATCTATGTTTTCTTACAGTGATCGATTTCTTAGAGATCGGTAGATCTTAGCGTGTACTAGTTAGTAATAACAACACTACTGGAAGTCGTACAAGGCCTAACTGCCGCCAATAAAATGTAAAATACGTAACATATTATTCCAATGTCACTGGCCCACGGTGGATCCAATCGAGTAGTTTCAATTAATATTTAATGACATTCCATCAAATGTGGTAATCGGCTTTATATTGATGAGATATGATGACGGTCCATCTGACGGCTCAGGCAAAACATTTAAGGTAGGCCTTAACAGTTATGCAAAAAATGCTTGACTATCTCTAGAGCAATGACTGGCCACCTTTTGAGGGACAATTAAGATTATTGTAGAATTAGTATTTTTCACTTGATGACGGAAGGAGTTGATCCACCTCCAGAAATAATGCGTAGTTGTAAAACAAGACATGTTGGAAAAGTACAATAATTTAATTATAGTAACAATCTAGGGGAATATTAAAAGTTTTACTATTCTTTCAGTCCAATTTTAGAACACCCAGCATAATAAAAAACTGTTAATATTAGATAGAACCTTTGTAACCGATAAAATGGCGTGCAATGATTTTTTTAAGTAAATGACAACAAATACATCAACGTTTTATTTTATTTAACATACTTTTAAAATAACTGCATATCTTTTGAATTTTAAGTTAGAATATGGTTATTTAAACATTTTAAAGTTTAATCACAAATGATGAAAAGCGTCTGAAGTTAACTTAAATTATTAGTACTATGACTAAGTGCTAAAAATAAAACTAGGTTAGTAAAAAGTTTATTAATTCAATTCAATTCAATTCAATGCTGGACCCGTCTTATGAAGCCTATTCACCATAAATTGTTTTAATTATTAGCTGTTATACAACGCAAGTAAAATTTAGTCAGCCTTTAAATTATTTAAGAACAGTGATAGTTATAAACGAGGAGACCCGCGCATGAATTGTGGATTTTAATTGATTCAAAACTGATGACGAAGGAAAAGAAAAATAGTGCAATACCCTTTTAATTTTCAAATATTTGTGGTTTACTCTAAGACAGTTATGAGGTAAAATATCGAACAAAACTAATAATTTACATTAAACTGATTTCGTTGATTTTAGATCTTCAACATAAAGAATGATTTACCTACCTCAATCATGCCACAATAATAAAAAACTTATTTAAAATGTATCTTCATAAACTGTTTTGTCTCTTGTTAACATTATGACTGTGGTCAAACATTCAACGGAATGGTCAACTGTTAAATTACAACTCACATTTAAACCTTTATAAAGAAAGTTGGTCAGCATCACTGCATTTTTGAAAGTTAACTCTAGTAAGTAATCAAAAGAAATGGAGCGAAGTCCTACAAAAAATTAACAATTTAGTAAACGTTTGTCTCATAAGCCTTAAAAGGACATCTCATTCGTAAACATCTGTAAGTAGGATGAATGGATAAACTATGTTACAGAGACAATCCTTATTGTATTTATTATACTGTATAGAATATACGCGCCTGTTACATTAAAACTAAAATTGAATGTAGTAACAAAGTTATTATTTTGTTATATATATTTTTTTTTATGTAAAAGGTTAAACCACGTTTAGATGCTTTCTATAATCATCCAAACAATACTTAGAACTTTAATTTATATCATTATGCCACTGTAATTGCGTTAAACAAAAGAAAACTCAAATCTTGGAAAAGAATTGGTTCCGTACATTTATCTGTGAAACCTTAGGAGATTTGTCCAATTTATTCAGGTATGAGTCAAAGATTCCCTGTCGTTCGATTAAAATACTTCAGTTATTAGTTCCATGACCCAAACTAAGGTGACGATAACTTGGGTGAAATGTACGTGATCAATAGAATTAGGGATCAGGTAATCGAACTGAAATATTTGTTAAAACTGTTGGGGGTTATTCTCCGAAACTTATAAATTTAGTGTTAATTTTTACTAAAATCAAAAAGTATATAAACTAGTCGTTGTACCTATATAAAACCAATGAAGCCTCTACTTTTTTAGTTTATCTTGGAATTTTAAGTATAATCAGGTGATTATAATTATAATCAGGTGATTATAATTATAATCAGGTGAACTATAATTAAGGTGATTTTTAAAGTGAGAACGCGATGTTGCATTAACTGTCCAACATTTAAACTTTTTAAGAGTTTAGATTTTCAGGTGTTAGGATAAAACTGATTTGAAAAATATTAATTACTTGTATTAACACAGAGGTAAAGTTTTTTATAAATATTAATATTCAGAAAAGGGAAAAGTCATTGTTTGAAAAGAAAACGCATAGTGAACAACCTATAGTAAAGCAAACAAAATAAATTTGACACATCATTAGTAACGTTTCACGTAACGAACACCTTTGTAATGACTTGTGCAGCACGGTTCATTCAATGAATACTGTTAACTAGTTGATTTGAGCTGTAAGAACTATCAAACCTTAAGCTACACCAACTCTTGGATTGCTTAGTAAATTACACACAAGTGGATTGCTTAGTTTGTTTGATGTCATTAAATCATTAATTAACCGTATGACGTAAAAGTGTAAAATTCGCTTCAGTATCTGATTCTTTATAGCACATCACCACAACTATCAGCAATACGGTTACTTTAATTTCGTTTCTATAAACACCACATATTGTTATATTATAATGAATGTAGCTAATTAACATTCAATATACAAATATCTAAAACCTTTAAATTAATCTGAACAGGGATCTTTGAGTGTTTCATAACTCATGAAACAGGATAACTTAGCTTCAATTGATCTAAGAAAAAACATTGTATATAAGACTAATTATTTTACTAAATACGTTATACGTAGGCCTAGATTGTTAGTAACGATAATTCGTAAACACTTGCTTTTGAGTAATCCGGTTGCTGGTTATTCTGCTGAAACCAAATCAGAATTTCTTAAAATTCATCTTCAGGCGTTAGAGGATGATATAGACCTAGTCACTTCATCAGAAGCCCATATTATTACAAAAAGTACATTTTTTTAAATTTATCATATAGCCGGTTAACACATGTGAACATGGTAAATTCATCGGTGACATTAAAAGAAAGAAGAAAACAGCACGATAATATAATAAATTAACTAATAATTTGTTACGGAAATATGTGACACGACCGCTTTGGCGTTATATCCAATATCGTGAATCTTTGTTAAACCTAGATTATGAGCTAATGTGTATATAAATTATGTGTTATAATCGTTAAAACATCTGATCAAGTTATTAAAAGAATGATTCAAATCTTTGAATTTGAATTGTCCTTACATTTAAAGGTGAGGAGCTACAAAAAATCATTTCAACAGGCTGTTGATTTGTTAACATAACGTGTTCTTGGCCTACAAGCAATTCGAGATAACAATCAATTATCATTCCCGATTAAATTAAATGTAAGGGGCTGAAATTAATCTTACAAAATTAAATGCGTGTTTCTGTAAAATATTTTTTACAAGTTATTGGATTTGTTTTGTTGTATTTAAAATGTTCCATCTTAGCTTATTACACGTATATTCTCAGCCACAGGTAAGGGCATCAAAGGAAAACATGCATATGAAAAACATTCAAAACAAAAACATTTATTGATTTCACGGGTTTACTACTTATTGCATTAATAAAGCATATTATTAGTTATATCGTTGATATAAATAATTGTTTTTATAAATAATTATAACTACATTTTTCTTATACACAACAATAAGATATTAAGATAATATTACAGTATATAAAGCATTTTCCTTTTACAAACTTTGTTTATGGAACAGTTAAAAATTTAATTTACAAATTAAAGCATACTACAACATGCCTTTATTTTCTCAATAGAGAGAGTTTTTACATAAAAACAGTACAATCAGTACTCATAAAACCTATAGATAGAATGTGTGATAGTATGCTGTAGGGAATTGGACTTAGTTCTAGGGCAAGTAGAAAACAATAAAACATCACAGTCATCATTCAACATCATCAGAGTAAATCTGTTCAACCTTATTTGCTGGATTCTGATGGGATAATACTCCCTGTGATAAAACTGATCGATTGATTATAATAATAGCCAGTTGACTTTAAAAATTGTCACTGCGAAACGAGCTTAGAATTGTCTAAATAAATATAAAGTAACGTAAGTAAGAAGGATGATGCTAAGCCACTATATAAAACTTGCTTGTACTAAATATCAATGACAAGACAAGAATGTATTAGTGAGCTTGGAAACTGGAAGTAGCACTTTAAGATCTTAGTTTGGTGACATGTCGTTAATATAACTTACTGTGATAAAGTTAATTTGTACATTACGTGACCAAATAGTGGATGCTTTGAACTATTATAAGAGTGGAGGCCAAATTCTAGAGGACCAGCCGCAGCGTTGAAATTGATACCATATCCGAGAATTAATCAAATTTATGATTTTTGATTAAGTAGTGCAGTATGAAATAATGAAATAATGACTTTATTCCCCAAATACAAGTTTTTTTTTACATTACAAAACAAATTCACCTTGGAACTATGTTGTCACAGTCTCCAGTATTTGTGACAACATGAAAGAAAAAACACAGTAATTTACAAGTAATAAAAAATTGATTGAGTCCAGTCCTTGTTGAAAGTAGTGATTAATAACCATGCCGCTCTCCGTGGCGCCGTTTGACACTTATATTAACTTATACATATACAGTAAATACAAATAAAACTTCTCTATTGTTATAACAAAAAAATCTAATAATTACCTTATAATAATGAGAACTTTGTTCGTTAAACCAAATACATTCATTACTAATCATGAATAACACAAACAAAATATGCAAGAAAAAAAACAGATAGAATTGAAATAAAATTGAAAAGGCCATACAAAAAAGGTAGTATCTTGAACTTAACTGATTTAAAAGATCAATAGCTCAAATTAAAGCCTATAATTTACTGATTATTTTGATTCTAAAACATATAAAATAAACGGTATCAGCATTCTGACACATACTTTCTCCCATAAGTTTGACAACAACCTTTATCATGTGTAAGTGGTGAGAGTAAATAAAAGGAAATGGGATTTGTACAATTTTGTTCAGAATTTAAAGGACTATAACATATGAAATTTTTATCAAAATCGTTCGAGCCAATTTTGGGAAAATCAGATTTTTCCGTTATTTTATGGGGTTTTTATGGGAAAATAACATAATTTACAATTACTTTTGAACCGTAATTTATACAGAAATGGGATTTCTACCATTTTGTTCAGAATATAAAGGACTACAACATACTAAATTTTTATCAAAATCGTTCGGGCCATTTTTGGGAAAATCCTATTTTTCCGTTATTTCATGGGGTTTTATGGGAAAATCCCCATTAAAAATAAAAATTTCTAAAAAAATGAAAAACTATCAAAATTGTTATGACATAAGTACTATGTTAAATCAAAATCGAATTTTTGTCTAAAATCCTATTTTTCGTTTTTTATGGGGTTTAATGGGAAAATAACATAATTTACCATAACTTTTGAACCGTAATTTTTACAGAAATGGGACTTGTACCATTTTGTTCAGAATTTAAAGGGCTACAACATACTAAATTTTTATCAAAATCGTTCGGGCCATTTTTGAGAAAATCCGATTTTTCCAGTTTTTTATGGGTTTTTATGGGAAAATCCCCATTAAAAATCAAAATTTCAAAAAAATGAAAAAACACCTGGAGATACCATGGATTAGAACCTACATACCAAATTTCATCGAAATCGGACTACAGGTGTAATCTCTAGCTCTGTACACATCCAGACACACAGACACACACACACACACACAGACATCACTTCGAAAACCACTTTTTTGGGTCCAGGGGGGCCCAAAACGAATATATCCACTCAAAACTCAAACTCGAAAATTTTGACGAAAACAATACTTTCTCCATATACTATGGTATAGGGGGAGAAAGTAAAAACGTAAACAATACTGTAGCAATTGATTTTTAATAAAAGAAAAACCTTATGAAAATCATTTTATGTTGGTATTCACCTTGCGTTTTCTTCATACTTTACCGATTTGAATAACGAATAGTTTAAATGAAATCCAAGATTCACTGAAGGTTCTTAGACAAAAATATATATGATTATTTTTAAAAAAAAACTAGTGAAATACATCTTAAATTGAAGTAAGAATTCGAAAATAATTCAGATTTATGTTTTTCGGTGGAGTAAAACAGTAGATAAGTATACATCGATGCTTGATGTGAAAGATGTAAGAGGATACCTTCAATTTGAAACCTCAATCAAGACTATCGGTCGGATAGAAGAGCAAAACTAACTCGGAAAAGAAAAACCGATTTTTTAAATATATAAGATTATTGCAATAAAGTTCATTGGTACATTAGGTGACCAAATATTGAGAGCTTTGAATCTCTCAACTCTTAAACCAGACGTGAAACATGACACATATGCAAGTCGTAACTTTTATATATCTCGAGAATATATATTTAATTCAAGACTAGTATGAATATGGAGATATTGATCGTTGTTTATATCATCTTTATAGATAAAAACTATATAAAAAAAAACAAATCGATTGCAGTATTTGCACCCAAGAACAATACATAACTGTGGTAATAATACTTATAGGAATGCAAACATTTTAACTGTCAGACGTGTTTCCTTTGTTGCAAATCCTTTAAATGTATTATATAAACATTTCACCACTATACATATGTACCTCGTGGATGAGCCAGCCCCGAGAGGGTAGTGTGGTTAGCAGATAAGCTATCGAGTGTCATTGCTAAGTCTCCTCCTCGTGTTAACGTTGTTTGGTTGAATTCCGCTATTTATTACTGTCAGCGTACTATAGTAGCATAACTTTGTTAGGAAAGAGTTATCTGTAGCGATAATATTATTTATGTTCTCCTTTGGCATAAAGACACACACACACACACACACGAGAATTCCAAATAATGGATTTAAAACTGCACAATAAACCAAGGAATTGAAATAATAATAGTCCAGTCAAGGAATGAGGTGTAGAGTGCGTGAGCAGGTAACTAAGCGATTCCTTCAGAAACTTGTTCAGGGGGCTTAGGGTGTTAACATACCAAAAGTCCTGACTCCTAGGTGGTGAGCCAGGGGGTGGAGGGGGGAAAAAGGGGGGGAAAAAGGTACGCATTTTGGGTTTTTTGATTATATCTCGAAAACTATCAACTTTTTGTATACTATAGTAAATTATAAAATTGAAGAAGATTAAATCTTCTACAAGAAAAGTATATAATGTGTTTATTTTGGTTCAACAGATTACGAGTTATAACTTATTTAATTGATATCTTATTAAAATACTCCTTCCATAAGAAATGCATGTAAATTAGTATGCGAAATGGGGCGAATCCTATCCGCCCAAAGGAAATATAAATGATATTCTGGAAATCTTGACAAAATTTCCAGTAATTTGACACTTTAATCATTAAAATTGATCCAAAATTAAGGCGAGGGCAAGGTAACAAAATGTCAAGTTTTGGTGTTTTTTTATTGGAAATATAAAATAAAACCTTAAATCATCCCATTTTTAAACGCTCACCCTCGCTTTAATTTTTGACAAAATTTCATTATTAAAGTGTCAAATTACTGGAAATTTTGTCAAGATTTCCAGAATATCAATTATATTTCCTTTGGGCGGATAGGATTCGCCCCATTTCGCATACTAATTTACATGCATTTCTTATGGAAGGAGTATTTTAATAAGATATCAATTAAATAAGTTATAACTCGTAATCTGTTGAACCAAAATAAACACATTATATATTTTTCTTGTAGAAAATTTAATCTTCTTCAATTTTATAATTTACTATAGTATACAAAAAGTTGATAGTTTTCGAGATATAATAAAAAAACCCAAAATGCGTACCTTTTCCCCCCCCTTTTTCCCCCCTCCACCCCCTGGCTCACCACCTAGGAGTCAGGACTTTTGGTATGTTAACACCCTAAGCCCCCTGAACAAGTTTCTGAAGGAATCGCTTAGTTACCTGCTCATGCACTCTACACCTACTTTTGGATCATTCATTGACTGGACTATAATGCTATTGTGGGAACATGTGTTTGTGTATGACAATTGGACTTAGTTCTAATGCAAGTAAAAAACAATAAATCATCAATAGTTGGTTGCCAGACAATGTTTGTAGAAAATAAAAATAAAAGTTGTATGTACGTCCATTTAAAGTATGGTTACTTCACAAACATGCACAACAGTCAAAATTGGCATTGAGATTAGAATTTATTTAAATTTTTAGCCAACGTATAGCAATTACTGTACTGAATTTAGAGAATGATATGTTGAGATAATGTCACGGTGATTCTGTAAAGAATTTAAATAGTGTTCTAAAAACTCAGTTAGCAGATTTTTATTGTATTTTATGAGATAAAAAATACGACGACATTATTTCTTAAACCAATGAATAATCAAACACGTTAGATAAATAAGAACTGGAAGTAACAATAAGAAGAGACAGACTATCCGACAACGCCAAGATTTTCTCAGTTATTAGATATGATGTGATCTGCCTTAGTTTGTTAATGCTAATATGCTTGCGGAAAATTACAACTGATTTATATTTTGTTAACTAATCTTTTTGGTCACAATAATTGAAAAGAATCTATACATAATAAGATACAAATGACAATTTTCTCAAAAATTAACGCAATTAAACTCACACTGTAATAGTCTGAAATGAGGTATGTTAAGATATGGCGGAATATGTTTGATCTATGTTAGTAGCTTGGCTATTTCCATCATAGACTAAGACAAGGAATGTTTATTTGAGTTCTACATTCAATGGAACCCAGTCAAGAATTGGTGGTAGAGAATCACAACATTTGCTTGTTCTGTGGTGTTTATTAAGTTACTTCAACTACACTAAATTGACTTACTTGACATACTTGATACTATTTTAATCCTATTAAAATTCTTGACTATATTTTGTGACTATCAATTGAGAACTTGTTTTATAAAGGTTGAAAAATAGAACCAAGCAAATTATTGAACTAGCAAAGTATTAAATTTGGTTTCATATGGTATTAAGGTTTTAAACGTGATGGTTTATAGTCACTAATACTAATATATTAAAACTATTTAAAAACTAATTAAATCGAATCATACATAGAAATGTGGCTGAGCCTATGCAAATCTCGGCAGTATTCGCCACATGCTGCAAACATTAATCTGTTATCAATGTTACTGGACTGTAGCAAGCTTGTGCAAACAAGGAGCTGTGCGATTTTGACTTATACTCTTAATAATAATTTACATTATAATTGTTTAATGTTTATTTTGATGTTGGTATTAGTCCAACAGTTGTTTATGTATTGATGTGGTGGTCTATCCACTGCATGTGACCACCGACTGTGTAATTTAAAAATGGATACACTTTGAAGTTTAAATTTAAAGCTTGAAGTTGAAGTTTCCCTAACTGGAACGGTTGAGTTAATAAAATAATTAATTGGACATTAATTAAAGTTTTCCTGTAAATACAGTAATTGTCGGTTTAAAACTACACAATTACGAAAATTTATTTGAAAACTATGTACGTTACTGAAACAAATCAAACCATTTGTGCACACAAAACACAGTTCAACCAATAAAATCATACATCTTTTTTTCTGCAATAAAAAACACTATTGAAGTGGATTACCAGTGTTATTTTTTCAAATGTTAATTACATATTATTTACGCTATTCGCAAACGACGCGACGGGAGGGTGAAGGTAAACAGATGTAAGGAAAGCTACATGGAAGGTGACTCGTTGATATGCCACGACAGAAGGAACACTTTATTTACGATGCATCTCTGACCCACAACCATTTCTCACCCCTATACTAATGTGTGAATCTTTCTTTACAGACAAAACATGGTTATTGTAGGAAATAAATAATGCGAAAAAATACGTCTTTAAAAGCAGTTCAATTTTAAAACGTAACAGTTTGAATAGCTTTACTTTTAAATGTATTTATGTTTTGTTTTACCTATACATTGTGTGTGTGTGTGTGTTTGTGTTTGTGTATGTTAACAAATACTTCTAAAACAATGGTGAGTTAATTTAAGGATTGGTTCCCATGGGGAGCACGTAAAAAAATGTGAATAAAAGTATGAACTCTCCAAGCAATCGCCAGGCTTTAATTTTAAAACACAATAAAGAAAATTTATGAAATCTGTTACTCTGCGTAACTGTTGTACATTTTTACCGAACATACTGAAAAGTAAGTTTGATTCAAGAGATGTATACAGAACATTAGTATTGGATACTGTGGGGTATTGTAATAATTGTCATATAATCATTGTATGTTTAAGTTTTTCAAGAATCTTATATAGAGTACTAAAAAACTTTTGCAAAACTTAAGACAGCTAGCCTGGCCATACTACTGGACCGAATTACATGCCGTTGGTACCATATGAAAGATATTTTCCTGTAGACGTGCAGAATCCGTTTATAGATTAAAATAAGCTCAAAAGTAGTTACAAAGAATTAATTATTTAAAAAAAGAAAAAAGAAATTTAAAAAATAACATGGGCGTTATGGGTTGCTATGCTGGTGACAAAATAACAATAAAATACAAACAGAAAACCCAAACATATTCCAATCACATGTTTTAGTTACAGTGAGGGGTGAAAATAGGTACATAACATATTTTTGCTCGAGTTTAAATTTACTGGACGACTTCTATTTTACTATATTAACTATTGTTCGGAGTCGTTCAAATAAAGAACCATCTGTGGCAGTTAGATCAATCTGAAATACTATACTAAAATGGCATGGGAAGGGAAAGAAAAAGGTTCATGATGTAGGGTAGGAAGTAGTGAAGTTAAGAATAATGCCTAGTGCATAAATGTACTTGCATATTAAGCTATTTACATGTTATTCCTGGAATCTAAAATCTGATATAACTTTTATTTTGTTACTTAAGATAAAGTATTGGTATTAGTATTTATTGGGTTTTTGTGCAAAGATTAATTTGAGCTTCCAACAACCTTCCAAGTGATACCTTAAACGTGCAACTTAATCAATTAAATTTTCAATAACTACCGTTTATAATCATTGGGGAAAATTTGTTTAAGGTCGATTGTAATAACCACACTGTAGTTCATATAATACATTATGTGAAAGAAATTTTCCTTTTTTGCTGCTAGTTATAAACAAATATATAATTTATTGTACCCAGTAATCTTATCTTATTAAAACGTGACAGGGTTTTTTTTATTTCACGATTCTGAATCAACCACTTGACGGATTTTCATGATATTTTTTTGAAAGAAAGATAATTTTGAGAACTAGGGAATGTCGAATCCATAATTTTAGTTTAGGGTTTCAGTTTTTTTAGAAAAAAAGTTTAAAATTTTAAAAAGTCTAGCAGCCGACGCTAACATTGTACACTAGCTCTTGGTATAATATCATTTGCTTAACGTAACAGCTGTAAGCATTAAGCGTGTGTGACACAAATTCAGTATTTGGATAATAATGACATGCATAGTGTTGACTTATTTATACTATGTGTAATGCTATACTCATTGATACCTTCATTTATTTCGTAAGAGGATGACAGACTATTTAAATATACATAGTAAAATGGTGGATGTTCTAATTTATGTTTTTACAGCAGTCCTTAACATGTTTAGTTTGTTTTAGTGCAATATAATTTGTTTTAACTAACAGCCGCTTGAATATAAAAATATTCTATAGAAATATCAGGTTAGTTAATTATTCTGTGATTTTGCCCTTGATTATAGGAAATAGGTAGGATTCTTTACAATAAATATTTTTGTTGAAAATAAATTTTTAACCGCTTAAACCTTCATTGGATTAGAAATGGAAATATTTACATAGCTTCAGTTTTAGTTGACTACTCAATTCCCGTACGTTCCAGGACGGGCCAACAGCTCGTAAATAGTTAAAATATATTAAGTTCTTGTGTCATTACGTATCACAGTGAAAAACTAGAGGAATAAGCAAGGAATGGATTAAAATAAATTTAAAGGCTTACGAATTTAAAAAGTTAATCAAACAAGTAAGAAAATGTTATCCTTAAATCATTATGATTTAAATAGGTCGTGATTTCAATATTGTAATGCAATAATTGAATTAAAATAGTTGTATTACAATTCCAACATTATATAGATAATTTAAGTTTATAATGTAGGTGCATATAAACAAGTCTCAGTCCGTAGGTGAATTACATCTTTTCACCAATGTTGATTAAAACTCTTATCCTTGTCAAAAACAAATTCGAAATATAAACAGCAGCTCTCCAAAATATGAAAAATGGTTGGACTAATACATTTTCTATAAAACTCATGATACACAATTTTAGATAATACTAGGATAATTCTGTACTGGAATAGTAGGATAATACTTTTTATTATATGGTTGAGCTTAGTATACCTCATCATTTTATTGTATGGTTAGGCTTTGTACCTCATTTTTTATTGTATGTTTAAGCTTTGTACCTCATTTTGTTATTGTATGGTTAAGCTTGGTATACCTCATCTTGTTATTGAATGTTTAAGCTTTTTACCTCATCTTGTTATTATATGGTTATGCCTTGTACCTGATCTTGTTATATTGTATGTTTAAGCTTTGTACCTCATATTTTTATTGTATGGTTAGGTGTTGTACCTCATTTTGTTATTGTATGTTTAAGCTTTATACCTCCTCTTGTTATTGTATGGTTGTGTTAATCTTGATTTGTTGGCTACTCATCATATAAATAAATTTACACACAATTTACAAAAAATGTGTAGGTATATTTCGAGTTTACTTCTAAACCCATCGTCAGCCTCTGTTAACAACATAAGTAAATAAACTATGATTTATAATGTTTGTTTACAAATTATCATATGTTAGAATTTTTTTTAAATTAAGTTATTAGTAAAAAAATTGTTATATATGTATATATTATGTAGATGTAACAGTTAATTTATTATTGTTTTTCCAATTTTAATTTTGTTCTCAACATCTTCTCGAATTAAAGGTATAAACATGGGGCTGATGGTAGCACTAGGTTGGGATATGCTTCTTTCATCAACCGCCATGCAAGCAGCTTCTTTAAGATTCCTTAGTCTCCGTCTGCTTCCTGGTAGATCATAGTCGATTCAGTCCAATGTATTCTATGTTCTTTAGAGAAGACATGTTCACTTAGTTTGGAATAATTCTCCAAATGATTACTTATGCTCATCTGGTGTTCTTTTAGTCTCTTCTCCATAGGTCGTGATGTTTGCCCGTAATAACTTCTTCCACATTCACAGGGTATTTTATAAACTATATTTTTTGTGTCTTGATCTTTGTTCTTGGGCTTCACTCTGGTCAGAAAACCTCTCAATGTAGGTCCTGAAGAGAATACTGTTCTTATATTAAACCTTTTGTTCATTCTTCTTATTTTTTCAGACTTAACTTGATATATGGTATGGATATGGTACAATTAGGTCTTTCTTCATTTCTACTTAAGCTATTTCTATTTAACATATTTTGTTTATTTTTATTGAAGGCCTTAGTTATCAAATCTAACGGATAACTATTTCTTTTTAATTCTTCTTTAATTATTTCTATCTCTTTATTCCTTGCTTCTTCATCTGATGATACTTTGAATGCTCTGTAAAATAAGCCTTGGGCTATCCCCATCTTTGCGTTATTTGGGCTATTAGAGTGAAAATTTTAATACTGTCCCGTATTTGTAGTTTTCCTATAGACTGAAGTCCAGAGGCCATTTTCTTTCCTTTCAACTAACACATCAAGAAATGGTAGTTGATCGTTTATTTCTATTTCTGCTGTAAATTTAATAGTTGGGCGCAAATTGTTGATATGGTGTAAGAAATCGTTGAGATTGGTATCTGGCTCCCATAAACAAAATATATCGTCCAGATATCTAAGCCATAATTTTGGTTCCCTTCCCCATGTTCTAAGGGCGACACTTTCAAAACTGTCCATGTAAATATTACTCAGTATAGGACTTAATACTCCACCCATTGGTAAACCTGATTTTTGAAGATAAAACTGAGAGTTGAATTGGAAATAACCTGTGATTTACGCACACTCCCAACATTTCCATAATTGAGGACACAGGAAGATCAGTTCGCTCTTGTAGACTATCGTCTTTCTCCAACTTTGTTCGAACTATGTTTAGCAGCTCATCTACTGGCATGTTTGTGAATAAGCTGGAAACGTCATAACTAACCATTATGTCTCTTGTACTTACATTTATTCCTTTAATCTTATCTATGAAGTCTGTAGAGTTATTTATGAATGAGGTGTATGGTTATGCTTTGTACATCATCTTGTTATTTTATGGTTATGATTTGTACCTCATCTTGTTATTGTATGTTTAAGCTTTGTACCTCATATTTTTATTTCATAGATAAGCTTTGTACCTCATCTTGTTATTGTAGGTTTAAGCTTTGTACCTAATCTTGTTATTGTACGTTTAAGCTTTGTACCTCATCTTTTTATTGTATGGTTATGCTTTGTACCTTACCTTGTAATTTTTATGGTTAAGCTTTGTGCCTCATCTTGTTATTGCATAGTTAGGCTTTGTACCACATCTTGTTTACGTATGGCTAGGCTTTATACATAATCTTGTTAATAATATTTTTTCACTGTGTAAATCATATATAGATTGGATGCATCTCACGGGTACCAATTTCATAATTTTATTATGTTTCACCTTAACCTACGGGTTAGTACTCAAGTTTAATGATATTATTCAACTTTAGGGTTAACGTTAGCCAAACCTAAAAAAAAAATCAAAATTATTTGGTAATTTTAGCCGGTATTTGCTGAGCTATATCTTGAAAACTTTTAGGCCTGTAATAACCGTTTTGGTCTTAAATGATGGGTACATTAATGTACTTTAAAAATTATCATAGTGGTCTTTTATGAAAAGTGAGTTTTCAGGGTCAAAATCGGACAAACGTAAATATTGTGTCAAATTCAACCGATTTTTAAGCTTTTTGGTGGTGATCCGGAAGATCGCCGAGGTCGAAAATTTGGGTTTCGCAACTAGGTACTATTAAACAACGCAAAAAAAGAAACCTACCACCCCATTTCATGCAAGGTAGACCCTGATTTTCATAACAAGGTTACTGGGTCAATTAGCCTACTCTTTCATTAAATTATGATAGCACTAAAGCTGATGAAACGAATCAATTATTGTTTAATATATCTTTGAACATTTCAATGATTCAGTGGAACTCCAAATGTTACACGCGTTTGCTTATCTTTCGCTTGTAGTCAAATATCACACTTCAATGATTGTTTAAAGGGATATTTCCTTTGAGTCCTGATCACTTATTTGCCTTCTACACATACCCAAATCTGCATAATTTCGTTTGCAGGATTAGGAAAATATTTATATGGAAGATTGACTGATGCAATGTAAACAAATAACTAATTTTATACACTATTACCTGTCAGATCAGACTATGTCACACACTTTAAGAGTAATTTAAATTTGAAAAAGTAACTACAGACTTTTGTAGGTGATATTTCTAATTCTACTTAAACTCGTAAGCATGGTATTAGTATTTACAAGGGTTAGATATAAAATAAGTTCTCGAAGTAATTAAAATATCACTTGAACACAACAGTCAACAATACAAGCTTATCGTTATAAATTATTAGCATTTGAATTTCGATATATTATTTTAATAAGCTATGATGCTAAAAACCAACAGTTAATATGTATGAAAATCACAATGCTAAATAAATATGAGAAATGTTATATTATTTGCAAACAGGTGTGTGGCTAATCCAGTTATTACAGAGTTGTATTTGTGTATGTGAAGACTGGGTTTAAAACCAGCCAAATATCACTGTTCTTAAAACACATATTATGGTCCATTTACCATAATAACAATCTATATGTCTTATTAAAATGGAAAATTTATATGATCTGGTTATTTTAGGCCAAATCTAAGATGTAGGTAAATTGGAACGAATTACAATGGGTCTAAGAATAATATTCTTTGCATAAAAAACTTTTATTTGGAACTAAAACTCAACTGTAAATAATGAACAGAACCGATTTTTTTATTAGACATGGATTTCAATCAGTTAAGTGAACCAATCAGAACTTATCTCTCTCGAGTTTGAAGCGTGGAAGATGGAGTTTCTATTGTGGTAGTTAGTTGAGTTACACAAGATTACAAGAGATGCATAAGGTATCTGTGTGTAACATGAATGGTCGGTTGTAAGGTATATTTTACACTGTTAAAGGGTGAAGTTTTAAAGTTTTAAGTTAATATAAATTGCTAAGCATATGAATTATAATACATTGACACCTACCAAACGTAAATGTAGTAATATATTTTCCTACAACTGCATTGAAATTATAATATTGCTACAACAGTAAACAAAATTAGCTAATTTACGCTTTATTCGTTTCTGCTTGCATTGGGAATGGCTGTTCCCACTCGCTGAATCAGCTAGTTTTACTGTTGGGGTTTCTGTAAAACACACTCATCCAGTAGACAAATAACATAAAAAAAGATCTAACATATCCTAAAATACAAAGTTAGACTGTAAGTTATGATAAGTTAATTATGGTGGTAAGAAAGATCAGATCTTGCGTGTATTACGAGAACAAATTGTGCGACATCTACAGTTAGTTCTCAAGCGGCAATGACTCTGCACTCTTAAAAATGTAATTTGTCTTCGTGTGTTTTGTTCCTTCACAAGGAAAACGTTACCATTCTAAGTTTCGTACAAATGTAAAGATGTGTTCTATAAACATTTTATCTTTTTAAAATGTAATTGAATGAAACTTTTTTATTACTGGCCCCAATTAAGAAGTCATAATAAATAATGAAGAATATCGTGTGTCAAGATACTCAAAAGATATATAAACAAAATATGATCGATTGTGAGATGTTAATTCGAATCAGTTTGTCGTCAGCAAACGCTGAGTGCTGACGCACAAACAGACATCAACACGCTGATGGCAGTGACGAGGTTATCAGCGTTCAGCACTAACTCATCGGTCAACACTATTCTTTACATTTGAGCAATATTGAGGACACTCATATAGTGTGTTAAAAAGTGCCGGTTTGTATCTAGATATTTATCATAAAAAAACCTACTTTTTAATGCAATTACAATTTTCCTCTCCAGGGGGACGGTCCACAAGGAGTAAGAAGAAAATCTTTAAAGTAAGCATAGGTTGATATGCACATCAAATTAAAGGTCGTTACTAATAAAATACAATACTGCAAATTTGAATTCAAACAAACTAGCGAGTCAAAAGTGACAGCTGTTCAAAGATGCATTGAATTTTAATTGCTATTAAGAGTACAAGATACCTGCTCAGGGAGGCGCTCGCTAGAAGTTGGAAGAAAATCATAAACATATGCATAGGTCGATATGCACATCAAATTAAAGGTAATAATTAGTTGAATACAATGCCACAAATTTGAGCTCAAAATAACAACTGAGTAAAAGATGGCAGAAGTTAAAAGATTCAAAATGGCAGATTCAAGATATCTTTGAACGGCTGCCATTTTTGACTCGGTTGTCCGTTTGAGTTCAAATTTGTGGCATTGCATTAAAAATGTTCTTCTTACTCCCTCTGGGCAGTTCTCCTCGAGGAGAGGAAAATTTATAATTTCTTAAAAAGGTATTTTTTATGATAAATACCTAGATGCAAAACTGTACTACCGTATCTATGTTGGTTAAAATAATACTAAGCCGTCCCTTTAAAAAAAATAATCCCTCGGTTTTAACGTACACCCAAGGCGACTGCTGTTGGATGGATATGTATGGTTCAAAAATATTTTTTTTGGTCTATGGAAATTCTTATTTTGTGTCAAGTTGACGATTGAGGTGAATCCATTGTTCTACCAGGCTAAGAGAATAAACGGACGTTTAGAGATCAGGAGCGTACGTGAGGAAGATAGTATACCCCTTGGGTTGGTTGAGATTATTATGTGAGTTAAGATATCATCGGTAGGCATTACAGAACTCTACCAAGACGATGTGACTTTAACTACTTTTGGGCAGGATTCAGGAATATGTAGTCATTTCAATATTTATACTCATTGATATGTTTTGGCTCTCGGGTTCAGCCCTGTGATGAGGTTTTTTATACTTCAGTTCACTTTGTATTATCTGTTCCAACAATCAATAATGTTTAGTGTTACAATTAATTGTGGAAATAGTGAATGTAAGGATTTTGCCAACTGATAAATTAGGAGTCATTGGGAAAATTTTTAATTTCTGTAAGGATAATTAAATAGACGAGAAGATTATTTTAGTCAATTATAATAAACCTTGTTGTCAGTATATACTGAATTTGACTGTCCTGAAGTAGCTTAACATTTTTATTACCCATTTGAATTTCTTTAATATAGGTGGTAGTACAATGCAAAAATGTTCTCTAGCTTTACTCAACACTAAAATTATCGTTAGAACCTATTATTTATTCATCAAATATAAAAAGTATAAATCACAAAGCAACTTTCATGGGAAAGTCAAAAGATAAACTCAATGTATGATATGTGACGGGTGTTAGACAACAACTGTTATTTTCCCTGTGGGATTTTGGTTGATCCAACGTTGGCAGTACTGTGACTAAGGCGCGGAGATGTGTACTTACTTTATACACCACGCGTGTAGTGACTACTAATATAGGTTTTGTAAAACTCTGGAAAATTACAACATTTATGATACAGAATTGCACATATTTTTACATGAAATGCTCATCCTATGTAAACCTTGAAGCTATAACCAGAAATGAAAGGTAAAATTATTTTGTTATTTGAATGCATTATTTTTAAGTTTGAGAATCATTTGATCCTCAAAACTACAATCTGCATCCAAGAAGTATGTAATTTTTTACGCCTTTAAATGTAATTCAATTGCCAACGAATTTCATAAAAGGTATGAACAACTAAAAATGTTCCGTTAACATAAAGGAAATTAACTTAAAGGAAGAATAATGTTAATGGGAAAGTACATTACTACCTTGTTTTTTTATTTTAATTAATAGTAAGAAAATAAAAGTCAATATCACATGAGTTTATCAATGGTGAAATTACTAATATCTTAGTTAATTAATAATGTGGATAAAAACTAACAAGCAGTAGAAAGTGACAATAGATGCTTCAATTATCCATAATTACCAGTTTATCGTGAATATGTGTAGAAACGAGAACTGGAAACCCAAACATTTCACTATTCGCCGAAAGAATTCTGTTTTTGAAAACAATCTTTTACACGTTTTTGGGTAAAAATGTTGCATTATAAACCTAAACCTAATGTTACAGTGTTTTTAAACAGTTTTACTGTATGATAACGTGACCATACATATATATATACACATACACTGCTTGCTTTCAAATCTGAAAATAGCTATACAGCATAGATATAGATACAATTTGTGGTTTACGTTTATGACTACCCTGCTACGATAACTAGAATTCCTAAAGGATTTACACTATTCCAATGAAAACAAGTGAACGCAAAGGGGGTTTAAATACTTTGATATTAAATACTAGCGAATGCGTTCACCCTTTAGGTTAAGGGAACAAAAACGAGTAAATGGTGCCTTTGCTATTTAAATAGCAATCACATAGCACCATACGTACGTACATAAATTGCTTATTGAGTAATTCAAGCAACCCCAATCTTTTCAATAGATCTCGTATATATTTCAAATTTATTTGAAGACGATATTATTAACAAGAACCGTAAATTTGAACCTCGACCTTTCAAAATCATAACTTTGGATAATAAAACTCTCGTCGTTGTAAAATGCCCTAAGGATATTCTGATAAAACTTTGATGAAAATTGAAATGAATGGAACTGTTGTGGATTTATTAACCATTGACTGAGCAAATACGTTTGATTTTTCCTAGCATCTACATAAATAAAATATACATATTTAATGTCACTAGTCAATAGCTTAACGTAGTTTAACCATGGCCATATGTATTAGTATAAAAGAACACAGCGTAGAACAGTAACTATATCTGTCCTAAATATATGTTTGCTCTAATTATCATCATTTATGTATTATTAGATTTGTTACCTATACTAAATTATTATCAAGCTATTAATTTCTAAGTCATACCTTTAGGGTAGATTTCCTCCACGGTCAACAGACAAACCGGGCTTGTAAAGGTTTATATTAATTAAAGTTAAAAACTTTTAATTTTAATTACTTTTAACTAACTTTGGGTTTTTTATGCAGCTATGTTAAAAATAACTACAGTTGTAGTTAAGTAACTGTTATGAGTAAAAGGATACAAACCATACATACCATCTTGGCTTTTATCATTGACTATTGGATACAGTCAAAACTGTTATCTAATAAATAAGGATAAATTTGCAGTCAAATTTTGATCAAGCGTCCTCAAAATACCTACAAAATCTTTTGGTTGCATAGGACACTTAAGCTTCAGGCAATAACAGTCAAATCGAACCCCTCTCCCAGAGGCCTCATGACAGTTGTTCTTCTGTCAGCAGCATTATGTCGGTCTCCCCTTCTATATTGTGAAGTGACGTGTGAAACATAACTCTAAGATCTGTATAAAATCATCTGACAATAATTACATCTCTGCTTACATAACAGTGGATGAACAACAAGGAGATAGCGAACTGTATTTTAAAATTAGGTAAAAAGGAAAATACACACTAAAGCAAGTAACTGGCGGTAGGATGACGCTGGACAAGCATTATTATGCAATTATCAAGTTGCATCTTCATAAATAAGCATTGTTAGAGAATGAGGTTAAACAAATTCAACTCTACATCTTTCAACTAAGGAGAAACTAGAAATACAACTTCATTCCTAGGCAAATATACACTTCGCCCAGGGATAAAGTACCACAACTTGGGTTTTGACAACCCTTTTATAGTTTATCTATTAAAGATTGTTAATTCAAACTCATAAAAAACACCCCAAGCCCACTATTTTACAATTGGTAATATTGGTATGGTATACGTGGTAAGTTTTTTTGTCACTGCTCTATATGGTTAGTAAACTATTAATCTGTTTTAAATTTTAATCATGGCACGTCAAAAAAGTGTGGCTGAATTATATTGGCTCATCACATCGAAGGATTTTAAAACTAAACTACGTTCAAATTAGTAATTGACTCACTAGTATTTGGTACTATTCAATCAGTTACTTTTTCAATAAGTTTTGATTATGTTTGAAAAGATAATATGAAATGTAAAATATTTACAAAACAATCTTAATGAAGTCTTTCTTTCTGGAGTTGTCTTCTTTCTAGCTTGGCTTCGTGTTGAATGATCATGGATTATTATTTTATGAAATAACGAGAAAAAACTTCGATTTCGGATTATATTATTTGTCCGGAGCTACTTTAAAAGTGTCTTAGAACAGAGGCTGCTAGAGTATGGACCAGGTCAAGTAAGTTCCATCAATTTCGATGACATGGGAAGCGATTTTTACAGTCGACAGGAAATAAAAATCCGTATGTCTTAAAACTTGAAATTGCACGGGAAATCCTTTGCCTTTACTATCTATTTATAAAAAGCTGTTTATGAGTAGATAAAATATGTCCATCCAAGGGTTAAAATGAATATAATTGTCTATACTTCTTACCCGTGATGGTTAAAATAAACTTCATTACCTTAACTTACTTTCCATAGGTTCTGGTTTGGACATAGTCTCTAAGTTTTAAAGTAAGACAGAGTGTATAAATAAATTTAAAATATATTAAACTGAGAACATGCAAAACGCTTCCGTAGCAAACATATTTATATTTAACTCTCACGTTTTAATGTATGATACGAGGGAGGGTTTATTAGCTTATGTTTGCATCGTATGAAACAAATTGTTCCTACAGTTACCTAACAATGTACATGTTCTCTCACTGATTTGAGAAAGCAAAGTGGCCAATTCGCTCATCAGTGAGACAATGTTAACATTGTCTCACTCTAATTACTTTGTCTCACTCCAGATTTGCAACGTGAAGGCACGTTTCTTTACCAATTTATTTGTTTTATAGTAACTGTAGGAAAAATATGATGTGCAACTCGAGTGCAAAGTGCAATCGCCTCACTCGAGAGAAATTCTTACTCATGAGCCGTAGGCGAGTTGTGTATTCCTTAACACAATATTTTAGCAACTTATAATTCACTTGTTTATTCACCTCTTGCTTTTCAGAAGGAAATCAATGCTCGACCCTACCCAGGATTCAATGGCGTTTTATAACACTTCCTCAGGGACAGAACACAAAAAATCTCTCCAGTGGATTATATACAAACTGTTTGATGTTATATCCAAACCAAGGTGTGGTCGTTTCAACGTGAACGAATGGACCACATATTTATAATAAGTTATATTTAGTTTAAAAGTTACAAATATTTTTTAAAGAATTAAAAAGTTGATTTAATTATATTTACTAAATAAACACCCATTTAAAGACTGTGATACTGAGAGTTCCAAAAAATTAGGGAGTCAGTGTGGATAGTGTTTAGCTAAAACACTGTGAGAAATAAACTAAAGACTATTATGGTTTTTTTGTAAAATAAACTAACAGGCGATATAACAAAATTGATGACGTATACAAACTTGGTAAACTGTCGAGGACTGTCAAAAAATTTTTAATCGTTAAATATCTAAATCTTTGTAATTGTAAATTGTAAATGTTTACAAAAAAGCTTATTCTCATTGGAAATTTCGTATTTTTTCGTGAAAAATGAAGAATGACATAACTGTTTATTCAAGCGACCCAATGGATAAGGGAAGGGTTACTCTTTGTGTATGCAAAGTGACAAAACATTTATTTAAAAAGCCACGTCTGGTTTTGGCACCATATTCATTGTTTGCCGGATTTATTAGTCTAACTTGAAAAAAAATTTTATTTTAGACTGTTACACTGAATTATCTACAGATATTCTTAAGTAAAATGTAATTGGGACGGTTAATAATTTGTTTTTACATCCATCCAGATTCCGGATAACTAAACTTCCGGATGTATAAGCAAATCTGGAAGCCTTTTCTAAAATCACATTATCATATGATAGTACCATGCAACTGATAAGCCTAACTTACCAAATCCCTTATTTATTACCTTATTATTATTATAATTACCGAATCATTGTTTAAGAGTTATTTATTTATGGTTTGGTAATATAGACCCATATCCATATGTCTAAGGTTAAAATGAAAACTTTCAATTGCTCCCTCTGTGTGTATTAATTCTGTGTAAGCGCCGTGAACGTAATCGTAGTTAGAGTCTACACGGTCACCTAGACTTATATTTCACACTTCATTTTGTACTATTATTATTCATTGGTAGGGGCTCTTAGACTTATTTTTCACACGTCACTTCACAATATAGAAGAGTATACTGACAAAGTATTGCTGATAGAAGGACAACTGTTATGAGGCCTCTGGGAGAGGGGATCGATCTGATGGGTTTTGCCTGAAGCTGGAAAAGGAGTACAATGCAACGAAAAGCTAACTTGCCCTGTCAGCGCTTAACCTGATCTATCCATTATCAAAGCATAATCATCAACAAACAAATGACTGAGAAAATATTATTGGTGATTTAGTATTATTGAATTCAATATTTTGAGAATGGTAGTTAGGTCAAACGAAAAGAAACTACGTTTATATTTAGAATATGGATTATCAAATTTTGATTTGGAAAATACCAGCTCAGAACTGTTTGACTTTTAGGATTTGTTTAACGCTTGGATCATCATTAAAGTTTTATCGAAACAACCTCAAGCCAATTTCCAACAAAGGACGGCATGTTATCAAAGTTCAAAGCTATGCATTTAAGTAAAATGATGCAAGCAATTTTAATTCATGGTTTTTTATTTTAAACTGATCTTAATTCCAGAGTTTGAAGATTTGGTAGTGAAAATGTTTAAATTTATTACTAGTAGATTTTCACTATCTCATATTTTTATTTATTCGATAAAAATATGAGTATTTAGTATAATTACTTATTTAAACGTGTAATTATGTATAGTACTTTATATAGTTATACGGAAAGAACTACTTCATAATAGTGTTATGTAATTCAAAAAATGATTATTTACCTATTTTCAAAGAGGTTGTGACACATTTTGACAAGGAAAAGAGAAAATCTTTTTGATAATAATTGAAAAAATACGTAAAATATCGGACGATTCCCTTCTTAAAAGTAGGTGTTTTCTCTTTTGTTAAAATATATTTTTAAAAAGTTCGTCTTATAAATTAATATTTTTATTGGGGATCCACACTCAGTGAATGTATCTTCCGGTTTTAGAGAAAGCTCCCAACTCTAAAATTGTGCTATTCAACATCAATGTATGGTTGGAAAAGCAGAATTAATTCAGCGATTTTTTCAGAGATCTGTAATCAAATCTTGCTAGTACCAATCATCCACCAGGAGTTAAAAGAGGACGTCTATTTTGGGCACCAGAGGTTAAAATAAAGCTAGAGAATCTTATATAGTTTCAAAACATTATAGGCCTAGCTAAAACTGTACAAGTTAACCACTGCACAAGGTATTACCAACAATTACATTGTATATGTTATTTTTATGAATTGTTATATTTAGTTAAAGCTATATAAATACATTGTAGTAATTGCCTGAATGTAATAACAATGAAATATTCTTATGGAGGTTAATGCAAGTAAGATATTCAAATGTAGATTCATAGTAAAAAATATGATATACAAATAATTCATAATTGTTAAAGTTCTGTGAAGAAACACTTTTACAAAAATGTTAGATACCACTATCCAGCTTTAACCATACGAACCAATAGTAACAATACGTGAGGGTCTAAGGGAGGTAGTTTAGAATCCATCTTATCCTCAGAATGAGAACCTGATTATTGTGTTACAATGTGCTCCAACATGCCACAAAATTGATTAATCTTACGTAAATGTTCTTACGACTCATCACGATAGGTTTATGTGTAAATAACAACGTCTCTATTTGTAGAAAGGTTTCTGAGTACATTTCATTGAGACGAATATATGGTAATAAGTAGACAAGGATAAGTACAGTAAACTGTTTTTAAATTTAATCATCATGTTTAGTACGTTAGTATTAAAATAATTTTGAAAAGCATGATCGATTTTTAAAGGTATTTACATGAATTAAATTAGTCATTTTAGTACTCAAAACCTTATATACTGCATTAGAACTTAAAAAAACATATCGCTGTCATTTATAAATTTACTTACCTACTTATATACGCATGGACCCAGACGGAACACCCAAAGCATTCGGACATAATTTCTTCCATACTTCTCTCATCCTTTCTCCATGTCTTCTTTTCCTCTCTTCTGTCCATTTAGTTCCTGGCTTCTTTGGTACTTCCTTCTCTGCCAAAACTACCCATTGTTTATCTTATTAATAAATATTGCTCTGTCTCTAGCATCTTTTAGTTCATTTCTTGCTTTTTGTTTATCAAATTTAACTTAGCCTATCCATGGAGTTGTTGATTTAACTTTTTCGATATAACTGAGAATTCTATTGGTGAGTTTTGTTTGGGGAAGTCTTGTAACATGTCCATAACATTTTAGTCTTCGTCTTCATATGTCATTTTTAACATTTGTATTAGCTTACATAAACAAAATTTAATTCCACTACTCAAATAATTTGATGATTCATTATAATTTCACGAGTACAGCCTGCGCATTAATGGATCACCATATTAATTGAGTTTTGATTGTAACAAGTAATATTACTTATCGTATTTTGTCACGTTCAGACACTTTGTTACAAAGGTATATTTTTTCTATCGACCTTGAAAAGCAATTCATTAACCAACTTAAACTCTTAAAATACGTATTTCAGAACAAGTTTATGTTTTTATTTTTCGTAAAAGGCAATTGCTATTTATTTTGAAAGTGTTTTTCCTATTAAGAATAGCATAGGTTACTGTACAATGTGTATTTTAGTATCCTTAAGAAATTAGTTATGACAACATCTCGACTGCTAAAAACTAGTATTTTCATAAAAAAAATCCTTATGTGATGCAGTACACACACACTCACAACTGAATAAAAAAAACTTTTAGTGTAGAAAGTTATATATTTTTTGAAAATACTTGGTTAAGAATTAACCTACCACCTGTAGCGGCGTCTGTCTGTTTAAACGATGGATGGACTTATCAGAATTTTATGAAAATTTAACATGACCTTAAGGAATTGAGATACTTTTGAACGCATAGCTTGAAATTCAAAGATATTTTCTTTGTGGTGGGCTGTATTCAACTTTAATAACTTTTAAACCCATTCTTATAAAATGTACAATTTTTACACTAGAAGCTGTATAATCTAATAAATGTAAAAAAAAAACTCCATGTCCCGTTTGTTAAACTACTCTTTTAATACTTTACTACTTTTACTACTTTACTAGTAAGAGTATTACTACTTTTAATACTCTACATTATATACATTATATAATATATTATATCCGTTAGCACGATAACTCAAGCAAAAACGATCCGATTACGATGAAATTTGTTTATAAACATGTAAACCTACGTTTCTTTGAACGAGTTCACGAACCAGCATGATTGGACCATGGGAACGGGGTTTTATAGGGTAAAATAGGTTTTTCTCATTTTGACACTCAAAACATAACATTTCCCAATCTCTCCCTAGACCATTTTGAAGAGCTTGAAAAAAAATTGTTTATTGAAGTGTTTTTGTATAATTATTTGTTACGGATAAAATTTAAAACAAAAATTGTAATTTAAAATTCCCATGTTATTCTTATGGAGAATAAGTAAGCTGTTGTAGTTTGCTTGTTTATGAATATATTTTGATCAAAATTGGAAAATCTATTAATTTTAGCTTATACTAAGCTATTAATTTTTTACTAAAAACACACTTTATTACCGTCCCAGTACCAGCAAACCTAGGTACTTGTCAAACCTTATATGTTATTGAAATAGATTGAAAATCAAATCAGGCAAATGGAAATTCGCTTAGTTTGCAGGTTTGCTGCGGCGGTAGTATTTAAATATGGAAAAGGAGATTTCGATTTTTTTATTCATCTCTTCCAACTTATATTATGTATAATAATTAAACGATACGATATACATAAATACCACACATTTTGTAGTTAAGAATAAATGTAATGGTAAAGCTCTATGATAGTGAACTGTTGATAGTAACTGTGATAGTGAAGGCAATACGGTTGATTTAATTTATTGCGATCTGTTTGTAGATAATTATTAGTAATATAGATGATAACTTTATTAATAATCAAAATTTCGTCACATTAAACATGTTATAAATTAGGCTGGCGCCCATCTTAAGATAGCACAAAAGTAAGGAGAGACGGTTTAGTATAAATGAAATTATTTAATTTATCAAACTACTGGTGATTTTAGCAAATCAAAGCTACTAATGTCCTCTCAAAGCTTGTATCGATATAATTGGCTTTTTGTCTTTTTGGTCGGGATGTACATAATGTTACTGTTATTTTCTATGTATATATTATTAGCTTTACAGTTTTTATTTAAAACCACTAATTTCCTTAGTCAATTTGACTTCTTTAATGTTCAGTTAAAATCTAAAGTACTTCAAAGCAAACAATAGGACTAAAAGTCATTTACTCAAACCATCGATGACTGAATCATACTTTTAAAGTCGATACTACATATAAATAGTAAAAGTAAACAAATGTAACAAATTCTGACATATGACAAAGTCATTTAATTGTTTTCTATCTGTATATGATCCAAAATGTCCCAGTTATCCAATTAAAGAAAGCATTATTTTTGTTTATGGAAGCTTATATTGCTGAGTAAGTTCTTTTTTGACTCTGAGTGATCTGTAATAAGTAGAGTATCGTACATTTGCTCCTCAGTCAGTCTTGCCAATGTTTGTTGGATCAATCTAAGCCCCGCAGGGAAAATAACAGTTGTGTCAAAACTGTGACAAATCATACCCTGCATTTTAGCATTTGTCTTTTACATTGAAATGTGTCCTATCTGATCATAGTTCCTTTATAATTAATGAATAGAACAGGTAGTTTCGATTTTGTTCATAATAATTATTGTGAGTATGTTACTGTTCCCTTTTTAAAATTTTATAATATGTTAGTGTAACACGTTAATTTATTACCACGTTTACAACCTCAGGAGGTTATTTAATAATTACAAGTGGTTTTTATAGCAATCCATATTTGAGTTGGATGCATTCATTTATGCATTCATTATGAATACACATTGTAGAATACATTGCAGAAATAATATTATGAATATTTTACCTTCTGAAAACATTTAGTAACATTGCGAGTGTTTTCTAAAACGCTTAGATTATGATTTTAATAAGATTTTTTTTACCCCTTTATGTTTGTTTCTCTAGTTGACAAGTATAAGGCAATCGATTCCTACCCACTCATCTATTAAACAATGTACACGCGTTCGTGGTGTAGTCATGACTCATATTTTGCCGACTCCGGCTACTTGTACTTGTATTTGTAAAATACGTGTTCCAGAGGATAAACGTGCAAATTTAAAGCTTAATACGTGATTAAAGTTCTCATTACTTCTCATATATGCATAGATTACGGTATCTAAAACACTGGCTAAGTATAAGTTAACTTAGGCAGACTATATTCAGTTAAAATTACAAGAATATTTTACTTTAAGATTTATTTAAATATTTTTATAATTTTCTAACGTTTAACAAGTAGTGTCGCCTAAGTATTGTATTCTATACTCTCAAAATTTCTGGTTTCGACATTACCGTTCTTACATAACCCAAACACATTAAACTGAAATATTTTGAAGAGTTACTATGAACTCTTTGAAATGATATTACCTCAAAAGATCATTTACACTAACAATAATTTTTACCCGAAATGACTACATTTAAAATACGAATGTTTTTGACCGATGAGTTAGTGCTGAACGCTGATAGCCTCGTCACTGCCATCAGCGTGTTGATGTCTGTATGTGCGTCAGCACTCAGCGTTTGCTGATGACAAACTGATACCGATAAACATCTAGTGTCGAACGAGCCTTTGATTTACTCAGATTTGTTGATTGGATTCTGTCATGATTTGAATCGTGATTAAAGCCAATCATTTCAGCCAATTATAATTATTAAAGAGTTTGATGGTTTGAACTACGTATCCGAGTGTTTTCAGTGCATAATTGCATTCCTATGTTTAGGATGTAAATAATCAAATTGGAAATGCACACCTATAATAAAATAACTACAAATAATGTGTTGAATAATTTGCAACCATCGCCAAACAAGGTACAAAAAGTGTAAAATTATACTGCAATCCTTGAGCGAATCTCTAATTTAGTGTTCACATTTTTTTTTATTCAGGTATGGGTAGATGAGTCAGATTATGTTAATTTACCTATTTAGAGATCAGACTTATGTAATTTATACTTGAAACTCTAGCACTTGTGTTGTAATGTTCATAAATGTTAGTACAGTATAAAAACATCGAACAGTACAGTACAGTATAAAAACATGTCTTGGCCTAGACTTGTAGAAGATAATATAAATGCATTAAGAAAAAAATAAGTCAATAAATATTGCTATGTTGGATTGTCATCGTGGCAAATCAAATGTGTAACTGGACCAAACACATAAACCAATTGGTTAAAAATACAAATGTATCACATTACGATCTAAGTGTAGTTAGCGCATTGGTTACGCGAAGTAGTTGGGGCAAACGCCAAGAAAATGAAATTACTCTGTAAATATACGCTAGAAAGAACTTTAGTCTCACGGACCATTAAGTTTCTGGTTGAATTATGCTAAGTTATTCATATCGGTGGCTAGGGCGTTTAATAGCTTGTCTTTTACATATCAAAAAAGTTTCTGTTATTAATTTATTATAACTACGTATTTCATCTTTACTCACACGTATAACTCAATACTAAATTAATTATTTATACGACAAATATTTGCTTTTGACGTTTCTTCTTAAATACCATATAATGGATAAAAAGATAAATAAATATATAAAGAAGCAAAGTGCCTAATTATTAAGATTGTTTTGTTTCTTTTTTTGTTATTGTTTCTGTTTATTTGTTTGTCAATTTAATAATTGTTATTTATTAAGTCGCAAGTTGTTCTAAAAAGCAGTATGTACTAAAAAAACACTTGATCAATAAAGGCATTTCTATTTATATAGAATTCCTTTTTTTGCTTTCCCCTTTAAAATAGTATTGTACTTACTTGCACTGCTCAGTTTAGTTTTATAAGCTTTATTCAATAAAAAAGGGTTTTAAATTGTTTTAAAACGTAATGACGTACACTTTATGGGACAAAAAGTGTTAAAAAGACTAGGACATACAAAACTATTTTATGAAAATATTTACATAAAAAATATTGAATATATACACATCGTTGACATCTGCCAATGTAAATACAGGTTCGGGGAAACAAATAACTTTAAATCCACGAAATAATTCCCAGTCTGAGCTAGAGCGGATAAATGGGAAGATTGCGGGTGTTGTGCAGAAGTCAAGGATATTCAAAGTGTAGTTGGAACTGTGGCACCAAACCGTGTCTCCCTAGACATGGGCAACAGTATTAATAAGACATTAGAATCCAATGTAAAATATATTTACCAAAGTAAGGTAATGCATGGATGTATAGGAAAATAAAATTGTAGTTTACTTTTATTTTCTCAATCGTGTAGTTTTCTCGGAATTCTATAGTGCCTCCTGGTGTATTATCTGTACCACGGTACATCTTAAGGAGTTACTGTCTCAGGTCCTTTTTTGCTTACTGAAGGCCTGTTTTTTTCTTCCAGTTTATACATAAAAATAGGTCGAACACCGTTTAATATGAAACAATGGAGAAAACTCTGTTTGAGTAGTGATAAATCATCGAATTTCAAACAGTTAACATTAAACTGATGTTTAAGTTGTTTTAAATATCAGTATCAACAGCCATTGTACTATTGTTAATTGGTAGCTCTGTGTATTGATGTGTGTTACTCCTAACTACAACTCTACATACTGACAAATAGCGTATACAACTCCACTTAAGCTAGATCCAGGTATGTGTGTAGTTTACATGGAGAACATGCAGCTTTGGTTGGTACGAATTTAGACTCAATGTACAATAGCAAACCAACACCGATATAGAAACCTGTTTTATGTGTCGGTGAAGATACTGGCAAGGGTTGTGTAATCAACGATTACCTAATTTTTCTTTCATATAAACAAAGTAATAACTAAAGTAGACTTTGGTTACGATATTTTTAGTATGCAAATGGCTCATTTTTAAGCTTTAAAAGTTCTCATAACTCATAGTAATTTATGGCTCTAATGTGCAAAGTGGTTTAGATTATTAAAATGGTAAAAATAATGGTTACTGATGCTGTAGAATGTTCAATAATAAAAATATAAATCACTTCTTTCTCATTTATTATTAAAATTAAATTGTGAATGCAAAGATTTTTTTTATATACCCAGTCATATAGCTATACAAAACTATAAATATATAGTTATAGTGGCCAATAAATATACAATATCCGATATTTAACCTTAAACTCTTATCGTGTAGTTGTTATGTTTTTAAGTTATCGGTGATCAATATTAGTGTTAGGCCCAACTAAAAAAACAGTGTTTATCCTTTAATCTTTTTCTATCCAACTTACACTAAATAAATGTAATCTTTGTTATCAAAACAAGGCCTTACATTTAATTTCATTGAGAAACCCTATGATTACTCTACGATAGCTCCCTAATAGCTTAGAGGCTAATATTCTATAAGACTTTTTTTCTGAATGTAAAGAGGAATGTTGTTGACCGATGAGTTAGTGCCGAACACTGATAACCTCGTCACTGCCATCAGCGTGTTGAAGTCTGTATGTGCGTCAGCACTCAGCGTTTGCTGACGACAAACTGATACCAATAAACATCTAGTGTTGTTACCCACGCACATATTACATGCTATTGTACATTGTATTGTGTTATAGATCTTCCAATGTCAACATTAATATATGTCATCCAAATATTCTGATAAACTACGTCCATATCACGTGCTGTTTCCATTAAAATATTTGTATAAGAATTAATAACTTTAAGTATCCAAACCACAGAATAGGATGTAATACAAGAATCAAGAAACAGAGCATAAAAACTGTTCAGAAATAATTACATTTGCAAAAGGAGTATTTAAGTTTTAGCAAAATATTATTATACTCAGACATAATTAAAAAAGTCAATATTTTATGTATGTTTGTGGATGAAAATAAGCTAAAACCCGCCCATAAGTGGAAATTATACTTTATTTGTGTTGTAGAGATGTCTACCTTATGTCTGTCACGTAATCTTGTATAACTCAACTAATAACTACTACAATAGGATCTCCATCTTCCAAGCGTCAAACTCGAGAGAGATAAGTTCTGATTGGTTCACTCAACCGATTGGAATCCTTTTCTAATATAAAATCAGTTTATTAAATTAGTCAAGTTAAAGGTAACTGTTAATGTGTAATAGTTTTATTTTTTTAATAATTTTAGCTGTAAACATTTAAAGATATTATTCGAAAAATAGTATTTTATCTCACCTAACGGTGGATTATCAATAGATAAGCTTTATTTTATCGTCAATGTACTATTATTCTTTAATTCTTTAAGCTAATCAGTAATTTTAGTAAAATACTTAAGCTAAATACAAATATTTATACGATGGCCTATTATGTTAAAGCAGCGATGAATAATGCCCAGTTTCTAAATTGTAATATATACAATGTTCTCTTTCCTTGATAAAAAGATTCCAACGGATATTTTTTTCTAATTCCCTAAAAATTAAAAGTGGCACACCTTATAAGATAAACCACTGTACTTATCTACTGTATATTTTTTACTCTGTTTTAGGCTTATCTTAAAAGAAAATATCAAGTTTACAGATCGTGTATCTTACAACCACAAAGCTGAGGTTTGTCAACCACGTATTCTGACGCATCACACCCCTCTGAGACCATTTATCTTTCAATGTCATCTCCAAAAGGTTTGTTACCAACATCCTTGTGCGTGATGTAAATAATAAATAAATAATCAAAAACCTTTCTATATTTATTGGTTGAAATATCCTTTTTTACAGATCTGAAAGTTGTTTGTTGTTTGTTCTAAAGAACAAGTGTTACCTGTTTTGTTAAGTATTCGCATTGGAAGAAGCCTCTTAACAAATGTTTTAAAGTAGTATTACACAGAAAGTCATTTCTGTATGCCACATGGCCTCTTGAGTAAAATAATGATACTAATACTAGAAATAGAATATATCTATGCCTTAAAAGCTTTTTCCTAACGTAAATAAGCGATCGAAACTCAAAAGTAAGATTCTTTTAAAGAACTATCGAAGTGTTATGTTAAACTACACGCGCAAGATAAGTAGACGTTTTAATAAGACCAAAGATAGTTTTGAAGAGGTTCATACATATGTTTAAACATATCATCTGACTTATACCTACAAGGTTTCAATATATATTTACATATGAATCAAACATACATAAACTACAATACCATTTGTATATCCACATAACCACTATCAATTGTACCATTTGTAATTTGTATTTTTTTGTATGTTGTATATGTGTTGTTTTTTACATTAAAAAAAATCTGATTCGTGTTTAGAACACAGAATATTTTGCAAGTAAAAAGACATGCAAACCATGGGTGTGATCTTTGGGGTTGAATTCTAACATTAATTGATATTTATTTCGTTACAACTATCTATTCATTTTCTGCACTTTTATCTTCCTGATACATACTTAGCCTTTGTAAAGTGATTTTTCGAAATTTTTTTTTTTTTTTGGATAATGTGATTTTTTACCACGACGTATTTTTGTAGACTATCCGTAGAAATGTATGATAGAAAATCTAAATAAAAAACATGAATACTACGCCCATTAAAACCTAGTATATTGGTTAAACATGCCTCAATTATTTAGATAAAATTAAATTTTATCAACAGTTTACACGTAGTAGTTCATATTTCTGAATATGTTTAGTTTATTTCATATAGATTCCATTATCAGGTTGACCTCTTCTTCTCTTGTAAATTGGTATTAGGGTTAGAACCACAACCTTGTAAGCTTTCAGAAAGAAACATTGAGAATAAGAGCGACAATTATTAATCTTATATATATATATATATATTAAACCTAGAAATTAGTTTTTATTATAGATAAACCCTTTTTGTTCTATGATGATAGACACGAGCCCGATATTGTTTTTCACATTACCTCAGGCTAAACCTAGTGGTTTCGGCAATATCACTTCGATAAAATCCATTGGTGATTTGGCGGTATTTGATCTCAGGACATTATGGACCGAAATCCCGCTCTCTAACCACTAGACCAGCTCGCTCCCCATTTTTGGGAAGCTAAACTATTTTTGATGTACTAGAAGCTATGATGGTTGTGCGCTTGGATTAGCATGCTTTATACCAATATTTAACGTGGAAGTTGTTGGCTTTGCTCGTAGAGTTCAAAGCAGTATTGTAATGAAAGAAGGTTGCATTAAACCGAATAACAGGGTTCTTGAATATCTTAGCATATTAAGCTCTCCTAAATGGCCCGTAAAATAAAGCTCGATGTTCAGTTATGATGCTTTTGTAGTTTCATATTCTTTGGCAATGCACCGTTCATGCTATCCGTTTATGTAGTAATCAAATACAATAACTGAATATAAAAAATTGAAAAATAATTGTATTGCTGTGCGTTAGTTTTTATTACATCCTTGTAGTAAATTTATATAATTAAAACTTAAATTACGACCACAAAAATCCACGTGTTTTAAGACTTTTGAGCGTTTACGCGTTAGAAGCTACTACTAAACGCTATATTTATTTAAAACGATTTAGTATTTGTTTTTTTTAATACATTAAAAACATATTTATAACCCAAAAAACTCAAAATATAGTTAGAATTTACAATTCTTTTATAATCACATATTATTATAATAATACGGTGTAGTAATACTGTAATTTATCCCTTAGGATTCTAAAACCCATAAATGTTCAAACTAAACATTTGCCAACTAAATTAATATGTCAACCTTTTAAATTTATATTTAAAGTTTTACTTAATTGAATGTTATTGTATATCTATAACTCTGAGGATAAAACGTTTCAATTAAATGATTTTTGTTTGTTTTTCTACGAACACATTATTACAGGTACAGCGGAAATTACATTGGAACCACAAACACATACTTGACTATTCAAGACTGTAAAAGAGTTAAATAATATATAGTTAGTTAATAAATAGTTAATTTTTACATGGAATGAACCAAGTCGTGCATTTTACTTAACCCTCTGTATACAAAAATAAATAAATAACGCCTTTGTTAGCCAGCGTACATCAGATACATAGTTCTGTTTTTCATGAAAACTGTTGTTAAATTATACAAATAAATTCAAATACATGATCCTTTTCCTCGCCAAGGCTCGTGCCTTAAATTTACTACTCATGTCGTTAACACTATCATTACTCAATCGTTGCATAAACTACTATTACATACCGTACTTATTAAAGCGACAAATGAATTGTAACTAGCGTTGCCCACAGAACTCCAAAACTATAATTTATCTTATATAAAAGGAATTATCGGTACGTCAAAAAATATAAAACTAAAGATTGTTATTCTGTTCCACATTAATACTTGAGGAATACATTCCTTGTTTTAATACATGTTTACGTCTGGTAATTCTTAAAGGAAGTCACATATTCAATTTGTGTCTCAGAATATTGTTTGAAAACAAAACATTATGGACACAAGCTTACCATAAAATAGAGATATATTTTTCGTCGGCAGAGCTTTTAAACGTAACTGGAGTTTCCGATAGACATGTAACTTATAAATAAATTAAATTGTTGAAACCTACATTTGAGTTTCGCCTTAATTGTGTATTAATGGACGCCAAATCACCAATGGATTTGATCTTAGTGATATTGCTGCAACCCCTAGGTCTAGCCTGAAGTAATGTGAAAAACAATCCCGAGCTCGTGCCTAGCGTCCTGGGACAAAATAAATACTTATACTTTTCTGCGCATTATAAAAATCAATCCCCACTGAAACAGAATCCAGCACTCTAGCCGTAAAACTAAGGACTTGAAACTAAATAAATACATTTCAGATCGTGCAATGTTACTTTTTTTCAAATCAAAGTTGAGTTAGAATTTGCTCCAAAGGTTTATAACATCACATCTGATGATTTACTTAAGAGTTTACCTTTCTTTGAGTAATCAAACGTTTAGTCTTTTGTTCAAAAGAAGAAACACCTGATATTTACTTTCAATTCTTTGTTTTTTTTAAATAATCCGAATATTTTCTCTGTAGTTTATTTTCTTTTATTCCCCGTCACTTCAAGGAAAGTACAATTCTTCATTTTTTTATACATGTTTTATACTTAAACTTTCATACTCTTTGCACAGTTTTCCTTAAAATGACACTTAGATGAACTCAACCCAACACAATCATAGCTGTTCTAGACTGTCATTTATTCATTGGTATGTAATAATTTAAATCGTTTTAAATTTGTGATGATTTATTTTTTCAGCATCTGCCAGTTCTGCCTTTTGTTAATAGCCCAGTTATCTATATAATCTTAAGTAACTACTGTTCTCAGTACGTGAAAATTGAGAAAGTGTTTTAATGTCATAGATGATTGTATAATAGTAGTTTACGCAACGATTGCGTTAAGTGAGTTTTTACGACACGAGTAGAAAATTTAAGAGCCTTGGCGAGTGCCTTAAAAACTTCTACGAGTGTCGTAAAGACTATTAACGCGAGTTGCGTACACTACTTTACCTACGACCGTTTTTTAATTACTATCAATCCGGATTTAATTACTAACAATCACTACTGATAACTTTTTAGAGAGGTTATGTTTTCGTGTATTGTCATTGCCACTGAAAGTGATGCAACGACTTGTTGTATAATCAGCTGATTTCCTGTAATTACGTGTTTGTTAAACTTCGTTAAATATTACATTGCTAGCAGCATTCTTACCATAAATAATATTGTATCAGGTACAATTCGGCAAATATTTAATTTATTTTTGGACTTCCACCAACTTAATTAAGAATACGCGAGTATCAACATGAACAAGTTGGATCAACAATTAAATTGGTCAACTGATCAGCTGATCAGCTGATTAGTTGACGTTCGAAGCATTACAATTTTAATTCTTTTCTCCCAATACTTGAACCTCATTGGTCCGTTACCTGTGTGGATATGAGAAAACTATGCGGATATGAAATGAAACTATGCGGATATGAAAGTAAACAGCTGTAAAGTGAAACTTTTCAATTCTAAGAACTGGACTGAAATGGCTACTTTAAAAAACGGTCGTAGGTAAATAGGTTTTTGCAAGTTCAAGATTTACTTTACAATTTAATTCTATATGTCTATTGTTGTGTGTAATTTTAAAGCACGTCCGTAACACTAATATATAACAGGTGCCTTAGAGACATACTCTAACTAAAACAAATTCACAGCTATTTTTATAGTATTACTTTTAACTACTACACTACGACTTCTTTGAAACAAAAATGTCGATAAATAGTGAAAGTTCAACCAAATATCGTTTACACGAAGAGGAGACTTAGCAATGACACTCGATAGCTTATCTGCTAACCACACTACCATCTCGGGGCTGGCTCATCCACGAGGTACATGTATAGTGGTGAAATGTATTAATAAAACTCACGATTATTTATGTATAACTGAATGAAAAATATATTTACAATACCTTAGCTACAAACTCATATTAGGAATAGTAATAATAATTCAAGTACTGATAACATATTATCGGTGTATACAGACAGGTGCAGGTATTAATAGTATATAACAGTAGCACAAAACGGAACATGAGACAGTATAAGTTATTCTCCATATACGAATTTATCCTTGAAGTGATGTTAATGCCTTCCTTTAAATATTACAATTAAATAAAAAATATAAAAAACCTAATAACATTAACCTATTATCATCTCTATTGAAACAGTATTGAACATAACTTATTACTAAGTAACTTATCAATAGTAACTTATTGAACATTTATAGCTGTCTATATAATAATGTATAAATATATAGATATATGATTATTTGTATTAACTTGAAATGCGATAACATTTTAAGAAAAGAAGCTTGAGTTTACCTCAGAAGAATTTTGATCACCACAGGTTCGTATCAATTAGGTGTCAAATATAGTATTCTACATACAGTAATTTGATGCTCTGATTATACCGCAAATTGGTCCACTGTCAATTATTTAATAGTGCTTCCTCGATAATTTTGGACCATTGTACGGGTATGGCTTAAAATATAATAAGGAAAATTGTAAATAAAATTAGTAAATTGTTATTAGTAATGTATCGAATGTTTATATCCAGTAGCTTGACACAATCCAATCTAAGTTAAGTTCGGAAGCTTGCCGTTCTAATTCAACAAACTCAAAGTCTCAATACACAAAATTATAACTTTAACGTTGAATACCATGTGAATATTTCATCAAATATCGTTACCAAACAATTAATGCCAAAACATTACTTTGCATTATAACCATACATAAATTCCAACAAACCCTTAGAATAGTAAACAATCAAATCGTTTGTTTGAAAATACTCGATGGATGGTTAAAAATATAGTGAACACTTGATTAGGTTTGATTTGAATTCTTTAGTAGTGTTTATGTTTATTATTTATGTAGTCCGCATGAGAACCACTCATTTATGTTTTGCCTGAACCGTCAGATAGACTATCAGTCATCATATCTCATCAATGTAAAGCCGATTACCACATTTGATGGAATGTCATTAAATATTAATCGACGCAGTTTGATTGAATCTACCGTAGGCAGTCTACTTCGCAATGTGTTATTTACGATTTGTCCATGCACATACTATATTATAATATGAGTAAAGTTTGAATATGTGTTACTTCGATCTGGGAATCGGTACCAAGGACTCTCTTTATACTTCGGTGTAACTAAATTCTGCGTCAAAATTAAGTTCTAGACCAGTGGTATAGCCAGGAAAAATCTATTTTCGCCATAATATGCATATACAAACACAATTTAACATTGACATTATAGAATGCCAGTCCACCGTTACAGTCGACGCAACATTGTTTTATTTCATGAACTACAATCGTAAACATGATTCTAACATATGTTTAAACAGAGCGAAAGGAAGGAACATTCAGAATCATACCATAGAGCATAATATACTACCATGGATTAAAGGAGACTCCTTTAAACTATGATACTAATCAAATTAATACAAAATTAGGCCTATGTCAAGTAGTGAAATTAATGAGGGAATAAAATGGAATACTCTTTAACTTTAACTCATACCTGTTTTTTATACACAGGGTGTTTATACAAGAATGGTGGGATTTTAAACGGTCGTTGCTGATAAACGGGTTTATCTGATGTCTTAACTGAATCTTTATAGGCACCAAGACTCTTATATTTTACACATGAAGTGTTGATTTAGTTATGTCCAACTGAAGACTTCGGGCAACCGATTTTTTGAGCTTCTGATGCAGAATTGTCGGATTTCTTCGACTATGTCATCGCTTGTTTTTAGCCGGCCAGGTGAAGTCTTTTCAAAACACACGGTGCCACGAAACTCATTAAACCAGAGTCAAATTTCTTTATAATCAAGGAGATTTAAATTTAGTTTAATACCAATCGATATAAGCTCTGTGAACCACAGACTACACTCTGTACCGTCTGTTGCGCCATAAATATTGCACACTGGCGTCAGGCGTGTGAGCGCAATAGCGGCCTACCACCGCGCACCTGTTTTGCGCATGCCAAGGTCCAAGTTTTCTCCCAAGTCCAAGTTCTTAGTTATTTTAGCTTCAATTTGACGTATAAAAAGTTTAGTTAACTTGAATAGTTGCCAAGCAATTAACATTTAAAATCCAAGCATTCTTTTATAAACACCTAATGTATTTGTTAGGTTGCAAATTTAAGATAATTTATTTCGACTTTACTATTACGGTATGTTGAATTTCACACCATTCACTAATATTGCAGCTACTACAGTAATAATTTATGGCAAACTGCGCGTCTGAAATATTTTCTCCTGACGAAACACGTACTGTCGCTCGCTAAGTATACAATTGATTTGTTAGCAGGCAACTAATTGCTATTTTACCAATCTCTCTTTTACCTTAGTAAAACCTTGTTATTTTTTGTCGGTTCCAAAAGTGCTTATTCGTTTAATATCAACGCATTTCCCCTAATAATAAATCAACTAATAATTTTGAAATATCCATAGAAACATACGATTAAAAAATATCAAACCAAACTTTTTTTATTTTCCTTGTTCCCACCCCCTTGTAAACATGCGTGTATTCGAATTTTCCAGAAAGAAATGTAAACATTTAAATATGAATTTAAAGAACGGGAGTAGCTCGCTTATATTCCTCAGTTATGTAGAGAAGTGTAGCTGAAGGAGTAATTAAGAGTAAACCCAAACTGAGGTCACTCTGTAATCATCCAAAGTTCAACATCACAGAGACTTGTAAACTCTTGAACCTACAACTCCTCATAAGTGTCTTCTTGCTAAATAGTGCAGTAGAAATAACTGAAAATATAGCTTAAGGTGGAACTAATTGCAACAGAAATTATTCTTGCTGTGAATGGTAGGTAGTATGCTTCTAATCAACATACTAAAACTATACATCCGTACTGTGGCGCAAAATACGTTTTTTTGGCCGGCATCTTGAAAAAAAATTTCAAAATTTTAATATTCGTAAAAATAACTTTTTGGGTATCGAATTATAGGAAATTTAATGCTGAAAAATGTTATAATAGTGGTTATAAGCACTATTTAGAAATACGATCGTAGTACAAAATACCCCTGCCGCAGCAAAGCTGCAGACTAAACGAATTTCCATTTGTCTTAATTGATTTTCAAATAAATCTAGTAATTCAGTTGTAAAAATCTTTGTACCTAGATCTAGAGTTCTACTAGACCGATTTTATTGCCTAATGGCTCGTTGGAAAGCTTAATTCGTGTAGATTTTCAAATAATTATGATAATTTGATTTTTTTTTTAAGATTTGCTAGGTGAAGCCAAGATTTGTTGAGGTTGCAAGCATGATCTTTTGACTTTAAATCGATTATAAATAACTCCATTTTGAAACAATATAGGTTGTTTGTGATTTAGCAGTGTGCTTTAGGTAGATCCGATCTTAATAATCAATAATTCCAATGAAAGCTGGTATTTCACTGAAGGTTTTTAGATAAAAAAAAAACATATAGGATATTTTAACTGCTGGAATACATTTTTAATTGAAGTAAAAAATGGAAAATCCAATTTATCCTCGTATTTTTTTCGTAGAGTAATACATTTGATGGATAATGTGATGATGCTTGATGACAAATATGTCCTTGCATAGCTTTGAGACCAAAATTATGAAAATCGGTCCGGTAGAAGAGCCAAACGAACTCGAAAAAAACCAAATTTATCTCCCGTAAGTAATGTACAGGGAGGCAGTTTGTGCATAACTCGAAATATACGTCAAAATGAGTGCTGATGCTTGATGGCAAATCTATGTTGCGTCCATACCTTTAGCTTTAAGCCGGATTTACACTATGTAGCAAAACCTGCTATATAACTTTTGCTATATAACATTGCTTTATAACTTTTGCTGTATGAACAATTTACGGACAATTTTTGTGATTCTATGGTGCTCGTGCTATATGTTATATGTAGCACAACCTCATTCGCATTCCGTATCGAAATGTGCGTTGAAGAGACATTGTTCGTGACAGCTATCGCGGGGATCTTGGAAGTCAGAGAGAGAGAGGCGGAAGCGAAGATTTTAGCAAGTTTTAGGTTCGACCACTTCTTGCTTCGAGATATAAGTACAGTATAGCAGATTTATTACGGGACCTAAAGTATGACCAATACGCTGACAGTCCATGATTAAAACGGGAAATACGGCTTCAAAAACGTTTTACGTATAACCACAACGCCGGTTGTCCACAGAACAGTTCAATTAAGTTTATAATTGCATCCCGATCCTACGCACTTTTCGTCACTTTCCGTTTCCAGTCCTTCCATTCTAAAAAAAGATCGCTGAGCAAAACCGTCCGCACCCAGGAGGCTACAACTGTGAACTGTTGGCACTAAATGATAGCAGATGCTAGGCGAAAAAATATATGTATATAATTTCTAAATGTGGCAATGTTAGATGTAGCTCGTATTTCTTTTGCTATTTACCAACTCCCGATGGATATGGATAGAACAATTTTAGCTCAATATAGCAGGATATGCTACATATAGCAGTGTTATATAGCACTTTTGAAAAGTTACTTTTTCTTCTTCTAGCAAATTTTATACAACATTGCTAGATGTTACACAAATCTGCTAAATAGCAGGTTTAGCTACATACAGTAGTGTAGACCAGGCTTAAAATCAAAATTATGAAAACCGGTCTAGAAGAGCTAACCCGACTTGGAAAAGAAAAACCAATAGTTTTTTTAATGGCAATAATTGATTTACCAATATGTATAATCTAATCATACGAAACATGAATTAATAATTTAACAGCTTATCGTTATATTTTTATTTAATAGATTTTTCTTTGATTAAATATTGTTGTTAACAGTTTGCATTTGTGTTTAAAGTGTGTTCCTTATGTTAAGTGTGTGATTCTAATGTTATGTGCTTAATCTGTACCAAATATTAGTGAGTAAAGTGGTGTATGGATTTTATAACCTTTATTTTACTAGAGACCGTTGTATTTAACCCACAATGGGCTCTGTTGCTAGTCTATTAAATAAATAACATTAGGTTTAACGAAACGAGTACCAAGGTTTGCTGCTACAAGGAAACTAATTAAGTGTGTTTTAGTAAAATATTAAATGTTTAGTATAAAATAAATAAATCTGCAAAGTTTTAACAAAATATATCCATAAAGAAGCAAAATACAACATTTTACAATATTCTCCATAAGAATAACATGGGGATTTAAAATTCCCAATTTTTTGAATTTTCTCCGTTACCAATAACCGTACAAAAACACTTTTCTATACTTAACTATTTGTTTTTTAAGCTCTTTTAAAAGGTCTATAGAGAGAAATTGGGAAATTTCATGTTTTAAGGGTCAAAAATTAAAAAGAAAAAAATGTTAAAAGTATAAAATAACTTTTAAATAAAAAAAACTTTTAAATGGCACGTTTTAAACGCACCTTTTTTCACCAATAGTGCATCACCGTTAACAGTATATTTTAAATTCAACCATTATATTCTTTTCCAGCATAAAATCTTCTATAAATTGATACCAAACCAGATTTTTTAACAGTAATTTAAAATTAAACACTTTTTTTAAATGGTGGCCAAAAAACCGTATTTTGCGTAACAGTACAAATGTATATTTTAGTATGTTTTTTATAAGTGTATTACCTACCATTTATAACTGAAATAATTTATGTTACAATTAGTTCCACCTCCAACACTATTTCTACTGCACTAAAACGTTCTTTGCTGTATAGGACACAGTCATAGTTACACTTGCTAAATACAGCGTATTACTATACAATATTTACACTAATATCGACATATGGATATCTGTTTTTACTATACATTACATTACGTTACGTTTCAATTGCATCGTAATTTTCTGCAAATTTACTATAACAGATAATTAGTAGAATATACAGGGTGACAATTAAGTCATAGGACGACTTTATAACTCAAAAACGAAAATATACATCACAATCAAATTAAGCATATCATCACTAGTAATAGTAGGCTACATTTTTGTGTACATGATGATCAGATGTCACCTATGGGGGACGGCCCATAGGGAGTAAGTTTAAAATTTTAAATGTAAGCATAGGTTGATATGTATATTTTTTATTGGTCTTGTTGATCCAAAAACAATGCCCCAAACTGGACCTGTGTCTTGAAACACTATATTTTAATAACTGGTTTTATGTAATTATGTAATTATGTAATTTGGACTGTTCTTTAAGATGATTAGGGCACATGCACGACGAGTTTTTGATCAAAACATTATGTATCGTCATTGTATCTGAAACACTTTGTTGTGTGCGATTATTTTGATTATTCCTCAAATGTGACAATGGTTGCCAATCTGGCCACTTTGACCCAAGGGTAATAATTTCCCTGAATTCCAATCCACTAACCAATTTTGTGTTTTCCTTATTCTAATCGTATTATTTAAAAACAAAGCTATTGTTTTTCTCCCAGAATTGATTCTATAATGGCAAACACTCAGAAGCTATTCAAACACGGTAGAAAGTTACTGGTTGACATTAAATATGTATGTTTTGTTACAACCCTTTAAATACAATATTAATCTGTGTCCAATAAAAACTTATTTTTGGGCACTTTGTCTGCTATTCCGTTTTTTTTGCATTTTGCTTGAATTGTATGAGCCAAAAAATGAGTAAATTAAACTTATGCCATTTGGTATTTAGATATTATATGAACCAATTATCGTAGTAGGCCTACTGAATGCGAAACTATTACAATTTTCTTATATGGCTACTTGAGAAAGCTCCATAGAACAGCGGCTACGAGTGGGAACGAATCCAAGCACATTCTACCGGCGCTGTTTTCCTCGTGACCACAGCTGGGGGCTTAAAGGACATTTTATTGCGGAAAAGGAATAAAACCTGCTATATTTTGAGATTGCACGGAAATACCTCGCCAACCGTAAATACTGTGTACAGCCATCCAATCTGAAAAGATCTCTTAAGTAAAGGGTGCAGTGTACATCCTAAGATTAGGTACGCATGTAAAATGTGTTATATGTACAACTGTCCCTAAAAAGTACACAATTTGATTATTTTACTTTTAGCATGTTTAGTACTGACGTTTTCTTAAAGGCTAATTATTGTAAAACCTATTGGCAACTACAGTAATTGTAAATGATAAAGAAATGTCTTGATATCTGCTCAATAGTCAAAAATCTGTTTTTATCATCAATTTAAGCAAATTATTTAATAAATGTAACCAATATATTTTAGGTTGAAATATAAAGTAAGAAAAAAGTACGAAATCGGTACTCACTCTTCAGCTAATAAAAAAGGGCTCATATTCATCAAATGTCACAAGTGGATTTGCAATAAACGATTTTACCAATGCTTTTGAGTGACGTTTTTATCACATGTCGTGGTTCACAACGGTTTTGAAACAAAAATCCAAAAGGAATAACGGAGGTATTACTGCAACTCTGAATATCAATGCATTCAAACCGTCAGAAGGATTTCAGTACAAAGTCCTGCCGTTATCGTTTGCATATCTTCTTACGCACAGATGATATTTCTGTTTACTTTTGTTATGGAAAACGTGGCATTTCCCATAGTAGAAATATTTTATATTAATAACAAACTTTAAGATATTAGTAGATATTTCCAAGATGAGAATTCCATGTAAAATGTGTTTGTCACTTAATGCAGTGAGAAGAATATATTATATTGGAGTTCATTTGGTAATACAGCGCGGAGCTTTTTGAAGTATCAGTAACTATTTAAAGCAGTAAATGGTGTTTAAGTATTAGCCTAATGATCAATTGACTAATATTACTTGACTGATTTAGATATATCTTATAATTAAAACACAATATTCAAACAAACACCAATCCCAATTGAAAATACTATACTCTTAGTATAGAACTAAACATACAGGGTGAGTTTAATCAACATAACGTTCAATAACTATGTACACTTGTATTATTACAGTAGTAGTTCTTGGAGGCTAGCGGCAATCTTGGATGATTTCAAACCGCTATTAAACCCTTTAACATTATTACTTATCACCAAAAAATATTTTATTGCACTGTGAGATTAGAAATGTTGTACTGTACCTACTTTTGCAATTGTTTGATCAGTTATAATGTCTAGACTACATGGACTCGAAAAATGTGACCATCACCAAATGAATTTCAATGTTATTAGTAAATTCCTTAAAACTTGATCAATTTAGTAATTAATATTACTACTGCCTATACAGCTTATTCTAAACATGTTCGTAGAAACGTTTACATGTGAAGTAAGAAATAAACCCTGATAACTTGGTAATTTATTTTCACAATAAAGTTATCAATGACAAAAGATTTTTTAAGAATTGAGAATAACAAAAACTTTAATAAATATTTCATCATTAAATATGAAAATCAATAATTTTTTATCATATAATTACAGTTATACTTATTTATTTTTTTGATTAAATAGTTTGTTGAAGTTCTGTTATTTAAAAAATATACATACAAACCATACCATTGACTACGTTTCACCAAAACTTATTATACTGTAAACTGACTATAACTTACCCATTGTTGGAAGGTGAGAGTTCCTGATATAATATCCTATTCATTGTTATCAGCCTTTTTAATTTCTGTATATCCTCAACCACCCAGAATTTGCTGACGAATAATGGTCAAGCATACTCATCACTGCTAGGAGTAATGCTCACAACCACTGAATCATATTGTATGTTTGTATTCGTATGAAAGGTCACTACAATTAAGGGGTACTTTTCCTCAAAATACCCACGGTGTTTGCAGATAAGTGGGCCTGTAGCTTAAGGCTCCTACACACCACTGTTAATTTAAAAGTTATATTTGCAATGGCAACCCTTGTCACCAAGCAAAAATCGATTCATTGCGTGGTTCTTTAAAACTCCAAGTATTGTTTTTTATTATTTTTCGTTTATTTCTGATTAATTGCAAAATACATTATTATAGATAAAATACCATTTGTAATTTCCGAAAAACCTGACTTTATAATTAGACTGTTTTGTTTAACAAACAGTTCAGTTTTCAGAGCAGTTGAGTATTTCGTTTGATCTATTCAATAAAATTGAATTCAACAAACCTGTGAAGCTGTAACTGTTCACACGCACATCTCTCCCTAAGTTTACGATTCATAAATATGCGAAAGTTTATTAGCTTGTGTGTTTGCCAAAAGGAAATCAACACACAATCCCACCAGATACAGGCCCAGGATTTAACAGCTGCTCAGGGACAGATCGCACAACGTCTCCCCAGAGACTTGTATAAAACTGTCACATGTTATAGTCGTGATACAAAACGTACAAACCGTAACGTACGTGGTGATTCAATATGAATTTTAAAACAGTTACGCTTAGTGCTAAAAAAGTTTAGATATTGTGTGATTAATTAAATCTAGAATTTTTTAACGGTTAGATAGAATTTTAATTCATAAGATGACCACACAAGTTGAATCAAAGGTTAAACAAATTTAAAGAAGTATTGCTAAAAATGTTAAAGACAGACAAGACTTTAAAAAGACAAAAATTAATAGACTTGACTAAAAAGATGTGTATTTAAATTGGATAATGTTTACAAAATCATCATAATAATAAAACGTATGTTAGCTCAATTAAATAAGAATGAAGTACCTTTGGTTGTTTTTATGTCCACAACTCTTATAACGCCATCTTTACCTTGGTAAATGGTTGATATTTTCCCAAGAGGCCATGAATTTCTTTGATTATCTTCTTCTACTAATATAGCCAAGTCCCCCTTGAGGTGGTTCTATTCTTTTGTGCCACTTGCAACGTCTTAATAAACAGGGCAGGTATTCGTGGACCCAACGCTTCCAAAAACTATCCAAAAGTGTTCTTACGCGGGCTAGTTGTTTCTTACATAGTTTATCTTCATCAATATTTATTTTGTAGACTTCGCGTAGAAAGTGGTTTGGTGTGATCGGCTCAGGGTCCAACGGGTCAATTGATACGTGTGTGAGTGGACGTGAGTTAATAATAAACTCCACGCGAGTCAAAAACGTCTGCAGTTCTTCATCTTTCGGGTACTGGGCTCGCATGACACTTTTCAACGCTGTTTTTACTGACCTTATCAGTCTCTCGCAACATTCCCCCATGTGTGGTGCACAGGGGGGAATGAAATTCTATTTAATCCCACTCTTTACGACTGGGCGTTGAATCTGGGCGTTATTTAAAGACTTAACAGCATTACGAAGTTCATTGTCATTAGTGGACGATTCAATTAACCTGGTCAGTGACGAGAGCTTTGTCATCTCACAGTACCACAACAAGTCCAGCAGTGATAACCAGAGGAATAAGAAGTATTCTGAAATATTCAAAGAAATCAAACAACAAAGAAGAAAACGTATTCTCAAAGTGAAAATCACTGAAGAACTGGTGAGTGTCAAAGTTAGCCTTCGCAAGCCTTGGGCAAAAATAACTATTGCTCCAAAGAAAAAACTAATGAAAAGGAAAAAGAAACTAAATTTTGAATGGTTTGTTCTTGGGGGGGGGGGGGTGAGAGAAAATGTAATAATCTATGCCTGCCTTCTTTTTATTTAACTAACATATGTTTTATTAATTATTTACGATTTTGTAAATATTATTCAATTTAAATACACATCTTTTTTGTCAAGTCTACTAATTTTTTTCTTTTTAAAGTCTTGTCTGCCTTTAATATTTTTAACAAGTATCATATAATTGTTAAGTTAGGGACGCAATTAATTCGTGTTTTGAGCCAAATATAAACGAATTAAATATTTAGCCTATTAAAATGAATTTTTAAAATTAAAGTAAAATTATTTATTAAAGCAGGCAAAGTTAGGTATTTTAGGCACATGGTATTTTCTTACACTAAATCTTTATAGCGGTAATCTTAATCTGCAGCTTAAAGTTGTTACTGGATTGCTGCTTCTATAGCCAGAGGGCTCATTTGATTAAAACCCCGATTATCTTAGTCAACTTAATCCATTTTCAAGATTTTAAAAAGGTATTGACATTTCCTCGACCCAAACAACCAACCAGTGTTGTATGATCGTGGTAATATACCATTAGGTAACATAACACTTTCAACTGGCTAACTTTAAAAAAATTTACACTTAAATTAATAATTGTTTTTACTACAATCTAATTGTACTCTACTTAACTCTACATAAACTATGTGTGTTTTTAGTCTGTACTCTTCACAATGTTATTCTCAAAAGAAAATTCTTCTATTTTTTATAAAATTTAGAAAAAAACATAATTGATTATTCAAGCGACTGAGTGGGCACGGAAGGATTGCCTTATATATATGCAAAGAGACAAAAAATTTATTTTAGAAGCTGCGTCTGGTTTTGCCACTTTATTCACTCTACTACGTGCGTGGCTTTGTTAATAAAAACATGAATATTTTATCCCTAGATATTTGTTTTTCAAAAGCTATACAAAATGTTTACTTCGAAAAAAGATTAGGTAAACAAACGTAAATTTCCTGGAAAAGCATGTTTTAGGTCTAGAGATGAAGTCTCTAGATCCCAAATTACAATTCAACTTATGATAACAGCCAACGTTATTCGTGTTAACGTTTTGGAAGGTAGCATTGTAAAATAATTAATTCAAGATGACGAAATTAGATAAACACATGATTAAGGTATGATATTTTGTGAAAATGTTTATTTTCAACCTTACGGCCTTTATGTGCAATTAAAATTTAAGTCAGTCACTTTAATAAATGTTAGTATAGAGATATATCCTGTAAATCTAGAAGTTAATATAAATATATTTTGTCAATAAATATTTTACGTTGGGTTGAATTTGTAACAAAGTATTTTAATAAAATAACCAAACGATTTGGTAAAACTAACAAATATCCCGATTTTGATCCAATTGAAGTTAGCTCATTGATTCCGCAAAGTAGTTGAGGCAAACGCCAAGAAAATGAAATTACCCTGTAAATGTAGGCTAGGAAGAACTTTAGTCTCACAGACCATTAAGTTTCTGGTTGAATTATGCTAAGTTATTCATATTGGTGGTTATGAAGCTTAAATGGATCGTATTTTACCTCACGTAAAAAAAAACTCTGTTATTAATTAATCATAACCTCAGACTTTAACCTAATTAAACGGATAACTCAAAACTAGTTATTAATCAAACAAAGTAGTTCCTTGTAACGTTTCTGATTTAATGCAATTGAATAGAGTTTTACTTTTTACACTCACCTTTAATATTTAACGAACAGCAAATCACGATACTTTATGTTTCTGGAATCTCGAAACTAAGAGGTATAATTAAATGGCACAGAACATGTTTTAAATTGACTATGCGTTTTCCATTACTAAAAAAAGTGAGTTATTGCTCAATGATAAGTATTTACTTTTTAAGATACTTACTCAAAGATACTAATTTAAGCTACGCACTTTGGTTCAAATAAACATGTCAGTTAATTCTAAAACTATAACATGCTTTGTGGTTAAGGATACCTAAATGTAAACTTAAACACCAAATCTCAACTGATGAGAATATTTAATAGGAGGTTGTAATCAAAACCATTTCACATTACCTACACAGTGAAGAATTTAGTTGTATGTTTTGTCTTAATCTTAATTTATAATTGATGAACAGAACAAAAATAATTATTCGTGTGTTTCGTCCTTATTAAAAATAAATACACAGGTCTATATATGTTAAACAAAGGTTTTCTTGACAGTTTATTTTTTCGTAAAATCAGCAACTGTATAGAAAGTTTATTAAAAAACAAATTGAAATGGCTACCATTTAGACATCTTGGATTGGACCAAGTTATTTTTTTTCTAACATTGGTCTCTGCTGCCTTCACATACATACCAAGTTTCATTGAGATCAGCTGGATCAACCCACAAATAAAAATGTTTACATATAAATTACCAAGTATCAGATATCTGATTAACGAAGCGATTTTGGAACTATTTCTCTGAGTTTGGCTGTTTACTTACGGGATACCCAATATATCGTACCCAAAGATTTCATATGGGTAATGATGTCATTTGTATATATATTTATACGTAGATGGATACATACCAATTCTAGGCCAAAAAGGAGGAGTAAGAAAATAAAATGAAATATTCCATTTTTGAACACAATTTTGCCATATTTTCGTCATTTTAGACCTATTTTCAGAGTTAAAAAAACCAAAAGAATAAACACATAATTTTGATGAATATTGTATATTAGTCCTAATTTCTATAACCTATAATAATATACCAACAATTAATTAATTTCTATAACGTTCTACCAAACTGACTAATGTTCTAAGCAATATCTCACTTGTACTTATAATAACAACTAACTGAGCAATGAAATATTGTTCATTGTAAGCTTCTGTAGGTAAAATCGTAAAATATAGACATTCACTCTCTTATGAGAGAATCAAGTTCAAAGACATTCGTTAAAAGTTGAACGTGTTAAATTTTTGAACGAACGAGAAGTTCTCCCAAGGCAGCGCTCTCTGTAAGAAAATTACCTTTCCAATTGGTTCAACGATATCGGTTGCCTGGAGCCGAACTCTCTTAGCCTTTATGTTTGAGTCAAAACTATGGTTTTCATAACAAACTGTTGGAAATATAGTTAAACTGTTAATTGTTAGTTGTTAGTTAATTGTCAAATGAGAGGGATAACAAATTTAACGGTGTAAAAGTACTAACATTGGGTTTAGTGTTGCAAATTGGGCATTTTAATTCGTCTCCGAGAACTAACAAATAATGAACCTTTTTACGTTTCAATCACAACTTTATAGCTGATAAAAATATAAGTAATTATACTGTAAAAACTAATATAATCTAAAAGCTTGTTTGAGACAATCTGGCCTCTTATATAAATAACTGCTAACTTGCAATATTTAAAATATATCTATAGCTGATCTATACGATAAAGATTATAACTTACTATAATAACTTAAATAATATGGAGGAACGCATTTGATGATAATTAAAGTTTCTAAACATCATCACATACGTTTACATTAAAAATACACTGCACGCAATGTTATTGCATTCAGAAAACGTTTCACAGCAGTGTATTTTGCAATTCGTTATAATTTCTCTCTGATTTATTACGGCTAAACAATTTTTTTTGTTGTTTTTTATTTTACAGGAAAATCGCTCAATGTAATTTTATTTTAAAAGACCTGTCTCAACAGTTCATTTGGTATATGGACCTTAACCAGTAATAATTAACTTAAAATTTCATTATTCGTTGACAAGTATGAAATTACTTACTTTTGTGTTCTAAATATCTCTGATTCCCATCGTTTTATTACATTTTTACTTGTTTTTCTCAGTGGGATAATTGTACTTGCTGTCGAAAACGACATTTGCATAACTTATGTATACTTTATTGAATATTTCCTATGGAGATGATTATTTTAGTGCCCATTTCTCATATAAGATAATAAAAAATTGGTATTAGTGCTTACTATATATTTTTCACAGCTAACCTACAGCCCGCAGCGGCCACTGTCAGTTTGAACGATGAATATAGACTTGTTATAAAGGGATGAAAATTCAGCATATTATAAGAATTCTTGTGTTTCTATTGGACCTAAAAGGCCAACAAGCTATTTCATGAACTACTAAGTATTTTTCTAAACATTATTTTACAATTTTAATATGAATTCAAACATACTATTTGAATTACAAAATAACTATCAATTTTATACGTGCTATTTCAAAATGTATATTTAATTGCAGTCAAACGTATAGATTTACCTATGATTAGGTCATAAACATAAATGAATTTAGTTTATAAAGTTGCATGAGCAAAGTTAAGGTTTAATTTAGTTTAGGCATGATAAAACTCTCAATTGATCAAACCACTGGTAATTTTGGCTCCTCGAAGCACCTAATGTCAAATTTTACTGCTTGTTAGTCTTTATATCGAAATAATTGGCTCTTTGATTTTATGGTTTCTTGGAGCTTTCAATAGAATAGTGACATAAATCATTTGTCTTATTATCATTTTTAATAATACGAAAATCTTAATTCTGAGCCATATAAATTAAACCTAGAAGGAGATTTTTTTTTAGTTTTACTTTCAATTTATTTTGGTCCAACAAAAAATATAACGTTTACTGCACATCAAAAGTCATACTAAATAAGAATAGATTTTTCTTTTAACTCATTTCCAATTGAATGATCCTTAAAATGTGAATAATAAATCCCTTAATTAATAATTACTAGTGGTCGTCCTGTGGTCGAAATTCAACCAAAAATAATTAATGTACAGACTTCTCTTTTCTCCCCACACTGTAAATAAAACATGTGATTGGAATTTCTTCCATTTGTTTTTATTTTCTGTTTACATTTTGTTGTTATTTCGTCACCATCATGGCAACCCATATGGTCCATGTTAATTTTTTGAAGTTTTCAAATTAATTTTTTGTTCTTATTTGTTAGCCTATTTTAATTTTTAAAAGCATTCTGCACATCTACAGGAAAATATCTTTCCAACGGTATGCGTAGATTTTCCCTGCGATGCACACGAGCTGATAAAAAAGGTTTTAAAGAAACATGCTTGCCTATTAATATATAGATAGATTTAACAAAAAATTACAGTTGTAAACAATAAAATGGTTTACTTGTACCCACAATGGTTATATCACTGGACCAAAATAAGGCACTCAATACTCGTGTATCAATCAATCTTTTAACTAAAGCTCGTGTTGTACTTACATTATCACTCCCTGGCCAGTCTTGCCAATGTTGGATTAAACAAAGTCCCACAGGGGAAATAACTGTGTCAAATAGATGCTACATATTTTATACTGCGTTCATCTTTTGCCTCATTTGCACTAAACGATTGCCTGGCTGTTTGTGGTCGTAGTAATATTCCTAGTGTTGATTGAACGTAGTTCTTAGAACATTAATTGTTATTTAAAATCAAATGGATTTCATAACAATATTTATTATTACTTGTTTGGAATAAGCAAAGTCATTTAGATCCAACTAAGTATATTGACTGAGTGTAAAGGCGTGGATGTGTTTTCTATGTACCAAAGATTTGATATTATAAATACTCTCAAGGTTATATTGAATAGGTGTAAAATAACGTGCCTAGGTAATAGTAACCTGACTTTTCTACGAGACGAAAATTGAAATCTCGTATCAATTGAGTGAAAACCCAATTGAGTTTATTATTTTTTTTTGTGACTAGACTTTTAAAAGACAAGTTCGCGAAAGCGTTCATCTGTTTTAATCACTATAATAGTCAAAGTTTGTATGTCTTTTCATGCTTATAAAATGCCTAGTGACTTATTACCTCTGAACTACAGACACATTTTATAAGCTTGCCTCACTCTTTCTCACAAACTGAATGTAGGGGTTATCTCTTAAGTTGCAGAAGTCTTGGTTGTCTTATTAATATTTATTGGATAATTAGTCATATGACAACACTTATTTGGATATTAGATTAGTTCTAGGGATTGTTTTTAAGAACTGATTGAAATGCTGTGTTACTTAGAGGCCTCCTGGCTCCTGGTCATATAAAATGTAATAGAAATTCAAAACCTAACTAAGTGCTAAACCTTTCCCTCTGAAAAGAATTGGCAGGGACGAATGCATATTTATTACCAGAATTTGATATATCATGTCAGTATTTAAAGTCATGTCGTTTTCTAAGAGTTATATATTATCTATTGATGTCTTACCTCTAAGCCATGGTAAACCTTAGGGGCTAACTGGCTCACCTAATGCTTCTCGCTCGCTGAACGCCTGTTTTATCTTTATGCTTAGACAAGAAGATAGCTTTACCTCCGACTAATATCAAACCATGGAGATTTATCTGTTAAAGTAGTGATAAATAATTTCATTTTAATCATTAAGATTTAATGGATGTTTACATTGAATTAAATATATGTATCAACAAGCGATGTACTATTTTAAATTAGTACTTTTGAATTGATTTATGTTACTCCTGACTACAACTGAACATACTGACAAATGGCGTTTACAACTCTACTTAGGCCAGATCAAGGTAATGTGTGTAGTTTACATGTATAAGATACAACTTTGGTTGGTCCAGATTTAGACTGAATACGAGGGTACAAAAGCAACACAGCAACACAACAAGATAACAACATACAACAGCAACATAGCAGCACAGCACTGCTACTGAGACCTCTTTAAATACCCTATGTCGGGGAAGATGCTGGCAAAGTTTCTATAATCAACGGGTACTTGATTTTTCTTTTATTAAAATAAAGTAGACTTGGATAGCGATATTTTTAGTATGTGGTTGTCTCAGCAAGTTCCGTTACTATGATGCAAATAACTTTAGATAATTGAAATATTTACAATCCTGGTTGCTTCCAACAGAACGCTCAATTAATACGGTCATAATAAAAGGTGTTAAAGTCACTTGCTTGACATTCATTATAAAAGTTGAAAATTTAATGCAGACGTAGTATTGTATACATCAAGTCATACAAAATTATTCATACATCGTTCTAGTGACAAATAAATCTCAAGGATCATTGACATATTGTTTTTTTATTTTTTTTTTAGGTACCGTTTGAAATCTTGTCCCTTGGTTTGTTTTATATTAAAGTTACCGGCTGTTAATCTTACTGTTAACCGTTTTACTATTTAAACCATATTTTCCTTCAACTTTTTTTAACACTCTCTGTACACTTAATGTTGAAAACAAAGACTTAAATTTACTTTTATGGAGGAACCATATGATCCTTCAACGATAGTAATAGATTAGTGGCAAATACACTGCAAGCATTTTTTTTATGGAAGAGAAATGTTGTTGACCGATGAGTTAGTGCTGAACGCTGATAACCTCGTCACTGCCATCAGCGTGTTGATGTCTGTATGTGCGTCAGCACTCAGCGTTTGCTGACGACAAACTGATACGAATAAACATCTAGTGTTGTTACTCACGTACATAAGAATATTACAAGCTATAGTACTCTGTATTGTGTTATAGTATCTTCCCGTGTCTACGTTTAAAATATGTCATCCAATTATAAGGATAAATAAAGGTAAACTACGACTAAATTTTATACTGTAATGTTTTATACATACAAATACATTATATCATAAAAATACAATATTCTAACCTGTTGATAAAATTAAATGTCCATAATGAATGGCATCAAGTACCTAAATGGATTTTTATACCGGGGTCAAGGCTCAGGGCACAAAAACGTTAAAGTAATACATACATTGCAAAAGCAGTATAGCATTATTAACAAAATACATAATAGCCTTGGTAAAAATAGTAAAATAGTTTAATGTATGTTTATACATGTAAATAAGCAAAGACTGTGTACACATTTGAAATTTATAATTTAATGTACTTTAAACCCTGGTATTTGTGTTATACAGAAAACTTGTGCATGTCTTGTAATCTTGTGTAACTCAACTAACTACTACAATAGGATCTCCATCTTTCAAGCGTCAAACTCACGAGACATAAGTTCTGATTGGTTCACTTAACTGATTGAAATCCTTTTATTAAACTGGTTCAATTTGTGGTTCACAACAGAACTGTTTGGGTATGATACTTTTACTTAGCCTTAATGCAACAGAGTTTGCGGTTATTTTGCCTTGTGAAATAAAGACTATATTGTGTCAAATTATAGCATAGCTTTTTGTAAAGGGAGTTCTAAGATAAAAGAACTGAGAGTACTTTCCTTACCATGGATTATTTATTTGTTTTATTTCACGACAAGTGAACATACAGTTAATGACGGGCTCCGGCTATCGAGGCATAGCAATATCACGTAGCTACAAGCCACTAGGTCATGTGGCCCAACAACTTAAGTAGTCCAGTCGTGCCTAATGTTATTTAAATAGGGAATAAATGTGATATTTTTAAGGAGACATTTTAGTGTAAATCCAATGAGGCAAATGGAAATTCGCTTAGTCTGCAGGTTTGCTGCGGTGGGGGTATTTTAAATACTAGAGTTGGTTTTAATGGTTTAGGTCCCTCTTTTGTTTTTGCCTTGTTACGTAGAAATATACCTTACGTACTTCGTCCAACTATGTGTAATTACTTTTACTACCTACATAGTAAAATACAGCATTGTATGATTTTCATGGCATAGGATAGTATTTGTAAATTTCGAAAGTTTTCGGTCTATAAAGAGGTTATAAAGAGTTCAAATGAGTCTTGTAATAATATGGGGTTACATTAAACCGAATAACAGGCTCTTGAATATCTTGGCGTTATCAAGTTAAATGGTCCGTAAAAAGTCGTCTTTCAGATATAATTAATATGATTGGTAGTGAAGTTAAACAATGAAGAATTATGTTAATTGACAAAAATGGTTTAGCTAAACAAAGATAAATAGAGATGAGCAGCAAAATAGTAGTAATATAATTTACTTAAATAAAAAAAATTCAATGGTATTACAGTTCTTGTTACGTAGTCATAAAGTTAGTACTATTAAGAACATCATGAGGAATCTCTCTGTAGCAGTTGTTCTAATCAAGTTGTTAAAAATAATATAATCTTATATATTAAAAAAATTTGGGTTTTCTTTTCCGTGTTTGTTTGGCTCTTCTACCCGACCGATTTTCATGATTGAGGTCTCAAATTGAAGCATTGGCATTGCCATCAAGCATTGGCATATAATTATTTAAAGTATCACTCGGTTTATACGTAAACTAAATTTGCTTCCCATGCATTTATTATGGGAGTTAAATTTGGTTTCTCTTTGCCGAGTTTGTTTAGCTCTTCTACTCGACCGATTTTCATTATTGAGGTCTCAAATTGAAGGTATGCACGCACAGATTAGCCATAAAGCATCGGCATTTATTTATCTATAACCCCACTCGGCATATTCGGAAACGAAATTTGCTCCTCATGTAGGCCTATGTATTATGGGAGTTAAATTTTATTTTTATTTGCCGAGTTCGTTTGGCTCTTCTACCCGACCGATCTTCATGATTGATGTCTCGAATTGAAGGTATGTACGCACAGATTTGCCATCAAGCATCGGCATATATTTATCTATAATCCCACTCGGTGTATACGGAAACGAAATTTGCTCCTCATGTAGGCCTATGTATTATGGGAGTTAAATTTGGGTTTTCTTTGCCGAGTTCGTTTGGCTCTTCTACCCGACCGATCTTCATGATTGGTGTCTCGAATTGAAGGTATGTACGCACAGATTTGCCATCAAGCATCGGCATATATTTATCTATAACCCCACTCGGCATATACGGAAACGAAATTTGCTCCTCATGTAGGCCTATGTATTATGGGAGTTAAATTTGGGTTTTCTTTGCCGAGTTCGTTTGGCTCTTCTACCCGACCGATCTTCATGATTGGTGTCTCGAATTGAAGGTATGTACGCACAGATTTGCCATCAAGCATCGGCATATATTTATCTATAACCCCACTCGGCATATACGGAAACGAAATTTGCTCCTCATGTAGGCCTATGTATTATGGGAGTTAAATTTGGGTTTTCTTTGCCGAGTTCGTTTGGCTCTTCTACCCGACCGATCTTCATGATTGATGTCTCGAATTGAAGGTATGTACGCACAGATTTGCCATCAAGCATCGGCATATATTTATCTATAATCCCACTCGGTGTATACGTAAATGAAATTTGCTCCACATGTATTTCTTATGGGAGTTAAATTTGGTTTCTCTTTTCCGAGTTCGTTTGGCTCTTCTACCCAACCGATTTTCATGATTGAGGTCTCAAATTGAAGTTATACAAAAAAATGAATGATAAAAAATGAATTTAAATTCTGTATGGTGTGTACAAAACTATCCACTAGGTTGCAGCTCCAATGCTATGTAAATCTGTTTGTAAAATCCAAAAAGCTACTGTCTTTTTTCAGTTTATAATTATAATCACCATTGTTTAAAAAGATGGCTTTACCGTTGGTATAAAAACTGCTTTTGTAATGGCCACCAAATGATGAATGTTTTATAGATGTTATGTAATTTTGAGATTATGCTGTTGTGTTTCTGGTGTGACTCTGGGTGTTGTTCTGCTAGTGCTTGTGCTACAGTTTACATTATGAGTAAGTACTTACAAGTAACTATTTATTAAAATTAATACTACTTTGAACGTGTATTATAACACAGGTGTTTAAACAATATGTGTTTTTAACAATTGATGTAGTACCTTATTGGTAAATCTTGTGCGAATATAATTAGGGTTTTTGAGGTTAAATAAAAAACACTAGGTTTATTCCGAGACATATATATATTTAACCTATTGTTTTTAAACTCCCTACAACCTGTACAACCTGTACGCGCAATCGGGACATAGTGTTTGACCACAGGGTTGTAAAGCGCTAGTAGGTGCGTGTTCCAAACATATCTGACATGCCGCTGAGTCGATTGGTGATACCGATGGCCGCGGGATTCTTTCCGTTATTAAGTTATCCATCTGACTAGTAGCTTGCCTCAGCACTCCCTCCAAAGTGCTGCGGAGGTCCTCCCATAGAGCAGATATTACTGTAGGTTGCAGCCCGCAAGCATAGGAGTATCCCTCAAGTGTATTTCCAGCCAATTCAGCAATAGTTAGGAGTTCGGTTGTAAGTGTAGAAATTCTACCAGCTGCAGGTAGAGTAAATGCTGGATTGTTCATAGACTGAAAGATATTACACAAGGATTAATGTTTTTACCTATTCATATAAAATAGTATATTACCAAATCTGTATAAAACCACTAGCTAAAGGATTAAAAACTACTAATCAGCTGATTGGTGTCTGGTAAAATTTATTACAGTAGCACGTAATGAAACCCCCCCAATTGATTAAGCTGGTAGCAAACAGCTGTTTTGGACTAAATCTTTGCGTAGGAAGTTTGTCAAAATAGTGTAGTTTAAATAATTAACTCATTTATAGTTACACTCAATTTCACTTGAAAGGATGCTTACTCTATGGATTAATCTCCTGCGAAAAGTTTCAATCCGAGCTCCACGACGACAACTACGACATTCATGCTCCTCAGGTACAGTCTCAGTACATGCAAGACTCTGAAAACATAAATAAGTAAAAATAGAAACATATATATATATATATATATTAGTTATGTAAGCTGATTTTGCATCAAAATTGTGGGTGACGGGGAGAGGGCTTAAATTAAAGGTCCTATGATGGTGGGAAAAATAGTGGAACTCTTAAAATTAGATACAACGTAAAATGTCTTTCATAATAATAGCAATAGAAGCCATTTACTTCAATACAGTTGATCGTGATTTATTATTAAGCAATGTTACATTTGGATTTGCCAGTCAATTTTGCAATATACTGTATAAAACCAGAGGAAGTCTTCTCTTCCAATTTAAAGGTTATTGTTGAAGGAATGTTTAATATGAAATAACCGAGTGAAAAAACTAATAAACCTCCGAAGTAATTATTTATTGAAAACCACACTAACAAAGACAAATAAAAAGTATGGTGTATTAGGATATCTATGCTGATGCATAAAGGATTTGATTCTGAGTTTGTTAAAATATTTGTTTTGTATTTGTACTTTTTTGTGTCCCTGGAAAACACTAGTATTACTCTTATATGTCTTGTAATGTTAAAACACTCATATACTTACCACAGGTTGTACACGTCTGGATGGCTGTGTTGGTCCAGATAATTCTGTAGTCATTGCCCGCCGCATTGCAACATCGGCTAGAGTATCCAGCCCGCTACTTGATGATCTATTCACCGTTAGCCAAACTCCATCTGTTGAAGGTCTTGTAGCTGAAGCTGTAGTTGAAGGAGATGTATTCAAAGGTATTGTATGAAGTGTAGTTGTAGCTGGAGGTACTATTGCTACAGGTCTAGTAATAGAAGTTATGGTAAGAGATGGCTGTGAAAACAAAACAAGTATTAGTAATAGCTCAAGTGTTATTAAAATAATATTAAATTGTTTGGGTAATGTTACCTACATTCTCTGGTGATAACATCCTTAAGAATTCTTGGGGTTCCAGAGAGAGCTCGTTTGTAAATGCTTCTTCCGGGAAACCCACAACAGGCCTTGAAGTTGAAGGTAGGGTTGTCAAATCCCTTTCATTAAATACACTCTTTTTTCTGAAACAAATAAACTTAAAATGTAAATGTGTACAAGAACTCCTTAAACTATCAGATTCTCTATTTCAAAATATACCCACCATAAGAAGGTGTATAGTCCATGTAACCTCGTGTTATTCTTGAACTCATCAGGTAGTCATCGACAGATGTTTCATGTGATGCTGATGAATATAGTTTTTTACACACAATACAGAATTTAAATTCATTTTTTATCTACCCTAATAAGAACATCAGATGATATTCACATAAGTTATAGGGTTTACCGTTAAGGTACAGCATCAATAATATACAATCAAACTAGTATTTAGTTAGAGACTAAAGTTAAATACGACTTACCTCAATCATTTACAAGTGCTACACTGTGATGGAATGCACAACAATATCATTATCAACGATAACTACATTATCAAAGATAACGCTATCAATATTGATGGTAATAACGTTATCAGCGATTGACCTTCGCTAATCGCTTGATACACACTAACGTTGTGTTGAGACTTTATACGCTGGGATTATTATTTACCGCTATAAACACTGGACCTGTAACTGACGTCGTAGCCCAATTGATAAGGCTTCGGACCTTCATCTACTAGGTCCGAGGTCGATCCCCGGTCACACTTTTTATCCATAACTAAATAAACAAAAATAGTTTAATAATTAATTTAAAAGGTACCAAATGAGGTCACGTCACATGGTTTTCATCCCCTACATACCCCCCAACAACCTAAGATACTACCCCTAACAGCTAGAAATTAATTTACTGTATCTACCACCCCTAGAAAACTACCCCTGCCCGATCCGGGCCACCCCTACTGTATTACTCAATCAAAAATCATAAATTAAATTATTTCTCGGATATTATATTTATTTTAAAGCTGCAGAGCAGCATGGGTCCTCTAGTTAGCTTTATTTTCATATAACTTTATATTAGCGAATTTCCCTATAGGGTAGTAGCTATTACCGTAGGTGGCATGTTAAGACCTAGGCCCGGGACCGATTTACTTTTTCATTTACAATTAAAATTGGTTAAAATTGTTTTATACATATAAATTGCTATATATGTGTCCGTGAACGTGATTACTCGAGTAATTTTTGTCCGATTTTGATAAATTTTGTTTCAAGGTGTAAGGCGGGATAAACTTGAATAGGTTCGCGAACCGGCATGATCGGACCATGAGAACGGGGTTTTATGGGGGTTTTTATGGGGTAATAATGGGTTTTTCTAAATTTTGACCCTCAAAACACAATATTTGCCAATTTCTCTCTAGACCTTTTTAAAAAGCTTAAAAAACAAATAATTTAGTACCTATTTCAAAGGATTTTCACACGGTTATTGGTAACGAAGAAAATTCAAAAAAATTGAAAATTTAAAATTCCAATGTTATTCTTATAAAGAATATTGTTAAAACCTACATTTATTCGAACGAGTTCGCGAACCAGCATGATCGGACTATGCGAACGGGGGCTTACGGGGGTTTTTTTGGGGTAAAAATTGCTTTTTCCCATTTTGACAAAAAAAAACAAAAAAACATAAAATATGGCAATTTCTTTAGGAACCGTTTTGTAGAGCTTAAAAAACAAATAATTTAGTATATTGAATCGTTGTTATGTGCCTAATGGTTACGGGGAAAATTCAAAAAATTGTAAATTTAAAATTCCCATGTTATTCTTATGAAGAATAAGTCAAATGTTGTACTTTTCTTGTTTATGAACATATTTTGATCAAATTTTTAAAATGCATTCATTTCATACTAAACTATTAAAATAAATAAAAATAAAACACTTTTACCCTCCCTGTTGCAGAAACCTAAGTACTAACTCTATTAAAATATGGAATAAATGTGATATTTTTAAGGAGACATTTTAGTGTAAATCCAATCAGGCAAATGGAAATTTGCTTAGTCTGCAGGTTTGCTGCGGCGGGGTTTTTTATAGAACTATTAATCTACGATATGAAATGTATAAAATAGCACGATTTTAGAGTTCCTACCTAGTTCCTGGTTATTAATTCAGAGCGATATCACCAGGCTCCTATAAGCTGGTTGAACATCATATTAACCAAGTATGCAATTTACTTCGAAACTAAAAAATAAAAATACGTAGAATTTATCGTGGAATTAACGGAGCCGTATATTTCCATTACCACTCTGTGGGTGGTTCCTTCCCTTTACTTATACCCAAAAAACCTTGTGATGAATTTTAAACCTTTTATAAAATAAGGCAGATATTCACTGTACATTTATGATTGTGTGGATATGTTCCTGGAGATTAACGAATTATATACTTTTGTTAACATGCACCATCCTAACAAAAGGGGCTAGAACCTGGGGTATCTATTGGATACTGTAGTCTAAGTACAATATACTTTTCTACAAGTATAATAAAAATTATTTTATGTATAAATATTCAAAGTTGCGTTTTACAGAATGGTGATCGTTTTATGAAGTTCAACAATACAGTTGGTTATCTAGTATACAGAGTGTTCAAAACAATTGGGAACATACAACTTAAAATCTTAATATTTCAGCTATTTTTCATTCGATCTTTTCAAACTTGGTTGCGTTTGGTTGGGGAATCAAAAATGCCAAATAAAAGTGTCCTTCAAATTTTTTTCATAAAACCTGCCATTTTTTTTTTTTAATCTAAAGTTTTTTGTAGTATATAAGTTTGAACAATTAAAATGGCCGCCATCTTGATGTTTAAAGTTTAATCAAGATTACTTTTTTCCACCATGGGGCTCTTCTACCTTAACATACACACTAAGTTTCATAAAGATCAGTTGAAAAAAATCTATGATATTAATGTTTATGTAAAAAATACAAAATAGTGGATATCTGGTTACGAAGTGATTTTGAAGAGAAAAAAACTATTATTATTCTTGATTTTCTCTTTATTTTGACCGAACGAATCACTACGTAAATTATGTTCCCACCTTTTTTGAACACCATGTATAAGTTGGTATGATAATTTATATGAAATATGTAAAAAAAAACAAAGAAGCTTACCGTATAGCTGAAATACCGGATAGCCTAATGATATTTAATTTCATGGCTTGTGTTTCCAAAAGTTTTGGTATAAAAATATTTGTTTCTGAAAATGTTGAGGAATTGTAAACCATAAGAATTTGACTCTAATCAAAACCACTATAACACTAAGTAAAATACTTCACACTTATTATTTTCACATAACGACAATACTGTAGTTTTTTTTCAGAACATTTACACACTTCAGTATAAACCGAAAATCTAGATATGTGAAATAGATGTGGATCAGGAATGCATCGAATTATACTATTTATTCCTTGTCTGTCGCACCTAGTCAACAAATCATCTTGTTTGCAGCTTACCTTCATATTGTTTTTTATTGACTCACTAATTATTGTCCGTAAACAACCATGGAAGCTCCAAAAAGTGTTTAATTAAAATGTATTTTCGATATACGATATCAAGAGCCATGCCACATGGAAGTATTTCCCGGTTTTATATTCAATGATGTAAAATATATACACAGTCTGTCTCCAAGCTTATAAATTACTACATAGCGAAATCTATAGTCAAATCAAATCAAATTATTTTATTGAGCTAAGTTGACAATACATTGCATTAGCTAAGTCAAACATAATAATTTAAATAAATCTAATCTCAGGTGGAAATCGATACTAACATGGTCTGAGACATTTTAAATAAGCTATCACTTCCAAAACAATAAGTTAAACATACATCGATTTAACAATGAGTTTTAATTAAAACAGCTCTTTTATGTAAAAGCTTGCTACAGTCCAGTAACATAGATTGCAGATTAATGTTTGCAGCATGTGGCGAATACTGCCGAGATTTGCATAGGCTCAGCCACATTTGTATGTATGATTCAGTTTCATTTAATTGTCATCATTTATAAGTTAGTATTGTGAGGTTTTATTTATTTAGAATTATTATATATTTTACAATGGTTAAAATGTGTATCAAACGACTGCGCGTCTTACTAAGTAAACTTGGTACGCTCATTTAACTTAAAATAGTTCTAACTCGTAAATACCTTATTGTATGGTTAATAAAAATGCAGCTGTTTTTACTATCATGTTACTGTAAATATTTTAATAAACACACTACATTACTTTCCCTATATAAAATAACTACTTGCTTAAAACAGTCAGAAAATACTGCATATCACAGTATTTATTTACAATATCAACTAAGCGTAGTAGAATGAGCCGAACTGTTTCAATTAATGTGTCATCAGATTCCAGCAAATATGGTTGATCAGCTGATCTCTGATGATGTATAATAACTGTGATGGTGACTACAGCAAAGTAATGTTACCAACCTGTTTATGAATTCTTTGATTTATTATGATTTGTTTATTTATTTTTTGAGCGGAGCGAGCGAAGCGAGCGAAGCTCTTATACGTCGATTTTTATGCATTTCGTAATACGCAAACTCCTCCTAGACGGCTGAATCAATCGTTTTCAAATTTTGCATGGCGATAAAGACCATATCGGTGAGTGCCAACATCTATATGGCGTTAAAAAAGTCTCTCAGGAATCCGCCCCACTGGGTCTCAAAGTTTCAATGTAATCCTTATGGAAGCAGTATTTGACACATAAACAATGACATATGATCAGCTGTTGACTTTTGAATGCAGTAGATAAATAAATAGCTGATAGCATTATTCCACAGATATTAGAACATAAACGGTGGTATGAATCATAAATATAATCAAATGACGACACTAGCTTGAGGTCCGTGACGTAGTATGTGGTGAAGGAAGTATAGTAAAGGTGAGCAGTCTGGAGTGTGGAAACTTTATAAACGATTATATTTGGTAGGTATCTGCATTCCTAAAATTCTATTGGAAGGGAGAAAGACGGGTCAGTGACGTAGGAAGTGGTGAAGGAAGTAGTAAAGGCGAGCTGTCCGGAGTGTGGGAACTGTTCATGCCAATTAGATTATGGTATCTGCAATCCTAAAATGCTATGGGAAGGGAGGAGAACAGGTCCACGACGTAGGAAGTGGTGAAGGAAATAGCCAAGGCGAGCTGTTCGGGGTATGGGATCTGTTTATGACCATTAGATTAAGGTATTTGCACTCCTAAATTGCTATGGGAAGGGAGGAAAACAGGCCCGCGACGTAGGAAGTGGTGAAGGAAATAGTCAAGGTGAGCTGTCCGGAGTGTAGAAACTGCTTATGACTATTAGATTAAGGTATCTACAATCCTAAAATGCTATGGGACGGGAGGAATACAGGTCCGCGATGTACGGAGTGGTGAAGGAAGTAGTCAAGGTGAGCTGTTCGGATTGTGGTATCTGTTTATGACCAATAGATTAAGGTATCTCCAATCCTAAAATGCTATGGAAAGGGAGGGAAACATGTCCGTGACGTAGGAAGTGGTGAAGGAAGTAAAGGCGAGTTGTCCGGAGTGTGGGATCTGTTTATGATTAATAGATTAAGGTATTTGCAATTTAATAATGCTATGGGAAGGGAGGTAAACAGGTCCGTGACGTAGGAAGAGATGAAGGAAGTAGTAAAGGCGAGTTTTTCGGAGTGTGGGAACTGTTTATGACGATTAGATTAAGGTATCTTGGTATCTACAATCTTAAAATTCTATGGGAAGAGAGGGAAACAGGTCTGCGACGTAAGAAGAGGTAAAGGAAGTAGTAAGGTAAGCAGTGTGGAGTTTGGGAACTGGAAACTGTTTGTACCAGTTAGATTAATGTATCTGCAATGCTGAAATGCTATGAGAAGGGATGGAAGCATGCCCACGACATAGAAAATGGTGAAAGAAGTAGTAAAGGCTAGCAGTGTGGAGTGTGGGCAATGTTTGTGGTAATTAGATTAACGTATCTAAAATACTAAAATGCTATGGAAAGTGATGAAAACAGGTCCACGATGTAGGAAGTGGCTTAGGAAGTAGTAAATATGAACATATTGTGAGACCTGTCTGTGGCAGTTAGATTAATGTGTCTTCAATCCTAAAATGCTATGAGAAGGGAAGGAAACAGGCCTCACGACGTAGGAAGTGGTGAAGGAAGTAGTAAAGGCTGGCAGTGCAGAGTGAGGGAACCGTTTGGGCAGTTAGATAAATGTATCTAATACTTAAATGCTATGAGAAGGGAAGGAAACAGGTCTATGACGTAGGAAATGGTGAAGGAATTAGTAAGGCTAGCAGTGCAGAGTGTGGGAACTGTCTTTGGCAATTACATTAATGTATCTAAAATGCTATGGGAAGTGAGGGAAACAGGTACATGACGTAGAGGGTGGTGAAGGAAGTAGTAAAGGTGGGCAGTGTTGAGTGTGGGAATGGATTAATGTATCGGTAATGTTAAAATGCTATGGGAAAGAGACTGTAGTCTGTAGGTTAAAATGATTATGAAGCACGAATCGTTACATATTTCGATACGTATTCAATCGTTTAGAATAGAAATTTACAACTGTGTTGACAACAGCTGAGTTTTACTAGAGGCTAAAAACAAATTTTATTCCCTAAAGAGTAAAAATGCCACTTTAGACCCGCAACGCATGGTATCAATGACGACTGTTTTTACTGCAGTATGACAAAAACAATATAATATGAACCCTTGATGACTCCGCTCAATTTTGTGGATGCATCTGCGAACGCCACCTAGTTATTTATTTTTTGACAAGCGGTAAACAGCATTTTTACAACAATACATAAGCTACATGACTTCACTAGTTTGCATGTCTAACTTTTTAGATTTTACAAAAAAAAAATATTGGTTAGTTTGTTATATTTGGTAGTCATTAATTTGTCGTATAAATAGTGTAAAATCTTGAAGAAAAAAGAAAGAAGCCATTTTAAGGTGGTAAAATCTGTTAAAAATTAAGTAAAAGCCTACAAATAACGGAATAGTTACTATATATACTAGATATTCCTAATTCATCACTAAAATATGTTTCAAGGCAATTGCAACATACTTATTAGATTTTAGAAAGGTAACCAATATTGTGAAATACTATTTGATTATCATATTGAAATTTTCTGCTTTTATAGTTTACGTACTGTATTAAAAATAATATATGTAGGTCTTAAATTTATGTTATTTTTGAAACAAATTTTAATTTATAAGATAGTTTGATCCACACCACCTTTTAGCGAATTTCCCTATAGGGAAGTAGCTATTACCGTAGGTGGCACGGTAAGACCTAGACCAGGGACCGATTTACTTTTTCATTTTGATGTTCCCAGAGACCAAAAACACCATTTGTTCAAATTTTTATATATGTATATATATATAGACTTATATATACGTCCGTGAACGCGATAACTTGAGTAATTTTTGTCCGATTTTGATGAAATTTGGTTTAAAGGTGTAAAGCGGGATAAACTTGAATGAGTTCGCGAACCAGCATGATCGACCCATGGGAACGGGGCTTTACGGGGGGTTTTATGGGGTAAAAATTGGTTTTTCTCACTTTTGACCCTCAAAACACAAAATTTCCCAATTTCTCTTTAGGCCTTTTTAAAGAGCTTAAAAAAACAATTAATTTTGTTTATAAAAGTATTTTTGTTCGGTTAATAGTAACGGAGAAAATTTAAAAAATTGTAAATTTAAAATTCCCATGTTATTCTTATGGAGAATATTGTCAAATGTTGTAGTTTGCTTGTTTATGGATATATTTTGTATTTTGATCAAATTTATTTATTTTGTACTAATCTATCAATATTTAAAAAAAAAACACACTTTATTAGTTTCCTTGTAGCAGCAAACCTAGGTACTGGTTAAACCTAATGTTATTAAAATATATTTAATCGAAAATCAATTTAAGACAAATGGAAATTCGCTTAGTCGGCAGGTTTGCTGCGGCGGAGGTATTTAGCTTTATTGTCTAGTTGAAAAAATGCAACGATTTTTATTTATTATAAAACCAACAATCATCAAAGCAAATACATAAATTAAAGAAAACAACGTTAAACAACAATAGTAAACAATGTTTAACAGATCAATGGTAAATAATGTTAAGAATCACTACCTTTCAAAATTATTATGTTAAGATTTTCAGGCAGGGTTAAGGTGTCTTGTGTCAGTATTTACAGTAGAATCTTCGTTTGAATAAAACTTGACTGTAATATTGTCTTTGCTGGATTTCAACCAGGGCTTTCATACAATACATAACTTAGATTATTCATTTTGTTAACTTAGAATCAACAGTAAACTTAATGGTAAGCCCAGTTTTGATTATTTCCTGGCTATCTGTGATTGTAATATTAATATTTCCCCACCGATAATAAAAAAATGCACTTATAATAAAAATTGAAAAACAAATAATTGGCCACACATAAACAAATATATGTATACAGAATTAATCATACAATGTTTATTAATTAGACTAGCTATACGGTAATATATATTTAAAAATAAGTTTAAACATAAAAATTGTTTTAACATTAGCTTGACTCATCAAAATCGTCCCAAACACAAAGACGGGAAAATACGAGTCTATAAGGTTACGGTATTTATAATATACAATTTTATTGCAACTAAAAAACACCTCCACCTCAGCAAACCTGCAGACTACGCTAATTTGCATTGCTTAGTTGGATTTTCACAAATATATATTCTTAAAACTTACATATATATTCCCTATTGAAATATAAAATTAATTTGTATGAGTACTTAGGCCTCCTGCTACAGGGAAGGTAATAAATTGGATCTTTATTGAAATGTTAAACGTATTGTATGTAATAAACTGATATTTTTGATCAAAATCTTTCCATGAATGAGCCACCTACAAAGGTGTGTCATCATACAAACTATGAGATTTGTAAATTTATAGTTTTTTGAAATCTGAATGGTCAAAGAGAAGTTACATCTTTCGTTTTGGAGGGAATTTTTACTCCGAAAAATCTCGTTCCTATGGTCCAGCCATGCTGGTTCGTAAGCCCGTTCGAATGAACGGTTTTATGATTATACCAATGTCATCAAAATCGGAAGATTTTCATGCAAGTTATAGTTCTAATGGACACAAACACCTACAAATATATATATGAATCTGAGAATATGGTGTTTTTAGCCTCTGAACAAATCAAACCGAAAATTAAAGCGGTTTCGGGTCTAGGTCTCACCATGAGACCCGCTGTAATAGCTTACCTTTTTTGGGAAATTAGTTATAAACCACTTGTATATTAGTTAGATAATTTTTAATGAGTGACTTGATAGTTTTTACAACTCATATTAGTGTGCTGCACAAGTCATTTACACATTTACACACACAGGTGTACGTAACGTGCAACTTTACAAATGATGTGTCAAATTAAGTTTGTTTGTTTCACTACAGATTTGTCACTGTACTCTTTTCTTCCAAACAATTACTTTTCCACGCGTTTGCTTACCATTTAACAATTTCGTATAGGACACCGTACATAAAGTCTATGGTAACATATTTTTCTATAATTTCTTCAATATAAAAATTGAAGTATTAGAATTGTTAATAGTATAATAAATAGTACTACTTTCCATTAATACTAAATAGTAACACATATGTAGTACAATTGGTGCTTAGAATCAATAATTATTATAGTTTTTAGTGAAAAATTAAATATCAATCTTAACATAAAACAAAATATGGCTCATTTGCTTGGAAATAAAATGTCTACTAGACTTTTTTTCAATAAAACCTAGAATTTTTAATTTAGTGAGGTACTGAACGTTATTATTTTTACCCATAGGCTATTGTACAAATTACTTGGCGTAAGACTTAGAAGTTGGGAAATAGTTTACAAGTGGAAAATCAAAGATGAAATCCAATAACAAACAAAAAAACCTAATAGTACCATTCCAGTTATGATGCTTGATTACCTTTAAACACCTAATTTAATTGATCACGTAATATCTTTTTAAGTGTACGTCACTTTAGTGTTACTTATAAAACTAATAACTCAAGTATTTTAATCGAATATCGAAGAATCTTTGAAACTTACCAAGATGCTTAGGTCAAGTGTCTTAAGTTTTCACCAACGAAGGTTCCAAAAATAACTTTGCTTCGTAAATGTATTTTTTTTTATATTTAGATAATGGAACATCTATTAAATTAAATATTATGTAAAAGGACCTTGTTCGAGGAAATAAAGCCCGTTTAGAAATTAAAGACGCTTACAAATAAGATACATTTCACAGTAGTCAGTTAAAAATTACAAACTGACTACGATAATAATTATAAGCCACAGTTATGAAGTTTTGATTTGTTAAGAAACAATAATGGTACATTTTCATTTACTTAACTCTAAACCTGACAATATTTTGTCGCTCATACAGGGTGATTACTGGGAAACGCATGTTTTTGACTTTCGTAGTACATAAGGAATATCGTTCGGTTACGGCCGGAAGTTGTTTAGCTGTGGAGGGGGAAGTGTGCAGTTTCAATTTTTGCCAAGATGTGGGACCTTGAACATCGTACGTTTGTCATGCGTCGATATTACGCAAATGGTGAATTTTAACATTGCACGGCATGGTGCTATCCCTGATCGTAACACGATATTGCGTTGGATACATAATGTTAACTCAATTGGATCTCTGCTTAAGAAGAAACCTCCTAGACTGGCAAGGACAGTTAGTACCCCTGAGACAGTTGAAAGAGTGCGCCTTGCAACAGTTCAGAGTCCTAGCCGCGACGGCAGAGCAGTGACAGTGAATCCACAACGGTACCTAGAAATGTTGGAAGAATATTTCTTGCCGGAACTGTGCCATCAACGTGTTGAGATACGTAATGACGTATGGTTCCAACAAGATGGGGCAACAGTCCATAGGGCTCGCATTAGAATGGAATTCCTTCGCCGAACATTCCCTAAAAGAGTTATCTCACGTTTTGGTGGTGTCACTAGGCCGAGCGCTCACCAGGTCTTAAAATTCCAGATTTCTTTCTATGGGGATTTTCGAAATGTCGAGTTTACATAAACAAACCAAAAACAATACAGGAACTTAAAGAAGCTATTTGCCAGGAAATCAACACCATTCCTAGAGATATGATAGCAAAATCCGTAGCAAATTTTTAGGAACACCTTCAACACTGAATCCAAGCAGAATGCGACCTGTAAAATTAACAATGTTCTCTAACCACCACCTTAGAGATGTAATTTTTAAATGCTAAATTGCAAGTAATTTTATTCTGAAATTGCATATTGTGTACACTGTTTTTCCACTCATAAATACATTTTTTGCTCTGAATAACCTGAGTACTCGTTATTTAAAAAACATGCGTTTCTCGGTAATCACCCTATATTATAATCTTAACGAGTTTATAAATGCCACAACGTGTATAATAATAGGATGTGCATGAATAATTTGGTTTAACATGTTGGTCAATAATATTTATACAGTTTACACATTAATATATTTATAAGATTTTTTTAGAACATTATTTATATAGACTTTAATAATAAGTCAAATAGAGATGGTACTATTCTCATTATCTTATTACTGTTATTGAAATAATTTAGACTAATTTTATTACTTGCCTTACATAGCTTAGACATAACTTTATACCATTCATATGTCATATGTGAACCGTTAAACTACATACGCATGTGTTTTTACATATTGTTAGAATAAAACAAACGTGTACATTAAACACTGAAATTATTGAACAAAATAAACGTTTTTAAATGATTTTACAATTATATACTGTACTGAAAATTTCTCTACTCTATCTTATTGATTGCCTGATTAAACGTATAAAATTACTAAAATTGATTACAATAATGTTGATCATCAGTATTGGTATGTACGTTTGTAGTTCCCACAGACAAATGTATCCTAGCTAATAGTGCTAAGATAAATCTGTTTGACGTCTATGTATTAGTAAGTAGGATATATATACTAATACGAGCGATAAACTGTGAGGTCTACTATAATCGTGTATCGGTCATCAGATAGGGCACATGCACACTACGGATGGTAGGAAACTTATTAAGCATATCTATGATTTATGTTGTAATTACTATCATAACTTACCAAATAGTGCTGAGGTTATAAACTGCCCTATGTATGAGGAGTGTATACAGTATATTAAGATACCACTTATTAATAATGAAGGAAATTTTGTTTTGTACGTAGAATGTGTTTTTACACATATTATACTATATTATACTATATTATACTATATTATACTATATTATACTAGTAGTATCATTAGTTGAACTGAAATGAACTGGATTGAGAGTCAAAATTGATTTACCTTGACTAAGCAATTCATTTTCCGTTGTTTAGCGGGCAAATTCCAAAAATTAAGGTCTTAAGCAAGTTAATCGCATATTCCTTGAGTTTTATTCTATCTGAACCTTTAGTGATTGATTTCGAAATTCAACAGTGAATTAAGGGCAAAATATAACTGTAAACCCCCAATGAATTTGTCTGTATGCTAAGAAGAAAGCTCTTAAAATTGCAGTAATTGCATAAAAAACTTACATTTTACAGTATATAAAAGACCAGTAGGGTACACGTCTTTCGAACGGGGTTAGCATATAAGTATAAAATGCATTCGCACAATATCATATATACTATTTATTAAATTAAATACATAAACATAACTGTACACAAACCTACTTTGACAGTTCTCATTGTGTATCACAGCTTTTATTGCTGCTTTGTTCAAATTAGCTGTTGTCATAATTGTAAAATGATTAATTCTGCTGCACCCTGTTGGTACATTTTTAATGCTATTGAATATTATAGAATAAAAATGTTTAGATTAAACAGCTGACACAATTCTTTAATTTCTTTTAAATATGAATACTCATAAGGTTAACATGGGAAACTACAGAGCCACTGGAGCAGAGCCCGAAATGATTTTTGACATAAGAATATGCCTATATGTTAATCGAGAATGTGAGCTATCATCATGTCACATTTCAGTCCAGTCCGACCAGTAGATAATGCGATAGAACCACAAACAAACACATAAACTGTCACATTTATTACATTAGTATGATATGCCGTACGTTATGAGATGTAATTTCAAAAGCCTAAATCAACATTTTATCAAGGGAAAGAAATTTAGCAATTATCTTTACATCATACTACATAGAAACAGGTACTTTTCCATCCGTATTGATAAGCTGGAAAGTTCCCCTTTACCAAAAGTAACATTATGTACTTTTACCATGCACTGCAAAGTGACAGTAAAAATGTGCAAAATGTGTGGCGTAGTACACATACACATTCACATACACATTCATTTTTTGATACAAGTACCGTATATAGAAAAAACATAATTAGGTAATCAAAGGTTTTGGAACTTATTGGTACACTCTAAATTGCATATGTTCAATTATCGTTTTAATTAACATCAAACCCAAAATGTAAACAATTACTTTGCGTTCCTCAAAACATGAGGATTTGACATAACATTTGGGAATAATTTATTTAGTAAACATATTACTGAAAAGTAATTTTTGGTTATCTCTCCTAACCGGTTGGACCGTAGGAGTATTTTGGTATCTCCTAACCGGTTACTGAAATAAAAATCATCTAACCTTTCAACCACATACACTGACTGGAATATTTACCACTTTTAATATACAATGACTAGCACATTTTACTCATACCTCATTACTACAACTCTCTTTATTGAAGTAAATCACTGAAACTGTAAAAAAAGACAAGTTTTAAAAAGCGCAAAACCAAGTGTGTAAAGTTTGAAAATGTATGAAGCTAGATTATTAACATCTCGTAGGTTTTACAGAGAGATTTTTCGCAACGTTTCACGAATGTTTGTTCTAAAGCTTATTTTCATTTCACGTAGACGGCTTGAATCTATTATATCGATAGAGAATGCTAATTTTGTAAGTACACAAGTGGGTCCGCTAAACATATCGGCTGCACAAATTAATGTATTCATTTCCATAACTGTTTGGGTAGCTTATCAATTGCGATGCATACTTTTACCATAAATTATGTATCAGCTTTAAACACTATATTAATATTGCCACATTTTTATGTTTATCATCAACATTATGTGTATGGCACTATTTATAAAACCTGTTTGTAAACAGAAACGAACTGACATATCTAAATGGTGACTAACAACTGTAATGCTCAGCCTCGAATAGGAAAACGAACGGTTCATTTTAGTTAATTCTACTATTTCTCAATAATCATCATCATAAATAAGTTAATATTTACATCTACTACCAATCGGGGGTTTTATGATAAAGGTTTCTGATAAAGTATGATAATATTGAGTTATTTATATTTTTTTGAAGCCACTATTTTCGATAAGCCTAAACCTATGGGAAGTATTAAATAAACTGAGGTGAAAATGAAACTAGTGTTACTGATTTTCTTATGTTGATTAAATAATTATGATGTAGTTCCGTCCGTCCAGAAAATGCATTTGTGACTTTGATTACATAATAACATGAAACTTCAGAGAAGAGAGGAAGCTGGGCATTTTTATACTTCGTTTTATGACCAAAGAAGCGATCAAAAAACGTGTTTTTTTACTATTTTCGTATGTCATGTACCTCATTTAACGAACTTCATGACAAACTACTAGACACTATTCAACGTAAACACACAAAGATCTTTTCCCTTACTATCAATGACATCGAATCTGGTTTCAGCACAAAAAAAACTTCACTCCAAGTTTTTCTCTTCGTACAGTAGAACCTTGATGAGAAGACTCTCATGGGGATCATTAAATAAGACTTGTTAAGTATCAAGGTTGACTCCTTATTGAGATTTGCATAACATTGATTAAGGGTAAAATAAATTAAAGGGAATATGAAAATAACACTTGTTATTAAGGGTGAATTGTTATCGAGAGTCTTCTTATCGAGGTTCCACTGTATTTCTATCTTTAAACACTTCAAGAGTCTTGTCCCACAACACAGGCTTCGATTCTACCAAAGATATAAGCACCTCAGCATCAATTGCATACGTGTTGTATGACTATGTAGTGTTGTACTGACTACTGAACAGCATGCACTCGCCTGTGAACCAACCGTACGACTGGAACCGTTCCGTCTGAGGGGACCGTTTACTCTAATGTACTTCTACGCAGTTCGACGGGGACGGCGACCGTACCTTTCTATTGGCAGACGGCAGCTGTACTCTTGACGGTGATAAACCGTCGCCATGTCTGTATAAATATCTCATAAGATTCTTCATGCTACTATTGGAATGTCCCCCGTACGGGCGAAACCGTGCAGTGTGAAAGAAGCTAGAGATCAAGCTAAGCTATGATTGCTGAAGTATGTAGCGTGATGTTTTGTGGGGTCCAATGTCAATGGATACCGTTTATGTTGATAGTCACAGTTGATCACATTTCACTTAGGGCACTCTTTCAAAACATTAAATGTAAATTGGATATTTCGTAAGCATAATGTTTCTTTGGAACGGTACGTTGCGACACAGCATACAGAGCGGCCATGACCCACACAACTAGACTACCTTAATTCCTGAATGAGAGTATTTTCGTTTTCTGTGAAACAACCCGCAAACAGTAAAAGTACGTCGAACACATGACATGAAAATAAATTTATGGATCAATAGTTCCATCACGGGTACGCAACATTGCCGGTACACCAGCAGGAACAGACTCATTGAAAATTTAAAATGGCATATCGCCGAACATGCAACACTTGAATGGTACAATTTGGAACTGATGAAAGGTACTGTAACAGCTATTGTCAATATTGCAATTCCGGGCTGTTACAATGAATGTTAATCTTTTATATTACTTGTTTCTGCATTTTTTTTAAGCATTTCAAGCATCTATCTCAAATGTGCCAGAAAGTGGCATAAACCTATCCTTGTATTGATACACTGAAGAACCAATAATATAAACTCTCAAATACATTGTGTCATTAGTGTATGCTTAGTTATAATATCTTATCTAATGGTAAACACCACTGTACTATTGGTGGTGGTTGGTTTTGTCTAATGGTTAACCAATAATCCTCATTTTAAAAAATTAACACAAAAACAATCACGGAAAAAATTTTGTGTATAGCATAACTATGGGCACGTTCTGGGAACATGTACCGGTGCACCGGTGCAGATTAACCGGTGACTTATTCACCGGTACCGCCCCTGGGCAAGAGTCATGGTATCCCAGAACGGTTATTCACCGGTTTAAGGTACACATCGGATTACAATTTACACATTCACTTATTATTTACTTTATAATAAATAAACCAATCAAACTTGATCACAGAATCAATTATTTTAAAATGTTTCACTTAATACGTAATATAACACCCTCATAGAATAAATTGTTCACTAATTACGCAACATAACCTATACAACTGATGAACATTATTCGATTCGATGGACCCGCCATCTTGCCGTAGCTGCATCTGTTGTCGTTGTCCAAGAAACTGACCAATCAGAGGCCGCCGGTGTATTATGCACCGTACATTTTCTCCGGTGCATAAATCTTGCACCGGTGGAGGAAAAAGAGGAAATAGCTGTCTGCTAGGTTAACTCACTTGTCTCCCAGAACGAGACATATTTTGCACCGGTGCACCGGTACATGTTCCCAGAACGCGCTCTATGTTGTTTAGCTTGAGTTTTAAAATGCCATAGATTTACCACGAATAAAAATAGCTTTTTTTAGAGGTTGGCGGCCTCTTTTAACCTTGCATTGCCCGTCCACATAGACAAACTGCCCGTGCGTGGAACGTATCCAGCAAAGCAAGGGGTGAGCCGGTACAGTACAAAGGTGAAATGTACTGATCAAATGTTTTCGGCAGTGACCAGGATCCGAACCCACGACATCGCTGCCTTGGGCCCGAAGTCCGTGACGCTACCAACTGAGCCACCGACTCACAAACAGCTAACACCATGTTTTAGTAATTTCCCTTTACTAAAACGAGTGTTGAGGTCGTAAATTTTGAGCTAAACTAAAAATGGTGGATTAGTGGATATATTATATTTAGAAGTGCAAACAACAGAAACGCAAGGAATTACGAGAAAGATCGACGAGAGGTAGGTTTCAGACCAAAATGAAGTATAACAAAGAAAAATTACATCGACCGACAAACAACTTTAATGGAACAATGGAACAAAGATACTCGATCAATAATAACTGTCAGAAATACACAGAAAGTTTTAGAGCAATTCGTAACCTCGCAAAAAACTGTTTCTGTGGTTTTAATCTCATGAGGGGTTTTCGAAATAAAATAATAAAATAAAAGTGTTTGGTTGATGATATAATATATCTCCTTACCACTATTCCGTAGAACTAAAAACATTACTAAGCCATTTATCAGGTCTAATCTAACAATGTGATATAAAAACATGATTACCTTGTAGACAACGAGTATAAACTATCTCATAAGCACAAAATACTATGTTTTTCAATGCACCAATACTTGTTTCAACACAATTTCGCTTAGGGGCAGATGTAATTTCTGTATTGAACTTGTATCACAGTAACAATAATGAAAGCTACTCCAAATTGCCTTTGGCTTCAAAAGATGCCTTTTGTACTCTATCATTGTAGGATTTCTCTTTTGGTCAATTCATCCTGGTTTCTTAGGCTTCGTATTGCCAATTTTATTTTGGTGTTAGTCCAATTTAGTTTTGTACCTTCATTTGTACAGTATTATAGAAGATTATAGTTGAGCTTGACACATTCATTATTATTTGCATCCAGCATAAGATAAGATATAAAAATAAACCTCCCAACCAACGGAAAAATGAATGATGAAAATGGAAAAGACCTTTCTGTAAAGAGACAAACAAGAAACTTAAATGGCTGAATGAATTAATTTATCTTTAATCAACCAATATAAACTATTCAGTGATTTTTATGTTTTCAAAATAACATTACATTCCTTTAATTCAGTGCAGTGAATTATAGTTAAAAAGTGTGTTTGTATAGAAGTCAAATTACGTTTTATCCTGTAGCGTGCTTTCAGTACCTCAATAAGAAAAAAACATCTTACGACAAAGCCTGGGACGGCAACTAGTGAGCTAGAAGGACATTAACGGTTGTTTTACAATGGTAAAGTAAAGTTAATTAAGATTTAACTCATGCAATTTTCTGTTCATAGCAACGTTTTGGATCTGCAGAAGAAGGACACTAAAACACATTTAATAAAAGTTGAAAATTGTGTTAAGATATACATATATTGGGATCAAAATTTTTTGACGACATTAACTATAATTTTACCGGTTTTATTCAAAGTCTGTTTAGTTTTGTGTCAATAAAGAGCTTAAATATTTTTATATCTTCTTGCCTCCCATTTCATAAAAACGTTAGTAAATACCGATATTAAACCATTTACCCATTTAGCGTGTATGATAGAAGAAAATCAAAGTTTTTATTGACATGTCGTCTACATAATACCGATGAACTTCAATGATGCATTTAGTCTCTAATAAAAAAACATAGAGCAGAATATAACAATGGAGGCAAACTATTCTAAGTTAATGCATTTAGCATGTGTCGGTATGATGTATAGGATGTGTGCTATAATTTTTTAATATCAACTAGCAATATTTTAGTCCGAAAAAACTTAGTCTGACTGAGAAGGTTTTTGTGTTAAAAAGTATTCCGTAAAAAAACCTGTTTAAATATTTCACAAAAGGCTCCACAGTTCTTTCCATAGTGAAAATGACAATGTTGAATATGGTTTTATCAGTGTTTGTGGTCACCGCGCTCCACCAGTCTTACAGCAAACCCTTTATTTGTTCAGACAACAAATGACAATGAGGACATGAAAATCTCGCTTGGATAGCTCGTTGTGTTACATGTATAAGCTGGATGCCTGACTTCTTTGAGAGCCATATGGCTATGACATTCTGAACAATAATTATTGTTCTTCGTGAGACTTATGCACCATTGTTACACAAAATACAACAGTAGTTTTTACATCTTAATTTTCTGCTTATACCCCTCATACCCAAAAAATCGCTTATCCATTGTTATACGGAAACTGAACCCTTAAAATGGCTGCCGTAGTTCTAAGATCTGACTACGACATCCGATATTTATGTATTTTATCAAGCTATTTGTAGCCATTAAAATTATTCTTCCAAATAATTAGTTTTTTTTATGTATGACAGGATTTTGAACTTGGGACGTTATAAGTATATTATTGCTTTACTCTTTTGTTTTGATCTCAATTATCAAGATTGCTTATGCTTTACTTTGTGTTAGGCTACTGTGTACTGTGTTAACAACATGTATTCACAATCGTTATACATAATATTCCAAGGGTTGTCCTTGTTTCATCCCTCTTCAAGCCTCAACATATTTTTACGATTGAGGTGTCATTGTAAAGCTTATGATCTATCAGAGTTACAAGTGGTAACTAGTAAGATAATTTCCTTAATATGTTTTATTTCAAAGATTCCGTTATGATGACCGTCTTTCATTGACAAAATTTGACATTTTAATTTGAATGTGAACAGCTTTTGACTATTGGCTTTGACTTTTAGTCAATGTTATAGGTTACTGAAGTGTTAATAAAAGTCAAAGGTTGAACGTTTAACCGGAGTCAGATTGTAAACAAGAGACAAAACAGTTTATAAAAATTAACTTTAAATAGACTACTTTTAAAAACTGTAACCAGTTTGAGGTAGGTAGATCACTGTTCATTTTTTTATCTAAAAGCAGCAAATTTAATTTATTGTAAATTAGCAGTTTTATTCACCTAACAACTGCCTCAAACAAATATTACGTTTGGAAAGTAAAACCAGTGCGTCATTACAAAATGTGTTGTAAAACAAATAAGTGTTACAAGTAAAGAGATAAACACATTGGGCCACTCACGTCCTCAAACTCTCTCGTGTAAATATTTAATGAGTGTAATTGTAGAAGCTGGTCCCTTTTGACGTATCTTTAACGAAACGTATAAACAACAAGCTCGTCCATGTCCCCTTGATACATTTAAGCGTATATTATCATTTAATACAAACGATTGAAGGTCTTAATATTAAAATCGGTTAAGCTTCCTTGCTAACCATTTAATTATTATTTAACCTTATTAGGTATAGTTAATAAGTTTAAAGTACAAACATTTTTTACTATTTTAGGTTAAAAAACTATTTTTAATGGAGAAAACAATGGGAGAGACTTTAAAATTATTACGATATTTCAAACACACTTACAGTAATATGGTCCCGTATTTAAAATATTAAGATAATAACAATTAAGTTTATGATGCGTCTTTTATGGTCAGACTGTGGATAGTACAAAAATATTGTTAGTAATTTAAGAGAAAAATGGAAAGTTCGTTAAGTTTTGGGAGCAAACTTGGTCACCATCTCACGTAACAACAGCACTTTAGAAGGTAACGCCATGTTCCTGGTCAAGATAACATTGTAACCCAATTATATACTACTACGAGTTTTTATCTCGAAGTGAAGATTAATTTTTGTGACGGAATAATATATTTATTTGGCAGTCGGAAACATTTAGTCAATGTCCCTAAAAATGGAAAATGTTGAGACCGAGAATAATAGTTACAAGACAGGGGCTTGGATAGTTCTCTTAAAAAACGTTGAAATGTCTATGGCGTACAAAGTTCGACCGATAAAATACCATCCAAACTCAAATACTTGTTCGAACTAACAGAAGTCTTAAAAAGTGGTCTACAGTTTAGTTGAAATAGTGCACATGAATAAATATTTGTTTTAATAACTAAAACTAGTAATTCTGATGAGAATGTGTCAAAAATTGGTAACAATTACATAACAAAATCTTCCCCATAAATAACTATTCATATTTTCCAAAATCACTATATTTTATAATAAAATATAATTAAACTGCTGAAATAAATTGATACGACTGTTTCTATTCAAATAGATTTTATCGAAACATGTTAGTTTTTTTGTTTTCCTAAAAAAATCATAATAAATCAGTAGTGACAATAGGGCAAAGAGTCGGCACTTGGGGCGTTTTTCCCCATAAGAATAACATGGTGAGCTTTTTTTGACCACTTTTTTAAAAATCCAGCTCTCGGCCTATACAAGCCTATATAAATGTTCAATACCATTGTACAACTCCATTACTATTTCAAATCCACATGCATTCACATGTATATTCTCAAAATCATCAACTTGACAGTGCGAGGTTTGTACGCGAACTCGTGCGTGCTCCCAGCTCATGGCGTGCTCCCTTGGACATCCTTAGTGGAAATCCATGAATTCTGGCTACTTGGGAACCCAAGCCATTTGACATATAATAAATCACATTTTCTCCTAATAACCTTTTCTATCAAATACATGTCTTTATATTTGGTCTTTAACAATTCCTCTGTATAGAAGCCTCCCCTGATTATATTACCATTTTCATCTTTCAAGATATAAGTCACAGGCTTTGTATTCTTTACTTCTGCTATTGTAAATAGCTCCCCTGTCCAATTCGGGGTATATCCTTTACTAAAAACATGTTTATACTTGGAAATTCTCACACTATCACCTACCTTATATCTTGGCTTTTTAACTTGCACTACTTTAGAAGTCAACCTCTCATGCACATATTTACTGTTCTTAATATTCACTTGGTTAGGCTTCATTCCTATAGATCTATGCACCTTATTATTATATTTTCGAATTAACTTTGGAAGTAAATCCAACCATTTATAACTCCCCTGAGCACTAAATTCCCTATATAACCAATTCTTTAAAGTTCTCTGAAACCTCTCCACAATTGCAGCCTTAGTTGTAGAAAATGTGTGATAGTGATTAATATTTAATTGTTTCATTAGTTTGCTAAAATATTGATTAAAAAATTCTTTTCCATTGTCAGATTGAATGTTTTTAACCCCCTTTGGTAGAATGGTTTTAATGGCTTCTGTAACCACCAGCAATGTCTTATTCTTTAGTGGAGAAGCATAAGCTTTTTTAGAAAATGTATCTATTAAAGTTAAAATATATTTATTGCCAGAATTCTCTCTAGCATAGTTTTACATATCAATTAAATCTATTTGTACAGTTTCGTTTATACCTAATACTTTAAAAGACCTTCTAATGAAATTCTTTCTTGCAGGCTTATGAAGTTCGTATGCAATTTCATTCATTTTTTATAACATCACTCTTTCCTTGTACTGTAAATATATTACCATTAGCCCCAATCAATAGATTATCTTCCATTCTTTTAAATACATAGTTTTCTGGTATATATGGTCTATTATCTATATACAGTACTTAAATCCACTCAAAGATGTGGGGTCGGCAACTAATAAATCAGGATTGTATTCCATCAAATTAAATTTTCTTCCTCCATATACAAATTTTGATCCATCATAATACATAGCTTGTGACATTAAACAAATATCATCTAAATATTCCCCCATTGGCAGATTTCTTATATATTGTTTTTTGGCATCCCAACATTTTTCTTTTTTATCAAAAGTTATAGTCTGTTCTTTTGTAACACAATCAGTGTCATCAACGGCAGGTTTAACACGTACTAACCTTTTATTATTAAAATCCCAATAGCCTGCTTCCATTTTTGGAACTTGTGAAACATTCACAGCATCCTTACTATCTGTACCTTCTATCAAATTGCTAAGTTTCTGTTTCTTAGCATTCCAAACACCATTCTCTGATTCTAAAAATTCATAATTATTATCGTCTTGTAAAAATTTACCATTTTCTTTTCGTATTAAAGTCTGTTGTAAAGTGGGCACATCATCTAAACTTTCACCCTTTTCCACATTAGTAATTTTCCGTTTCTTAGCATTCCAAACACCATTTTCTGATTCTAAAAATTCAAAATTATTATTGTCTTGTACAAATTTGCCATCTTTACGTATTAAAGTCTGTTGTAAAGTGGGCACATCATCTAAACTTTCACCCTTTTCCACATTAGTAATTTTCTGTTTTTTAGCATTCCAATTTTTATTTTTAGATTCTAAAAACTCATATTTAGTTTTACCTTGTAAAAATACATCACCTTTTCTAGTTAATGTCTGACCCAAAGTTGATACATCATCTACAAACTCCCCATCTTTAACATTACCAATTTTACGGTTTAAACAATTCCAACTATCGTCTTGTAAATTTAAAGTAGGTTCATTACTAGCCCTGGGTTCTGCAGGCTTATTATATGGATTATATAAACGATAAAATTTATCTATAAACATATTTTTATTTAATAAATAATTCCACTTTCTCTCAATTCCTCAATAATGGAATCTATTTCATTATCCACTCCTGAGTTACCGGCTTGGCGACTTAGCCAAAGAATTCTTAACCTATCTACAAGCTCATTAGGATCATCCCAATAAATATAGTCTATTTTATTACCAGTCACTTGTCTCAAACCTTCACCAACAGATTTAAAAAGAGGTTTAATTATATTAAGATATTTAGTATGTCTATTACTTGAAATTGGTGCACCATCTTTGTAACTCTTTAAATGTCCATTTGTAGCTTCCAAAATCTCTTTATAATTTTGCAAATCAGCCTGAGTATAATCCTCAGGTTCTTTTAAAGTTAACAACTGCCACAAACCTTTTGTCCCCTTGTAGGTTTTATTTGCAACTGTAACATCATCATTGGCAATATCAACTTCCTTATTTCCAATAAAAAATTTATTTGCTTCTCGTCTAATACCATATGTAGTGTCTGTCATACTACTTTTACTGAGGTAATTTCCTAAATAGTCTGATGCTAAAAGACCAAAATCTAATTTCTGTGGAGTGGATTGCTGTAATGGTTGTAATGGTTGTAATCTTGGTATCATTGATATTCTAGATGGAGTCATTGGGAGTATCTCCATTCGAGGACTCTCTGTTTTGCCAATAGATGTGATTTTCTTTAATTCTTGTAATGGCTCTATTAAAGGTTGGAATGTTTGGAACCTCTCTTCAGCCTCTAGAAACTTGCCACGTTTTAAAGCTCTATATTTCTCTCGTATTTGATTTGCAGAGTCAACTAATTCTTGTTGAATGTTTTTCATCTTTTATTTACATTTTATTTATCTCATTTGACAAAGGATTGTACTCAAACACTTTATCATGTATTATCAAACAATATGCAGATGTATTTGCTGGTACATTTTCTGCAGTTCCAATCTCTAATTTAATATCAACAATTCCTTCCTTCACAGTTTCGTTCTGTCTAGAACAGTCTATTACAATTAGTGGATATTTCTTCATAAACTCAGCCCTACTAATCATAGGATCTGGGATAGTATTATAGTAAGTCTCTCTAAACCTCATAAACATCTCATAAGCTTTAGAGACATCTCCATTTTCAAAGTCGAGATTTAAATCACTATAAGGATAATATTCAGAGTTTAAAAATACTTTGAGATTTTTTAATTTACAGTGATCAAATTCATCAGTTCTTTTTCGTGCACTATTATCCCTAGCTGTTTGGAAACCAAATATAATATACCTAGGCTTCTCTAAACTTGAAGACGTCTTTACTGACCATGTATGTCTTGTGGTATTGGGATATGATGGAAGTTCATGTTACTCTAAACTTCTAAATGCAATTTGCAAATTTTTATTTTGCAATAACATCTTTTGTAATTGTAACTTCTCTCCATCTGATGGTATCACGTGTGGCATTACCCATTGAATTGAGTTAAGTGTAATTTTGGGAATCATATCAGCAGTGCCACTGGCTGGAGCACTAGTGGTTGTTAATATACAATTCAAATCATTTTTGGATCTTTTCAACACCAATTCTTGTTTGACATTTACTAATACCTTATTAAAATCCTCAAATACACCCATTAACAGCTCTAATGGCAAACAAGTACTAAACTTGCCACCTTTATGGAACTCTTTTAAATTCGTGTCAGAATCAAATGCTACATTTGACAATTTAGTTGTTTTATTGTAAGAGCTCAATATTTTCATAAGACTAGATATTCCTGGGTTTCTTACAATGTCTATTTCTTTACCTGCGACTTCATATCTAATTTCATCAAATAAGAACGCAAATGCATTATTTATAAAATGACCTTTATCATGATTTTCAATTTCTCCCTTAATATAGAGATAACTCCTACATGGCAGAGTTAGCAAATCTTGATTATTAATACATATTCGAATTTCATCAGAATTATTTATTGCCAAAGTGTTATGGGGAACATAGGCGTGATTTGTAATTTTAACCACACTATCGTCGAATTGGGATTTCCCTGTAACGTCTAGAAAATCTTCCATTTTTATTAATAGAAAATTTTAACTTTAGTCCTATTGATTTTAGGAACCTAGCATTTTGTACACTTATAGATAAATTCTTATAAATTCTCATATCTTTTTTATATGACAAGTAATTGTAGTTTCTTCTCCGTTAAAGTCAATTGCCTTGTCATGCTGATCGGCAAATGTAATACTGACAACATCTAAACTTCTCTTATTTACAGGAAAATATATAATATTTCTTGGAACTTCAATAATTTTGTAGCCAGGAGGAGCTTCTGGATAAAAGCTATGTATGGTGTGTGATTTGTTGCCATTTAAATAGGACCCGTTTGCAATATTACATTTTACTCTAATCACATTTACATTATTAATATTTATTTTATTTGTAGATTCAAACTGAACACCAGGAGTAGAAACACCTTTAAATCCCAATAAAACAGACCCTAAACATGGTTTTGTAAAATCAAACACATTGCTAGAAAGTAGTGTCGCTTTCATAGTTTTATTATTAGCTGTAAGGAAAAAGTCTGGGATTTGCTTTTGAATTTCCTTTGCAAGCTCAACCACCTCATATGTTCCTTCAGAAATTTCTATTGTAACTGGAGCATTATGGTCATAATAGAAAACATCATCACCTTCTCTAATGGTTAATTTGTTGCCTTTAAGTTGATTTAATTTTGGAATAAGCCCTTTGAATAAAAGTTTGGTTTTAGTATTAATTAATGCTTCTCCATTTTTATCTATTATAACTTTAAGTTTACCATTTAATAACTGGTTTAAATCATCAACTGAGATCTCTCCTTTTGGTAATGTTATTTTCTCTACTTTGTAATATGTTAAAGTATTTAGAGGTTTTTTAACATTAAATATAGAATTATAACTTTGAAAATCTACTAATCCAATTACATAATCATCATTTAATTCTATGGGACGAAAGAACACTGACTTTAGCTCTGGCTCTGTACCTGAAAATGTTATAGTAAATGAATCCATTTTTATAAAGAAATATTTTTTATGAATGATAAACATAAAATTCCACAAATAGAACTATTTAAATCTTGTATTTGATCGGTTGTATAGAATATTTTATATCCCTCAAAATATTTAATTACTTCTTTTGGAGGTTGGATTCCAAATGGGTCAAAATAAATTACAATATCTTTATTTTTACGATATGCTGTCCAATGTGTGCCAGATGAGCTATCTAAATTAACTATTCCGCACTCTTTTACTCTTGGTGTTAGATTTTTTAGCTCGCTTTTTAGGTACACTCCCCGGAAGTGAGACACGTCTTTTGCAGCCTCTAACAGCTGGTAGTTGTCCATCTTTTTTATTAAATTTTAATCCCATTCCCATTTTTGCTTTTGCCTTCATCAAATTTGTCACGGCATAAGCAGCTGCTCTTTCAGCAAGATTTGCGTCCTTGGCCGTTACTCTAGTCCAAGCTAAGTCTGCTAATCTCATGTCTGCTTTGTTCCGAGCAGCGGTATCGGGATTATTCATGTAGAATATGTCATGCTCTTTACAAAAAGAGTCTAGTTTATTTTTTGGAGGTACATTTTTAGCTAGATTCTCGCGTATATTTGTTCCAGGTCCACAGTATTGATAAGATGGTATGTGAAGTGGAAATGGAAGGTTATTTATAAGAGTATTCAATAACCCTCGACCCCTGTAAGGCTTTAGGAATAAACCTTTGCCCTTTTTACATGTTTTCTTATTATCATTTTTTTCCATTTTTATTATATAAAAAATGTCTTTTATTCAACAAAAACATAAATTTAAAATAGTACATACTAAGGAAAATATACCAAAGAAGTTGGGTCTATTTCCTACCAATATTCGATGTGTTATTTGTGGTCCAAGTGGAAGTGGGAAGACGGTTGTAATTTACAATTTAATTGTAAGAAAGGAAGGATTAAAATTTACAAACTTATATTTAATATCTAAATCTTTAGAACAAGAAAAATATAAAAAAATAATTGAAATATTTAGTTTGTGTGATGAAGTGAAATTACACACGTTTACTGACTGTGAAATCACACCAAATGATGTAAAATCACAGTCAGTTGTTGTATTTGATGACATAAATAGTCCAAATATTACACAATTTTTCTCAATGGGTCGACATAAAAATATTAACTGTTTTTACTTGTGTCAATCTTACAGCAAAGTACACAAACATTTACGTGATAATGTAAATTTCCTAATATTATTCAAACAAGATGATTTAAATTTAAAACATGTATATCACAATCATGTTGGTAATGACTTTTCATTTGACCAATTTAAAAATCTCTGTCATCAATGTTGGGATAAAACTAAATATAGTTTTATTGTAATAGACAAAGAAAGATCAAAGAATAATGGCAAATATAGGTTTATGTTTGATCAATTCTATCAAGAGGGTGGTAAGGGTAAATAAATAAAAGACTGGAGTTTTTTAACATTTGCATTTATTATATATCTACACATATAATTTATGTTTGATCAATTTTATAATGACCAAGCGCAAGAGTATTGATGCCATCTTCCAGAATAAACCTCTTGTCATCGTCAAAGGATAGTACTTTCTTATTCATGGTCAAGGTTTGAAGATGATGATTTGTAGATTTAATTCTTGTCACATTCTCATAGTAATCTTGCCCAGTTGTAAGACAGTTCAAATAATGTTGATGTCTAAGGAGATGTTTAACTGTGGCACCATCAGCTCCTTTAGCTTTCTTCACCTCTAAAGCTTGCTTGTCTTCTTCGTATAACCATTTTAGAGGAATGTAAGAATATAACTTTGGTCTTAAACCACAATATTCATACATAATATGACCATCTAATTCGTCTTTAAACTTGCCAGTAACTTTTTTATTTTTATCAGAGTATAAGAAATGGTCTTTACTATACCCAGAGGTATCAAAATAGTGCAAGTCACATTCTATTTCCTTGTAAAAGTCCTCTGTAACTATAGAATACATTAAAGAATCTGTATCTGTCATAAGAAATTTTTTGTTCTTAAATTTTGACATATAATTATAGTGGAAATCATACATTATTACTTTACTAATATCCAAAATTGTCATTCCTAAATATATTGGTTTATTAAACTTTACAACTAATTTATTTAAATGTATAGCATGTAAATTGTTATCGAACTTTTTGCTACAGTCAAACCTTGGATTAGTGACATATTTTGTTACTAGTGACTCATCCTTGAGATATATATCACGAAACTTGCGTTGATTCATAATTGTTCGACCAAAGAGACTATTATTTAACAATTTGTAAAAGTCTTTTTCGAAATCATTTTTAGCACTTTTTCGTTTTTCAATATTAAAATTAATATAGGGTGCAAGCCATTTAGATTGTCTAAATTTTAAAATTCTATGGTACTTTGTAACAGTCAAACCCAATTCCTCATATTTTTGTAAAGCTTTATAATGTAAAATATATTTAGTTTTGTCATTTAAATTAGGTATTAATTTGCCATTCATTTTCTCTGGTGCTAATGGATAGTCATTATGTAAATCATGTAAGCTTTTATCATATTTTAAATCAACTTCTAAAATGTATCCAAACTCATCATTTTGATTATATTTGTAGTCTATCTCATTAGTCCAACGGAATTCATCCACAGGCAGTGGCTCGCACATAGCTGTGGAGTATAGCGAGTTACATTCTAAATATATTAAATAAACACTCTCTTGATTGGGATCATAATGTTCGCCCATATATCTATTATTGGCTTCAGCGTAACGTGTAGAAATCATACTGACTCCTCCTCTGATTGCACTTTCTATGAACAAATGCATGTCAATATCTTGAAATAATTGTAATTTTATACCAGTCATTCTAAAACAGGCCTCCCATGTTAGTCCTGGAAGTGAATACATGTGTACGGGGTCAAGTTTATAATCCTTTAAACAGTCTCTAAATGTCTCAAACACATCAGCCAACAGCAATACATCTGTTTTAAGATATAAATCATGATATTCTTGTAAATTGTTTATATTAAAATGGGTCCAGACATGTTTTGCATGTTCATATTCGATGGGGGAGATATGTTCTTTAGTTAGAGTGCTATAGAATGATTCAATTGGCGGTAGAGACTCTGCAAACTTATCTGGTCCCGTCATGTACGCCGTCATACGCCTTTACGTTGTAGTAGTGGATTGTCTATGAATCTAAATGTATTTAAATTAGAAGCTAATTTGTATAATGGAAGGGACAGAAAGTTATAGGAATCTAAAAATACTAAATCATCAACTGAGAATGAAATGTACTTTTCCATATCCTTGGCTATGCAATTTAATTTACGATCTAACTTTGCATATTTTCCCAAGTGTTGCATTATTAAATGACCATCATAATTTTTTAAGTTATGGAAGAATACTGGGATTTTCTTTGTTACTTTATAGTTTAAATTACAATCATTGTGGGCAGCTCCACAGTATCGACCAGATGAATGACAATGATCTCTCACCCTATCAAAATATAAGGGCTTTTCACAAATGTGACAATGCGTTGAGTTTTGGAAAGATACCTCTTGCTCAGGAGTCATTACTACGGGAATATATATCGCCATTTGACGTTTAATGAAGTCATAAGTCTCAAATAACCTTTTGAAAAACACATCCATAACATTTGCACCACTATATAACTCTTCAGAAATAATCTTAGAATCTCTCACTAAGACAAATGCAAATCCAGATGGAGTATGGCTGTTAGAGTTTATAAAGCATTCAAAATCTGCATAAATCACAAATGGAGCTTTAAGTTGATATTTATAATTTTTAAATTGTAATGTATCTTGTTTAGACATTTCCACTCGTTGAGCATCAAAGTTTTTACAATATGTTATATGACGCTCCAATTTATCATTAGTGTAAAAATGTTGTAAACACAGCTTACAAAAATGCTTCTTATGGTCGTGTTTTGTAGACCGCAGCATTAACCTATTAAAATCACGAATTAAACAATAATGTGATTTACGACCTTCTTGTAATAATAATAAATCTATGTGAGTATTACTATTTAATTTGGTTGTTCTTAATGGATATATAAATTTATCATCTTCAACCCCAAATACATTAACACTTATATTATTTTGTCTTTCAAATTTATCTATATCGGATATTTTCACAGGATACTTTATGTTTGTCATATTCAGCTGACTTTCATGTGGTACGTAATTGGAGACTCTATTAGCACTTTCATTTTTAGCATTCCTTGGATATAAAGCTGCTAATATCGACCAAAGGAAGCATTTATTATCAGCATTTTTTATATTTAAAACTGCATGTTTCGATTGAATAGTTTTTGGTGTGGGGATATATGACTTTGGAGTTAAGGGCTTATACTTGTAAACATGCAACTGCCAATACTTAGTATGGTCATATATCCATCCGCTACCTTGGGCTTGGTGTTTGTGCATGGAAGCGTCAATCTTTAAAAGTGCATTTTCAATTTGGTGTATTAAATCTCTTTTCTCAATAGTTAAGGTGGTAAGGCTTCTAAAATCTGCAATACATTCTTTTTCATTAACTAATTGCCCATTTTGATCCATTGAATATTTTATAAATTTAATTCTCCTTACTAAAGTCCATTTTATCGGAAGAGGACAAGACTGAAGATTATTTTTAAGTTCATTTCTAATCGATTCACCAACAAATTCAATCATTGTATATGGACAATTATTGCAAGAATTGACATGTCTTTTAAAATGACCAACCACATTTTTCTTACAAAAATTACAATTCTTATGACTTTGTAATATATGTGATTTTAGAACCACATTATCATCACAGATTAAATCACATACCTTGCACAGTTTCACCTTCATTTGATGTACTAGCTTGTAGTGACGGACCAAATTGCTCTTCTTAGAGAGCGAGGCAGCGCAGTGTTGACAGGTCGGCATTGCGCACGAGAATGAAATATCACCCGGATGCCACTTCTATATATATGCTCGTCCCCGGTGACGTCACCACCTGGGGATTCCCCAGTCTCATGACCGCGAACTTGGCTCTTGCGGCAGTGTTCGTAAAACTATCTAAAAACGCTTATATCTCGAAAACGGCTTGAGATACGGCAAAACGGTTGAAATTCTGGCACACATAGTGGGTGTCAACTTTTGATTATAAACAATATTACAACATAAAAAAATCAAAAAGTAAGAAAAAAATTTAACATTATTTTATATGGGTAGCATGCATTTTATATGGGAGGAGCGCGCACGAGTTCGCGTACAAACCTCGCACTGTCAAGTTGATGATTTTGAGAATATACATGTGAATGCATGTGGATTTGAAATAATAATGGAGTTGTACAATGGTATTGAACATTTATATAGGCTTGTATAGGCCGAGAGCTGGATTTTTAAAAAAGTGGTCAAAAAAAGCTCACCATGTTATTCTTATGGGGAAAAACGCCCCAAGTGCCGTCTCTTTGCCCTATTGTCACTACTTAAATCATTGTAATGGCTGATTTATGTCTTGTAGTCTTATTGGTAATTTTTTTCTTAGATAAAAATTGAAAAATATACTAATATATTTATTACCTTCTATTGCAGGAGAACAGTTAAGAGTGTGCTATGTGATATAGCGAGGTAGATGCATTCATTTAAATTCTTTTGGTGTAAACTACACGAAGGCGAGTGGTAAAATGGTGATTCTATGCAAAAGAACGGTCATTTATTTGTCTTTTCAGGTTATTTTAAGATTGGAAACCGATTTACTGTGAATTCATTCTCATTACAATAGTATTTAAATTAAATTGCTTAAATTTTAGAGTCAATAGAAGGTATAAAGCAACTTTTACAGAAAAATATACCAACCGACGAAAAAAATGGTAAACTGTTCATGAAATTCTAACAACTTTATCACACTACTTCACTCCTCACAAAATGTTTATAGGTTTCTGTGGAAGATTTTTTTTTTTTAAATTCGTTGTTTAAGTAGTAAGTAAACAAAGTGGATCAGAGCGATTCTAAAAAAATACTTGAGAAGGCTAGTTAAAAAAACTGTCAAAAGGATATAACGTATCATTTAACAGTTATTAAGTTATGATAGATATACATTTTGATGAGAAAAACAAACCCTTCATAACCATTTACTTAATTTAAACAAGTTAAGATTATAAATTGGTTAATTAGGGTTTAACTGATCGATATTCAATCTACAAAATGAGAACAATTTTTTTATGTAATAATGAAATAAGATACAATTGCTTTTGAACCGTAATTTGTACAGCAATTGGGGTTGTAGGCCCTACCATCTTATTCAGAAGTTAAATGTCTATAAAATACTATTTTTTTTATCAAAATCGTTCGGGCCAATATAAAAAAAAAACTTTCCGTTATTTTATGGGGTTTTTATGGAAAAATCACAGTTAAAAATCTAAATTTGAAAAAAAATGGGAATCAAACGCCTGGAGATAGCATAGATTAGTACCTACATGCCAAATTTCATCAAAATCAGACTACATTGTGTGGTCTGTAGCTCTCCACACATACAGAAAGACAGACAGACAAACAAACACACACACATACAAATATTACTTTGAAAAACTTTTTTTGTTCAGGGGGACCCAAAAATTACGAGTATTAATACGTTACATAAAACTTAGTAAACATAAGGCTATTTTGATTTAAGATTTAACCCCACATATTATATACCAAAATGTTTGTATAGGTATGTTGATTTGCAAAGTGACCTTACATTTTTGAAAAAGGTCCCTTGGGCTCTGCCCCAGTAGCTTTTAAAGTGCCCATGTTATCCTTAAATGAAGAACATATTTGGTTACACGATAACGTGGATAATTTAATTGCTGTTAATATTTTAGTTGCAATCGTTGACTTTTGGATACTGAAGGTTGCAATTTAAGGAATCGTGTGCTACAAACATTTACCGACTTGGTTGAAATGAAATATTTACTATTTGAATTTGGGTTGGCGTAAATACTACAGTGGAAAAAAGCTAGAAATCCTGGACAATTTGATATACTAAAAAAAAACAATCTTTGAAAGAGCCGATTTGCTAACTATGGAAACATAGGAAAGTCATTGAACACCACCAAGTAGAAGAAATAAAAATATTTTTTTATCGTTATTATAGACAACATAATGCGGCTATGAGTAGAATGATCATTTGTAGAAAATACTTTTAAAACAAAATTAGCTTTTGAAAAATGGTAAGATATTTAAAAGAAATTTTGAGTATATTGAACTGTTATGTACATCGTGAGTATTTACATAATCTTTGACTCTTTTAACGTAATCGGAAATTATGACTGGCATTCGTTTTAAAATATTGCCTTTAGTATTGTGAGCTGTTTACGTGCCGCAAAACGTGATACTTCGTAATTGGTCGAATTCAAGCAACAGGTACACTAGTATCCACTTAAAACTGAAACTCAAAATATTTGACGAAAGAAATACTTTCTCCATATACAATATAAGTGGGGGGAGTAAAGAGGTGAAAGTATTGTTGAAAACCTTGGCGTTTATCAGAAGCTACACGAACCTATTTTGTTTGGTCACGTTTCACGTTTAGTAAAGGACTAATAATTATTATTTGTAAAAGTTTATTGCCTATTTTATACATTAAAGATTTATCACTACAAAAAATTTTGTTCAACTTTATTTCCTTTGATTATTCTGTATTAAATTTTACGTAGCTATTCACATGAAATAAATGTATTGATGTAATGTACTGCACAGCACTGGCCAGAATTTTCTAAAAAATTTCAAAGTGAAAAATTAATTAAGTTAATGTTATGATTTAAAGTCAGCCGCAGTCAGCGGATGGACTATCCAATCAAAATTCCTGAATACAAAATTGTTAATAGCAATGCATATAGCCTAATATCAACACTGTGTTATAAATCCATGCAAATCTAATTTTAAAGAAGTGTTCTGGGTCTTTTAAATAATGGTTTCGCGAATACTATAAAGAGAACAATACATATACAATACCAAACAAGAAGAAGAAAGTAAATTTAAAACATGTTGACTGGCACCTTCAAATCCTCGCAACACTATCCGGCCATATGCCGCACGAATTCCCTCTATTTTACTTGGTTCCACCTCCTTTGCTTAGGGCGCCTTCCATCTTGGTTGCCCTTCAACACATAATCCGTCGACATTCTTCGCATCTTCCAAGTGTTTGTTCTGCCCATTTGATTCTTCAGTAATTAAACTCTCTAACTACATCTGTGGTGTAATAATCTTCTTCTTTAATCTCCTTGTTCAGGTGCATATTCTCGTAGTAATTTTTCCTAAAATATATGTATATACCGTTGTTTGTTTATTCTATAAATTTATAATATACCGTACTTATTTATACTGTACTGTAGTAGTTTATTCGTACAGTAGTTTACAGTTATTTATACAGTATATTTATTTAATTATAATAAAGGTAGGCATATGTCGTATACCCATAAATTTTGTAAGATGAAAGAATCGTTTTGGACAACAATGTAACTTAGCCTCAAACGTTGCACCTCGCCTTAATGTTGGTCTTAGCAGTGGAATTAAGAAAACTGCATTAAACTTCGTGAAGTTTAATTTAGTAACAAGGTCAAGTAGAAAACCCCTTTAAAGTGATATTCATTACAATTTTATTTATCGATTAAAAGAGATTCTACAAAACAAGAAAATTTGCCTAGTTAAAAACCTACATCGAAATAAAAATATTTTGTGAGTAAACATACCGCTGAGACCTATCATTCGAACCCTGGTTTAACAACAAATAAATGCTGTATACAAGACCTCATTTGACTATTATTTTTAACGTTACCAAAACAGCTTGCTACTCCAAATTATAGTTATCGCACACACCTAACACCTAAGCCTTATCTGATTTGTCCAAAAGTAATTTACCTGCAAAGTTTTAGAAGGACGTGATTTTAATAATATTTCCAAAATTGTAGACAGTTAAGTAGTACATAGTTTTAAAGGTTTGTTCGGATGTAAAGTTTATGTTATTTAATTTGCTAAAAGAACTACGAAAGGGGCAAACTTTCAACAAATTACACCGTACAAATATTTACAGTGGAGTGTTTGTGAACACGAGTGGACCAATGTGTTTATCCGGGAGATCCATGTGTTACTTCTCTTTAAACTCTCTTTTAAGTGGGTGGGTTTGATTTGATCTCATGACACATTCCAAACCCGATGGTCACAGCACATTCCATAATGTTTAACGGTGTCGATTTTTCAGCTAAGACTGTAACTTCGAAGACATGCTATGAAACTTGTTGCAAAACGATTTTTTCACCACACTATGATGTTGTTATCTGTTTTACATACGTTAATTGGTGGTTGAAAGTTACGTTTTGCTGGCCATGCCAGCTGTCATCGTCATCTGGGGATCGAGCAGGTTTTTACATCCCTAGGGCTGCAAAATCAGCTGCCCGCTTACTTCCTTTAAACATGAATGCATATTAAATACACAATCAGTGTCAATAGCTTTGCAATAGAATTGTTTTTGTGACCGCTACCGACCAACTATTTATTATCATTTTGCTGATTCATTTTACTAATATATAAATATACAGGGTGCGGCAAAAAACCCGACCTATTTTATGTAGCGCACTGTTCAGCAACAAGTCGTCTGAGAATGATTTTTAACTTACTACAACAGTTACAGGAAAACCTTCAAAAAAGGGGTTGCATTAGCTAAATTAAAGGCAAATGATGATTTTATTAATAGGTCCAAAAATAAAAGTAAAGCATCTTGGTCGGTCGTAAAACAAGAAATTGGACTAAATAGAAAAGAACTCTGACACACCCGTCGAGATCCAATTGAATGATGGAAAAGACCAATATGGTAGTGCATTGGCAATAGCAAACAAATTTAACAATTTTTTTATTAATGTTTCACAAATTGCTAACCAAATGACAGATAAAAATAAATCCATTCAGCTACTAAACAATAGTCAACATTTAATTAGAGTGCAAAATTCTGCTTTACAGTTTAAATTTAGGAAAATTTCAGTTCAGGATCTAAGAAAAGTTTTCACCAGTCTTAGCAATACTAAATCTACGGTTGGGATGAAATTCCCCTCTTTGTTATTAGTAGAGTTTTTAAACTTATTGAACAACCTCTATGCACACTTGTGAATCAGTCCCTCGAGGAAGGAATTTTCCCAGAAAAACTCAAATATGCTGAGATAAAACCTCTTTTTAAAAAGGGTGATGTTAACAATCCTTCTGACTACCGACCAGTTGCTATTTTGCCTTGTTTTTCCAAAGTTTTTGAAAAAATTGTGAAAAATCAACTTACAGATTATTTAGAACAAAATGATTTACTAAATCCATCTCAGTTTGGTTTCCGCTCAAAATCCAGTACTGAAAAGGCTGTTACCAGGATGATTAACTGCATTGCGGAGGCCTTGGACGGGTCGCAGCGCACAATAGGTGTGCTGTGTGACCTGTCCAAGGCTTTTGACTGTGTTGATCATGCTAGAAAAATTGAGCAGATATGGAATAAAAAATGTGGAATTAAAATGGTTCATTTCATATTTAAAAAGTCGTAAACAAAGAATTATTTTACAGAAATGCCAAACTAAATATAAGTCAGAATGGGGTTATACATACACCCTACGGAGATCCTCAAGGTTCCATTCTTGGACCTTGTTTATTTTTAATCTATGTAAATGATTTATGTAATGTTACAAAAATGAATACTTTTCAATATGCAGATGATACTGCTTTAATCTGCACTGAACAAAAAACATTGGATCTTAAACAAGACTTAATTACTAATGAGTTTCAACTCCTCGGGGACTGGTTCACAGCAAATGGTCTATCTATGAATGTGTCAAAGACACAACTAATTCACTTTTCAGTTGCTAATGAGAATCGAGACATTGCTGTAAATTTGAACCAAACATCAATATATTCTCAAAACTCGGTCAGTTACCTGGGAATTGATATAGATTGGCAACTTAATTGGCAAACAAACATTAAGAATCTATCAAAGAGACTCAGATCAGCTATACTTGTTCTTCGGGTAATTCGACATACTACAAATTTAGACACACAATTAGCAGTATATCACGCTTATTTTTCTTCCATCATGAATTACGGTTTAACAGTATGGGGTTCTTCTAGTCATGCCGAACAAATTTTTATCCTCCAGAAAAGAGCAGTTAGAGTCTTAGCCAAAGTGTCTCGAATTACTCACAGTAAAGAGTTTTTCATTCAGTTTAAAATTCATACTTTGTATGGTTCTTATATGTATCTTTAAACTGGCTTTAATGGTTAAAAGTGATTTTGACACATTCATGGAAGATCAACATGAACATCCTCATAACACTAGATTTAAAAACAATATAAAACCAGTTCAACACAGACTTAAAGTATTCCATTTATCTCCTCAGTACATGGGTCCAAAAATATACAACAAATTACCTTCTTCAATTAGAGACACTGATTCATTCCCTAAATAAAAAAAACATTAAAAAACTTTCTTTTGGAGAAGGCCTTTTTCTCATATGGAAGCTGTGTAGATGTTAAGGCTCAGCATATGAAATTTATTTTAGTAATAGTTTTAGTATAGAGACTATAAATTATTGTAACAATGACGAATCACCTGTCTGAATATGATGTTATGTGATTATTGGAAAATAAATAAATGGTGGGGTTAGGCTCGTTAGAAAGCCTCCACGATGCCATTATCTGTGATCATAGAGCAGTGGTCACCTGAACATCGTGCGATTGTTATCGAATCGAATTAAAAAAGTCATTCAACTCAGAGATTCAGAGATTTCTGAGATTCAGTCACTGCAACTCACTGGCAGTTCCTTGCATTTTTTTAAATTTGGGCGGCGTCAATTCCTTCAAGTGGCACAATCATGTATGTGGTGAGTTACCAACTTTAGAACAACGGCTTCTGCGTTCAAAAAGAAGCTGACAAGCCGTCCAAAGTCAGATCGGACGTAAGGCAACTATTATTATTGATAGAGTCCGTGCTGCTGTGGAAAACAATCCTCGTAGGCACGCCCGAAAACAAACATCTGCTTTGAACTTGGGAGGTTCGATCTTGATTCTTATCCCTACAGATTTATTGTCATTCATCTGTTTAATTTTGTAAATTATCCATATAGAAAATCGCACTGGAAATTTGCCATGTACACCTAATTTAAAGAATGCATGGAAATGCCGCTGAGTTGCAATGACTGAATCATTAATTTTTAAAACGACTCGATAACAAATGCGTGTTGTTCAGATGACCACTGCTCTATGACTATTGACTACAGATAATGGCATCGTGAATTCTTTCCTAAAGAGCCTAACCCCACCACTATCAGACAACCTGTCGCTGAACAGGACGCTGCAAAAAATATATCGGTATTTTTTGCCGCACCCTGTGTATATCTATACAGGGTGATCAACTCAAGGAGGCCACCATTGGGATATCGGAAACGGTAAGAATTAGAAAAAACTTTAAATGGGGAACATTCCTTTATTTTTTGTGGCAGTTAAAAATATGATTTTATTTTTTCGAAATTCAGCCGCCATTTTCCAAAATGGCGGCCAACTTTGAAATTTCTTATGGAACACTCTATATTTTATCATGGTTTTGGATAGAACAGTCAATTTAAAAACTGTTTTATTCTTGCCATTTTTTCGATAAACCCACTCGTTTAGGAGTTACAGCCTATGGAAAAATGACTTCCGGTGTACATTTTACATCATGTAGCTCCTAAACAAGTAGGTTTATAGCGAAAATGTGAAAAGTAAATAAGTCTTAAAATTGCATCCACATTCCAAAAAGACCATACAATTTGTTAAAACTATTATTTCTATTATTTCAAAAATGGCAGCCATTTTCCAAAATGGCGGCAAACTTTAAAAGTGGAAAACTATGTATTTTATGGTCTTTTTGGAATGTGGATGCAATTTTAAGACTTATTTGACTTATTTACTTTTCACATTTTCGCTATAAACCTACTTGTTTAGGAGCTACATGATGTAAAATGTACACCGGAAGTCATTTTTCCATAGGCTGTAACTCCTAAACGAGTGGGTTTATCGAAAAAATGGCAATAATAAAACAGTTTTTAAATTGACTGTTCTATCCAAAACCATGATAAAATATAGGGTGTTCCATAAGAAATTTCAAAGTTGGCCGCCATTTTGGAAAATGGCGGCTGAATTTCGAAAAAATAAAATCATATTTTAAACTGCCACAAAAAATAAAGGAATGTTCCCCATTTAAAGTTTTTTCTAATTCTTACCGTTTCCGATATCCAAATGGTGGCCTCCTTGAGTTGATCACCCTGTATATACGTATATCAAAATTTGAACGAATGGTGTTTTTGGCCTTTGTATACATCAAATTGAAAAAGTAAATCGGTCGGTGCCGGGTCTAGGTCTTAGCATGCCACCTATGGTAATAGCTACTTCCCTTTTTAGGCACAGAAAACATAGGATGTTTTCTTTGTTTTAGGGGAATTCGCTAATATTAGTTTTAACAAGGATTTGCTTGGTTTTGAACGAACGCGTTCAATAACAATTCTGTGATTTGTCTTGTTACAGCATTTAATATTGTGCAATCTGTTTTTACATTGCTTACACATTATAATGCTGCTCACATAGAAGTAAGGTATTTCTCCGTGGGCTGCTTTACATTTGACCCATTTTTATTTCCATAGTGTTTTGCAATAAACAAACTTTTAGTCTAATGCATAGAGTAATTTCCAATCAGATGCGTCACTGTTCGATAAGTATAGGTAAGGAAATGTTTTGCTTATTTATTTATGTTCCCTTCCACTGCACTTCACTATTTAAAAAAACAGATTGCCAAAATATTTTGAAGGGGACTTTAGCTTTATAGCCGAAGGTAGCTTGAGGAGTTCACGCACTGCATCTTTCACGTTACGCATACCTCTTCATAGGAGTATAGCATATGACAGGGCCTTTGTTGTAACTGCCTGCCGTCTTTGGAACAACTTACCTTTATCCATCAAAATGCTTGATAGTCGTCCTCAGTTCGTGGCGGCACTGAAAAAAATGTACTTTGAGCGTATGGCCTCGGCTGGTGCGTCCTAGGACTGTTTTGGCACTCGCGTAATTGCTGACTGAGTGTGTGAGACTGTTGTTGTTGTTAGACATGTTGTTTTCGTTTTGTCAAAAAAGTATTGTTTTTGTGTAAATAATGTGTTAAATTGTATTTTATATTTATAATTATGTATGCAGGTTAAGTGTAAGAAAGGGCCATGTGGCCCTAATTTTGCCTATTGAAATAATAAAGGATTTTCATTTCATTTCATTTCATTCACTCAGACAAAGTAATACGAAGTCACAACCTGCGTGACTGATCCCAATGAACTTCATATAGCAGCGGCTTTAAGTTTACAAATTGGCTGTACCGAAGCTTGAGCTTTTGAAGATTAAGGTAGAGCAAACACTGCTGCAAGAGATTAAAGTTCTTTGCTTTCCTTAAAGCTTTTCACATTACTTTTGTGTTTATTGTCTCAAAATATATTTTAATTCTACGCTTAAATAGCTACTACAACACGTTGCTTGAATTCGAGCAATTGCAGGATTTGCAAGTATTGCAGGATTTATTGGAAAACTGAGTGAATTCGAAATAAATAAATAACTCTCACAATGAGTTTGGACTAATTTAAGGGAATCAACGTATTGAATATTAAATATATTCTTGAAGTATTCATCTACATAAATGAAACTACATTTTTGTCTGTGCATTGAGTATTGCACAGGCATGAAGCTTATGACATGAAGAATCATGAAGCGGTGGATGATTTTTTACGTTTTATACCCTTAGAAAGCTGAAACAAGTCTTATCTAAATTTATGTCTGTCTGACATTGTGTCTGTGAAGCCAAAATTCCAATTTACGTGGCTTCTCCGAGAAAACTATAGTAGGCTTCCGATCAAGATTAAAATTGTTTTATTTTACAGGGTGCCCATAACATATTCATCGGGTTTTAATTACATGTATCACGACACTTTATCCCATGACACTGTGACTCACATGGGGTAAAATAGTTATTTGTATAACTATAGTGGGCGAAGTGACACGAGAGAAATGTTTACAGCTCTCGGGTGCAGCAAAGGCAATTTACACTAGTCTTACACATTATATTTTTCCTACAGTTACTATAAATCATAGTCAATAATTTTAGATCTCAATCTTAGAAATCGGTCGTGTAGAAGAGCAAAACGAACTCGGAAAAGAGTAACCAAAATGAACTACTATAAGAAATACATGGGGAGGAAATTTCGTTTACGTATAAGCTGAGTTGGATTAAATATATGCCGATGCTTGATGGCAAATCTGTGTGTGCATAGCTTCAATTTGAGACCTCAATCATCAAAATCGCTCGGGTAGAAGAGCCAAACGAACCCGGAAAAACCAAAATTTTTAGATATATAAATTATTTTATAAATTTAAAATTTAATTAGTTATACGTGATTAATTGAGTGGGTGTCACATGTCTGTCATGTTAGATTATGGGACGTCTGGCTCTAAACAGCACTACTTGCGACGTTGCTAATTAATTATTCCAGACTGCAGCATGGAGAATGGTGGCCGTGCCTGGAGGCGGCTGTAACTCTTCTATACATCTATGATTCTGACCTTGGATGGAATTTATCTGCCTTTAAATGAGTATATTAAATTTCCTTAGTAAAGTGGCATTTTTAAACGTCTCCGGAGCTGTGTGACAAAATAGAAACCATTATGGTCATGATCTGCGGATTAATAAACAATGTTCCGTAATGTGCTCTAAATGGAAAATTTCTCATTACACGGAAATCACAAATCTATGACATAATCGAAAAAAAAGTAAAAACATGTTTTAAGCCTTTTTACTAACTCTTGTTGGAGATGGATTAAGAATGAAATTTTATCTATCTATACTATTATAAAAAAGAGGTGGTGTCTGTGTGTATGGGAAAAGTAAACGCGAAAACTACTGGTCGGATCGGGCTGAAATTCGGCATGATGATAGCTCATATTCCCGATTAACATATAGGCATATTTTTATCCCAAAAATCCTTCCGGGCTCCGCCCCAGTGGCTCTGGAGCAAAGGTTCCCATGTTAACCTTATGAGAAATGGAATTAATGAATCTTAACAGCTGTTTCAATTAAACAAGTTGGTTCTGTTCTATGATTTTCAATAGCATTAAAGTTACAAGGATTACCAACAGGGTGCAGCACTAGCATTATTTCTTTTACATTTATGACAACAGCTAATTTGCAACCAAAAGGTGAGTGAGCATAGCGAACGAACTTCAACCTGGAGGCGAGTGAGCGTAGCGAACGAGCTAACCTGAAGACAAGTGAGCGTAGCGAACGAGCTAACCTGAAGGAAAGTGAGCGCAGCGAACGAGCTCCAACCTAAAGGTGAGTGAGCGTAGCGAACGAACTTCAAAAAGAACCGAAATTTCTTAAACCATGTCCTCACTCATAACTGCTATAAGCATTTGATACTTATATGCCAACCCCGTACGAAGGACGGGTACTCTGCTAGTTGTTAATAATCAATGGAAATCTTTGGATAATGAAAAGCTGCATGGTACAGTTCCAAATTATTAAGCCTGGCTTCGCTTCGCTCGAAAAGAATAGGATAGAACGTACTTCATCTTACTCTCACCGTCTCTTCCTCTTTGCCCGCCCTCGCCCCGCCCGACCTACCTAACCTCTACGCCGCGTCGCCTCCACGCTCCGCTCCACGCTTCGGCCTTCGGCCTCACCCTTGCCTTGCCTCGCCTCGCCACAACTCAAAAAACTCAATTAATTCTCAATGTCTCTTTCTCTTTAGTGCTTCAGTGAGTTGAGTTTAGTGTTAGTGTCTCGTCGTGTCTCCTCAGTAGTACTCAACTCCAACTTTAAGAAGAACTCTCATCCCATCGGGATCCATCTCGTTAGTCGTTGATGGCGTGGCTTGGCTTTGAGTTCGTTTCGTTGTTGCGGAAATGTGACGCGACGTGCCGCCTGCCGGTTGTCGTTGTTATTTTACCACTGATGCAATGCAGCAGCCCGTTCTTTTCGTTGTGTTTGTGTTTGGTCTTTAGATCTTTATCATATGCTAGGTTTGTTTTATATTCGCCTTGACCCATTTTGGCTGTTTCTGTCTGTCTTGTTTGAATTATTTTGAAGGTATCATTTAGCCCACCTAATTAGTCCTAGGCTATAACAGTTATAGCTAGGCAGTACGTTATATAGGCTTAAAACAGCTTCAATGCAAGCAATGGGCCTATAAGTTACTCAGTCATTGATGCACACCATAGGCCTAACTTAGACATTTGTTTTTACTTTGGTGGTCTCTTTTTACCTAGCATTTGGCCGTTCACATAGGCCTAGCTTAACATAGGTCTCGGGCTCCTACGTTTAAGTAGGCCTAAGGTATCCAGCAACGGAAGGGGTGAACCGTAACTGTTCAAAGGTAAATAAGTAAGTTAATCGTAGCCAAGGCCTGCTGATTTTAGTAGTCTGGTAGGTAACTTTTTAGGATAGGCTACTAATGAAATCCAAGACATAGTTGTCGTAGGTCCTTCCCAAGTTTATTACGCTACAGACTGAGCCACTTATTTCGCAACCATAATAAGTTAGGCTATTGGTAACATTAGAAAAGTTTCATTCTTAACTTAAAGCTATCTTTTTGTGTTTTGAAGTTAATTTTAAGGTGGTAGGCTATGAGAAAGAACAAATTTAGGACTATAAGTAGGCTAAGTAACATAAGTTAACTTAGTTTGAGCACCTGCTGACATTGGGGATGAGCATCGATAGGTCAACCGTTGATGTTCTTTATCTTGTAACACCGTCGGGAAAACATGAATATTTCAGGGCCAAAACAATCTTAGATGTTTTCCGTCCACTCTGTAATCAACAAAAATTAACCAAATTTCAGTGACGTAGCCAGGAAGAAGGGGGTCCGGACCCCCCCCTTCTGGTCTTAAATATATTAAGTAATTTGTTTGTTTAATGAAATCTAAAATTACCGTATAATCGTACTGTCTTGATTTAGGGGTTAATTATTTTCAATGCCAAGAGAGCTGTTTCATTTTTATGCCAAGAGAGAAAGGACCGTTTTATTTTCCGGACCCCCCTTTTACCTGCGGAGTACGGAGGGACCCCCGGTCGGTCGAACCCCCCTATTTTGAAATCCTGGCTACGTCACTCACCAATTTGCATCTACTCTTATATCTTATGTTTAAAAGGCTTGCATTGATTAAACCCTCCCTTGCGTTCGTTAGTTAGTCTATGCTGCTAACTATATGTTCTTGATTGGCAGTTTTAACTTACTTATATTTTACATTTACAAGATGAAGGTACCGGTATTGATAATTTTATTATACTAGAGAGCAGGAGAGCTGCCACTGAAATTTATTAGTTAGCCTACCGTAAAAATATAAATCGAATTTTAGTTAATTTAGCATTTAGAACAAGCACTTCACCTTACAGATAACTTACTTAATTATCTCAACTCACTCTACACTTGTCCAAGGCTAGTCCAGTTCGGGATATTTTTTTATTCAATGTTTCATCTTTTCAATAGGGCCTAGCCTAGATTAAATAAAATAAATTAAATTTTTTGCTGAGACCAACATTTTAACTTTTAAAAATTTCAACCAAACTAAGTAAGGCTAGGTTACAATTCAGTTAACAAAATAGGAAACATCGATAGACTATTTAAATAAGTTAGGCCTACTTGGTCTAAAACATTGATGCTCAAAGAAAACGTAATAGGTACCAATGTAGGCCTAACAAGAATATTGGTAACCTACCATCGATGTAAAAAGCATCGAACATCGATAGAAAAATCTCAATGTTTGGAAAACATCGAATGAAGCTCATTCCTTGATGACAGTTGAGAGGGAGCCGAGCAGTTAATCCTACCTACCTTTCGTTAGGGAAAATCTAGACGGTCCCACCTCCCCAGGATTAACTTAAAACAGACATTAAGTAAACTCACAGTCAAAAATTTTGAACAAAATTCTGGATTGTTATAACAGAAGTGGGACAGCTGGCAACACCTGAAGCTTAGTCGCATATTTTTTTGTTAGAAACACGGTTTTAATACCTAGGCATATGATGTTTATTTTATGGTAACCTAACCCAAATGTGCTGGACAACTTGGTCGGAGTAAAGCCATATAGGCCTATAGTGAACTAAGCGACATAATTGGTAAATATGAGATAGCACTATAAGTGGATCACATGTGACGGTACGTTCTCTAGGCCTATATTCAGCAAAAGTGAACTAAGTGATATTTGCAATAACACCCCTGTGAAAGGGAAATTTTACTCTGGTTGATAGAAAGACTGCCAACAGCTGGTTCAGACAGAGTGAACCAAGTACCTATCCACATGGAGTCATCACACAGGAAAAAAAGTCTATGATGATGAGATTGACGATGAATTACTTAGTAGGCTATTTCTGATTTGTTTAGCAGTGAATATGCTCTCCTTCTCTGCTGTTTACAGTGAAGTATAAGTTATAATTTCAATTATCATTTATTTTATAACAGTAAAAGATGTACCGTAGTTCATTTGTACGTTCTTTAATGAAGGTAACCTGCTATCAACCAAAGTGAACCAAGTTAGGCCTACTTTAAATTTGTTTTAAGTTTTATTTAGGGTTACAACAATATTGAGATTCATGATTTTTATTTACCTACACTTTCAAAGGCATATTAGGTTCTAATAAGTATAAGTTAAGCATCCAGTGCCCACTAATTGGGGCTGAATTATAAATTGCCAAGTTTCATATTGCATATTCATAGTGCCTTATGAACTCTATACTTTCCAATCAACCAGAGTGAGCAAAGTTAGCTAAAATAAATAAAATGGTTCAACAACAGAAGTCCCTAAGTGTTAAGTGTTCGCGTTGTTAAAATTCTATCTATTACAAAAGTTATTAAAAGAAGGAATTTTATGTTAATGAGCTCTAATACCAATAAAAGTTCACATATTTTAATGTTGTGGCCAAAGGTTTAGATGGCCTAAAGTTAAACAAAATTCTTTTTCTAGAATCCTAACTTTAATCTCGTTTCTCTCAAAACATTGAAAATGTTACTTAGTTCACTACCGGTATGGTTTCACATCGACCACTTATGCGGTTCGAATTCCCAATTTGTTGTGAATTTATCCTTGTAGAAGCCATGAGTTTTTGTTTTAAGATAAGTTAACTTAATACTGTGACCAAGGCCATAACCTATGTAGGCCTTAGGATCTCAATTATTGTAATATCTTTACTAGGCTATCTGATAGGCTAGGCCATCACATTGCAAAATTTTATTTTTGTATGGGGAAATCAAATTTTTTCTCCATTAACCCCTGTTCTTATAGTCGGTTCATGCTGGTTCGTAATATTGCTAAAATAAACGTAGGTTTACAGGTTTGAGACAAATTTAATCAAAATTGGACCATTTTTGCATGAGTTATTACGTTAACAGACAAATTTATATTTATATAGGCTAGTGAATTTGAACGGTTAGTGTTTTTGGCCTTTGATGACCTCAAAACTTTGTTAATGCGTCCCGGGTTCAGGTCTTACCATGAGACCTAAGAAAATAGCTTATTCCCCTATATAGGAAATTCACTTAAAGTTAACTTAGTACTTAAATACAAATTAGGATATGACGAGAAACCTTAAATTCTACTGGAAATTTTGAATTGTTGATTTAGTATTTTCCCTGTTTGCAAGTTCTCTACTTTGGTCGAAACCTTATCTTGAGGGACCAAGATGCTATTCAGCATTGTCTCCACTTTGCCTTTTCCCGTTTAGGCCTACCATACAGGAGGGAATCCTAAATAAAAACAAAACATTCTGAGTACGGTATCAGTAATAGCCCTACTCTGAATGGTCAGGTGATTAACATCAGTGGGAACATGGGCCACCTTAAACAAATTAGAACTTTAAATATTTCTTTGTATGAACCGAAAACCAATGAAGAGGCATACAATCCAGTAAAAAGTGTGGTCAAATTGCTGGTATCCAACTATTTTTTTCTTCATTCATTGGAAATTTGCCAACCTAAATCAAAATAGCTTAAGGCTCTTTAGATGACTAACAATACCTACCTATCACATAACTTGATTTTCTTTTTGTAGATACCGATACGAAGCCTTGTCCTGAGCTTCAGTTGCATGTTTGGTCAACTGTGCAAATAGTGTCTGCCAACAAAACCACAAGGAGCAGACACCTTTTGTGGAGTGGAGGTTTGTATGCCTAACTCCACTCTTGTCAGATTTGTTTAAGCTTAGTGAACATTATCTTTATAAACAGGATTCTACAGCTACACATTGTAGTGTCGTAGTCTTCAGGCAATGGCCAAATTGGCCATGGTAATAGAATTATCATTGAAGAGAAGCTTTTTGTGTTTTTATGTTTTTTTTTTGCTCGTATCTACGCCAGTGGCATTTTTGTAATGAAGTCAAACACTTTTAAGGGAAAGCGGTCCAAACTCATTAAAGTTTTTGTTCTGTTGAACGTGTAAAATATGCAGTTAGTTTACTTGTCCTTCTGAAATATTGTATGGTACGATTCATAATATGATGCTTGACTATATAGTCGCTCATATACATTGAAATTTAAAACTGAATGTGCCATTTATTGTCATTTAAGTACCTAACATTCAGCGCATTATCATGTGCGATTCTCTTTTCTCCCCTTCACCCATGCCTCCCGGATGGTTGTACCATTTTAACAATTTCTTTGTTGATCCATTGGTCAGTCCGTTCATCCATTTAAATAAAAGCCTTTATAAAGAAACTAGGGAGAAGTAACAAGTTCACTTAATGCTATGTCTTAACAACTGGAGGAAAGTCAAGACCAGTCCTAATTCGGGTTGAACCTTACAGAGCAAGACTGTAAGCTAATAAAAAAAAATTAACATCTGCAACCATTATTGTTTAGGGCTATTCAGAAAGAAAGGAATGTTTTAAAATAAAATAAGAAGGTTAATAAAAGAGCAACTAAAATACAACTTTTCTACACAGTCACCAAAGAAATTAGGGATACCTCTGGACGGGTCTTGAAGTTTCTTTGCTGTTGGCAACTGTGAGTTTAGCCTTTTGATGATACACAATTAATTGGAGCTCTTAGTTGTCATCAAAGCGCTGTGCAGCTAGTCTTAATATGGAAAATAGTGGTTCACCCAGAGCAATGTCTAGACTGTAGAGAGTGGTTAAAGGAAAATCCTTCCATTGAAATGATCAAAGCTGATCTTATGTGCAATTTGCCCACCATTGTCATGTAAAAACAAAATGTTGAATGTCAACTTTTGTTTTGGCCATTTTGAAACTGAATGCACAATTTCTGGACAGAAATTTCATTTAGAAAACGTCGTTTTCAAACACTTTAAAACTTGACAATAATTAATATGGCTTAAACGTATATTGCCAACAAAAACTATTACAGATATCACCTAAAAACTAGCTGGATTTTCAACCACAATACACCTTTTAAATGATACAATTGCAACCACAGGCAGCCCAATGACACTTATGCTGTGACGAAGAAGACAAACACATCTGTAGGCCTATAAATTGCACCATTAGCGCACACCAAACGATCCTTAACTTTTTTAAATATTTGTTTTACAATGCAATAGGTAAATTAATCATTAAAGGTAGATTATAAATATAGCTTCACTACAAATAATAAGTTATTGTTAAAGCAAAACTCTTGCACGAGGTATCGTAATTAAAGAATTTTATGAAAACATTCAAAACTGAGGATTAAGAAGATAAATATTTTACTGTATATTATATTTTGTCACTTGATCTCCCACCATTTTGTACGGTATTAAAGGAATAAAAGGAAACTCCTAATAAAAAGATTTAAGTCCAATCTTGATAATCCGACTTTTGCTAATATACCAAGATTGTAAAGGTCATGAGTTTTGTTTTAAATTTTATATAAGGTTTTAATGACGATGGTAAAATAATTTTGTCTGTTGCAGAGAGAGAACAGAGTGTAAAGAGTAGGCCTACACAAACTACAAAATATTATGTTTTGTAGTAACACAAACATAATGCAATATAAGCTGAGTATAGTCCTACAGTAAGGGCCGGCGTGTACTATCCCGACCACGACCACGACTCCGACTGGTCGGATACGACCAGTTTTATAATAGGAATAAATGGAACAGCGCGCACTGGTCGGCTGGTCGGGCCCTGGTCGCACGACCAAAATTTTCCAGTTTGGTCGGGCCCGACCCGCTGGTCGTTGCAGCCAAAAATAGCACACAATGTAATGGGACGACGCGCACTACCCCCGACTTGCCTCCAACCCGACCAGTACACCACTCAACCCCGAGTATTCCTAGACTAATCAAACGGTGAGCACTAGTTTTTTGCGCCGGTCTGTGAAGTGACTCATTTGGTAAAATGTCGCAGGATTTTGACACATTTGAAACCTGTCTTCATATTGACGTAGCTCTTCATAAAATGTTGCAAAATGCCCTTTCAGACCTAACAGTTAACATTGGATATACCCAGTATAGTGTCTTCTTCCGCTTAACGTACTTACAATACAAATGCACCATAACAACTACTTCTTCAACAATCATCTTGACACTGAAGTTTGTAAAACATTCGTTGCCTTGGTCGGGTCGTGCTCTGGTCGCATGGTGAATGACAACCACCGGTCGGGCGTTTGGTCGTGGTCGGGATAGTGCGCGCCCGGCCTAAGACTCCCTCTCATTTGGCCATCTCTGGACCGAAATGGCCGAACTTACTGATGATAGATAAAGAAGACTAATTTTACTGTCGTAAATAGACTTATAAGTGATCTTTACTAAATTATTATACAAAATAATTAATTTAAAAACTTGTAGGTTTCAAAATGGTGTGACAAGAGTTGTATTTTTTTGTAGTTCATAAAAACACAACCAAAACAGATTAGACTTAGGTTAAGTGTGGATTTTAAACTTACCCTCAGAAATGTTGGTGTTGTCTTATAAAAACAAGTACTGTACACTTGATACTGACATTATTTATTTATTTCACACACAAATCACAAAATTTAAAAGAAATCTGTAATTTTTTGCCGCACCTTTTCTTCTGTTGTTTTCTTTCAAGCATAGTCACACCATTTTCTAAAAAGCATGTCAACCGCTGTAGTGTCTATTGTTCGATGTAGGTTGTAGCCAGTTGCAGGGCTGCCATTCCTTCTGCGTGGCTCATTTTAAACCCAATGTCCTCACAGTCGCCACCTTCTTCTTCAACTTGGGTTTCTTGGGGGACGTTGCAAAACTGATTGAGCGATTTCTTCGTCATTCAAAATTTCATCGTCCACCTTTTCAACAGTTACCCACTCCAAAACATCTTCTTCACTGTGAGGCAGTTGCTGTAGATTATTTAGGATATAAGCTTGGTCGTCTGATTCACATTCAAGGCTGTGTACATCAATAACATTGCCTTCACTTGCAACAACTTCTTCAAAATTCGGCCATACCTTTCTCCACGACTTTACTAATGTTGAAGGTTGTACTTCATCATAGGCCTTTGCTACCATGAAAATCAAGTCCTTCATGTTGATTGTTTTTAACATTTGGATAAGATCAGTGTTTTCATCGCTCTCTAGTTTTTACAAAACTTCTGAAAGAAGCTTTTGACAATACTTTTTTTTGAAGCACTCTATTACACCTTAGTCCATTGGCTGTTAGAGGCTTGTTACGTTGGGAGGACAGATAGTACAGTTTTATTCAAGAGTTTTATTTTATTGTAATGCTTGTACATACTGTTCATGGAAACAGTTCCTAATGGCATCTTGGTAAGCTGGAAGCTTACTCACAGGCAATTCCCTTTGGACAGCCAAACAATGGACAATCAAAGTCAATCCGAGTTACTTTCTTTGCAACAGCCATCACGCACAATAAACTGAACATAATTTACAACATCAACTCACAGCAGCTAAACGTCAGTCTAGAATCGTATGCAGACGTAAACTGCTGAGTGACAGGCTGTCTCGCCATCTTCCCCGCTAAGTGCATTGTGGGATTGTGGAGAGTATGAGTGGCGGAGACCGACCTGGATGCCAGGTCATCGCCCGAACACGCAGCCTTCATCCCGCACTTGACATTACTAGCTAGATTGTTCTCTTTATGTTAGGTATGATTGTTATCATGGCTCACTTCCTTGACTTTTGCTTTGACGTAGTCTAATACATGATTGTGGCTTTTAATGTGAAACTAGGGCTACTGTTTCGGTCATGTAGAATGTCAAAGATGTTTTGCAATAGGCCTACAATTGTTGATGAAAATTGTCTCTGAATAGGTGCATATTTTGTTTTATGGGTCTTATATTTCTTTTTTCCCTCACTACAATGAGCTCCGGTGATACAACTCTACTGTGTATTTTTCTCATTGCCTTTACTGTTAGGTAGTTGGAGGCTGACAATGCCTTCACACAGCTAACAAATTAGCAGTCGTGCAGTGACTATGACGTGTAAGGCACATTCAAAGTCGCTTCACAGCATCCCCCAAAACAATGCTATCAAGCCCTATCTGCTTTAGAAATGTCTCCGCAATCCGCCTATTAATGGCCCGAGCCGAGTCATATTGCAATGCTGAGTTTGGGTACAGTTCAACTTCACTGATCCCTCTCTATTGGGACCGGGGGTATGGTCCGAACGCAAAAAAAGTCTTTTTATAAAAGTAGCTCTTTCATTTAGGGATGTTAAACAAACAGGTTCTAAGTAAACATAACCTTAACTATGTTTTAGAATAAATTTTTGAACATAACAAAGCAAGTTAAATACGGCACTGTAAGTTAACGGAGAAAATATTAGGCCTACTGTATTGAAAATGTATACAAGAAAATTTACATACCTGATTATACTAAATTGTAGGCCTTATAAAATTTGTATAACACAAGTAAAATACATACAACCACACACAAAACATTATTGGTCCTAACTTTATTATCTACATACGATGAAAGAAGTCAGTAGGCCTAATGTTCTTTTGCTTGGCAGGGGACAACTGTGATTTAGCTGCCATGTTCCTCCATTTCCGGACCCACTAAATATCCATTGGTGTAGAGTTTGAACTCTGCTTGATGTATTGGAGCACTAATTCTATTTGCATTTTTTGCATCTGAATGTGAAACCCTTAGTGCAGGCTCGGTGTCTCCATCATCTACGTCCTCTTACTTTTCTTCCGTTATTTCTGTAGCAGTTTTGATTATTTGCTCATAAAGTTCTTCTTGCGATGAACAATGCATGTTGACATTTTCAATCCTCTTGTCGACATCATTAGGCTGAACTTCTGTTTGTAGAGTTTAAAGATCCTGTAAGATTGCCGGCGTGTCTGCGGCATGATCTGTTTAGACTTCTTCATACATAATCTCATCTAGATTTTGGACGTTGGTTTCTTCTTTAATGGTTTGTTTGTTCATGTTCGGCCACAGTTTGTGCCATGAGTTCAAGTGTTGAAGGCACATTTCTTGCCATGTTTCAGCAACAGTAGTGTACACTACATCCTTGATGTTTATCATTTGAAAGCCTGAAACAACCTTCTACCTTCTTCCATTTTCTCTAGGGTTGAGCCAATAAACTTACGACGATATTGTCTCTTCAGCCGCTCAATCACTCCATCCATGGGTAGAATTAAGGATGTTACATTTGCAGGGAGAAATACAGCTTGAACCCTCTCACAATTCTTCTTCAATAGTGGATAATTTGTAATTGCATATATTGCAGATTTGTTGCATTTTTGATGAAGTGTTATCTGCTTGCATGGCTCGTGTAGTGATTTTCTGATTAGTGGAGAAAGTTGGCAAAATAGGCTGATGTCTTCCAGGTGTGGGTAGGCTTAAAATGTAGGCTAGACTGGGCTTATCGGAGATAAGTGGGACATTTTTCATTTCAGGTTGTAGGCTGTGGGATGGTTGTTTCTCAGTTCAGTTAGGCAAAGATTTCAATGTTTTTTTAGTTTTTTTTTTAGATTCCTTGTCAGACTGTTGGAGAGCCTTTTGGATGATTGAATGACTTAAACCATTATTTTTGGGTGTTGAGTTGTGATAAGTTTTACCACAGCAAAGAGAGATTGTTAAAGACTATTGCTTTGTTATATGTAAAGGTCCAAAACTGAGTTGGTAAGATTTATTGATTGAGTTTTGGCCAGATTTTTTGATAATACTTACTGATGGGGTGTCACAAATCTCAGTTGATTTTTTGCATCGTAGATTAGCCGCCTCCACTCTTCTCTATTCTCCACCATCCGGATTTCTCCTTCATCCTTTTTGACTTGGTCATACCATCTTAATTTAGGCCTATCCAATGGACGTCTTCCTGTAGGTACGGCCTCACAAACCTCCTTAGTCTTGTGCCATCCTGTGTCCTAGCCAACTAATTCTTTTGGATTTTATAAGCGCTATTATATCAGGCTCTAGGGCACACAGCTCTCTATTTTTCTTAATGTGCCAAACTCCTTCTTCATAAATTGCGCCGAATATTTGACGAAGTACCTTATTTTCATATACCATCAAAACGTTCTTAATTTCTTTTGGAGAGGACCCATGTTTCACTTCCATATAATAACACTGGCTGTATAACGGTATTGTATTTACTTAATTTTGAGAATCTTGATAAAAGTTTGGATGACAAAAGTTTTGTACAGGCCCCAAGGCTCTTATTGGCATTTACTAGTTTACTTTATAACTCCAGATCTTCAGAATTTGAACTATTGATGATAACTCCTAAATATTTAAAGCTATCCTCACAATTAATTGAATAGTTGGCAATGTAGAAATTTACATCTCCATTGTTAGCGTTTCGGCCGAAGTGAACAATTTTAGTTATTTCTTAATTTAGCTCTAATCCTACCTTCTCATATTCTTTAATAATGTTTTCAGCTAATAGGCAAAGGTTTCCAGAGTTTTCTGCTAAAATTACCACATCATCTGCAAATGCCAATATATTTAAGTCTACTCCCAGTTTTATGCCACCTTGAAGGTTTTTTGTCTTTTGTAACGCTTCTATAGCTATATTAAAGAGTGTTGGAGAAATTCCATCTCCTTGTCTTACCCCTGTGTTTATGTGGAAACTTTTTCCAACTTTTTCCTTGAAAACTTTGATTCCAAAACGAGCACGTTTCGTTCGAATGAACTGTATGTATGAGAGCCTTCCTCTGAACTTCATTAGGCTCTCATCAACTGAAATATCCCTGTCTGGGGTGTAGTTATTCATAAACTTATTCTCAATATAGTCGATGACAGGGCGGATTTTCCCCAGCTTGTCACTTGGGTCTGCTTCATTGTTATTAGAAAAATGTAAAAACCTCATAATTGTTTGGTACCTTTTGAAGGACATGACTTCAGCAAATATTTTTGTCTCCAAAATCTTTTTTTTTTTGTCCAATAACTTTGGAGTGATGGTTTATCTACAATGCTCATTATTAGTGACAGCAAAATAAAAGCTTTCATCTCATCTATACCAATTTGAGACCACTTTTCATCAGATTTCAGGGCTTTTCTATTTGGGTCATCGAAACATTGTTGGGCATATTCGTTAGTTTATCTTGTTATCATTTCAAACAAATCCTGTCCCAAAAATGCATAAAAAACATCTAATTCTGTCTGCAGTGAATCTATGTTGGGAATGTTTATTCCTACTTTATGGCCTGAAAATACTATATTGTGAGGTTCATTAGGTCCATCCGCCCAAACAAAAGGACTGTCAAGTGAAAGTCCGATTTCCCCTCTAACAACCTGTTCTATTATTTCATCTATGTCATCATTTTCCCTCCTAATAACTTGGTCAATTACCTCATTTATGTGATCAATAGGCATATCAGTAACAATATCTACATCATTGATAGTTACAGGTGGTGTGTGGAAATCTGGTCCATTTGGTAGGTTTATGCCTTCTTGTTCGGCCTCAATTTGCTCCACCTGACATTAATAAGAGTTTTCATTGGACAAATTTATACTTCCACTAATATCTAAATCAATAGTTTCGTCAATAATATCAATGTCAATAGGTGTAGGTAAAACATCATTACTTACAATCGATTCGTTGTGTGAACTAGTAGGCCTAGCAAACTCTGACACTTGAACTTCACCTTCACTATCTGTTTCATCACCACACAGCTGTTCTAATGTCACTCTATCTAACACTTGATCCTCATCATCCTCATCATTTGATGATAATTCACAGTTATCTATAAATCTATCTATTTCACTTGATCGCAAACACTTACGAGACATCGTTACTCCGACCGGCAAACACAACCTCAAAACTAAACACAAACAGCTGTTGTTGTTTGAGTATTATTTTTGTCTCGCACTCCAGGTTAGCCAACGTATAAAACGAAATACTGGCAAATTTAATAGAGTTTCACGCAGTACCAACCATCGTCCCAGTAAGTGCTCCAATCTAGTGGCAAAACATAAAACTACTAGCAATGACGCGAGACGGAACAGTTCCGTCTAGGAATGCTAGAGCGTCATGGCGGTGCGACGGATATGTTCCGTCCAAGTAGGCCAATGGGTTAACAGTTCCAACAGCATCTTCTCTGCAGCCTCGTAAACTTCGACTATTTTAGGCTTCTTGTTTGATATCTCTTCAATATACCGATAAACACATGTCGCTATCTCATTTGCAACCCTGTTTCCCAGCCTTTCGTGCCAAAGGAAGCAAAAGCTTACGTCATTTCCAACTTCAGTTACCTGTAAATAAAAAAAAGTATCTACATTTTTTTTAAATCGTTAAGAGATTGATCACAAATCTTTAAATCATGCAAACTCTACGTAATAATACAACTAGCATTTTTCTGTTGCAAATTTAGTTCACATTTACAAATACAAAATCTTGAAAAAAGATTACAGTTATTGCAAACAAAACTATAAATATGTTGAAAAAAAGCACGTAACCTAAGTACTAATGATACTTACTGTAAAATTAAAACAGTTGAGTTGTGTCTTGTACAAAAAAGTTGATGTTTGACCGATTGGTACTTGCAAGACTGCTTGCAAGTCATACACAGCTAATCTTATTTCCCCTGTGATTAGCCTTTTCTTTGTTGCCAACCTCCCCTGTTGCATTTGTATAAGATTCACACTGGTCACATTGGTCTTTTTTGGGCAAAAAAAAACCCTAGGCTATGTTGAACTCAGTATTAAATATACGTATCGTAGTTAGCAGCAGCAGAATGCTCGGCTGAATAGTGTCTGTGCATTTCTGCAATCGTCAACCCGCCATCTATAAACTCTCTTGAGGTGTCTCTTCTCACATAATGGCTCTCAATTTGGGGTTTTGAATTGATGTGGTCTCTTCAGAGATCTTTGGATTTCAATGCATACCTCTTGTGGTGCAATTCCAACTCTTTCTTGGCTCTGCGGCAGATATGCGGCGATATTTTGGAATAAGTGATTCAATGCACGACATCAAGAAATCCTGTTGGTGCTGTAGTGATTCTAATTTCCAGTCATAGTCAAATAAAAGAGATCTTAAGTTTTCAGCCAAGTTCTTTGAACAAGAGAGGATACATTTATCTTTACAAGGAGGCCCCATCTTTCGAGCTTCAACAGTTCTGTACCTCAGAACCATATGAGCCCAAGTCACATTCGGTAAACTTTATAGGAGAGCCGAAAAACCAAAAAAAGTTGACTTTATTGGTTATTTCAAAATAATACACTAAGTTATGTTGATGCAAATGTGTTTAGTTATATAATTTTACATACATTTTACAGTGCTCAATTTATTTTGCTTCAAAAAACAATTTTTACATAACAAAATGGACTTACAATTGTTTGGCTCCAATGAAAGAAAATGTTATGGACTTGATATTATTATTTTGTATTACAACTCAGATAAAAAAATGCAGACATAATAATTAATGTCCACGTCTACTAAGTGGAGCTTGTGTCAGGAAAATCATTTTCCCTGACGCCATGTGGTAGGTTTTTAAAGTAAGCCCTGTATCTTCAGGGACCCATTGAAGAAGTGTCATCAAATCTTTGTACTTCTCATATCAGTGCTTATTTTCTTCTTTTCTGTTCTTATCTGTGAAATTGATAAAGGCAAGGTAGTTTCTCTTCTCTTATTTCTTCTCAAATCAACGCTTTTAAATTCAGCATCAGCAAAGCTTGTCTTATAATAAAGAACACCCAACTTATCTTTTCTCACCTGAAGCCAAACTACATTTCAGATAAGGAAAGGCTCACCGACAGTATTTTTCTTTCTGTATATTAATGGTGTTTAGTCCACCTTAATTTTATAAGAGTCCTTGTAATTGAAATGGAGCCATCCACCTGCTCTCTATAATTTCCTTCTCTAATGACGCTTTTCTTTTTTAATAATAAAGCTGCGTTACTGGTCATCAGTTTATCGATAAAACTATGGCTTGTAAGTTTTAGTATGGAATGGCAAAAAACATTCTATTCAGAGTCCAACTTCACACTTTGTGCACATGGTCCTCATAATTGAAGAACAGCCCTCTCCTGCTTGTTGCTTTTTTTTCAGTGGTATTACTTACTAAATGGCCAACACCATCATACTTGACAAGGTCTGATATTTTTTTATCAGACAGTGATCTAGTCTATCAGACAGTGATCTAGTCTATGAAGGCCTTCCACCTCCCTTGCTAAGTTTGCCATATTTCTTTATACATGCTTCCACTAGTAGCCTCCTGAATTCTAGCTGTGTTTCTCGCCAGCCACTAGCTTTGGTGAGACACCAAGCATTATGTACGGAAGCATCAATAAGCCAAGAAAACAATGACCAATACCATTTTTTTTTTCGAATAGCTATTCTGTATTTAGCGATGTTTTCATCCATTCTATCCGTTTCCCCTATATACCGATTATATTCTGAAAAACAAGCAGGTCTTGGCAATTTCACAGATTTTCTTCCAACATGAGAATATCTTTTTGCCGAAGTTACAGGCTGCAAACCATGACAGTTGGATAACATAGACACTAAAATCCATGGTGATGGTTTTTGGTGTCAACCACGTCGTCAGTTGTATTTCACTGCCAGACGTTTCGCCCTTACTAGTGAAATACAACTGACGACGCGGTTGACGCCGAAAACCATCACCATGGATTTCAATGACACCAGCCGCAAAAGTCTACGCATGAAGATTATTACCCTCTACAGGGAGGACATTGATAAGAAGACCAACTTGTACGGGACATTCAAAGTCAAGTTTAGGAAGAATCTAGCACGACTTGCCTTCTTTGAAGAGATCCAGGGACAAGAACAGTCTACCGAATTGTGTCAATTTAAAGCACCATAAGAGGACTCGCCCGATCTACAGAATTCTCAAGATAGCGGAGAATGCGATTTTACAATGTGAAATTGCAGATGCACGTCTTGAGCTTCACAATATTGACAAGAAAGTTATATAACTACAAGAACATTTGAAGGCCACACTAGAAACGTCCGATTGGGAGCAATTAGACTGTATTACTACACAAAAAGCTGATCGGATTGGAGAACTAACTAAGGAGAACCATATTAAGAAGTTTAATTCTCTTCTCGTTAAACAATCTGCCTCACTGGTTCCTTCAGTGATTGATAGCAACAAGATGGTTATCAACCTCGCAGATGAAAACATTGATGAAGCTACAAAGTCTCTTCTTTTAAAAGGACTGAACTACGCTATTGCTCCGAACAGAATACCTGCGGAGGAATTTGTTGTTACTCTTGAAAGTGCTATTAAGAATCTTCCAACCATGGAGTCTGAAGAAATTCGACAGGAGGTTTCAGCAGTACTACGAAAGCCAAGCCACCACAATCTAACTTAACCCGGGAGGAGGGATTCGGCTTACGCAAGTTATCTAAGGATTATTCGAAAATTGTACTTCCAGTGGACAAAGGCATTGCAACAGTCGTAAATGAAGAAGGAAGACTTCAAAAACAAAATGACAAAAATAAAATGCTAAATGAAGGTCCCTACAAAGTCATTCGATACCCCGGGGACATCTAGAATTACCACATCAATCAACAAACTCATTCGTTCTATGCCACAGCTTAGTGAAGAATACAATCACCGCCATCTTATTAACTCTTATCCACGACCTCTGATCATCTACGGTCTTCCCAAAGTTCACACAGACGGGATTTCTATGCGACCTATAGTCAGTTCAATAGGATCGCCTACGTACAACATCGCCAAGTTTGTTTCTAAACATCTTTCTCAGTTCGCTGGGCTAACTGAATCGTTTGTTAAGGACTCCAGACACTTCATCGACATAATTAAGCACATTAAACTGGATGATAATAATATTTCTTAGTGAGCTTTGACGTTGAATCACTTTTTACTTGCATTCGTATTCCAGAAAAAGTAGACATCATTAGAACACTCCTGGATTACAGCTTAGCTCAGTTAGCAGAGATTTGCCTAAATTCCACATACTGTATTTTTACTTCGATGGAAATTACTTTGAACAAACTGAAGGGGTAGCGATGAGTTAATCGTTACCTCTTGTAGCAGCCAACAAATTCATGGAACATTTTAAGAGAAATGCATTAAGAGTCTGCGACCCCAAAATCTAAGATTTGGCTCCGATACGTGGACGATGTCTGGGCAGTGTGGCCTCATAGGACAGATAAGCTTACAGAGTTTTTGGACCATCTCAATAGTATTAACTCCTACATAAAGTTAACGATGGAAGAGGAAAGAGACAGGAAACTGCTATTCTTGGATGTATTAACTAAAAGGAAGAAAAATGGAACAATCGGCCACGCTTTGTACAGAAAACCTACACATACCAACAGTTATTTAAACGCTCAATCACATCACCAGCCGGCACAGAAAAATGGCATATTAAACACACTGATAAATAGAGCCATCCGCATCTCAGACATGGAGAACAGGACTAGTGAAGAAAAAGTGATAACTTCGGCCCTCTTAAGCAACGGTTACAATAAATGAATATTAAGAGAGCTTTTAAAAGACAGGATTGTAGAGGCTAGCCCAAGTAACAGCAAACGATAACCAAAAAGTCAGTGACAACAGAGAGAGAAGACATAATTTGTATCTTCCTTATGTGAAAGGGACATCGGAGAAGATTGGCAGGATTTTCAAGCTAGCACAAGTAACAGCAACCGATAACCAAAAATTCAGTGAAAAAAGAGAGAGAAGACATAATTCGTATCTTCCTTATGTGAAAGGCACATCGGAGCAGATTGGCAGGATTTTCAAGCTAGCACAAGTAACAGCAACCGATAACCAACAATTCAGTGAAAAAAGAGAGAGAAGACATAATTCGTATCTTCCTTATGTGAAAGGCACATCGGAGCAGATTGGCAGGATTCTCAAAAAATACGACATCACGCCACTAAATAAGCCTCTGAGAAAAATTAGCTCACTCCTACCCAATGGTAAAGACAAATTACCCATAAGCGCACCGGATGTATACACGATTCCTTGTTCCTGTGGCAAAGTTTACATCGGAGAAACTAAACGCATGATTTTAACTAGATTGAAAGAACACATTTGCCAGACAAAACAAGAAAATACTGAAAATTGGCAGCAGCAGAACATAGCTTTAAAACAAAACACGCCATAGATTTTGACAAAGTTAAAATACTCGACAAAGAACCCTATTTCTACCATAAAAAAATCAGAGAAGCTATCGACATTAAAAAACATCCAGATAGTATGTTTTTTGAATGAATAGTCTCATTCTACTCATTCTCTTACTTGTCTTTAAAGTAGTAGTATGTTAACTTGTTAATTGGAACTTATTGTTTCATGAATTTGTTAAATCGGTATTTTATGTATTTATTAAGAGCATTTTTATTATCTGTCTGCATCATTGCACTTGCATGTGTACCTGATTATCAAATTGCAAAATCTTGATTGTAAATAGATTATAGTTAAGTTGTAAATATTGTTATTAATATTGATTGCACATTATTGTTTGTTATTTATTTTAAATCTAGCTAGGTATTGATTGTTATTATTACATTGTAAAAAATGGTGGAACCGTTGATAATATTATATAAATAAAGAGTTGATTGTTGTATCAGACACTACAAAGAAAAATATTACTTCGAAAGATAGGCCTGCATAGGTTCATCCTCACTCACTTTAGGAAGATTGTCTCTTTTTCTTACGCGAACTTGACATTCCTTCTCAAATTTGATAAGTCTTTTCTAATAGCATTTAATTTTTGGTCTTGAGAGGATGGATACAAATCATCGTATATTTCCTTAATGTGATATCTAAGAGGTTCTAAATCTCAACACCATTTTGTCTTTAAGTCTAATATCTGGTGTACAGTCCTGTGTTCTGGCATAATAAATTTTGTTATATTTTAGTTCACTTATGATTTGGTTTTGAATCTTAGTGGATAAGAGATGAAAAAGCTCATTTTGTATTCGTTTGCTCAAATAGTGAACATCAGTTATCAATCATTGAGATGGGGACGCCACCTAGGTGCGTATTTTAATCCAAATATGGGTGAAGGATGAGTGTTGAATGGTGTTTAATGATCTGTGTAGCTTTGTTACTGACTAAGATCAGCTGTTTCATTAGTCAGGATCATTAATTTAAAGCCCAATGATCAGGAACAGCTGGGTCCAGTTTCGAACCATCAAAAAGCTACTGACTTTTCTCAGGATCGAACCGGCGACCTTTTGATTACTAGGCGAGTACTATAACCACTCAGCTACCCAGCCAGTTGTTACAGTGACCCTTCGGAAGTAACTCTTTTTCAGCCATGACAACATCAAATTTGGAAATGTACGTACTCTACAAGCCTCTAAAAGTAACCATTGTTAGGGTAATTCCAGGATAGATGGACCCGTTTTTTCATCTATGTCATAACATCATACAAAATCATAGTTTTTTAGTTTTTATTTTAACGTTGAAAGGTCTTTTTAATTTCCGTTTTTTTTTGCCACAGAAGTCACAAATATGTCCAATCTTTGTGCAGTTTTCATGCATCTGATCCAGTCTTCTTTGCTTGTTGTCACTGTCATCACACATTTCAAACTGGTTATTTTAGCAGTTTTATTTTGGGTCTACATTTTTTGGTTGTTGGCCACTCATTAGTCTTTTAACTGGTTTTGTTTTTCTCTCTCGTCTTTTTCTTTGATTTTCTTCTCTTTTTCATCTTAAACACTTGCGGCCCTACCACGAACAGTCTCTTTTTTCTTTAAATATGGAACTGGCGAGAGCATTTGTAGAATCTTAGATGGTGTCAGATGATCTCTAGCATGAGGCTGATCTTCACATTCTATATCAAACAGAAATTCTTTTGAGGGTCCAGGTATGGCTAGAGCTAACCCAGATAGCAAATTAAGGTTGTGACAAGCAATTGTCAAGCTTGTTGCTGACAAGTGACAAGCTTGTCACAAACTTGTTACTGAAAAGCGTACAAGCATGTGACAATCATGCGACAAGCTTCCTATTTGACAAAAGTTGAGGTTGTCACATGCTTGTCATGTTTGATTGTGACAACCTTGTCAGAGGTGAGATTGCCACAATCATGAATTATTTATTGTTTGAAAAGCTTCACATATTTACAATTGTGACAAGCTTGTTAAGGAAAGTTTAATGAAGCTTTTAATGACAACTCTTCAACAACCATACCTAAATTAATTTTATCCCTTTTTTTAGTACTTTAAGAGAGTGCAATGTAATGGGATTTCCTCAAACACATTTATATTTCCTAAACAGCACTTGTTAACTCAGCGAGTCTCTAGATTCAAGTTGTTAAATTGAAGACTTTACTTGTTTCAATTCTGAAACTGCTGACATTTGTATGCATTCAATTTCTTTTATTCTGTTTTGATTTTAAAATTGAACACTTGTATAATACTGGGACATGATACTCCCTCGTAAGAACATAAGAAATTTTAATATGCAGTTCTCTTAAAAATGTCAAGTAATCACTAAATGTACCAAGATCTGATGTACTAAATTGCTTTTGATAACATTCTACAAAATTAAATGGCCAAATTTCTTGATTTGAGGGTCAACCAAAATTTAAAAAAACTATTTTAATTTGCTTGCCCTTATAAAAAAACCTTGATCCTATTATCAGATCATGTTTAAACCACCTTTCTGTTGTAAAATTTATTTAAGGTTGGACAAAAAAGATTATATGAATAGGTAAAAAACATATATATTTGAATTTGGTTGAAAAATTTACATCAAAATTTATTAACAATTTGTTTAAAACTACAATTAAACATCAACATCTCCTTGGGGCTGTGGTTGATGCTTGCTCTTGCGGTTCTCCCTGAAACAAATAGGCAAAATAAAGATTAACTTTATAAATAAAATCACAGTTAGGGTAGCACTTTGCAAGCTCCATTTTCTTAGCATGAGGGCATCACAAAAAATTATAAGCACCACATTAGGTGAATATTTGCGTCAAAATAGTGAGTAAATGGAAATTTGTAGAACTGTGGGAGAGGGCTCAAATTATAGGTCTCTATCCCATGACGGTATGAAAAATAGTGAAGTTCTAAAACAAAATTAGATATAACGCAATATAAGCACCATTATACATATAATCTTGTATATTTATAAAAGAGGAAGTTTGTATGTGTATATATATATATACTGGGTGGCGCATAAAGAACGCCGAAGAAGAGGAAGAAGAGGATATGGATGAAGGAGTGGTTGAAAAAAAGGAGGGACTTTACTCATGAAAGACTGCTAAATGAGCTTCGAATAAGTGAACCTAGTGACTTTAAAAACTTTCTTAGATTAGACGCAGAAACGTTTGATGAGTTATTACAGTTGGTTGAGCCTTATATTAAGAAAGCCGATACTAGTATGAGGGATGCTATTTCCGTGAGTCAACGTTTGTCCCTAACTTTCCGCTATCTTGCCACAGGAAATTCTTTTGAAGACCTCAAATTCACAAGTGCTATTTCTGCACAAAAGAGGCATACTGTGACTACTTCAACAACGAAGGCGAGGTTTCTTGGCAATATAACTTCATATAAAAAACTTAAATACGTAGTGGTTTTGGTTTTACTGCAAAAAGACTTTAAATGCAGGGCATTATAGCGAATAATTCTAAGCTATGAGTTTAATCAATGTAATCAAATTAATTCTTTGTAATTGTACCCTATACTTGCACAATACAATTTACAAGTAAAAATAACTTACAGCAGCTGTGTTTGGTTCGTTTTCTCCTTCCTCTTCGTCTAGCAACATGGTGTTAACTGACTCTGTAGGCTGTTCTAAATCACTCAAGAATTTCATCTCATCGAAATACCACAATGTAGGCTCAACAACTTCATCAGCTCCAGCTCCACTTCGTTCAGAGTTTTTTATTCGTCTCAATTCTTTTCGAAAATTCGTTCGAAGAGAGTTAATTTTCTTCACCAGTGCTTTTCTGTCAGCTTCTGGGTATTTTTCTTGATATTTTTTCAGTAATTCTTCGGTCTGTTCATTCTTCTTGGTTCTATTACTGTAGTCCTTGGACCCATGGTCCCACAAAGCCGGTAATGAGCGGTACACTTCTATAACTTCCAGTAGAATTTTCTTTTCCTCTACACTTGTCATTTTTACTATAAACAATTCACAAGACACAATAGTAAACCCACTCTTGACTCCTACCTACAGCAACTGAATTGACAGACTGACAGGATATTGCACAATACTACCCATACACGATTCAATATATTGAAGATTGTGCAATAATTTTCAAAACTTTTTGTATTCACTCAATATATTGCGCAACCTGATTTTTACCTTCAATCTAGCCCATACACGTTCAATAATATTGTGCAATGTAAAATATTGCGCAATAATATTGACCGTGTATCCTTTAACCCATTTTCACTTTTAGATTGCGCAATCTGGTTCCCATCCTTTTTCTGACATGAGCAACACATTCTAGTTTTTCAGGTATCAACTCATCACTATAGGGCTTTTCTTTCAAAACAGTTGGGAACGCAGCACTGTCCCCGTCACCCAAAAAAACTTGTACCTGAGGCCCCTCGTAAACTCCGATTGATAAAACATGTCAACTGCACCAGCCACCTCCATCATACCACTTGCGCCATTGAAGTTTGCCTGACATTTATTCAAATTATGGTTATTGTCTAACCTATTCTTACATCTACAGAATTTGCTATATACTCTTACATCAACTACTTTTCCAGTATTGGCAGCTATTGCTGTCAGCACACCGTTCAAAGATGAGAATCCGCGTCGCTGCCACGTGCCGTCAAAAATTGCTGTCACATCTTTGTCCCCATCATTTTCCTGAACACATTCTTTGGCTGCTTCTTTCATTGATTCTTCACACACAGACTTAGTAGCAGTACAAAGTAGCTTGTTGTACCTCTTGAACGTTAGAGGCCTGGGCAAGTTCATGACACCGCACCAAGTTCGCGCACCTTGCTCTCCTTTTCCAATGGACCTAAACGCGTAGACAGTCCTTACATTGATTTCTGCTCTACCACCAGCCAGTTGTTTACTATTTTTTGAGGAAACCTCATAGCCACAGTCATTACACTTGATGCAAACAGTAAGGCACGACCCACCAGACAAAACTGGGTGAGACAACTTGAAAAGAAAATATTTTTTATCAAGCCCATAAATTTCATGATCTTCTCGTGTAAACTTTTGAGAATTAGCATCTTTCTTAAGATATTTAACTTCATAATTTTCACTTTGACCTACTGCAATGACTTCAGCTGCAAAATACTTAACAATTTTTGTAAGAACAGATTTTCACTAGAATAAAGCTTCCAACTGCAATCTTCTCATCGTCTGGATCCTCCAAATTGGCAAAATCTTCATCTGACATACCTTCATCTTCACATAAATGTTCCGGTTCATCTAAATCAGATTCGGATGAGCTGTGATAGGTTAGCTTTTTTTAATGGCTGGGCTTTAGTAAACTAACTAGCACTTAGAAATCTCAATAATTAAACTGCTTGATTGAAAATGTGAAATGTAAAATTAATTTCATTAGTCTTATATTAAAGTATATTATTACCAAACGCAAAACAAAAAAGATTGCTTACGTGAAATCGTTTTAATGAACTGAAGGTTGAATGAGAAAAGCAAGTTTTCTCTCAATGTTGAGAAAGACCTGAAAAAAGCTATATTTATGCAACAGATATGTGACGTTAATGTTGTAATGTTAGCCGAACTTGATAGCTTAGAGGTGGTGTCTAGATATATTAAGGCCGGTTTGAGACACCACTGCTAGCTTGCCTAAGAGACTTCATAACAGTGAATATTATAAACTACACTATATCCTGGTTTAGTTGTTAAAAGTTGTTTATAGAGTTATAATATATGATCAACTATATTACTCTTTAGTAAGACTGATTATTGACCAAACCTAGCATCAAGTTTGTGTCTTCTGGTCTTGGTTAAAATCTTTGACTCTAGTACAGGGAAGGGTTGAACTAATAAACGGAAAATGATAAAAAGAGCCCCGGTGAAGCGGATTACCAAGTCTAAACCTAATGCTTTGTTCTTTCGAGGAGTTCTTATCTTTTTGGGGGGTCGGTAAATCACTTTCTCAAGATGAAGATGGTTTTACAGGAGACCTCCTTCTGCGTTTTTTTGTGTCCCCACAGGACTATCACCCGACTATGAATTTGGGAAAAATCTTTTAGGTGGTCTCCTCTGTCTTTGTTTATTCCCACTTTCCTTTTCGGAGTATACATCAGAAGTGAATTGTGCTTTTTGCTCCATCCCTCTTGTAGTTTTCAAGTTGTCTAAAACAATAACATGTCATTATAAAACTTTAACCTACAGCAGATTTTTTAACCAGCCTTTTCAATTCAATTTTTTAACTAGCCCTTTCAATTCAATTTTTTGAAGTGAAAGATTATATTACTGCACTGTTGTACTAACTTTACAGCACTAGTGTGACAAGACTCTGAAAATATGAAATATTCTTTTTACCATCCAATTCAAAGACATTTAACGGGTAAATAATATGTTTGCAAACTTTTTATTGTTTTATCCTTCACTGATAATCATTTAGGAGATACTTTAATTTTGTTTGTTTTTATTTTAATGTTTTAAATATACTGTTTAATACATTTAGTAGGTAATGCTAAAAAATATGGTAATAACATTTGTTTACTTAAATACATAAAAAAGTAATTATCGTGAGAATGCTTGCTAGCAGTACCTATTCCCTGAAAAAGTAACAGAAAGAGTACCTATAGGTAATGACATTTTAAACACAAAATAAAAAAAAACAATCAGCCAAAAAATACTAGATAAAGTAGTGTAAGCAACTGGCGTAATTAGCCTTTACCACTTTCGTAGAAATGTTTAAGGAACGGGCCTTTCTACTTGTGACGTAAAGATTAAGGTCTAAAACGACCTTGGATAACCCGGGGGCTCAGATAATCGAAAGTGTACGGAAGCCTTGTTGCGTGTTTTCTGCCTGTTTTATTTGAGTTAATACCTAAATAAAATTAACTACTGTTCTTAACAATTTATTCACCACTTAAAATACCTGTCTTTATTTGCCTTCTTGAAGACCAAGAAATTGTATTTTTATTTTTGTTTAAGGTAGGATGGTTTTAAATATACTGTAGGCTACAGTATAGGGCAGTTAAGATTAGGTTTTATATTAGAGAGGTGTTTCAAGGTTACAATTACATTTATGATGACGTAACTAATGATAATAACACATAGGCCTACTCGTAGATGATATCATTCTAATCTCCCATTTCGTCCAATTTTTTTACATCAGACTCATCGGCTTGTTTTGCCGGAAACTTGGCCTCTAATTTTAACTGGTCACGCTCAGGTCAATAGCATGTTACTTTTTCCTCGCTCCAACGAATCCACGATTTGTGGGCAGGTGCAACTTCACAAGTTTCAATGAACTCAACCACCACAAAATCTTTGAGTGTCTCCATTAATCTGAAATTTGACAAAATATTCAAAAAAATTCTACCACTAAGCCAACAATCGATTACCAAAGTTATCATTTTGGTTGCTATACATTTTTTTTACTATTGTATATAAGTAGAGCCTACTAAATTAAAACATTAGGATCACACATGTGATTTTTTGTTTTACAAAAACTAGCTGTTACCCACGGGCTTCACCCCCTTTGACTTCTTAAGTTTATTAATAAAATTGATTGGTTAAATTAAGCTGAAATAAACAAAACAGAATACAGTAATACAAAGTAATACAGTAATCGTCGTTCCTTGTGGCATAAAGTCCACTAGCAAAACACCGCGCCGGTCCCAGAACACAGTTGCCATAATATTGCGCTTTGACAGAGTCTGTTTGGCTTTGACATTGACGGGTGAGGTTGTGTGTCGCTATTCCATTGATTGTCGCTTGCTTTCGGGAGTGATATGAGATACCCACTTTCATCTCCAGTGACAATTTGACTCAACATGTCATCCCCTTCTTCGTCGTAACGAGTCAAAAAGTCCAATGAACTGGTAAATCTCTTCACTTTGTGGTCCTCTGTGAGGAGTCTGGGTACCCACCGAGAACACAATTTCTTAAAGTTAAGCTTTTCAGACACAATTTTGTACAAAACTGGTCTTGAAACTTGTGGAAATTGCAAAGAAAGAGTGGAAATTGTGAATCTTCTGTCCTCACGAACCTTTGTTTCGACTGCAGCCACCAAATCATCAGTGATTAGAGAGGGCCGGCCTCAGCGTTCTTCGTCATGGACGTTTTGACGGCCATTTTTAAACTCTCTAACCCATTGTCGCACTTTACCTTCACTCATTGCATTCAAGCCATAAACTTCTGTTAACTGACGATGAATTTCTGCAGCTGATAGGCTTCTAGCGGTCAAAAAACGTATCACTGACCGTATCTCACACGCGGCGGGCGATTCAATAATCGTAAACATTATAAAGTAGCACAGCGATGCGTACACGTCAGCTACAGATCTGCGCTGCAACTGGCATCAGTGACTGAGAACGGGAAGGATGCCGGGAAGTGGCGCGGTGGCTTGTTGCGGCATCCGCGCGAACTACTGGACTATACACGCAACCGGCCCTTACTTAAAAAACAACCCTCGTATATGTGTCCGTGAACGCGATAACTTGAGTAATTTTTGTCCGATTTTGATGAAATTGGGTTTAAAGGTGTAAAGCAGGACAAACTTGAATGAGTTCGCGAACCAGCATGATCGGACTATAGGAACGGGGGTTTATGGGGGGGGGGGTTTGGGATAAAAATAGGTTTTTCCCATTTTTGACCCTAAAACACAAAATTTCACAATTTCTTTCCAAACCATTATGTAGAGCTTAAAGAAACAAATAATTTAGTATATAGAAGCGTTATTATGCGCCTAAGGGTTACGGAGAAAATTCAAAAAATTTTAATTTTAAAATTCCCATGTTATTCTTATGGAGAATAAGTCAACTGTTGTAGTTTACTTGTTTATGAACATATTTTGATCAAAATACATTAATTTTTTACTAAACTACAGTACCTATTAACATTTTACATTAAAAAAAACTTTTTTACCCTCCCTGTTGCAGCAAACCTAAGTACTCGATAAACTAATTCTATTTAATTAGGGAATAAATGTGATATTTTTAAGGAGAGATTTGAGTGTAAATCCAATCAGGCAAATGGAAATTCGCTAAGTCTGCAGGTTTGCTGCGGCGGGGGTATTTTTATATTTCGAATAAAAATGTTGTTTTTTTAGTTACCATAAGGGTGATTCTCCAGTTAGAGGCCATTTTGACTTGGTAAAAAAATAAAAATAACAAAAAAGGTTTTTCTGCAATTTTATCAATTGAAATGATTTATTACTTGTCATAGGGCATGCCTACATTGCTGGCAGAGCTACTTTATTTATTTTTTATGTTTTATGACCTTTTTTAAACTAACCTAGCCATGCTAATGACATTAGGTCCATGCTAATGACGGTTTCGTAAATAAAAGACCAACATATATGAATAATTGGCATTATATTTGTATAGAGGATAATTACATCTGTTTACTTGAAATAATAGAAATGTAATGTTAATATTGCAACAACAAAATTATCCAGGAAATTAAAAAAAATCCTTAAAAGTGAAATATGATGACCGACTGCTGCACGGAACAGGTGGATCAATCAATTTCACCGCATCACTAAACTTGTATTTCATCTTATCTTCTTTCGAAGGCCATTTGTACTTGTTTCCATCACTTGAATACCGGTACATAACTTTTACTTCCGCTCTTTCATTGTCCATTCCCACTATTTCTCCAGGATATTTAGTCCCCTCATAATTGACTACGACCCAGCCTCCGATCTTCAGTCGTGAGCCACCTGTAGAAAGGGTCTTAATTTACTAATAAACTATAAACAAAAATCATTTATACAGATTATGTAATTAATAATACAATAAAGTAAAATAAAAATCGGCTTGACTTTCAATGAACTGGTATATTTTACGTTTTGACTTTGTGTCTATCTAAATTAAAAACAAGAATCTAGCATACAATTGGTAGTGAAAATATGTTAAGAATATTTATCATAAAATACTGTTAACAACCAGTTATTAAGATAAGAATTTATATTATGATTTCAATTGAGTTATATCATTTTAAGCTACATGTTTTTATTTTTGTTTTTAAATCCACAAGAAAACGTTCTTTATGTAAAAGTAAAATAGTTAAAATAACATAGTATTATTTTGATTGTAATAATAACTCTTACCTTCGCCACTATCCAAGCTATCATCTGAGCCATAAACATCCTCATATTTCAGTCTGGTTACTGGTTTTGTAGCATGTAGATTTTCTTGATCTTTCATGGGAAGCTCTTCTAATATTTGAACATTTTCTTTGGTCAGAACATTTAGCTTCACGAGATGATAGTGGTTACATTTATCACCAGGCCCACAAGAAAAACAACTAAGAGTTCTAAACATCATACTCCCTTCATTTTCTCTTGACCAGCAAGCTTGGTGTACTGACATAGTGCCTTTTTGACACATTTTCCTGCAAGAACTGTCCCTCTTCTAATATGAACTTTTCTTCGATGGGAAGTACATAAATCTTGTCTACTTTTAACTGTAACAGTTAAACTTTTCAAAATTATTGATATCTTTTCCTTGAGCCACAGCTTCGTCTCCGATTCTTTTTAGAGAGCCTCCTACTCCATCAGCAGCATTTTTGCCATGACCTGACTCTGAATAATTCCATGTAATAGATTTTAAATTTGGAAATAGATCAGGTATGCGAGTCGCCATGAGAAAAAAAATTGATTTATTTCTATACTGAGAGCTTACACTGTCTGACAGTAGGTGCAGGTGTTCTACTTCCGGACACTGATCAGTGAAGTACTCTAAAATTGGTTTAAGATGTGCCATTATTGCTGGAGCATCATGATCAAGAACAGGTGATATGGTAGCAAAAGCCTTTGTGAAATCCTTTGAATATGCAACACCGCAGTGGAGTGACACCTGTTGCCTTGAAGCGCCAAAATGCACAGACTGAATTTCGGAAGAATATTTACAAATACAATTTTCAGAAAAGTCTACATTCAGAAGTAAATCTTTGGAGGAAAGTTTAGACTTTAACTCTGTTATAGCATCATACTGGTAGGCAATATTCATTTCATGGAGTAAGAAAGGGTCTAACAAAGATTGGAACTTCTTAACAAGTTCTAAAACTGTACAGTTTGTTCTTCTTTTCTTTACAACCTTCACAGTGATTTCTTTTTTTGTTTTACTACTTATCCTTTTTTCAGTTTCTGATATCCATTCGTTATATTCTGTTAATTCTTCTGAGTCAAAATTTGAATAACATATGTTATTATTTTTACATTTATAGCCTTGGTTCTTATAGCATTTGTCTTTTCTTTCTTTCCATGAACATGTCAAGTTGTTGACTATTTCAAATGGTGTGTTTTCTTTAATGACGTTCAAGGAATGCAACTTTGAAATTAATAGTTGCATATTCTCGTGTCGTTGACACAAACAAGTGTCACGAGCATTGACATTTTTTTTGACGATCCAATGTGGTCTTAGTTTACAAAATAGGGATAGACTCACATTTAATTTGCTTAAAACAAATTTACTATGCAGATCCCGTAGAGTACCATTTAAGTATCGCTTTTGATAACAAACACCATCTTTTTTTATTACGTCTCTTTTACCTGGACAGAGTGTAGAATTAACATCACTTTCTAAAAATGTTTTAATTTGGTTTTTAACAAACTGTTGGGTACCAGATTTCATCCGCTCATAAGAGAAAGTGGTTAGTCTATTTGCATTTGATTTTGACATTTTGTTGTGGAGAAACCCCGTACACTGGTTTACAACCCTGTATTTTTTCAAAACTTTACCTCCTACTACTTTGGAAAAAATTTGTTTTTCTTTTTGTGACCTCAAGTTTTTATATTTTTCTTTCAAATTAAATTTCATTGTAGCACTCCACAGCAATTCTTTTCTTACTTCTGTGTTCACACTTCCATTCCTTTTTATGATTTCTTTCACTTTTTTCCTTGGTGTTGTATCTTCGTTTGGAGTAGCCCTACGTTTGTTTTCAGCTCTGTAAAACCTTTTCTTATACTTCTCTTTTGATTTCTTAGGTCTTTTTATCTCAATTTTTAATTTGCTTATTTCCCTGTATGCTGCTGATCTATCCCTACGAACTCTCTTTCTACCACTGTTGTTCTGTCTACTGCATTGTCCTCGTAGCTCTGGAGAATGATCTTGAATTGGCCCAGCTACCAACTTATTATTATCACGTGTAGGTTCCTGATGGTTTATTACTACATCTGGGTTATCCTCATTGTCAGTTTCTGGAGGGGTATTCCATCCCTCAGCTTCTTGTGCAGCTTTAATTCTGGTACGTCTATTTTGTGTGTTTATATTCCAACGTTTACGTCTTTCTTTCTTCTCTCTTCTGGTCATCTGATTAATCATTTTGACTTTTCCCTGATTCTTTAATCTTACATAAATGTCATGTTTTTGTTTTTTCAACGCTTCAGTAGCTTCAGCACTTAATTTAATCCTTTCTCTTCTTCTCTTTTCACACTCTTTTTTTCTCCGTAACCTCTCTTCATTACTCATAGGTTTTTTCTTCGCCATTTTTGATAAATTAAACTGAAAAATTCCAAAACTGCATTAACAGCTTATAAAGGTTTTGGTTCATTTCAACACATCATCTGTGTTAGAAATCTATCTGTATTAATTTTTTTAACAAGAAGTTTCCTAATATAAAAGTGCAAAACAGACCAAAGATTTAGTGTTAAAATTATCGTAGTAATAAGCTGAAGGTATGTAGTTTTGTGGGTTTGTTTTTTTGACAGAGAATCATACGGCAATAAGTTACATGGTCTAGGCCCATTCACATTTCAGATTGTTTGTAAACCCATAGCTAGAATCTTTGTGTATTGAACCATATCCAAAACCATAGCCAAAATCTTTACTACAACCATAAGAAAATAAGTCAAGAAAAATTAATTTAAAACCACCACATAAATTGCTATAAAATCATCGATTAAATCTGGACGTTTTCTATAGACCTATATAAATGCAAAAAAATAAAATCTATTAAAATATATAAAATTATAAATAAACATATATATAGTTATTGACTAAAAATAAAAGCCAGTCATTAGCATGGACAAAATGTCATTAGCATGGATAATAAACATCCATGCTAATGTCAAATCATATCTCCATGCTAATGACAAAGCGGCCATCTTTGAATTTTTACTTACTGAAACTAACCCATGCAAAACTAAGACTAACACACATGAATCCTTGTAATTGATGTGATCAATGAGAGTATGTATTATAATTGAAGGGGTCGGCGGAACAAAGTGCTAACCCTACTTTTTGCCCAAATCAGGCTAACAGCACATTCTAGCGGGGTTTTATATGAACTATTAGTTGCCTGCATGGAGTTGCTGATATGTCCGGTAGGTAGCTCTAGTATCGATGTGCATTACGTCGCCTCCCTGTTCTTTGTCAGGCATATTGGTGTCAACACAGTGCTAAGCCATTTGTGCAAAATATGATGGGTGATCATATGGACAACGAACAGGTCAGAAGGCAACTTTTTATTGATGAACATGAAGAAAGTGACGTATCTGTTGACGACAGTGATGCTGATCCTGACTTCATACCGAATTCGTCATCAGAAGATGAAAATAATGTAAGTACAGGTTAGCACTATATTACTCTAGGTTAACCTGAAAAGTTTTGTGATAGCATTTTATTTATTAATAAGCGTATATTTTATTATTTTTACAGCTTTATTGTTCTGTAATATGCTAAAACACTTTATACTTGTAAAGCAAAATTTGTTTGGTATTTCCATCACTAGTAGTATTTGAAATCAAACTTTCATTGTAACTACGCACTTGAGGGTTAGCATTGTGTTGCCTCAAGGAATGGTTCGCTAACTGATATTTATGGGTTAGCACTACAAAAACATATGATTTTAAATGAAGGGGTCGGCGGAACAAAGTGCTAACCCTCTTAGATGACTTTTTGAGTAATCACGAGTTCAAACTTTTATTAAATCTGTAAATCTGGTTTTATACTTTATAATTGGGTTTCAATTCTCAACTTGTTTGTTATACTATCCTACAACAAAATAACACTTTAATTTAGTGTTTAAAATATATACCTAACCAAAAAAATAATAATATCCTAACCTTACACGTTAAATGGTAGGATAGCACTATGTTCCACAAAGACATTCATGGGTTAGCACTTTGTTCCATAAATTAATCACACTATTATTCCTGAAAAACACTTTATTCGACGTCAGAGCAATGGTAAAAAGGCTAAGACATAACAAATTAATACAAACAAGTTCTTCGTGTTCTTGTACATACATTAAATTACTTCTGGGTTGTTATCCTCATTATTATCTTCATCATTATTTTCTTCAAGTTGATTATAATATTGATGATATGCCGATGGGATGAATGGAAGAAGTTTCTTCACATCAGCCAATTTCTTCTTATCAACTGGATTACATTTGCTTGATCTCTTTTTCAAAGCTTGGGCAGCTCCCGGTTTTCCTTTCTTTTTCAACGAGACAGAAGCAAACTCAGCGTTAAGCCGATGTTTTATCATCATGGTCATTGGGGATTTCTCTTCAAATTTGAAACAAATCGCCTTGCTAAACATAGGATTGTCTCCGAATTAAGTCTTGTTTTGAACTGTTTTTAAAGTTTTCTTCAAATCAGCTAGATCAAGCATGTCCTCGCAGCTCATTTGAGTAACGACAAACTTCTTATTCTGTCCGCACTTCACTACTATGTCCCTCCACTGATCCGGCGTGTAAACAAGTGGATGTTTTTTTTGGAACTTTTCAATTTTTGTGAAATCTTGGTCCGAGGGTAGAAAGGTATGGCCAGGTATTAGGTAATAATGTTCAATTTCTTTGAACAATTTTGTCGAAGTTAGATAGTTGTATAGTGCTACAAGGTTGTAATTCTTATTTTGGCCACCACAGTTGTCCGAGAATATAGCCAACTTTTCGCTTTTGATATTCATGCAAGTTATGTATTTGTACAAACAGCTACCAATCTCTTCACTGCCTCGTTTTGCGGTTCCTTCGTCCCACATAAACATGTAACCTTGATTGTTTCCGCAGTCATGGATACCAACATTGTAGGTCCATAGCTTCCGTAAGTAAAATGCTGGGCCACAGGTGAGTTTAGGGGTGGGTAGTGTTTGTTGCAGGTCAATAGATATTGTATGCAACCTATCAGGATGCATCTTAGCTTCTGTTGTGTATTCAGTAAGCTTTGCCTGCATAGCATCAGCTCTTCTCAAATGCAATTCTTTTTCATTTCGCAAACTTGCTTTTTCCTCCTCGCTTGTTGTTGGTTCACTCAACTTAATATGAATCATATCACATGTTTTGCAAGTATCCGATTTAGGTAATTTGAACCCTATATTGTATTGTTCGTTGAAAATACGCCTGTACTTGTCTTCCGATACTGGGGTCACATTTTGTTCTGTACAATAATTAAGATAATGATCTCTGTACAAAGATGTAATATTAAGGTCACAATCAAAATACCTTCTGTTAGGATTTTGTTTTCGGCTGTAATGAGTTTGGTATGTAGGTATTGACTTTATATGGCTGTGCATAGAGGCAACGCTTTCTTCAGGGACTCGGTTAGGTCGATTAGAGTGCTTTCCTCTCTTGTCATTTGTTGGCGTAGACGATGATTTAATTTGTTTCAAAAGATTGTTCAACCGACCTCTATTGTTTTGGAGGCCATGCACAGCCATGAAAGTCTTTCGGCATACTTTAACCAGATTACTGTTTACATTCAACTTAAAATAATAAGATTTTTGCCGCCTTGATTCCTCAGGTGCCGTCCCTCCGTACCTTTTCTTTACATCATAAGCCTCTATTAAGCCAAACAAATAAGCGTTTTGTTTGTCGAAATTTGCTAGATTCCAAAAACCATCAAATATTTGATTTTTTATTGGCTCTGGTAGTTTATCTTGGCACTTAAGAGGGCAATTACAAAGTTCACCAACAGAATGGGCAGCGACAGGACGCCCGTTTCTATTTATATAAGGCCTACCTTCATTTTTCCTTTTCTTATTTCTCTCTTTTTTAGACATGTTCACTTTCCTTTTTCGACCTCGAACAGGCTTCTCAGGTGTAGGATGGGGAGAACGGGCCCGTATTTCGTTTCCTGCCAAGTCTGCTGGAGCATCCTCCTGAAATAATAAAAATAATTAGTTTATCTTTTTATAAATTTCTTATAGTACTATCTATCAAAGATTATATTTTACTTATAACAGGCTACGTTATGCGTAGTCCATTCTAATGACAACCAATTAACATACTGACCTCAATTTTACAATAAAACTTGATGTAACAGCACTAATTCAGTTAATTTGTGTTTTTACCAGGAAAGTTTTGGGGTAGTCTTGATTTTTTCCATTTCTTATGTATTTTGGGGTGCTGAATCCGAATCTGAGGTTTGCCAACAAAAATTCTTGACGCAACATTGACAAAAATGAGAAAAATATGGAAAAAAATACATTTTTTGTAATATTTAGCCTATAACTCAGAAACTATCAACTTTTCGTTATTAGTCTATATTATAAAAATTAAAGTACACAAAATTTGCTAGCTCACAAATAATGCATCGAAATGTTTGCCAGAACCTGCCTCATTACAACCCTCTGAGCGAGGATAATTTAAACGGCAACAGTTTGTGTATGTTGTCTGTACACTAAATAAATAATTAACGGTTCAGTAACACAAAATTAATCAATTTTAACACTTCGGAATAATATATGACCTTTCCTGGGCATATATAATGAATATATTTCATTGACAGAATAATTTGAGAAATTTAAAAACTAACACAAAATGTTCCAATTTTCAAATAGCTCTGGAGCCTAAACGGTTCATCGGAGATTACCACATTAGGGGTACATTTTGTAGCAAATTTTGTGTACTTTAATTTTTATAATATAGACTAATAACGAAAAGTTGATAGTTTCTGAGTTATAAGCTAAATATTACGAAAAATATAATTTTTTCCATATTTTTCTCATTTTTGTCAATGTTGCGTCAAGAATTTTTGTTGGCAAACCTCAGATTTGGATTCAGCACCCCAAAATACATAAGAAATGGAAAAAATCAAAACTACCCCAAAACTTTCTTGCTATGAGTAAATTTAAATACAAATTTACTGGATTACACCAGGAAACAAAACATTCCACCAACAATCATTTTTACATCTGAAAGGAGGCAGTGGCAGTGCTGCCACTGCAATTCCCACTCCGGAGAAAAATTTCCCTCCTTTTAAAAACTCAGTTCAAATTAGTCCATGCTAATGTCAATTACATCTGAGGACAGCATTTTATAGCTCTTCCGTAGTATTATAAAAATAGAAAAAAATTTCTTTTTCATGTAAACGTTTGTTATTAGGTTGTAAGTTAAAATATGTAAGATATTTACCATATTATATTATTTGAGGTTATGACATGCAACTAGAATTACAAAAGTGAGGTAGGGACATCCATGCTAATGACATTTCCGGTATTTTAAATTTTTTTCTTATTTACTTAGGCATATTATATATTTATTTTTCACACATTTTTGTCTAGTTACTTAAGTTTTAAATGTAAAAAATACCAAAACTATTTTTTATGCACATATAACATAGAAAAAACTCTGGGACATCAAAATGGCCCCTAATTGAAGAATCACCCATAACGATTATACACATAATGACTCATTATTTCATTCTGAATCAGGAATTAAATAGAATATGTCATTCAGTTCAGTAGTTGAAAAGTTATTCTGAATACCGAATTTATCTGCCAATACTGGTTTGTACTATGATTTCAACATTAATACAAGCATATCAAATAGTGTTACATATTTCGTACTAAAACTTAGTTTTCCGAAGCTCAGAGTCCATTTTAGACGCATAAGCAAGTCTCTGACAAAGGAGTTGTGGATCTATGTGAATGTTGTCACCGTCAACAATCAATGCTGATTTATTAGCAATAGCTAAAAATTGAATGATACAAACTTGAACGTTTGAATACATGATCTTTGGCTTCAATTCCTGGCATTGACTGAAGAATATACCTAAATACTGTAAAGCATCTTACTGTTGCCAATCTCATGTAAATAAACGTATATAATACACGGGATTTACGATAACCTGAATTATTTAGTGAAAGGTATAGTTTTAGCTGTAAAATGAATAAATTATAAAAATTGTTATTATTTGAAGTTTTATTATTTTTACGGGTTACGGTTTTGGTTATAGATGCATGTATTTGGTATCATTTTAAAGGAAATTTCAAGAGGAACAATAAATGTACTCACGACTTTTTACTAAAATTGATTGGAAAGTCAGAATTTCAATAAAAAACAGAAAAGTGCAGATTTTGGCCCCCATTTTGGAAAAGACTTTTGATCTGTTATTCACAATACTTTTCACTATTAGGGAAACTACAATAGTTTCATCTGTATTCTAGGTTTTGCTATTTATTTTCTTATTTTAAGGCGCCTATTAGTCTTTCAGTTTAAAACCTAAATACCAATTTAAAAAAAAACAAAAAACAAACAGTATAACAAATCAACTACAAATTTGAACTGCCCAGACTGATAAGCTAATTAATGTCAACGTTTCTCTTCTAACGACATCATAGCCTAGGCTTATTAGCCAATCTAGAGAGAAGCATTCTCAAGACATGAACAATTGTTCATTGAGGTTAGGAGAATTCATATTAACCTAAATCCTACCAGTTACTATTTCTTATGTAGGTAGTTAATTAAGCCTTTTGGCTCGATAATTTTAATAACTGTGAGAATTAGGCCTTCGTAAGAAAATAAAAGATTGGCCAGAGGGAAAATACACTTTTTGAGCGGAGCGAAGCGAAGCGAGCGAAGCTCTTATACTACACTCCTGCTTTTCTTTTACAAATACTCCTCCTGAACGGCTGAAGCGATCTGCACCAAATTTAGCACAATAGTAGTAACCAACCATGGGAAGGTATAAATCTGAAATTGTACAAATCGGACCACAGGGCTTTTCCCTACGTGAATTAAACATTTTGGAAATTTAACATGGGCCTTATGGGTTAATTGGTTGCCATGGCATTATTTGCGAGATAATAATAAAAAGGGAAACAAGAGTCGCAACATATGTTAGTCAACGAATCATCGAAATAGTGCATTACAAATACCGTACAGAGAAAAAGAAAAGAACGATAGGATTAATATCATTGAGCATAATTTATTACAAAATGAATAACCAATAATTAGTGTCGCCGGAATAAGGCTGATGCACCATTAACTTGAATCCAAATAGCCATTGGACCTGCAAGTAGACAATTCATTTACGTGAACCAAAGTGCCATTGAGCTTAAATACTGCAAATATACATTCCATTTAAGTAAACCCCGAAGTAAGCCTACCATTGGCTTTGGATACTGCAAACAGGCATCTTATTTGTGTGAACCAAATGGACCATTGACTTTGGATACTGCAAGTAGATTTCTTATTTATGTGAAGCAGGTGTATCATTGATTTATGATACTGAAAGAAAACAATTTACGTGAACCAAATGCACTATTAAGTTTAGATACTGCAAGTACACAATTCGTTTACGTGAAACAGACGTACCACTGACTTTAGAACCTGTAAATAGACATTCCACTTAAGTGAACCAGGCGTACCATTGACTTTGGATGCTGCAAATATGCATTTTATTTATGTGAACCAAATGTATCATTGACATTGGATACTGCAAGTAGACATTTAATATATGAAAACCAGATGAAACGTAGACTTTGGTTCCTGTAAGTAGACAATTCATTTACGTGAACCAGACTTATAATTGACTTTGAATACTGCAAATAAATAGATTATTGACATTGGATACTGCAAGTATTTAATCTCATTTACGAGAAACAGATGTATCGTTGACTTTAGAAAAGTATTGGATTAATATGCTAGCTCCGCTCAATAATGCAAGCAGACAACTGCATTGTACACCTAGTTACACAGTTTCACACTTCAGGAATCGGGTTTATGGTGAGTTGTGGAAGGTGAATTTTTAACAAGAAGTTAACTTGTCTATCTTAAATTATATTAATTTGAATTGTTAAAATAGTAACCCACACACTTACCTTGGGTCAATGCGAAGTCGAAGAATCAATCAAGCAATTAACACAAAAACTAAGTTATACAAATACTCGAGTAAACTAAATATAACCTAAATTTAAAAAGAAGCTTATAAACTGTACTAATCTAAACACTAGAATAGTTCACCTCGGGAGAGATAGATCCGTAATGGCGAAGGCGTAATGAAAGAGAAAGACTGAGACTAAGAGGAGAAAGGGGCTTGTTTTTTTTTGCCAGCGCTCAAAATGGCCGCCACCTGCCACACTTGCAATACTGTATTTTTGTTCCCGTCCCCTGTCCAGAACATTGAAATGTTAGCTCAACTCGGCGACGACGTCGACGTGCGCTGAGCGCAGCCTTTTGTTTGGTTTCTAGATCTGCCTATGCACGGTTATTATAAAAAAAAAACTCAAATGGTTTGAGCCGACTCTTTCCTCAACACTGAAATTGTCTAATTTTGTTTCTGATACAGTATTGGGATATTGTCTTGTAAACTAATAGTCAATCTTGAACATAAATATGACGTATATTTGACGTCAATATTGACGTACCGTATACTTACAGTTGACTTATTGTCTACCTAGGCCAGAATTATTTTAAGGTTTAAAAAGACATTATCTCCATACATCAGTGCTATACATGAAAACTCATTCCATTTTTTCCGATTCATATAATTTACCTTAGCCTGATATTAAATTGACTTTGGTATGGTAAATGATAGATAGATAGATAGAACGAAATTATTTGATCGTTGAACATTATACGTAAAATGCAATAGATCATGTCAATAAATAGTAAACAATGTAATCAGAGAGATACATGCAATCAAGCTACATCAATTAAGGTTTACATGCACAAAAAATAGGTACCTATAAGATAAATTTCCTTTACAGATAAAATACATTTATGATAAATGAACAGTTACTTAAATATTTATTATTGAGCATATAACTTCCGTGACAGATTGCACCACAAGACGTGTGCATTGGAGGTAGTATTTACAATGTTCTCATCAAAAGCACACAAGTGCTTCCTCCCCTTTGCAACTTAACACATAGATAGCGCCTGCTTATTGTGGGCTTTGGGCTGTGGAGTTCGGCGAACTAGCAAGGATGGAAAAGTTGGCGGGGAATATCTAGTGGCCTCTTCTGCAGATAGCTTAGGTGTGTTTTTTTAACATGTGGGCCCAGTGGTTTCGTTCTCAGAACTTTCATCGTTTGTGTCGTCATCAAAAATCCTATTTTCGCCTCCCCCAACCCTTTTCCTCATTCTCCGAAGAGCTAATGGATCTTTTTCCTTGGGTGCATCTTATGACATCCCTCATGCCTCGGTCAAAATAATTTGAAATAGAACAAGCCAATGTTTAAGAATAAGAAATTCTAACCTTTCGCCATATGAGTAAATGTTTTCTCTACTGTATAAAGTAATAAAAATATGTTTGTACAGTAGGGAATTTAATATTATATTGTCTACAACATGAATGAATACGCTAGTATTAAACATATAAATTAAATGTAGTTTGTGGTACCTGTAGGCCTGTTTAAATCAATATTATTATAATGTTTGTGTTTTATATTTTACGAATGAAATCTATTAAGAATTTACCATTTTCTCTTTTATAAAAAGTAAACATACACTCTACGCCTTCCGTACCTTGGGATTCTATCTTTCACACCCCTCCACGTTCTCCCAATAGTGTTGGTGTAGGCTTGATTGTGACTGTTGACGAACTCGATTGAATGGCTTACCGTTTCGTGTACATAAACTTCGTGTTGCAAGCAATTATAAGCCCGCCAACAGTCACTAATGATCTTTGTCCCAGGTAAAATGTGCCGTTTCACAACAGCCAACAGCGTGTCCCTATACCTGCTTTCAACCGGTACCAAAAATGTTTCCTTTGTCTCACGATCAATACCTAAAAAAAAAAAAACACTGTCCCTCTACTAAACGCCCTCGATTGTATTTCATCCTTCCGAACTTAGTTTCATCAACCGCCACTATATGTCCAACACCACCAATTCGGATATATTGGTTCGTGACGTTTTTTTTTCGGGACTTCATGAATTCCCACAGTATTAAGTTCATCCTGTTGTGATAAGTCTGTAACAAAAAGCATATCGATAAACACCGAACAACAATCAAACTGAATGAAGATCTCCTATGGCCACGAAACTGCACCAGGCTGTAAGAGTTCATAAAATTCGTGAATATTTATAATCAAACTAAACCCTTACTAGCAGAATCGCTTCGCCAATTCACCGAAGTTAAGTTTCAAAATGCAAACATAACAAATTAGCAGATGACACAAGTTCAGAAACAGCTGATCTTGTGGTTCACTGCCGGGCCGCGCATCTGTCGCCCGCGCCTGCGCAGGGACCCCAGCCACAGCGCTGGATGTGCGCGGCGCTCGCCGAGACCGTGAGTTGGAGTTAGTGATGGGCGATACAGGTCAATGTATCGATACTCACATAGTGTATCGATACGTGTATCGTATCGTATCCTCATGTATCGAAATTTACCCGTATCGGATCAAATATCGTATCGTATCGTTTATTTATGAGAAAAAAATATATTTCAAATATACAAGATGCAGAGACAAATGCTATGTTAATTACATACATGCTTCTAAAGATTGTTAGTGGAATATATTCCCTTAGATAAACCTTTTTCCATGTCTTTTTTTGCATAAACTACAGCATAACCTCTAAATCCGCAACAGATTTTGTTCTTTTCCTAGTTTTTACACATGAATAATTATAGACAATAAAAATGTACTTTCAATGCTGGCGGGTACTTATAGTAGGCATATTATGACTAATAATGCTTATTACTAATGAGCATTTTCATTAATAAATAATTATGGCCCAGTTTTGAGGTTATTTGCAAAACATAGTTGGAAGTACAACAATGTTTTATCACTGTTTACTGTCTATAAGGATGGTAGAATAAAATTCCTACAAACTTTGAGGAGAGGAAGCTTGGAGAAAATAAAATTGGATTTATATCAATAAATAAACCACCTGCGCTAATGTTGGGCCACAACTTAGTGTTTATGGAATTTGTTGAGTGTTAGTACTGTTAGTGTTGGTAAATTTAAAAAAGTCCTAACTTAGCAAAGGTAGCCTAATGATGTTCCTTTTGATAGGCTACCAATCAAAATATAACTTAGGCCTAATACGAATAGGTAATCAATAACATACGCTACACTAGGCTATATTTAATTGACAAGACAGTATTGAATGAATTCAGCGAAGTAAAGACTGATTTGATAAGTATGGAAATAAAATATTAGGCCTATTTAGAGAATGATTGAAAAAAGGGAATAACATGAGATAGAGAGTAGGCCTAATGATAGACATTTTGAAGGACCAGAGCCAGAGGTCTAAAATGTTGAGAAATATAAATATAAGAATATTGTTATATTTGATAAGGAAAAAATTAACACACACTAAATGGTTACAAGACACACTGTTTTATTTACCCTTTTAAATGACATACACTTAATGACATAAACTTAAACGTAAGATTATAGAATATACATCAAATCGAAATTTACTGAACTGGTATCATGATCGATTTCTCAGTCTTTAATATATCAGTCATTACATATTGGTTAGCCCTTACAATTAAGTGCAGGTTACGACGTATTTCCGGGTGAGGCGTTCGGAAAATACGCGAGTCCGGTTTTGACCTGGTTGCCGGATAGCTAGTCGCGCTGGGTTGCGGTTCCAGGGGTCGAAATGTCAAACGAATCGACAGTAAAGGGCGAACTAATATTCTGAAAAGAGAACGGATGGCTCAGACAAAGGGTATGAGATATAAAATCTCCAACAATCGAACCCACGTTATCATCATTGCCATATTTGTTCTCTATATGGAAAGAAAGGTGCGCTGCGGGCGAACCACAGTTCGGGACGGAGTGCTGTGGGCGAACCACAGTTCGGGACGGAGTGCTGTGGGCGAACCACAGTTCGGGACAGATTGCTGTGGGCGAACCACAGTTAGGACGGATCGCTGTGGGCGAACCACAGTTAGGACGGATACGTCGATCTTGGGGAACTGGAAGAAGCTAAGCTGCAAAATATGATTATTTCACACAAACACCTACAATACAGTTAAATAAAAACACGCAAGTATTAGTAACCAACACCTACAATACAGTTATATAAAAAACACGCAAATATTAGTAATCGCTAAAACTACAATCACCTAGAATACCGTTATTCAAGACACACGTATTAGTCACTACTACACTGTTAAAACCTGAAATATAGTCATATAAAGCACAAAAATATTAGTAACCTATTTACACATGCTGTGGGCGAACCACAGTTAGGGATCGGGGAGTGCTGTGGGCGGACCACAGTTAAGGATAGGTTATTATTGCTAAGAGCTGTGGGCGAACCACAGGGAAATATCGCTAACTACAGCTAAATGCTGTGGGCGAACCACAGGGAATTAAAGCTAACTAAAGCTAAGTGCTGTGGGCGAACCACAGGGAATTATCGCTATGACTAATTTCCGTGGGCGAACCACAGAGATTAAAGCTAACTATAGCTAAGTGCTGTGGGCGAACCACAGGGAATTATCGCTAACTAAAGCTAAGTGCTGCGGGCGAACCACAGATAGGATCGGAGGGTGCTGCGGGCGAACCACAGGGAAAGGTAATTATCACTAACTATAACTAATTGCTGTGGGCGAACCACAGGAAATTATCGCTAGCTACGACTAAATGCTGTGGGCGAACCACAGGGAACTAAAGCTAACTAAAGCTAATTGCTGTGGGCGAACCACAGGGGATTATCGCTAACTACAGCTAAGTGCTGTGGGCGAACCACAGGGAATTATCGCTAGTTAAAGCTAATTGCTGTGGGCGAACCACAGGTAGGATCGGGGGATGCTGCGGGCGAACCACAGGGAAAGGTAACTATTACTAAGTAAGACTAATTGCTGTGGGCGAACCACAGGAAATTAGCGCTAACTACAGCTAAATGCTGTGGGCGAACCACAGGGAATTAAAGCTAACTAAAGCTATTTGCTGTGGGCGAACCACAGGTAGGATCGCAGGATGCTGCGGGCGAACCACAGTTCGGGATGGTTTACACAGATATTTACACAAATAGGCTAGTATCTCGATAATTCAATCAAATAACACGTCTTGATGTCGCACAGTATTTACCTGTCACACTACAGATAATTCGTCCCACAAAACGTTAGATATCTTCGATTAAAGCCGTTGAGTTAATAATTTAAAACCACACAACACACAGTAAATAAGACTACAACAGCTAAATGGTTTCCTCGTATGTGTGAGGATGATAGATACGGTAAGTTCCTTTGAATGTAATTATTGTTTAATCGAGTTCAGTTACTAATTACATGTAAAAGTATCGAATTATGTGAGAGGCAAAATGTCAATGTATAGCTGCAATGATGTTAACTCTTGATCAATGCTAAATATACTGAACAATTAGCGCAAGCAAGTTTTACGTTAAGCTGACTATCAGAATATTCAATGAAACTTGATCTTGTACTAGACTTGAACGAACGGTACGACAAATGTCTATTTAAAGCAAGGTGATGACTACCTTATACAGAGTCGTCGTACTTGGTCCTCGGAGACCCGTGCGTGGTTGACAGTCGTCTGTCTCGTGCCCTCGTACCAGGGGGTATGGTCGACTCCCTGACTCGACTATCAGGTAACGTGAAGTCTGCTCTCTCGTGTCCTGGCCTCGACTGTCTCTAGGAGCTGCGTGTGGTGCAATTGCCGGGGACGACGCTTGTGAGCAGGTCCAGTCGGGCATGCGCAGAGCGCCCGGCGCTGTGCGAATGGAAGCCGCCGACTCAAACGTTGGCGGGATTTACAAATTTACATTTGTGACATTGCATTGGAGCTAATCGGCCCCTTACACAAAAAATGTCATGGCGAAATTTAACATGTTACACCCTCCCCTACCTTTAAGAAACAAAAGAAAACATGAAAAAGAAAAGAGATCTTTCTTACTCATGAGTACACGAATACGACACTAATCTGTGGATAGGATCAAACTTATACATGGCGAAGAAGTGGTAGCTTGACAATAAGAATTGACAATATTTACAGTATCATAGCGAAATGTTTGGAATCAGGACTCATTAGGGTTGTCTTAAGCCTTGGGAATAGGGTTTCAAGTCCTTTGCGTGGGCCCTTCCTACGATTCTTCGTTGGTTGTCACGTAACACAAATATGTTAGCACCCTCAGCGGCGTGAATAATGAATGGTCCATCGAATTTCGGGGCTAATTTGCCGGAAATATAATCTACCGCGGATGACAACGTATGTGCTCGTCGAAGAACAGATTGCCCAATCCTGTATGGATTATCTCGGCGGCGGAGGTTGTAGTACCGAGCTTGCCTGTTAAATGCGTTCCGTAGATTTTCAGCACATTTTTCCTGTAGTTTCTTGATCGTTGCCGCTCGAAGTTGATGAAGTTGTTGTGTCGATGGTAGATTGATGGAACTTTCTTCAATAATTTGGGAACTTAATGACAAAGGAGTACGGAGCTCTCGTCCGAAGTTCAGCATGGCTGGGGTAAACTTTGTTGAATCATGGACAACAGTATTTAAGGCAAACCGGAACTTGTCTAGATGATCATCCCACGATCGGTGGTCTTCTTGAACATACTGGGAAATCATGGTCTTAATAACTCGATTAATTCGTTCCGTAGGGTTTGCTTGTGGACTGTAAGGTGCTGTCGTTTTATGCTCGATGCCCCAGTCTTTTGTTAGCTTCTGAAAAATTGTCGACACGTACTGGGTCCCATTGTCTGTCAGTATACACTCCGGGGTACCGTGTCGTAGGAGTACTAGTTCTACAAATTTCTTAGAAATTTGCGTTGCCGTTGCGTTTTTCAAAGGAGCTATCTCTACCCATTTACTAAACGTATCTTGGAAAACTACGATGAATCTATTTCCTTTCTTCGTTCGTGGTAGTGGGCCCATAATATCACTCGAGACTGTATACCAAGGTCCTTGAGGTTTCCTGAAATACATTTTGCCAATTGCCTTACGTTGCTCAACTTATAGCGTTGACAACTTTCACAACTTCTAACATACTTAATCGTATCCATACGTAATCCAGGCCAGAAATAACTTTGAGCTATCCTTTGGATCGTTTTGTTGCATCCTAAATGTCCCGCAGTGGGTTGGTCGTGACATTCTCTTAGGACTTGACGTATTTGATCTTCAACAATACACAATTTCCACTGTTTTGTTCTATCTAGATCACCATTCTTCAACCGGAATTTTCTGTAAAGTTTCCTGTCACGGATCGTGTAGTTCTTATGTCTTGAAGGATTTTTCATTACAGATTGGAACATTTTGCTGTACCAATCGTTGGACTGTGGCATAGGATCCTCTTCGATTCATTCTCCTTTTTCTACCACACATGTGCGGAGGTTCTTACATTGTTCGCTTTCATTCACTGGGTGTCTCGACAATGCATCCGCTACTTTGTTTAGCGCTCTCTTTCTACACTGCACTGTAAAGTTACATTTCAAAGTGTTCCTGGCTCCTGTTGCAGGTGTAACACTGGATTCGTTACAGTTAACGGTAATCAATTCTAGAGGAATGATAAGGTCCATTCCTAGTATTATGGATACAGACAGATTAGGTACCATTATAGCTCGAACTCGAGTTTCTTTATTTCCAACTGAACATTCAAACTCGAAAACTTCGTCAACGGTACGTGTAGATTGGTCGGCCAGACAAATATTTGTTTTTACCATCTGAGGTTTTATACCATGATCTCGAAGATAATCGGCAACATCAGTTCCGATTAGAGTGATCATTGAGCCCGTGTCTATCAAGGCATCAAAATTTACGTTCTGAATTTCGACTGTAATGAAAATCCTGTTTTCCGATTCATTAACTTTGGAACACGTGTTAAAATTGAAATTTGTAACTTTGTTTAGCCAATTTTCCCACTCTATTGAGGTGGTTTTATTGTAGCGAGACTCGGTCCACCTCTTGCCTTCCGGTCTCGATCTGAGTTTCCCGCCTTACACGGACATTTTGTGGTTAACACACCCTCTCTTTTGCAATTAAAACACCTTATAACTTTTGGATGACGACAGTCCCGAAATCTGTGTCCTCGTCCATCGCAATTCCAGCAAACGTAGTCCTCTGAATTGTTGGCATGATTGATACCAGTTCCTTCATTACGCTTTAAGATTTCTACATATCGTGTTTCTTCTTGAGATTGTCTCACAGGTCGGCTACTGTTAGGGTAGAAAATGTTGGGAGGGGGTGTCCTTTGAGCAAACGTCACACGTGATTGTTGTTGTGATCTGTTGGTAGGACTGTTTGTTCTACGAGTCACTTCCTTATTTTGAAAGATAGTTTGCTGTGTTGGCTTGTGTTCCTTAAAGTAAGGTCGGGATTCGATAGCATCAACTTTATACGAAGTAAATGCTTTATTTCGTGGATTGTATGCAGTTTCAGTAAACAATGATTGAGCATGATTAGGCGGGGGCCGAAAACTTCTTTTATCACGTAGATAACTCTCATACCCTTCGGCTATATTTACCAGATCGTCCTCGGTGTGACAGTGGTTACGTCTTACTGTTAACTTGGATTCTGGTCGCATGTTGGTGAACAGACGGTCGAGTATATCGTCCTGTGTATAGCCTCCTCTTCTACGCATTAGCGTGGTTAGAGCAACAACAAACTTCCTAATCGATTCATTTTCACCTTGTGTCCTCTTCTCAATTTCTTCGGTAAGTTTTCTTCGGTAGTCTGGAGGGAAATAATTTTCAGCGAAGCTAGTTACGAATTCCCGGTAATTGGACCATTGCGCCTTTTTATTCCGGAACCATAGTAAAGCGTCTCCTTTCAACATCTCGGGCATTGCTTTAAGCAGAAGTGGCGGTGGTATATCATAAGATTCGGCTAACTCATTTAGTCTCTCGATAAACAATACTGGTTGATGTTCACCATCGAACTTTAAGTTCCATTTCCGTACTTGATTGCAAACTTCTGCCACAGCATTTAGATTTCTCGTCGGAGCATAGCTTTTAGCAAATATTGTCGAAGCATCAGGTAATGTGTACGCTGACCTAGGTTCAAAATTACGTTCTGGAATGTCTCCTTGAGGTAAACGTGTAAATTGCATCCTACTGTCTACTGGTACAGATTCGAATGTCTGCTCTCTATTTCCATACGAACTATGAGGAAGGAGTGCTGAAGGGCCGTATTCGTACAATTTATTATTCAAAGGGTCTGCCCTTCGACCACGCTGGTCTGCTCCTGACTGAGCTGCGAAAAGTTTTTCTTGTACTGTACGAAAATCAGCCGTGGGTGGCAGGCCTAACATTTCCCGGATAATAAATTTCTCTGATTGCCGAGTATCATATGCATGAGTTGAAGGTAGTCCTCTGTTAAAAGTAAAAACCACATTGGTATTTTCCTTCGTTTGAAAAACTGGTGCTCCTAACAAATCGTCAGCTTGTGTAGTATCAAGCTCCTGTTGATGTATGGGTTGATAATCCACGAATCTACTGGTCGTAGCGGGAACATGCAAAGAGTCCAACGAGATAGATGTAGTAGACGTGGTGAAGCCTCCAGCCGCGTGGTCACACCAATAATCCGCAAATCTTTGTCTAAGATCCACTGCATGTCCGGTAGTTCTCAGTCCGTACTTTTTCATTTCACTAACCAAGTCGTCTCTATTTAAATCGAAAATCCAGCTACCTCGTGGGTCGGTCAATGGAGTTTTTACTTGTTTAGTTGTAACAGGGGTTACGAATTGAGCCATGGTAGTAAGTGTCGAATCAGTAGTGCTCGTGGTTTGGTATGGGCTCGTACGAAGAACATCACTGTACAAAGTTACCGGGTCCATCTCCTTAGTTGGACTTTTCCTGATAGCAGTTACAAGTCGTTTTCTTAATTCGTCAGTTTTACCTTCGTCTGACAAGTTATAGTCCCTTAAAATTTGTCTAATTGCATCTTTGGACAGTTTGTAAACCCAATTAACTCTAGAATCAGATTCGAGCGGAAGTAGGAGCTCACTTCTGGCCTGTGCCGTTGTAGTGACTGGTGTTAACAATTCTTGGGAGGTAGTTACTACTAAAACGTCAGTCGTGGTAGTTAATTCCGGTCTACAGGTCGTAGCAACATTAGTGGACGGAGTTATCGTTGAAGGGGCGGTTGTTCTCGTAGTCGTCGTCTTGGGCTTAACAGCGGTTGTGGTAGTCGTTCCACCTGTCATTCTGAACGGGCGCCAGCAACTTAGTTGCAAATTTTACGAAAATTAATCTTTAATTTATTCGAATAAAAGTCCCTGTTCGGGCGCCAAAACCTACGACGTATTTCCGGGTGAGGCGTTCGGAAAATACGCGAGTCCGGTTTTGACCTGGTTGCCGGATAGCTAGTCGCGCTGGGTTGCGGTTCCAGGGGTCGAAATGTCAAACGAATCGACAGTAAAGGGCGAACTAATATTCTGAAAAGAGAACGGATGGCTCAGACAAAGGGTATGAGATATAAAATCTCCAACAATCGAACCCACGTTATCATCATTGCCATATTTGTTCTCTATATGGAAAGAAAGGTGCGCTGCGGGCGAACCACAGTTCGGGACGGAGTGCTGTGGGCGAACCACAGTTCGGGACGGAGTGCTGTGGGCGAACCACAGTTCGGGACAGATTGCTGTGGGCGAACCACAGTTAGGACGGATCGCTGTGGGCGAACCACAGTTAGGACGGATACGTCGATCTTGGGGAACTGGAAGAAGCTAAGCTGCAAAATATGATTATTTCACACAAACACCTACAATACAGTTAAATAAAAACACGCAAGTATTAGTAACCAACACCTACAATACAGTTATATAAAAAACACGCAAATATTAGTAATCGCTAAAACTACAATCACCTAGAATACCGTTATTCAAGACACACGTATTAGTCACTACTACACTGTTAAAACCTGAAATATAGTCATATAAAGCACAAAAATATTAGTAACCTATTTACACATGCTGTGGGCGAACCACAGTTAGGGATCGGGGAGTGCTGTGGGCGGACCACAGTTAAGGATAGGTTATTATTGCTAAGAGCTGTGGGCGAACCACAGGGAAATATCGCTAACTACAGCTAAATGCTGTGGGCGAACCACAGGGAATTAAAGCTAACTAAAGCTAAGTGCTGTGGGCGAACCACAGGGAATTATCGCTAACTATGACTAATTTCCGTGGGCGAACCACAGAGATTAAAGCTAACTATAGCTAAGTGCTGTGGGCGAACCACAGGGAATTATCGCTAACTAAAGCTAAGTGCTGCGGGCGAACCACAGATAGGATCGGAGGGTGCTGCGGGCGAACCACAGGGAAAGGTAATTATCACTAACTATAACTAATTGCTGTGGGCGAACCACAGGAAATTATCGCTAGCTACGACTAAATGCTGTGGGCGAACCACAGGGAACTAAAGCTAACTAAAGCTAATTGCTGTGGGCGAACCACAGGGGATTATCGCTAACTACAGCTAAGTGCTGTGGGCGAACCACAGGGAATTATCGCTAGTTAAAGCTAATTGCTGTGGGCGAACCACAGGTAGGATCGGGGGATGCTGCGGGCGAACCACAGGGAAAGGTAACTATTACTAAGTAAGACTAATTGCTGTGGGCGAACCACAGGAAATTAGCGCTAACTACAGCTAAATGCTGTGGGCGAACCACAGGGAATTAAAGCTAACTAAAGCTATTTGCTGTGGGCGAACCACAGGTAGGATCGCAGGATGCTGCGGGCGAACCACAGTTCGGGATGGTTTACACAGATATTTACACAAATAGGCTAGTATCTCGATAATTCAATCAAATAACACGTCTTGATGTCGCACAGTATTTACCTGTCACACTACAGATAATTCGTCCCACAAAACGTTAGATATCTTCGATTAAAGCCGTTGAGTTAATAATTTAAAACCACACAACACACAGTAAATAAGACTACAACAGCTAAATGGTTTCCTCGTATGTGTGAGGATGATAGATACGGTAAGTTGAATGTAATTATTGTTTAATCGAGTTCAGTTACTAATTACATGTAAAAGTATCGAATTATGTGAGAGGCAAAATGTCAATGTATAGCTGCAATGATGTTAACTCTTGATCAATGCTAAATATACTGAACAATTAGCGCAAGCAAGTTTTACGTTAAGCTGACTATCAGAATATTCAATGAAACTTGATCTTGTACTAGACTTGAACGAACGGTACGACAAATGTCTATTTAAAGCAAGGTGATGACTACCTTATACAGAGTCGTCGTACTTGGTCCTCGGAGACCCGTGCGTGGTTGACAGTCGTCTGTCTCGTGCCCTCGTACCAGGGGGTATGGTCGACTCCCTGACTCGACTATCAGGTAACGTGAAGTCTGCTCTCTCGTGTCCTGGCCTCGACTGTCTCTAGGAGCTGCGTGTGGTGCAATTGCCGGGGACGACGCTTGTGCGCAGGTCCAGTCGGGCATGCGCAGAGCGCCCGGCGCTGTGCGAATGGAAGCCGCCGACTCAAACGTTGGCGGGATTTACAAATTTACATTTGTGACATTGCATTGGAGCTAATCGGCCCCTTACACAAAAAATGTCATGGCGAAATTTAACATGTTACAAGGTACATATGGTAGGTTAGGGTAGATGGGTAACTTAGGGCAGTAACCGAGAACCGAGAAGGTATTCTGTATAACACATAAGAAAAGTAGGCCTATCATATAACCGAAGACTATTTACAAACATTAAGCAGATAATAATATATAAGAAAAAATACAAACAAATCAAAAGGTCAATCGTAAGTAAACAATTCAACTTAAACGTAAGATTATGGAATATACATTAAATAAAAATTTAGTGAACTGGTATCATGATCGATTTCTTAGTCTTTAAAAGGCTATAAATTAGTCAATCCAGATTGTAGTAAGTGAACATTTTAACAATCGTAAGCAACACCGTTGTCAACAGAATTCAAAAGAATTATTTCATGAAGATGTTTTGGAGTTACTCTATTTCGCTTCAAACTCATCACGTTCCTGGATTTCGAAAACAACCTTTCTGCTGGAACTGACGTTGCTGGGATGAATCAATAGTCTCGTGCCACCTGGTAGACTCTTGGAAATGCAGCTTTATATATTTCTAGTTGGGACAGTGGGTCTGATTTTAAAGGTATCACTGGTTGGTTTAGGAACTGCCGGAGTTCAGTCGGCATACCTTCGTTGTCATCACCAATAGGAATACTTTTGGACGCCTGCATTTTGTGGAAGCTCCAAATGTCGTCAGAATCATCTACTTGACTGCCTGCAGTGCCATCTTCATCTTCCTCACTGGAATTTCCTTGAATTGTTGGAATAGACTTGATCAAGACTCCTAATCTGTTTATTGCCCTGGCAAGAGCCCTAGGTTCATTAAAATGCATTTGTTTGAACCTCGGATCAATCAGCGTGGAAATTGCGTACAGCATGTTGTCTTCGACAGTTTTAAACCTTTTGTTAAGTTCCAAAATCAAATTCTTTTGTAACAACTTTCCTGTGTCAGTGATTACAACAGTGTTTTCAGTTTTAAGGAATATCATTCTTACCAAAGGAATAATTCTGCTGCATGTGACAAATTTCCCCCCCGAAATATCGCTTGTCGCTTTTTCAAGGGACTTAAATTAGTGATAAGGTTTCTTCGAGTACTAGAAGATGCTGTGCAGACAACATTGCTGGTGCCGAAGGAAAGTTGATTAAGATGGAGTTTACGATGTCTTTGAATAGAAGAAAACGTTCCAGCATAAAAAAGTGGAGTTCCATCTGGTAGGAACCTCTTGTTTTAATTTTAAACTTTTCTCCTTTTTCTGATTGGGATTTCACTAGCATGACTCTAGCATTGACGCTTTGACGGAAAAAAGTTACAATGTTCTTAACACTTTGCAATAAGTCTGGTAAAGTTGCAGTTTCTGCAATAGCCTTTGTTGGCACAAGAGCCAACGTATGCGCGAAACAGGGGACATGTTTCCCTCTACCAATGTTCATTTCAATCGCTTTAACAATGTTAGCCGCATTGTCTGCGGTCACGGCATTTATTTTATCTATGCCGATACCCAAATCTTCACCAAATTGTTTCCAATATAATCAGCAGTGTGGGATTCACTTAAGGGCTTAAGACCCAATGTGCAACTCTTTATATCTAATTGCTTAAGGTAGTGCACCGTCACTCCAAGATAACTTTGTGTGTTGTTGTCCGTCCAAATGTCAGTAGTTAGAGCAACCGAACTAAGTTCGCTCAACGAGTTCTTTAACTGCATTGACACTTCCTCATACTTGTACTTGAGAAAAGTTGTTATGGTCCTCCTAGACGGGACAGGATATAGGGGCACAGCTGTTCTCATGAGACCTCTGAAGCCCTTATCTTCAACAAATGACAAAGGTTGCAGGTCATGCGTAACAATATGAATAATTCCATCAGTCAATTGTTGTTCTCTGGAACCACCACCTGAAAAAAAAACTAATTGTATCTTGTGCATTTATTGATTTTTGAATACTGTTGATACTTACAAGGCTGCAGCGTAGCATAAATCTTGGCTGCATTCTGTATATTCAGTTATATGACTCATACAGAAGTGTAGCCAGGCTTAAGATTAGACTACATTTTTGAAGTAAAATAAAAAAAAGATACAAAGATTCTCTTTAATATCCGCCACCACCAGTAAATTTGATAACTTTTTACTCCTACGTTGGCTTAGCCTAAATTGTGATGCATTTTAACATACACGATGCCATCTTTGACAGTAAATTAAAGTATCGATCAATTGATGGTGCTTCCTTTAATAGTCTAGTTAATAATATAGAGGACTAACGTGTTCGCTTTTAGAAAATGATAAATTTGGACTACAAACATTTTAACGAAGCGACACAAGTTGTTTAATTTGAAAAATTGGCTTACCGTCAGTCGGGGCTAGTTTGCTCCATTTTTGAGTACTTGATTTCATTATTTTATAAAAACACCACTGTTTGTCACTTAAATTCAGGTATAAATATTGATTTGTACTCTAAACTAATGTGAAAGAGTAGTGCTACCCTCAAAAAACATGAAAATCAACTGTTATGATTTTATTTTTTTTTAAGTGGGGCAAAGTAACCCATAAGAGCGGGTTCAAATACGTTTTATATGTGAAATGACTGCATAAATTAAGTTATTATTAGCTTAGGCAATGAAATATTACTCTGCTTACCTTCAGAATTACGCTGAATCTCGTACAGGTAACACTTTTTTGGAGGTAAACTTAGATCAACATTTGCCTCATCAACTTTAAACCACCAAAACAACTAAACAAGATAGCCGAAGAGCACAAGATTGTATCTAAATGTGAACAGTGATAATACCTAGTGGGGAAACCTGTAACTAAGTCATTATGTTACATTAAAATGCCACTAGATGGCACTGACATCTTTTCTCAGAAGTGGGGCAAAGTTATACCCCCAGGAGCAAAGTAGCCCCGACTGACGGTACCTGAGAAGCTTTCTATTCTCTTTACTGAATCTGTTATGGCTGGCTGCAAAATCCGTGGGCTTTTGGTAAATTTGGCGACTGTCTCCATTTCTGGTAGGCCCATGGTTGGCTCGTCTGCATCGACCTCATCATCATCAAGGGTTGTTGGGGCTTTTCCGGCTTTTTGCTTAAATGCATACGGCAACAAAGTCTGGAAAACCCATTTTATATCAGTTGGCACAGTGGCTTGCCTGAGTGGTTTAAGTTAAATTAACAAATCTGTATGATCCAATAGACAACTGTTAGTTTTTTCAAATAAAATCAGTGATAAAATCTACTATGATACCTCTACCTTTAAGCATAATAGGCCTAGCCTATTTATGCTTCTAAAACTCTTAAACCTTTGATTTCATTTTACCGACATGGGGTAGGCCTACACAAAAAAATGTTTTAGTCATTTTATCTTAATTGTAGCCTACGCTTCATTAAAAATTTACCCTATTTTTTATTAATTATACGAACTCAGGGGTGCTTTGTTTCTAAGCTACCTACGTTGAAAAAAATTATCTTTAATCATTTTACGCAACATGAACAGATATTGGGAAACAACTTTATATACACCTTAGGTAAGTTATACAATATATCGATAGGCTATTATATTGCTAATTACAGTTCCGCAGAGAATATGCAATTTTATTTACTATCGGATTAAATACCACTATCAACTATTTATATTTTCTTTAATTTGGACTATACGTTGCGCTGTGGTCTTAGGCCTAAGGTAAGTAAACCTTTACGGTATTAACCTCAAACCTCAAACCTCATTAGTAGGCAATGATAATAGGCCGGGTTCAATAGTTGCACAAGATGCAAGGTAAAAAGGAGTGTCAGTTGGCCCAAAGAGAAGAAAGAGAAGAATCTTCTTACAAATAAATAGTCAGACAAGGACCAATGAACAATTCCTAGAAAACAGTGATCCAAGACGTACAACACCCTTAACACAAATTCAAAATCTCAACTTTGTCAATGATTTTATTCTTGACTATATGCATTTGATCTGTCTTGGAGTAATGCGTAAAATGCTATTCACTTGGTGTTCAGGGCAGCCTATTACAGCAAGAATTTCAGTCAGCCAACAAACAATTTTGTCCGAAAATCTTCTCTCTTTAAGGAATGCAGTACCTGAAGAACTTGCACGACGACCTCGTGAACTATCAAATCTGAAATATTGGAAGGCAACTGAATTCAGAACGTTTTTACTTAATTTAGGACCTGTTGTTTAAAAGGATATTTTTAATCCAGACAAGTACAGAGACTATTTGACACTTCATATTGCTGTAATTTTACTTAATAGTTATACACGTAAACATAATGATATGCTCCGTTATGCTCATGATTTGTTAAAACACTTTATAACAAATACAATTAACCTGTATGATCAAAGTTTGATAACACATAATTTTCATGGGCTAATACATGTAGTTGATGATGTCACCCACTTTTCTTAAACAATTCTTAATGTCACGTTACACACCATTTCAGCTTGTCCATTTGAAAATCATATGCAGAAAATAAAGCAAATGGTTGGATCCAAATCTAAACTCTTAGAACAAGTGGGTAGAAGAGGTGGTGAGCTTTTTTCAAAATAAATAACTCATATTTTAGAAGAACCACTGTTCAAAATTCGCCACTGTGAAGGTCCATTATTAGCACTCAAACTTATTAAATTTATTTGTTTTATACTAGGCTTTTAATATTTTACTATAAACACACTTTATTAGCCGCCTTGTAGCAGCAAACCTAGGTTATCATTAAACGCAACGCTATTTTAGATTTAATTGAAAATCAAGTAAGTAAAACGGAAATTCGCTAGGTGTGCAGGTTTGCTGTGACGGGGGTATTTAATATTTTCTCTTACTCCTTGTGATCCTTCCCTCTTATATAGTAAAGAATTGCAGTTATTTTCAATAATCCCCTTTTATATAGAGCATGGAGGTAACTAATTTTTTTCACTTTATGAACAAATGTTTAAATATCGTAAAAAGTAATAATATTTCGAAACACCCTGTATGGAGTGGTATTTGTTTTATACTAGGCTGTTAAGATTTTACTATAAACACACTTTATTAGCCTCCTTGTAGCAGCAAACCTAAGTATTCATTAAACTATTAGACCCTTTTTTCATTAAACTATTAGATTTAATTGAAAATCGGGCAAATTAAAATTCGCTTAGTCTGCAGGTTTGCTGTGACGGGGGTATTTAATATTTTCTCTTACTCCTTGAGATCCTTCCCTCTTATATAGTAAAGAATTAGTTATTTTCAATAATCCCCTTTTATATAGAGCATGCATGGAGGTAACTAATTTTATCACTTTATGAATAAATGTTTAAATATCGTAAAAAGTAATAATATTTCTAAACACCCTGTACGGAGTGGTTTAATACACATAAAACTAGTCCCAATCGATTTAAAATAACTAAAACCATCGAAAACCACACCTCACACGACCTTAAACGTAAAAACAAAATTATTCAGGTTTAAGGGCCCTTCGGAACAAAAAGGGCCCCAAAAAGGGCCTTAGCACGCCCAAAATTTTGGGGACTCATCGGATCTTCATTTCTCATATTATTAGTAACTCACAGGTGAAATTTCATGAATGTACAAATTTTGTTGTTTATATGGAGTGTTTTTGTATTATTTTACCTGTACTAATTATTCCACCATATAACTGCTGTGGCTTGAAGAATGGCAGTGTGGTAGTCTTGGAAAACATTGCCTATTCTACTGAACTAGATACCAGTAGAGTAGGAGTGTTTAAACAAAACAACCAAACAACGCCATTTTTCTGTTTCTCATCTCGTTACAGTTTCATTTCTAGAATAAGTAACTTACATTGTGTTTTATTTAATAGACTGTGACGAAGATTCAGAACTATTTAGAAATGATGCCGAACTAATTGTTGATCGTGAACCTGAAGTGAACGAAACTGTAAAGGTTATGTGGAAGGGGAAAATAAGTGGTAGAAAAACCAAGGAGTACACCGGGAAAGTCTTAGCAAAAAGTGGTAAGTAATGATAATGAAATATAGGCTTACTACAATAACTTAAGTTGATCAAAATTCATTTTTAGCCCCTGATTTACATATAGGCCTAACAATTTACAACCTAATCCAGTCTGCAGAGGCATAGTCCAAAACAATTGTTTTCTCATTACGCCTACGATTATCATGGCGATTCCGATTAATCTGTAAGTATAGGCTTACGATATACAATTTGGGTTTAGGCCTTGTATTAGTCATGTGGGTTTTTTTTATTTTTCCATTACAAACAATATAAACTATAGTGACACCTGGTAGAAGAAGTCGAGCCATTATCATATCAAACAATCAAACATTTTATAGAAGAACGATAAACAATACAAACACAACAATATCACACATTAAAACACAACAATATCACACATTAAGGAACTTTTAAGCATAGATCCTTCCAAAATAACAATAATCCAGGGGTAGGACTTTAAAAAACATTGGAAATACAAAATTCTGATTCTTCACAAAGCTCAATATTTACAAACAAAGTTCCCCGCCTACAACAATAATAAGAGTCAGTGGTAAAACAAACACAATAAGTTCAAATGGACGGATCAATTATATGTACAATGTTGGATCACATACAAACTTAGTGAAATAGCGAATCCCAACGGTATAGAAATCTATAACAAAAATCAAGATTGGAAGAATAATGAAGTAAGACTATTAACAATATGGTGAGCATTAACAAAACTATTGCGTCCTCTAGCGCATATGAGGAGATAGTTTCCGAACGTCCACTCTCACTAAACTGCCGTCAGGGAACCACACTCGCTTCCGTTTAGCGCGATATCTTCTGTACCGCTGTGTAACCACTGGAGGTGGTGGTTGGAAAGGACGGTCGGGTGAAGGTGAACGTTTCCGTGGAGATCTCGGTGGAAGCTCGATTTGGTTCTTAGGTAGGGGTCTGAGGGCACAGTCCTCATGAGGCGGCTCTTCCAAGGTAACCTCGTCTGGGGCTTCAATAAATTCCTCTTCTATGTCTAGATCCTCCACAGGATGAATTGACAAACAAGGTGACGACGGTGACGATATGTCTTCTATGGCGTCTGAGTTTTCCCCGGGTCTTACGGCCCTACATGGACTCGGGGTCCCACCATAATCTTCCTCTATGGCCTCGTTGAGGGCTTCTAGCACGGGATCCCAGGCAATCACGATCACTTCTTCCCCCCTCGGACTTGAAACCATAATTTCAACGACTGGTTTCCAGCTGACTGTCGGTCAGTGGAAAGAGAGGTTCATTCCTAATAATGATTGTTCTTCTCAGGGCGGTGGTCACAGTTTTGCGGTATTCCCTGGGGTTGAATTCGACTTCGTCAGTTGACTGCCTCTTCAATATCTGTTCTGCGAAGAAGCAGACGAAGGACCCACAATCATTCCCGTCGGGGCTTTGCTGGAGGCAGGCTGAGCTCGGGACGAGTGTCCAGCTGATAGTAGGACTTTTCCGGAATGTCGCATACTCGCTTAGGTAGGATTGAATCTCCTTGGTCAGTTTGGGGCGTGATCGTCGCAGGGAATCATATATGTGGATTTCCAAAATCTTAGGAAATGCTGCCGCCAACACCCAGTGGAATTCTTCCTCTAAATGAACGGGAAACAATATGACGTCCCGGTCTAGGATATTTTGTTCCCCAGTCCAGCGTTTGACCCTAGCGAATCCACATTGTCGCCACGCCACCAAGAAGATAGAATCAAATGACCATATTGTGGGTGGAGCGGGGGCCAGAAGACTCCTCCTTTCAAGTAGGCGGCGGAGGTTGTAGTATCGAGCTTGGTTCTGGTACGCTTTCTCCAGATTCTCCTTTACGTTCCCTATTAGCGCGTGCATACGAGCATTTCGCTCCAGTATGACCGCCTCAAGTGGGGGTTCGATTGAATCGTTGCTGCCTTGCAGAGTATCCCGATAAAGCGCCCGCGGCATCTTTATTTCTCTGTTCAGATTCAGCATTGCGGGGATCACTGTTTTTTTAAGAATTGTTCATTGGTCCTTGGCTGACTATTTATTTGTAAGAAGATTCTTCTCTTTCTTCTCTTTGGGCCAACTGACACTCCTATTTACCTTGCATCTTGTGCAACTATTGAACCCATTGTGACCCCCTACACCCATTAAATAACTCTTTGCAGGTGCATCACAGCAAAACCCAAGAAAGTTAACTTGTATATATCTATCATTCATTGACATCCCATTAATTAATATGTCATTCATTTCTTCTATAAACAAACACAAGAAAGATAAAAGGTAATTTATGGCTTCTTTGTACCATAGTAAATACCACCTGGGAATACAGAGGCCCTGCTATCAACTACAGTGTCAGTGGATTCATTTTCTGAATTTGACTGATGTAGAGTGTGAGTGATAATATTTGTTGGGGAATCATTTTCACTTAGATAATTTAAACTCTCAGAACTGCTATCTTCCATCTGCTTCAACCGTTTTCTTTTACCATGCCAACTTAAGTTTGAAAACGTTACATTTTAATTCCTCCGCTTGGGCATCTTCAAGATTTCTAGAAAGTAATACATTTTTAAGGCTTACTTCAGTTGTAATAGCATGTTACTGACCTAAAGGCATTTATAACAAATGAAAGTTAACTTTATTGATTTAAATAGATTTAAAAGCCAACCTAAAAGTATATATTAATTTATCAATTCCAGCAATCTAAAATTAACCTTAGAACTTTTTATCGAATTTCCTGATTTGGAAGTCGCTCTTTACGTAAGTGGCACAATGAGACTTAAGCCCGAAACGGTTTTAAGTTTATTTTTATGGTCACCCAAGGCCAAAAACATTGGCTGTTAAACTTAATTGCTTGTTGTAAAAGTTAAGTACGATTGAGAAAACCCTCATCAGAGTGCGATGTGAGCCAGCCCCCGTATTCTATAGCCCCACAGCAGGCCTACTTAATTAACATCATCATTATGCACAATGTGTACAAAATAAGCACACGTCAAACAAAAATCTAGATTAATTACATGCAACAGAAATTTATCACCAATTCATCAAATTTTAATCATCAAATCTGTACTTACAGTAGACTCCCTCTTATCTGGACTCCTCGGGACCGAGGCCAGTCCGAATAAAAGGTTTTCCGGTTAAACCGACGTCCCTCAAAACTCGTTAAAACGTACTGTAGTTTCTTATTGTGTCCACAATCAGGCATCCCATGGGAGACCTTGACCTGAGTATCCGTAACAAAACCAAAATCTTGAAACACTAGGCCTACTTTTTAGAAGTTTAGCTGAAAAATTTACAAAATTATGAAGGCTATCTAGATCTTAAAAGTTTTTTTATGGTTGTAGGCTAAACTTTCTGATCAGTTGGCAAACGATGCTAAAAGAAAGGATATCTTAACCTAAAAAATGTGCCCAGGCTAGGCCTACTTAGCGTTATTACGAAACGTACCTTTCATGCTCGGCTACACTCTTTCTCCAAATGGCGACATCTCTCACTCTCTTCCTGCCTCTTTCTTGAACAGAAACAAAACTACCATCGCTACTAGAATCCATCGTGATAAGTAATTTTGTCTTAGTTTAGCACATAAGTTCGTCAAGAACGAAGAAAATGTACCAAAATTCTAGCGTCAAATTTATGGAAATTACCACAGAGTACTTAATATAGTGGAAGTATCTGTAGTAGGCTTCTTTTGGAATTACATGGATAAGGCACGTTTTGGAACCATTTATCTTTGGATAAGACTGTTTCTGGAATTAACTTGAAATTTTCAGCTCTTTTTATGGTATAGGATTTTTTCGGGTCGTACTTTTTACTTTAACAGATGCAAGTTTCAGTGTTGGAAAAAATGGCGTAAAAAATCAAATTTCCAATTTTTGTGGACAAGGCAGGTTTTGGAACTATACGACTCATATATATATAAATATATATACCATCGCTATATATGAACTTGAATGGATTGTGTATTTGGCCTCTAGGGACCTCAAAACGAAAAAGTAAATCGGTCCCGGGTCCAGGTCTTACCATGAGTACTACGGTATTAGCTTATTCCCTATATAGGAAATTCGCTAAAACCCATGTGACATAAAGTGAGTAGCCTATATAGATTTTTTTTTATCTAGCCATCATAACATTTTACCGTCCAAAGTTTTAAACTATGTTATTTCATCATTAAACATTTGCAGATTTATATCAAAAGAAATGATTTTAAATCAATTCTAGGCCTAAATTAAAAAAAGATCATCTTTGATAGCTTTTTGCCAGTCGAAGAAGTAGTATCTGAGAAGTATGTTATGGTGTTGTGAAGTTTCCACAGTTCTACTTTGCTGTTATTGACTCTTCTCGCTCCTTTTCCCTATATCTTTTTCCAGAAATTGTCTTGGGAGAAACTGTTAATACATCAGTTATATAAGAAATAGAATTTTTTTAATTCAGGTAGAGGCAACAAAAGGACACAGCTTGAATTTTCTGAGTCACTGCTTAGGCCTATCTCGTATCGTCCACATTTAATCTTTGGCTTTTTATTTAAATACTATACAGCCGGATCTGAATTTCTACAATTAATTGTTTTATGTTTTCAGACCGTTTCTTTTTCCTTCTTCTGTTCCACTACCAAGATCAGAATGGATTTCGGAGACCTTGACATTTTCTCTGGCTTTTGCCAATGACTCTGTAACAAGTTTATACAAATATAAAAATTATAATAAAACAAGACAAGCATTTTAAAATATATTTATAGGGCAGTGACACAGCCGTTATCAAAATGGTATATAGATAAAAACGAAAGCATGATAATATAATTAAAAATATTAATTTACGGGGGTCACAATATTCATAATAAGTTAATCGTTAAAAACCATCATGTAACCTTGAAGGTTGTGTCCCGTCTCGTACATATTGTTTGTGTAATCTATAGACTAGTTAACTTATAACACAGCACTAGGCCTATCTAAAACAAATGATAGTGGCCTATCTAAAACAAATGATAGTGATATACTATTATTTTAAAGAAGATATTAAGATAAATTGGTAACGATTAAATTACGGCATCAACTCTTGGACGTTTCAACCAGTCTAAGACATTCCTATGATTGCATTTGGAACATACTCTAACAGTGTCTTTAATTTTATACTGTAGTTTCAGGGAAGGTTGCAGCATTGGACAAGGGACATACATTTGCTGGTTCGAGAAATGTCCGTCTGTTGAGTGGCATCCTCATCATGTCTGGTGAAGGAATGTTACCGGGCTTGTACTGAGGATAATTGTTGTAAATTGTCCCCTCCTGTGTGTACGCTGGCTGGCTATTATTTTCAAGATGATATTAAAATACATTGGTAACGAATAAATTACGGCATCAACTCTTGAACCTTTCAACCAGTCTAAGGCATTCCTTAAGCTCACCAACTCTTTAACCCACTTGTTCTAAGGGTTTAGATTTGGATCCAACCATTCGATTTATTTTCTGCATATGATTTTCAAATCGAAAAGCTGAAATGGTGTGTAAAGTGACATTAGGAATTGTTTGAGAAAAGTGGATGACATCATCAACTACATGTATTAGCCCATGAAAATTATGTGTTATCAAACTTTGATCATACAAGTTAATTGTATTTGTTACAAAGAGTTCTAACAAATCTTGATTATAACGGAGCTTATAATTATGTTTACATGTATTGCTATTAAGTAAAATTACAGCAATATGAAGTGTCAAAAAGTCTCCGGACTTGTCTGGATAAATATCCTTTAAAACAACAGATCCTAAATTAAGTAAAAACGTTTTGAATTCAGTTGCCTTCCAATATTTCAGATTTTATAGTTCACGAGGTCGTGCAAGTTCTTCAGGGACTGCATTCCTTAAAGAGAGAAGATTTTCGGACAAAATTGTTTGTTGGCTGACTGAAATTCTTGCTGTAATAGGCTGCCCTGAACACCAAGTGAATAGCATTTTACGCATTACTCCAAGACAGATCAAATGCATATAGTCAAGAATAAAATCATTGACAAAGTTGAGATTTTGAATTTGTGTTAAGGGTGTTGTACGTCTTGGATCACTGTTTTCTAGGAATTGTTCATTGGTCCTTGTCTGACTATTTATTTGTAAGAAGATTCTTCTCTTTCTTCTCTTTGGGCCAACTGACACTCCTTTTTACCTTGCATCTTGTCCAACTATTGTACCCACTGTGACCCCCTACACCCATTAAATAACTCTTTGCAGCTGCATCACAGCAAAACCCAAGAAAGTTAACTTGTACATATCTGTCATTCATTGACACCTCATTAATTAATATGTCATTCATTTCTTCTATAAACAAACACAAGAAAGATGAAAGGTCAAATGGCTTCTTTGTACCATAGTAAATACCAACTGGGATTACAAGATTCTCCAACTGCTGGATTGTTGGCAATGAAAAGAGGATCGGAATCATTTCACTTGGAGAACTTCGATACAGGCTCAGACCATTGATGTTAACCAAGATATGTAGTACTTTAATGTCAATAGCTAAATTAAATAGTTAAATAAAATACAATTGATTTTTTTAATCCTATATGAATATAATTCCCAGGAGGTACTTGCATACTCTCAAAATCTTTTGGTGTGTTCATAATTGTTCTACCATCTTAAGGGAGAGTTCTTCCATCTGCTTTAACCGTTTTCTTTTACCATGCCAACTTAGGTTTGAAAACGTTACATCATAATTCCTCCGCTTGGGCATCTTCAAGATTTCTAAAAAGTAATACATTTTTAAGGCTTACTTCAGTTGTAATAGCATGTTACTGACCTAAAGGCATTTATAACAAATGAAAGTTAACTTTATTGATTTGAATAGATTTAAAAGCCAATCTAAAAGTATATATGAATTTATCGATTCCAGTAAATTAAATTTAGATTCCAGAAATCTAAATTTAACCTGAGAACATTATTTTTTTTTAATTTCCTGATTTGGAAGTAGCTCTTTCCGTAAGTGGCACAATGAGACTTAAGCCCGAAACTGATATAAGTTTATTTTTATGGTTTATTATGGCTTGTACTGAGGATAATTGTTGTAAATTGTCCCCTCTGGTGTGTACGTTGGCTGGCTATTATTTTAAAGAAGATATTAAGATACATTGGTAACGAATAAATTACGGCATTAACTCTTTTTTACCAGCTACTTTTAAATTTTAAATGGATAACTATAAATATATAATTTTTAAATAAATTACGGCATTAGCTCTTGGACGTTTCAACCAGTCTAAGGCATTCCTATGATTGCATTTGGAACATATTCTAACAGGGTCTTTAATGTTATACTGTAGTTTCAGGGAAGGTTGCAGCATTGGACGAGGGACATAAATTTGCTGGTTCGAGAAATGTCCGTCTGTTGAGTGGCACCCTCATCATGTTTGGTGAAGGAATGTTACCGGGCTTGTGTACTGTGGTTAAATATAACCGTTCGGACCTGTAGGTAGAATTGCGGCTCTTTCGGGGCCTTACAAATTACAGTAGCCTTCAGCCACCTGATCCATAAAAATGACAAATCTATCAATGGACCATGTATCATCCACGTTATTATTAAGATAATTAGTGTTAACTAAATAAACATGAATAAATCTAGCCTAATTTTACTCAGTTTAAAATATGTACAATAATTATTAGTTACCTTATTTGAGGTGGGTTCGGCTTTTGCTGCAGCGAAACAGAAGTGGTGGATTCGATCGTTTAGTTTAGGGTATTTAGCCTTAAATAAATACTCAGCTAAATACCCCACAAAATGAACTCTACGCCTTCAGTACTTTGGGATTCTATCTTTAACACCCCTCCACGTTCTCTCAATAGTGTTGGCATGGGCTTGATTGTGACTGTTGACTAAATCAATTGAATGGTTTACTGTTTCGTGTACATAAACTTCGTGTTGCAAGCAATTATAAGCCCGCCAACAGTCACTAATGATCTTCGTCCCAGGTACAATGTGCTGCTTCACTACAGCCAACAGCGTGTCCCTATCCCTGCTTTCAACCGGTACCAAAAATGTTTCCTTTGTCTCACGATCAATACCTAAAAAAAAAAAAACACTGTCCCTCTACTAAACGCCCTCGATTGTATTTCATCCTTCCGAACTTAGTTTCATCAATCTCTACTATATGTCTAACACCACCAATTCGGATATCTTGGTTCGCGACGAGATCAACAAAAACCTCCCTACAAAAAGAGTATCAATCAGGGATGTCCAGCAAAAAACCTCCCTGATTTCAATATGCAATTGTAAAAAGAATAAGAACATACAGAACAATTACTTATATTTGTGAACATACAATATGATGCCATTTTACATCACTTAGTTTACTTTATTTGGTTTTGAAAATTATGTCCGATAAATGATGTCCCAAACTGTTAAGACATTCACGAAGTCTTTCCCTGAAGTTTTCCATGGTTCTTCGTCTAACTTCCCTTGGAATGGCTGCCACTTCCTGCCTAATGGCATCTTTTAGTTCTTGCACCCTACAAAAAGAGTACCAATCAGGAAAATCCAGCAAAAAAACCTCACTGGTTTCAATATGCAATTGCAAAAAGAATAAGAACATACAGAACAATTACTTATTATTGTGAATATACTATATGATGCTATTTTACATCACTTAGTACACTTTATTTGGTTTTGAAAATTATGTCCGATAAATGATGTTCCAAACTGTTAAGACATTCCCGAAGTCTTTCCCTGAAGTTTTCCATAGTTCTTTTAGTTCTTGCAGAGTTCTGGGACTATGTTTGTACACTTCAGCCTTTAGGTAGCCCCGCAGAAAGAAATCACAAAGTGATAAGTTGGGTGACCTTGGGGCCAGGAAATGTCTCCTCTTAATCCAGAGAACAACTCTCTTAACATTTCCATGGACCGCCCAGCAGTGTGAGCTGTGGCTCCGCCCTGTTGGAGCCAAACTTCTGGTTGATCTTGTGTTGGAGAAAATGTCTCTATCAAGTGACAAAAGTGAAATGATTTCTATCATTTTCATCAGTATCTTTATTACTACAACTATACTTGGCATGATGCCACAAAGTGTTTTGGAAAACCATAAACTATCTGGACAGGGTCCAAATTTGTTGTAAGATGTGTCATCATTTTTTTCTGGCCTTCTTGCTATAATCAATTTGCCTTTATTTTTTCTATTACCTCACAATTGTAATAGTATTCGCCGAGGCGGCAGCTCTACAAATCCTTTCTGCCGCTCTAGGGGACATTTTGGCATAGCTAAAAGTTTCGCTACACCGATTGCATTGTTATATGTATATGCTTTTGAAGAGTTTCGGGAGGCCCATCGCAAATAAATATCTTTTTTCGGACTATATCATTCTTGTGTAGCCAAAGGTAAAAACATGTGTCCGATCTAATCTTTCATTACATCTTGCTCCATCCACCCGTTGTCTGTAATGTTTAATCTTGCTCCTGGCGAAGCATTTAGGAGCAAATCACCCCATTTATTTTTGCCTTTCATAATGAAGTAAGGAGGGAGAAGTTTCCCATCAGCACTTCCGCAAACCACACCTGTATAGCAAGTTTTTTTTTTGTTCAGGACCTTTTCAGGGTGTCGCAACGGTCTTGGGAAAAGTAATTTCTTTGATGATGGATTGTCATAAAAACCAGTCTCATCCATATTAAATATGTTGCAATCGGGAACATTTTCAATTTCTTTCTTAAAGTTGTCAAAGAAACTATTAATTATTTCTTCTTTGACTGCAGCACGCTTCTACGAAATGATTTTGCAAAACATTCTTTTAGAGCTGTGTTAAGTAGTTTGAGAAAACATTTCCCCCACTCATATCCTGGCATATTGTTTTTAAAACATTGTTTCTTCCTATTGGTTGAATGAAGGTATCCCTTTATTGTTAGTCGTAAATCATACATGCCAATTGGAATGCTCACTTTACTGACATAAATTGTGTGGACAAGAAAGCAGTCTTCCTCCTCTTCACTAAATATTACAGGTTTTCATACTTACTGGCAATGCTTATTATTAACTTATTTACCAAAGTTTGGCGAGGGATTTTATACATCTTTGATGCTTCTCTTTGGCCTATTTTCCGCTTCTTATAATTCTTCGACTACGGATTGCAACAGCTGGGCAGAGTATGCCGACTTGGTCCCATACTGCCTTTTGCCGGGTTGTGGTTTGGAACTTCAAGGCATTTCTCTAAAAATAAAGAAAGATAGGTTAATTAACAACTCTTTAAGATTTCTCTAAGGTAACAAATGTAGGTTCTGCAATATTGCAATGAAAACTAGTGCTCATAGTTTGATTTTTAACAAAGTTGGTTTTTTTTTGTTTTTTTTTTGTTGGCCTAGGTCTACCATAAACAAAGGATAGGACTTTTTTAAGATTAGGCTATTGGAATAATATATTAACTTGGTATTTTACTATAGGCATGATAATTAAGAGTTAATTTTAATATTAATTCAAATTAGCATCATTTACAACCAGCTCACATTAGTATTTCCAAATGCAATGGGGCAAATTTGTACCGGTCCAAATTTATCCCCTTCTTTGATGCTTCTCTTTGGTCTATTTTCCGCTTCTTATTGAGAGTTTTATTCTTCTTCTTTTTCCGCTTCTTATTCTTGTTGAGTTTTAATACGATAATTTAAGTTATAAATTGAAAATCAAATAATAGTCTACACTATGTAATATTTAGCTAATAACTTATGCTAGCTAATAATATTCAACAATTTTTTCTGCCAGGATATACATTGACGAAGTTTGAAATACATCAAAATGATTGATTGATCACTTTAGTGACTGATTATGTTAGTGGATTGATTAAAATTATTCAACCATCCAACATCTATAATTATTCTTATTTAAATATCTGCTTGCAATTGTGTCGTGTTAATTATTGCAAAGAAAGTTATTGTGGTTAAAGCGTCACCATCGACTTCCAGCAGTACAATTTTTTAAACTTTAAACACCAGAGGTTGCAATAATTTTATATTCTTAATAGTTAACCCTGCAGGTTCCCTTAATGCGTTTTCCATAGTATTAATGCGTTTTAAAACTATGGCCGAGTCCCAATGTATTATAAGATTCATTGGTGCGTCTTAAATGTAGCATCGCTAATATTCTTTCTCCACGAATTCTTTCTCTATTTCGAAGACCCTTTCGTATAGCTGTCAACGAGTGCTGCACTATCTACTTATATTAATCTGACATTAAGTCTTAGGCACTTCCTGATATCGGACCCCCCTCAGATTGACTTAAAGCTCGTGACCAGAAATCATCAGGAAAAATACAACAAGATTTTTTATTGAGTTTCTTAATTTTTTTCTCATTTCAAACTTTGTATATTTTAATTTTTTACATTGAACGTAATTAGTGAGACTGGCCTAATGGTAAGAGATGGCAAAAATAGTTTACTACAAAAGTTGAAGAAAATACAATTCCACACCAACGATTTTATGTCAGATTTAACTACTGTATGTTATGTCAATGGCTTACTATGATATTAATACATTAACATAAAATACATAGAACAAAAACATTAAAAAACTTATACGTATTGTTCGTTTTTTTTAACATTACAAGGTGATACTAATTGAAATTGTCTATTTTTATGTTTCCAGGATCTGTTCAACGGATCGTCGAATATCAAAATATGACTACAGGAGGTACCTACTACCCCTGACATTTGTTAATGGTGCGGATTACAATGTTGCATAATTAACTTACTGCTTATCTGGGCACAAGATTCGGCTCTTAATGTTGATGGCAAAGGTATGAGTGGTTTTGCCAAATTTTGGCTGGAGGTCTCAGGAGTAAGTGATGGTGAATCAGCCTTTGTTGCCAACTTCCTCGGCGACTTGCAAAGAATTGATAAATCACCAGGCACCCTTAATGGTGATGCCATTTTGCCTCCTTTCTTCGTTGGTGGCCATAGATATTTGTTAACACTTTTAGTGTTTTTGTCGTTTGATGTCTTGCATACATATATTTCTGAAGTGTTTGATAATAGCTTTCAGAGTCATCAAAATACCTTCTGTTTTAATTCCCTTCCTCTTACTCCTTCAATGTCAGTCTCCACATCAGAGCGGACCAGCGCAAAGATAAATTGTTCCCTCGCTTTTTAGACATTATCTGTAAAAAAACACAAGAACTGGTTTTAAAAAATGTTTTCTTCCCAATCTTTTTTATGGAAGTACACATAAAGTCAGTATGCGTTTTCTCCAGACCCTGTTTTTCCGTAGCAGCATGTAAAACCGTAATACTCCTTGACCCAACTGCAATCATAACTACACAGATCCATATCAGTACAAAGTTGGTTTATATGTGAAAATAAAATTTCTGAATTACATCTTTCTAAAAATGTATACAAAGTATAACATTTTTCATTTTTCTTGAAATGATTAGCAATTTGTAAATACCTTTCACAAAACACACTATTAGCCTATTCGCCTGCTCTCTTAACCAGCGGCCTTATGTGCCCAGGTAATCCTAATATATATGCAGTTATATGCATTTACATTTTTTTTATTACAAGTGTCTGTTTGTCTGCGCGAGACCGAATCGTCGAAGTAGGCAAATGGGTTAGCGTGTTTCTGTAATGGAAGGGTTAAAGAGACAACAATTAATATCGGTTTAAATAATTGTACAAATAAATACGTATTACAAAAACATACATGCAGGATATCAATTTCTAATTGAATACTAGTTCTGTTCTATATACATAGAGTTGCTGTGTTCCTTGTAGGATAAAATGAAATTTTTATTTTGATAACATATAATAACCACTGAACCTTTACGTTTAGTACTTTCATTAATTTTATGTTAAACTAGATAAGATATATAGATAATTTATTAGTAATAAATCATTGTTAACGTAACGTATATTTTGCTACCAATTATTCTTTGCTTTGTGTTTGTTCCACAAATCGGTACTGTCCGGTTCAACCTCTCTTTCGATGTACCGTTTTAGCCTCTTCGATAAGAAGGTTTGGCCAAAAACATTCATCATTCTTTATCCAAGGATGGGGCACTACTTCTCCATTATTCTCCTCCAAAAAATGCACAATCACCCACTTCTTCAGAAACAAAAAGAATACCTTCTTGTAAAATAAACTAAGAGTCAGGATGTAGTTTATAAATACTCTGTATCGAAATTAAATTACTGATTATTTAGTTGTTCTCCGGTTAAAGCCAACCCAAAAATGTCAAAATGCCTCGACCATTATTTACCTCGGCCTGCAGCCTTGGCTTGAGGTAGACTGCTTCACCCCGCTCAGCATTTCACTTCTCTATGTAGGCCTAACAGTTCCTAGTAGGCTAAATAACATTTTGTACTGTACGTACAATGTGTGTTTATTGCATAAGTCTTTTTAACAGCTGATGTTGTAATTCTTTTGTTCTTATTTTAAACTCCATAAGCCCAAGTTAAAATTTGTATCCAGGCCTAATAATTTTTTACAAAATGAGCTTTCCTGGGTAAGCGTTTTTTTCATCAATCCAATTTTTCCTAAAACCCCTAATTTCAAACTGTAAGCCAAATCCTGCCACCGAATTGTGAGATAAATTTTGCATACCTTACGAACAAATAGCTATTGCTCGTATTAGGGTATTTAATAGGATACCCTCCAAAATAACAAATTACCCTCCTTTATTACAACAAAGTATGCAACCATTTTAAACAAATTTGTGTTTTGGGCCATTCTCCAAGTTGAAGTTGTGTTCCTCTGATGTGGTTTGGGGAATGACGTTTTCTTCTAGTTTAGAATTTGTTGTATTAAGGTTACTGACCAAAGAAGGGGTAGGGTAATTACTTTTGATTTTATTCTCCTGTGATTCTGGGCAAAACGGCAATGGTGTCAGTGAAATTTGTTTCTGTTATAGTAATTTTGTTAGGCCTAGGTGCATTTTTCCTTTCATTTTGTTTCGGGGTGAGGCAGTGTTGACTCATCCCAGATCGCCCTAAAAGCTCTCCAGACTCCTCTTTTGTTAGGGTGGATTCCATCACGAGCAAAATGTTATGGTTTTATTAATATTATTTACAATAAAATTGGTGATGATATTTTATTGTTACCTTGTTTTGTTATTTCGAAAGATAATGCTAACTCATACGCATTATAAAGTATAATATATAATATACAATATATATAATATATACTCATTACTTTGTAAAGTAAAGGAATGTTCTCGTAGAAGCCTTTCTTTTGTCTCTTTGCTGTTCAAACCTCTAATTAACTGGGTGCGTACTGCGTAATTGTGTATCGTACTGGATTTGCATTTTGAGCAGGAAAAAATACAGTCTAGAGTTATGCTACGAAGTTCTTTAATGTATGTGGAAATAGATTAACCCGGTTATACCATTTTCAGTAAGGAACACGGTTTCATTAATGCAGTCTTGTAGGTAGTCATATCAATCTGCAGGTTTGGCTGGTCCAAAATATAAGCTAATTTCTAAAAACGACCTTCGTCATAAGTATGGAACCAAGGATAGGTAATTTACATTTGTGGAAGACCTAGATATAGGCAGCCCATCATCAATTGCCAACTCAATACACCCAAAGTTTTTAATTTTAAATATTTTATATTTGTCTAAAGTTGCATTAGGAACCTAACTTGGTCTTGCCAAATTGAAAGCTATTCAGTAGGCAAGTGTTGACTTAACAATAACTAACCTGTTGTAATTTTTTTCATCCCGATCATGTTTCAATAATTCCATTGTATTTACTATTTCTCCATTTATTGAATTGAAATGTGTATTAAGATGTACTTGTAGTGGCGGCATTTGTGACATTCTTTTACTATTCGCCACTTATTCTTTTTTAAATTTTTAATACATTATTTGATCACTCTAATAGGATATGAAAAGTCATAACTAAATAATTTTCAAATACGTTTCTTTTATTGTAAAAAAAAAACAAATAAATGCAAACATTTATACTGTTTTATAATAATTTAAATAAGGTATTCTACCTAACTGTTCCAATGGCAATTAATTATACTATTCGATTAGAGTTTATAAGCCAATAATACAGCTAGAAATAGCTATGAATGTACTAGCAAACATAGTAACATAGTACAAAATTCAGATTTGAAAATGAACTAAAATGGTATCTTACATTCTGAATGCAGTGCTAAGAATAATCACCTAATAAGATTAAAATTGATATTCAAAACTATCTCACTCACCCAAATTTGGTTCTGCTAGGGGGACTGGGGGTTTTGGCAATGCAGTCGCTGAGTATGCTGTTTATTCTCAAGACTGTAGTTCATCTTCTGAGTCTGAATCAATTATCTTTCTGGCTCTTTGTCGTCGATTTTTTTTATTTATGAGCTGTTATAGTCTGAGTTGTTTACATCAGAATATAATTCTGCTTCTTTCACAAAAATACATAAAACAAGGAGGTTTCCTAAGTTAAAAGTCAGTTATGAAAACATTTATATTGAAAAAAGTTCTCATATACATCTTTGTAACTCCTTAACTTTTTAATCAAATGATGTTTATAGATTTAGTAATATAAATTTATATATTTATATTGAAGGGATGAATCCCTGTGTTCTCGAATGCTTTCAGGATGTTTGTGGGAACAAATGCTTTAGGGAAAGCAAGACCAATCAGATGAGGGATGTCATAAGATGATATGGGCATGCCAGGGTGAGTCATCATCCAGTTGTCTGCAGCCTGATTATAATATGTTTTAAAAGGCCCAAAACATGCTATGTTTAAAGGATGCATTCTGTGACTGCAGTGAGGGGGAAACGTAAGCAATACTACGCCATTATCCTTTGCCTTTTGCAATGAGTTAATGCTGAACCGACTTTCGTGGTTATCTAGAATCAATAACATTTTATTTTCCTTGGTTCATCTTGTTTCTTTTTATAAAGTGATCTAGATATTGTTCAAAGGTCTCCTTTGTCATCCAACCAGTTGGGCAAGCTGAGCCTCTTGTACCTGCAGGTGTTCCATTTAGCATGTGGGGCTTGAAATGCATTCTAGGAAAAACCAGAAATGGAGCAACATAGGTACCATTTGCACAAATTGTAGCACACATTGTAACTAGTATCCCACGTTCTCCCGATGTTACTTTCCCCACTTGTTTTTGTTTCAGTTGGCGCAATTATTTGTCTCGGCTTATGAACTGTGGTAGTACCACATTCATCGCAGTTGTATATTTGTCCAGCTTGAAATTTATGTTTTTCGATGACATTTTTCAGGTTGTTATAGAACAAAGACACATTATGTTTGTTGAAACTCGTGGCTCTGCTCAAACTTGTGGCCTCAGGTGTCCTCAATAATAAACGAGAATGGCGATTTCTGAATCCCAACATCCACTCCTTCCCAGCGCATTGGTTCTGATGCCAGGTCTCTGGACAAGCTCTGCTGTTGGCAGAAGCAAATTCAAATGCCAACTTTCTAGCTTGCATATCTGTCAAACCGTAACACATATTAGCTGCATCTAATAAATATTGCTCTAACATGGACTCTTCAGTGTCGGAAAATACTCTTTTGAAACCAAATTTTTGCTCAAAGTTGTAGGTGCTCTTCTCTTCTTCAGACCGAGAATTGTATTTAATAACATGTCTTTGAAGGGCTGATTTACTCACACCGAATTTCAACTGTGCCTGCCGTAATGTGAAATGTCTATTTACAACAGCGTCGACTGCATCTGACATTGCCAGAGAATTTTTGAGCCTCGAAATTGCCCCATCTTCTGCATGCTCCAAAAACTTCTGGCGGGGAATATTCGGCATTGTGGACCTAAAATAATACATTTTTTTTTTATTCCACTATAATGTTATTTAATGAATGACTATGATATGAATTAATAGGTATGTCTATATTTTATGAGTTAAAGGTAGGCCTACTTTCGTATAAAAACGACCCGACATCGCTAAAACAGTATTGATGTTATAGATAAAGGAGAAAGAATTTTTTTAATTGAAAACAGAAGTAGCCTATTATATACGGTAGTTTAAAAATACCTAGGCCTAAGACAAAATTATGGCAATGGTGGTGTTTCTGGGTAAACCTACAATCTGGGAGGGAAGCGTTAGGGTTTAAGGTTTTTTTTATTAAACAATCCTAGGTCCTAATCTAGGTAACCTACCAAGCAGATGAGGACCGGCATACATTAATATGGGTATGCTTGTATATAAAACCTATAATGAATAACTATAATAGCATAATAAATCCATTATCATCGCTTGTCCCACTATGTACCGATTTCCCACTTTGTACCACCTTATTTAACATTGTCCCACTATATACCACAAATAACTGTCCCAACTTGTACCACATGTAGGGTTTTAAAAGTTTTTTAAGTTTTACTCCAGACAGTGCAGCTCAGACAGCCCTAACCTCCTTCAATTGAACAAAGAAGGTTTGTTAAGGTTATACATATCATATTTAACCTGTTTATCAAACTAATTTCATAAGAAAATAATGATTGCTTACCTCAGAAATGTAACTTTTGAGACTATAGTTGCAGCAGACTGTCATTCAGTTCTTTCCAACATGACTGAAACTTCAGAACTAACTTAAAACACACTGTTAGCCTTGGCACACCACTTTTGGAGGGAAACTGGCCATATGGCTTTGAAGAAAAAAAAGTTATATGGAATGCCCCACTATATACCGTGTCCCACCTTGTACCACTCTCCCCTACATGACAATTTTCCTTACAGTAATTACTGTTATGTATAGATAGGCCAGTATCATTATATAAGCTGGTTACGTTCAAATTGAAACTAGAAGACTAATGGCTTTATAAATATTTTAGGAGTGCAGGGCAGAACGGCAGAACACACTTAAACCCTGCAACTTTTTTATATGCCCCAACCATTTTGTACCTCTGCCTGTGACCTGGGCCCCCTACTAGTAGGCAGCTGTGCTGCCCCCCCCCCTGCAGCTTTTCAATATGCCTCGACCATTATTTACCTCGGCCTGCAGCCTTGGCTTGAGGTAGACTGCTTCACCACGCTCAGCATTTCAGTTATCTATGTAGGCCTAACAGTTCCTTGTAAACTAAATAAAATGTTGTACTATGCCTACAATGATTGTACCGTATTGCATAAGGCTTTTTAAACATCTGTCGTAATTCTTAAGGCTGCATAATCCTCCAACAACGAATTACTGCATAGCATTCTCACTGCTACATAAAATGTAAGAAAACTATGATATATGTCTGCGTTGACGACGTTTTGTATTGCAACGGCTCCAGAGTACAATAGAAACTGACGAAACCCAGTAGCCTTCCAATGCTTGACATATTGTAAGAATCTTGGCTTTCTTACCAATTCTGTGGGAACAAACATTTTCCCTACTTCTTCAAGTTTGGTTGAAATCTGCCCAATGTCTCTATGACCAAGTCTAACATTTAAAGGGCCCTTTGACAAAGGCTGTGTACATTTTCTGACTACACCTTAACAAATAAGGGACGGTGCATACAGTCAAATGGAACACAAGTGACCAGTTTAATTCCAGGTTTAGCTTCAAGGGGACACTTTTTTAATTGGTAATCTTGATCTTTAGGTTGCAAAAAATCCTCATCCGATCTTTTTGCGTCACCAATACTCGGAAAACAAACACGATTTTCAATGTATTCTCCAACAACCGTGCATTTGGATAACTAGAGTACACTCCATGGCCTTTGGTACTTAACAAGAATGCCTTTGCTGGAGCATCACAAATAATCTTAGAGATGATAAATTTATGGGAAATGCCATCCACGATTATACCATTTCCAGTAAGGAACACGGTTTCATTAATGCAATCTTGAAGGTAGTAATAACAATCTGCAGGTTTGGCTGGTCCTAAATATAAGCCAATTTCTAAAAACGACCTTCGTCATAACTATGGAACCAAGGATAGGTCATAGTACATTTGTGGAAGACCTAGATATAGGCAGCCCATCATCAATTGCCAACTCAATACACTTGGCAGAATTTATTTCAATATGTTGAGACTTAAAACATTTTTCAGTCTCACTCTGAACACCAAAATTGTAATGGATGCCTGGAGAAACAGTTCTTGTTATGGTACTGTGTAAGGAAAAAAACTAGACTATTTCCTTACTTAATTGATCATTCTATCAAATACAAATTCACTTCACACCTCTATGTAATATAATTTAGACATTCCATAAAGGTGTGAATATACTAAAAGTTGCCCCCTGGTGGGGTTTGAAAATAAAATTTAATTACTTTAATCAGACAACTAAGGACAAATCACAGAGCTGCGCAGTGGAAGTAAGATGTTAAATGTGAGCCCTGGTAATTATATACCCCAGAAATCCGATTTAATGGACCGTGAGAGGTCTGATACGTGTCCTCCTGTAATTACCTTCAATGATCTTATAATATAACACCTCTTAATGTATAATATAATGTAAACCAGTATTCTGAATGCAAAATGCTGTCTTTGTTGAAATTCTGCAGAGTATTGTAATGATTCTGTAATAATGATAATGTCATACCAATAGATCATACACTGATTTTAATCAAAATGTAGTAATTTATGTAATGATTATTGATGCCTTGTATTATATTGCAATCATTCGGTTAAGCCGATTACCTTGATATATGACCAACACAGGAAAATTAATAGAATTGTTGAAAAATAACCTCCATATATTAAACAAATCAAGTAATAGTACACTGTTACATCTCAATACAAAAGGCGGGTTTGTCCTCATAAACACTTCCAAAACAAGCAATGGAGAGAATTGATTGTGATTATTTCCTTTCAATGAATTGATGATGCAGAGCCTCGGGAATCTAGGTTTACTTTATTTAATTTATTTTTAGGCTACCAGGCTTCCCAAAATTATGTTTATCAACAACTGGCCAGCTGATTAAACGATGCAAAAGGGGTTATTCGTAGTTCTGTGTATGATACACACCTTATTGCTCAATGGCAAACTAGGTCAAATCGACTACTGAGTCGATTATTTAATTTGTGTTAATAAAATGATGTTTATGACGTTAATGGAAGCCTATCCTCATAGCCTTTACTGCAACCCTATCCTTCAACCGAGACCATGCTCTGATTCGAAGACTGTATTTGTTAACACAATCAAATGGTCTCAGATCTATTTATATACTTAGGAAGTGATCTCAGTTTAAATATTTTTGCGAAAGAACAAAGTTTGTAACGGCTTTACAGTGTAGACTGACAATACTAAAAATGAAGTTGAATATAAAAATTACAATATAAATTCGATTGATATGAAACTGTTCCCCAAATTTGTTATCTAATAAAACCTACAATTGCTTTACAGTATTTATTGAAAATAAATGAATGACACTAACTTTGAAACATGTGACTAGTTTACGTACTAAAACATGAAAGCTGCAAGAAACATGATTAAATATGCAATATGGACAGATTGGCTTCTACTACACATTATAAAATTAACACAGTACATTTACTTACATACATTGAAGACAAATAGACGACACTTAAACATATATTTACGAAAACTGCACTTGGGGGTGACTACGTGAAACGGTCAATTTTGACGAAGTTTCTCGATCGATGTCAGACGGTCAGACTCAAATATTAATTCAATTCGTTTAATTTTGCTCTCGTTGTTCCGCGATTCTGTTTTCTAGACACTCCGGAGATCAAACAATTGTTTTTCGTCGCCGATATACACGTTATGATTTTCCGAAAGTGGGATTTTACGAATTGAAATGAGAATTACGAATTTCCGAACATCGCCGATAAAAGTATGGTCCCCAAAAGTTGATATCACTCCGCGTTCACGTGATTGGCCGTTGTTGTCTCCTAGTTTTCGCGCGCGTTCTTTTTGATTTGAATTTAACGGTACAACTGTGAGGTGTTTTGATCAAAGTTCTTGGGTCACTGGGTAAGTATTCATGACATGGATGTGTTTTCATGAGTTTTAACAAATAAGACACTGTAACACGAGGAATTTGGTGTGACAAGGACCAGTCACACAATTTTTACTGGAAGTTACCTTGGGTTTGACCACTATGCAAAGGTTGATCTATAGGTAAAGCGGATCAATCAGGCAAATTTTTAATAGGGCTTGGAGTAGAATAGGGAAGAATTTGGAGGAAAAGCTTTAATCTTGTACAGTTCCTCAACAAATTGCCTTATTGGTTAGCGACATTCCGTTCACTATGGTCCTCTTCAAAGTGAGCATTTTTTAAACAAAAGGATTTAATTTTGAAATTGCTGTCCAAAAAATGAGCATTAACTGACAGGAATGCATAACTTGCTGATGACGTCCAAAGATCTGTCGTCAGAGACACTGAAGAGACGCCGTCTTTTAGGTTGGAGTTGATTTCATTCCCAACCTTAATTTTGGTTGCATCATACAGTACCGGTATCAAGTTTCTTGAGAACGTTACCCTTGAAGGAACAGAATATTTTGGGTTCTACAACCTTCATCAAGTTTATAAAGCCCTCCTCCTCCACAAGACTGTATGGATGAAGGCTTTTAGCCAACCAGTTTGTCAAAGCCAGGGTGATATTTTTGGCTAATGAGTGGCTATGAGGCCACTTTTATGCTCTAGACAACTTTTGATCAATCTTGGGCTGGTTTGCAAATGACAGTTTTGGTTTTTTGACTATCTTGTTATTTTTTCTCATTATTTAATTCCTCAAATAAACCCAAGTGCTTACTTTCTAGGTGTCTTTTCATTGAAGTAGTAGTCCCTGTTTAATACTAAATTTACTGTTGCACTTCTTGCACTTACTTTCGGATTGTCCAATTTTATCAAAATACCTCCAAATTAAGGCCGCAGGATGTTTGGTGCTAGTTGTGAGTCCTAGGCCTAATTCAGCGGTATCGGGCCTAGGCCTACTTGATCCTGGAGTAGATGTCGGTTCAATTGGCGCAGGGTTATCAGCAAGTTCTTCTTCTGGTTCAAACATTTTGTCTTTGTCGAAAAAAAAAATTATCATTAACACTACTATTGGATGCCGTTACTTTTCAAGTGAAAATAACCATATTTTGAAAAACCTCACTTCTGTTATAGGCCTAGCTACGAAAGCAATCACTAACTTAAATTACTATACTGCCCTACTAAAAACTGTCAGAAGTATACGACAACAGGGATTGAAAAAGGACTGATGACGAGACGAATTTGTACTATTTACTTTGATCAGAACTAAAAATTACCGGGAATCTTAAAGATCTGCAATTCTTATATTAGTTGATTCAAAGTGAGACGAGACAAATAAATAAACAGAAAACCACGACATTTTGTTTATTGTTTGTTTTGCTTCAATCTTCAGTCTAACTATAACTCGACTACACTCCAAGTTAGATCGACATAGAGTATAACACGACAAAGCACGCACTCTAGAGCGTTATCATCCCATATGGAAATTTGTTTCTGGTCCAGTACTGGCCCAGATTCTGGGATTCTTCCAAAATTGGCCAGTACTGGTTGAATACTGGCCCAGTACTGGTTGGATACTGGTCCAGCACTGGTTGAATACTGGCCCAGTACTGGTGGTTGGATACTGGTCCAGTACTGGTTGAATACTGGCCCAGTACTGGTGGTTGGATACTGGTCCAGTACTGGTTGAATACTGGCCCAGTACTGGTTGGATACTGGTCCAGTACTGGTTGAATACTGGCCCTTTACTGGTTGGATACTGGTCCAGTATTGGACAGGATACTGGTTGGATACTGGTCCAGTACTGTTAGCATTATAAAATCCACCCTAAAATATGAGAAATTAATTTTATTGGTCTTCAGGATACTCAACCTATAGTAATCTTCAGTTTTGACAATAGAATGAGAAGTTTCGCAAGTCAAAGTCGATAGTTTTATTTATATGTTACATTTGGATATACGGATTTAATGAAAAAATTATGTTTCTATTATATCTAATAATTAATTTTCAAACCAAATTTCAGAACCATCACTTCCTTGGTTGTTTAAAACAAGACTTTAAGTGATTACTGACCAAAATCTGGTTTAGTACTAGTCGGAACTGGCAAAGTAGTAAATACAAACAAACAAAAAACTGCCGAAAAAATTATATTTTTGAATGAAATTAAAAATAGGACAATGGTATGTATTAAAATCTATTGTTGTTGTCTTGATTGTTTAGCTGCTTTTCTTATTTCACATAACCTCGTGCACAGCTGTTTCTTCACGTATTTTCTTCTGCGAACTCTGAAAACCGAGGATGGAATCAGCATTAGTAAATGGTTAGGATGGGCTAACTCTCAATACAGGATCCAGATCCACCAATCGGCCCTGGAATTGGAATCGAGAATAAAGCTGATTTCACCAAGGTCGGTGGCATAATTGATTTTCATATTACGATGTTTTTTTACTTTATCAGCCAGTAACAAATTTAGTATTTTTAGAGGTTATTTAACCTTGTAATTTGTATGTTACAAGACCAAAAGAATAACTACATATTCTCTAAAATATTTGTACTTTACGAACTATCCTATATCAACAATTAGAAGATATGGCAGAGAGATATAATTTAATTTTAAAATTGACAAAACTAACATACCTAACACAGAAGCGAAGCCTGTCATGTTTAACCCTTGGCGGTCAGCAGATGAAGATCTTTTGCCCTGGAGGCTACAGGTTTTTGAAGTTTCTTCTGTGTACACTGCCTCCATAGCGTTCCTCGCTAGCTGAGTATGGGTTTTACTATAGCTCAGTATACGTTGCTTAACAGCTTTAGCAACATATATGTTGTATGAATCGGTGAGTTTTTTTGTTACCTATAAAAAAAATTAAATCTTATTTTTTTTTATGATAAATTACCATATTCTGCTGTAAAATCCGCAATAAATATTGCGACACTTTTAAAACAATTATCTACTTTGATCAGAACTAAAAATAACCGGGAATATTAAAAATCTGCAATTCTTATATTACTGGGGTTGATTCAAAGTGAGATGAGACAAATAAATAATCTGAAAACCACGACATTTTGTTTATTGTTTGTTTTGCTTCAATCTTCAGTCTAACTATAACTCGACTACACTCCAAGTTAGTTCGACATAGAGTAACACGAAACAGCACGCACTATAGAGCGTTATCATAACACACAAATAATATGGATTTTGCCGTAATCATCTTTGTTGCTAACCTTGAGTCAGTTCCAGATTTAAAATAAAATATAAAAGCATCAAAGTATTTTATATTTTATCGAAACATATACAGTAGGCCTACATGAAATATATGCGAACTTTTATGGCAGACTCCATAATATTTGTTTACATAACACTATTGAAGAAACCGATAACTAAACTTGGCGTCCCCATCTTAAGTAATTGATAGATTGAAATTTAAACCCAAACTTCTCTATCGATTTTAGCAATCGATATTTACTGTGATGGTGGATATCAGAGTTAAGCCAACTAAATCAGAACTTTAATGCACTTTAATGGCGTCATTGAACCTCTACTACGTTTCCCCGTGACCTACGCTGTTCTTCTTGCCTTGGTGAAACTGAGTGAACACTTTGCTAAAAATAAACTTGCTATTCATTCTTGCTAGTTGTGATTCAGACGACACTTCAGTCAGACGACTTGTTTTCTCATTCTACTGTACTTTTAGTTCACATTACAAATAGCAGATCCTACTATTAACTAAGCAAGCATTTTTTTTATAACATTTTTACAAGTAGATATCTGTCTCAAAAATGAATTATATTACAGCTAAGTATATTGATGGCTAAATAAATAGGAATGCTTGTCAGTCTTACCTTTAAATATTTCACGCTGAGCCAGTAGGTTGCTGTAATGCTGTGAGTTACAATATCGTATGAAGCCGACCGAGCGGAGTGATATTATAACAATGTGATGTTAAAAATAGTTTAGTATCGGGCCCGGGCGTGTAGACTCATAAAAATTAAATTATCAAAAAAATTAAAAATTGAATTATCAAAAGTCCCGGGCGGGGACTGAATTATAAAGGGCGAGGACTTTTGATAATTCAGGCCCCCTATCGTACTGTCAAACTAGAATACTAAACACACAAAAAACGACTTATTTCTAAAAAAAAGTAACTAAAGGGAAATATGTACAACAACGGGGACTTTTGGTAAGTCAGGTCCCCTATGTACAACTGCCGGTGTTGTCAAGTCACGACGGGGAGTTTTGATGAAGCAGATCCCCTAGCCTACTGCTGGTGTGAAGTCCGGTTTAGAGAAGGAGATCGCCATACACGATGTTCCTCGCGTATGCGATTCCATCTCGGACACGTTCGGGATGTACCAGAACGACAATATGGTCAGGATGTCTGACTCTACTGAGCAAGACGTACAGTTGCCCGTGCGTGAAGCAATCGGTCCGTAAATCAACACCGACTGAATCTATTGTCTGACCTTGGCTCTTGTGTCCGGTCATGCAATAGGCCAACATCCAGTGGGAACTGACGTTGACGAACACGTAACGGCGAACCCTAGACAAACGCGAACGTAAACGTAATCCGGGGAATTCCGATAGGTTGCGTCTGTCCGGGAAGTCTCACTGTAATCAGACGGTTGGAGATGCCGATTACAATGACTTTAGTGCCGTTGACGAGTCCTTCAGCGAATCTCATTACACTTCATTACTTCTTCACTACTCCACCTTCTGCGAGTAACTAACTGTTCCTTTGGTGTTTGGTAGGTATTCAGTTCTTCATTATCAATTTCACCATCAGGAAAAAAATCTGGATCTTTGTCACTATCATCAGGTTCAGAATCTTCATTTACCAAAAAGTTGTTTGTGTGAAGCTTGTCAATAACTTTTTTTAATGGTTGTGAAGGTTGTGGATATTTATAACATTCATCTTTATAAGGGTTATTTGGTGGAGTGTTTGAACTAATGTCCTCAAAAGTGCTGGGAGAACACTGTGGAGGGCGTGGCCTAGATAATTGTGAGCTGTTATCAGGTGTTATCAGGATTTTACCATTCTTTTTTATGGTCATTTTGTGCAGAATAGGACACACAATCAACTTTTGTATTATACTGGTGGGAAGTTCATAGGTTTGATTGTGAATAAATAATGTGTGCCCAAGAGCGCTTGCCAAATAATCCTGATATAGAGGATTATCTGAGTGCAAACGGCTAAAGGTTGCAGCCTGGTGCCTCAAGCCATTATTAGTCAGATGATCTGGTTTGCGCAGCTTAACGTGTTTCTTCATCTTGTCAAGTGAATATACTGGATTTATTTCTGCGTTGTTATGTTTTATAAATAGTCTATCATTGGTTATACCAACATCTGATCTCTTATCACAATCAAGAACTTCTTTCATTTTTTCTGTTAAAACTATGGGTATGATATCATACTTTTACCCGGAGCAAAGGAAATGTGGAAGTCCTTACAGTCTTTTAGTTCATTATCAGACAGCATTCCTCCACGAGCCATTTCCAAAAGGTGATCATGTTGATTTAATAATTTATAGTGAAGGAGTGTAGCTCTCTTGCAGTCCACTGGCCTACGCCTGTATAAACACATTATATGACAAATTAGCATGTCCGTAAGAAGAGAGTATGTTTCATAATCTTTAGGATTTAGTTCAAGTTTCTGTATTACTACATCATATTTGTTAACAATGTAATTACATAAGGTAACTATGTCATCTTGTTCAGCCATCTTTTGGACAGTCAAAGACTTATTTATTTTTCTAGCCCTAGTTGATAATCGTCCTAATAGAGTTGGCCAAAGGTCTTCTATGGATTGAAAGAAGTCATTCAAATCATCTATCCTGTTCCTGCCAATTTCGGGTGACTTACTAGCTTGGACGATCCTTTCTTGTCTTAACACTTTTATACAAAGTTTAAGAGGAGTCAATAGCCGATATGGGACAGACATAACTTTTAACTGACCAGTATTTTTATCATACTTCCCCATGACTTCTACTGCTTTTACAATCAAATGGTATCTTTGATGGAGTAAACACATTCTCTAGTTGTGTAATAGTGTATCAAGCTCTCTCAAAGTTAGGAGAAAAGTTCCTAAATCTCTCAATTCCCTACTGACATAATTCCTCTCACTAGGGTGGCGACGACTTTTATGAAAATGAACTCCCATTTTCAAAATTAGAGGGTCAGACTGAACAGCCGTTGATACCGTGTAATGTCTCATGTGCTTGATAACTTCATTTCTTAATTCTGCTGTTGTTTCATTTAAATTTTGGTTTAGATGTATTCCATGTTGTTTTATGGCACGTACTTTGTCTTGTTTTGGAGAACTCAAAATTTACCCTTTAGCTACTTTATAAACTTCGAAATATTGTAAATGAGTCGAGAGTTTATTTAGTGGGAACATACTAAACTGTCATGGACCTGCGCATCTCGCCTTCTTTTAACTGGTATGAGCTCATCTAAACAAACATTACCTAAGGTCAACAAAAACTAGTAGGTTGAGCGCGACTATTATGCCAATTTACAGTTTTTATTAACGAACTAATTATCAAACCCTATTGATCTGTATGTCAAAATGTATGTTTTTATATGTAAGGAATCCGATTTTGGCATTTTAAAACTTTCGAAAATGTACCGTTTAGGCTGTAGAAAGAAAAATACGGAGAAAGTAAACTATTAATTATAAAAAATCTTTTTGAGTTGAAATTCAGATATAATAGTCTCAAACCCTACACCAGATAATGCTGATTCATAATGGTTATTACAACTATGATCGATAACGTAGCCATAAGGTCAATAAAAACTGGTATGTTGAGCGCGACTATAATGCCAATTTACAGTTTTCTTTAACGAACTAATTATCAAACCCTATTGATCTATACGTCAAAATGTATGTTTTAATATGTGAGGAATCTGATTATGGGTTTCCTAATGAAATGAAGTTCGACGCCACATTTACTAATTTGTTAATCTCAAACCTCAAACGTTAACATCCGTCTAGCCAGTCAAGTTATAGAGTTATGACTGTGAAACGAAATCTGTTTGCGTATTAATATATATATTAAGTTGCTCTACATGTTGCATCTGTTGGAGTTTCACAATGAAACTCCATTTTTCTGGGCCTTCAATCACCTGTTTTTCAGCAAAGCATTTCTGACTAACTTGAGCATATGACGAGGATCTAGTAGAGCAAACACATTAACATCCAAAGATGGATGCCTGAAGTAATACTATAGGTTGTCAGGACTAAATTACATCCTAAACCATTCCTCGCTTACATATTTTCAGGTGTACGGCAATGTGACAGATTTTACTTAGACACTCACATCTTGTAACTTAACAAAACAATTTCTTACAATTTCAGCCAATATACATGAACTCAATGAACCAATGACTAAAAATTAAGCTACAGGACATCAACATTTCTTACAATGACTAACAATCTGCATCATAAGGGCTTTTTTTAACCAGTTCATTACTATCAGCCGTGGCGATTTCTCCATAATTAATATTTACAATGAAATATTGTTGGCTTGTGTACAAGATTTGTTGTCTTCATTTGGCCGATGGTAGGAGCGAGCAATGGAGCCAACTAAAGGCGAGTGAACCCGAAGTACTCGAGCTGTCCTAGCAAAGAATCGGTGGTAAGTTTAGGTTAGTGACCCTAACTAGAACTTAACACCTCACAGTATGTTCTCGTATACTCGTATCGTAAAGATAGTCCCATTATTGGTTTAACATTTTATATGAAGATTATATAGTTCCCAATGACTGAAGTGCTGATATCTGTAATAAAACTTAAATTAATTATCTCCCAAATTCACAAAATTGTATGAACTTTGTGCAACGGCTGTCCAGGCAATAAAATAAATGTTGATTTCCAGAAAACGCTTCAAATTTGTTAAATTTTCGTAGCATGTATGGTTCAACCACTAATTCACACCTGCATGTAATTCGTTATTGGGGAAAGCATAGCGTGGTAACTAGCAAGCCATGGCTTCATATCCCGAGTTCAATAACTATGAAGGATGATTTCTACTTTTTTGTCCCCAATTTGTTATTTATTAGACCATTTAGAACTAAGCCTGCCATCCAAAAAAAAAAAAAAATGGCTAGGCCATTCATAAAATGGATGCGCTGTACATTCTCGGTTTTTACTCACTATTTCTAAGCTGTACACAAACGAGCATACGAAACATGAAAATTACTAAGTGAAGGCCAGGACGGCTTTTAATATAACGATGAATTTGAATCGTTATATCGTTGAATCTTTCTATCGTTGAATCGTTCATTGGCGTAGGAATACCCCAACACCACAACCATGGTACTAGCATTGCCCACTGCCACAACAGCGCAAAACATACTTTAATGTTAGGGCAACTCCCCGATTGTTTAATGTTAAATAGTGGCCCAATTAGATGATATGGGCGAAATTAAAATATGACATTCAATTTTCAAATATGGTCCTATTAAATAACTGTTCTGGGTTAATATGATATTCATAAATTTACATCTAGACCTACCTAAACATTTATTTTAAAAAAGATTTTTGGAAATGTTTTTTTTTACAAAAGTATATTTATAACATCCGGTCGGGAATAATGGCACTGTTGTACGAGGTAGCTCTTTCATTATGGAAATTGTGTGCTTAGAGAATAATTTACTGGGTGCATCTATCCAAAGTCCCAAAACTATTTAAATCCACAAAATAACAATCGGGGATGAAATTCCCAAACACCTAGTATTTTATATACCTAGTTAAAAACTAAGACAAGTCAATATTGTTTAACAGTGAATATACTAAAAATATTTTAACGCATAGCCCTGTCGTTCTCATCTGCTCGGTAGGCCTACTATTCTGGTGTTCCGCAGACTGTTCCGGTATTGACTGTTTACGAGTCTTGATACACAATCTTTTTATGTATGGGCTGTCCCTGGGACTCAGCAGTAGGTCACAACCCATAGTTTGGTAAACACTGCTGTAGTAAATTAATACAGATATATTTTTTAACAAAAACATTCTGGAGTAAATTCTCTCGTCCTTAAAGCATAGCTTTTGTGGAAAATACTGTATGGTTAGGATATATCATATATGACAAAAAATCATGCCTCGCTACATTTCCATCAACCTAAATTATTAGTTTGATAAATAAGACTAAACAATATAGCGGATGTTTTAAGAAATGCTTACCAGTTTCTTTTCAAATTCTTCATTTGCTATTTGCTCATTTAACGAATTCAGTTCAGCCATAGTTTTTATCGGGAAAATTCCCAACAAGTGATCAATTTCTGGGCCATTCTCGGTTTCATCAATATTTTCTACTTTTTGACTCGGTCCAGCAGCAAATCCAGCAGCAAAACGACCCTTACTTCTTAAAAAGTCTTTCATTTCCTCATGATGAGCCTGTAGAGCCTTCCTGAGGACTGTTACACTTTCTGAAAATCAAACCACTTTTTGAGGAGTAGATAAAAATTAGGTTGCAACAAACTCAACAAATTGAATTTCTAAAATCAAGGATCTTGTTTCAGGCGATTCAGGGTGAACAATTAGTAGGTGAATAAATTTAAAGTTCATGTAAAAGTTATACAGTAGAGTCCCTCAAACTCAGCACTCGATAACCCGGAAGTCTGGATAACTCGGTCATCACCTGGCTCAGAAAATTAATGAAATTTTGAGTCCGAGTTAGGCTAAACATGGACTCAAGCCAGCTCAAGTCAAATCATTTGCAACTTGTACCAAGGATTTGTTGTGCTATATCTGATTACTTAATACTGACTTGTAATATAAATATAAATAAAAAAAGGCGGTAAAATGTCTAAACATTTTAGTGTTTTTGTTTTTAACCCTAGTTCCCGATAACCCGGCATTTCACAAGCTTGCACCCTTCCAGTCCACATTTCGTCGAGTTTTCGGGACTCTACTGTAACAGGAATGCAATCGAGCAGAAAAAAACCTAACACAGAATCATCACTAACTTAAATATTAGTGCTATTAAATAATAGAAACTTGAAAATAGATCATACCGTAGCGATTAAGTCTTTCATTTGATTATTTTTTAAACAAATGGATTAATACAGGAAAACCAATAAAAATGTTTCTTTAAACCAATGAATATGCAAACATTAAGAAGGACAGGTTTTGAACTAACATTCCATTTCACACACAAGAGAGTTGCAAAAACGAGCGCTGGCAAACAACAACTTATAACCACAATAGATTGCTAGCGTTACCTCGTTGGAGGGGAGGGAAAGTTTTCAGGACCTGACCTGCGCATCTTAATTTTTGAGTATTCATTAATTTAAAGACAACATTGACATTAATAATATTATGACTGATACTTACTGGAAATGTAGCACATCTTTCTGGCCATCTGGTCCAGAGTTAGATTTTGCTTTTCACAAAAGCATATCTGTTTTTCTTTTAGCGCACACTTGGCAACTTTCTTCGGAGGTCGGGTTAAACTTATCATAGTATCTTTGCTCCCTCCAGCAGTTGAGGGGATGGGTGCTGGAGTCTTGGGTGGTGGTGGCGGTGGTGGTGGTGGTGGTGAGCCAATACTTGACTTGAGTTGTGGAACCTTCTTCACAAGTTTGCGAGATTGAATCTCACCCTGACTATCTTCTTCCGAAGATGTAGTCTTCTTTTTTTTATTTCTGGGCTGGCCTTTCCCTCTGACTTCCGTTTCAGATTCTGTTAGCGTTCTTTTGCCCCTCGTCAATCTAATGACATTTGGCATTGCTCTTTCGTAATCATCTGCAAAATTTAAAATGTTTAATTAATAAATAAATCCTTTAGCATAATTTTATTAGGCATGACAGTCATGCAACAGACATGGTTTAATCTATTTCGTTTATATACCGTTTTGTAACACAATATCCCAGTTAAGACTAGATTAATAAGCCAATATATCACAGGCATTAAAAGGTAAATTCAAAAGTAAAATTTTTTTGATTGGTTAGCTTTAGTTAGGTCTGAGTTTTTCGATTTGTTTGTATTTTTAGGTTTAGTCTTAGTCATTTTTTTCCTCTCAAGTTGTTTTTTTGGTGGAGGTAAATCGTCATCCCCACTGTCATCTACATAATCTATTTTCTTTTGTTTACGTTTTGGGCGAAGAGATTGTTTAGCACCATCTTCCAGTTGAATGTTAGTGTCAAATGTTTTATTACTTGTACTTGCTTGTGGTGACTTAGAAATAGACATAGTGTCAGCATTGTTGACTGTTTTACTTTCCCATGAAGGTAGATCTCCATCTGGAATTAGTTCTGGGTCATCAGGATCGTCCACTTGAACAGGAACAAAAGAGTTGTCTGTACTTACTTGCAGTTCTTCATAAACAGGTACCGCGTCGTTTGAAAGCGCTGTCTGAACCTCACAGGTGCTCTGGGGTGGTTGAGGTTGGCTTCGTGCTCATGACCTGATTGGTCGCTGTCAACGTCTGTGTCCCCATTATCAGTTGGAGGAGTGACATAAATTAGTCTCTGAAGGCCATCATCAACATTTTCAAGCTCTACAAAGATTTCATCAACAGTATACCTAAAACAAAGAAAGACAAAGATTATGCCTATTACCATAAATATTATGCCATGTTGAAGTTAAAAATATATATATATATAAGGGCCTAGTGGAAATTCACTATACAACAAATTAAAAATTACAAGTTGTACGATTGCGTGATGTCCGATTAAACGCACGCCACTTTTTCAGACTAAGTTGTAGAAGTGCATGGCGTCCGAAAAATCGGACATTGTTGTTTACAGTAAGTAATATAAAACGTTATAGAATGTCTTTAATGATGGGTTTTTTGCTCAAATACCTTGGTTGGACTATTTTGAGTACTACATCACTTATCAATTAATGTATAAGTAATCCAAATTCTATATAGATGTAAAACTTACCTCTCGTGCGTCACGGAAAATAAAGGCCTGGGCATATTTGCCGCTCAGAAAGTGAGGTTATTTATTTATTTACGGCAAAATCGCCATTTGTACAATCAATTACATGCATAACAATTTGTGGATCAATAAATACTATGTTATGTCATAAGCTGCAGAAAGAGTGATGAACTAGTGCACTAGGCAGTCTAGAAAGACAGGGTAGCCAATCCAAGAACTAAATTTCCCTATAATAAAAAAAAAATCCCAGTAATGGGTTAAGTTAATGGGTGAAGTAATGGGTTAATGTCGATGGCAAATGTATGAGTGGTTTTGCCAAATTTTGGCTGGAGGTCTCAGGAGTACGTGATGGTGAATCAGCCTATGTTGCCAACTTCCTCGGCGACTTGCAAAGAATTGGTAAATCACCAGGCACCCTTAATGGTGATGCCATTTTGCCTCCTTTCTTCGTTGGTGGCCATAGAGATTTGTTAACACTTTTAGTGTTTTTGTCGTTTGATGTCTTGCATTCATATATTTCTGAAGTGTTTGATGTAAAATGAGATGTCAGAGTCATCAAACTACCTTATGTTTTAATTCTCTTCCTCTTACTTCCTTCAATGTCAGTCTCCACATCAGAGCGGACCAGCGAAAAGATAAATTTTTCCCTCGCTTTTTAGACATTATCTGTAAAAAACACAAGAATTGGCTTTAAAAAATGTTTTCTTCTCATTCTTTTAGTCAATTTTCTGACTACACCTAAACAAATAAGGTGCATATAGTCAAATGGAACACAAGTGACCAGTTCAATTCCAGGTATAGCTTCAAGGGGACACTTTTTTAATTGGTAATCTTCATCTTTAGGTTGCAAAAATTTAACAAAGGCTGTGTCAATTTTCTGACTACACCTAAACAAATAAGGTGCATATAGTCAAATGGAACACAAGTGACCAGTTCAATTCCAGGTATAGCTTCAAGGGGACACTTTTTTAATTGGTAATCTTCATCTTTAGTTTGCAAAAATTCCTCATCTGATTTTTTTGCGTCACCAATCCTCGGAAAACAAACACGATTTTCAATTTATTCTCCAATAACCGTGCATTTGGATAACTAGAGTACCCTCCATGGCTTTTGGTGCTTAACAAGAATGCCTTTGCCGGAGCATCACAAATAATCTTAGAGATGATCAATTTATGGGAAATGCCATCCACGATTATACCATTTTCAGTAAGGAACACGGTTTCATTGATGCAGTCTTGTAAGGTAGTCATAACAATTTGTAGGTTTGGCTGGTCCAAAATATAAGCCAATTTCTAAAAACGACCTTCGTCATAACTATGGAACCAAGGATAGGTCATAGTACTTTTGTGGAAGACCTAGATATAGGCAGCCCATCATTAATTGCCAACTCAATAAACTTGGCAGAATTGATTTCAATATGTTGAGACTTAAAACACTTTTCAGTCTCACTCTGAACACCAAAATGGTAATAGATGCCTGGAGAATCAGTTCTTGTTATGGTACTGTGAGGTGTTTTGATCAAAGTTCCTGGGTCACTGGGCAAGTAGTCATGACATGGATGTGTTTTCGTGAGTTTTAGCAAATCAGACACGGCAACACGAGGAATTTGGTGTGACAAGGACCAGTCACACAATAGTTACCTTGGGGTTGACAACTATGCAAAGCTTGATCTATAGGTAAAGCGGAGCAATCAGGCAAATTTTCAATAGGGCTTGGAGTAGAATAGGGGAAGAATTTGGAGGAAAAGCTTTAATCTTGTACTGTTCCTCAACAATTTGCCTTATTGGTTAGCGACATTCCGTCCACTATGGTCCTCTTCAAAGTGGGCATTTTCTAAACAAAAGGATTTACTTTTGAAATTGCTGTAAAAAAATGAGCATTAACTGACAGGAATGCATCACTTTCTAGGCTTACTTTCTAGGTGTCTTTTCATTGAAGTAGTAGTCCCTGTTTTAATACTAAAATTACTGTTGCACTTCTTGCACTTACTTTCGGATTGTCCAATTTTATCAAAATACCTCCAAATTAAGGCCGCAGGACGTTTGGGGCTAGTTGTGAGTCCTAGGCCTAATTCAGCGGTATCGGGCCTAGGCCTACTTGGTCCTGGAGTAGGTGTCGGTTCAATTGGCGCAGGGTCATCAGCAAGTGCTTCTTCTGGTTCAAACATTTAGTCTTTGTCCAATAAAAAATAATCAATAACACTACTATTGGATGCCGGTATTTTTCAAGTGAAAATAACCATATTTTGAGAAACCTGACTTCTGTTATAGGCCTAGCTACGAAAGCAATCACTAACTTAAATTACTATACTGCCCTACCAAAAACTGTCAGAAGTATACGACTACAGGGATTGAATAAGGACTGATGACGAGACGAATTTGTACTATTAACAGATCCAATCTTAAATTGGACAAAAATCAGAACTAATCAGAAACTAAATCAGAACTAAATCACAACTAAAAATAACCGGGAATATTAAAGATCTGCAATTCTTATACTACTGGGGTTGATTCAAAGTGAGACGAGATTAATAAATAAACTGAAAACCACGACATTTTTTTATTGTTTATTTTGCTTCAATCTTCAGTCTAACTATAACTCGACTACACTCCAAGTTAGATCGACATAGAGTAACACTAAACAGTACGCACTATAGAGCGTTATCATCCAATATGGAATTTTTTTCTGGTCCAGTACTGGCCCAGATTCTGGGATTCTTCCTAAATTGGCAAGGACAGGCCAGTACTGGTTGAATACTGGCCCAGTACTGGTTGGATACTGGTCCAGTACTGGTTGAATACTGGCCTTGTACTGGTTGGATACTGGTCCAGTACTGGTTGAATACTGGCCCTTTACTGGTTGGATACTGGTCCAGTACTGTTAGCATTATAAAATCCACCCTAAAATATGAGAAATTAATTTTATTGGTCTTCAGGATACTCAACCTATAGTAATCTTCAGGTTTGACAATAGAATGAGAAGTTGCGCAAGTCAAAGTCGATGGTTTTATTTATATGTTACATTTGGATATACGAATTTAATGAAAAAATTATGTTTCTATTATATCTAACAATTCATTTTCAAACCAAATTTCAGAACCATCATTTCCTTGGTTGTTTAAAACAAGACTTCAAGTGATTACTGACCAAAATCTGGTTTAGTTCTAGTAACTGGCAAAAGTGGTAAAAAAACAAAATAACTGCCAAAAAAATTATATTTTCCTACAGTCACCCGACAAAGTTGGCTTCCTTGTACTGTTTATAGTACAGAAAGCTGCTAATTGCTGCATATTTATACTTTGCCGTACGGTTTATACTTTGTCGTACGGTTTATACTTTGCCGCACATCAGGATTCCAACGAAACAACACAAAACATCGTGGTTCTATTATGCACGTAATCCGTGTACTTTTGGAAATAGGTTGGCAACACTTAAAGATAATAATACTATGAGCAGCTGATTGACTATTATAACTACGATTTAACCTGTCATTTCGTGTTTATAGTTTCGGTATTTCTGAACTTTCTGGACTTTTCTTTTAAACGTTTTTAAAACATTCCTACGATCTTAATAAACAAGAAAATACCTTTAAAGCATTTTTTTAGGCGTGGAAACCATTACAAATTACAAAAACATACGGAACTATATTCTCAAAACGCGGAGCACATTTCTTGCCGAGGAAAAATAGCGGAGTGATACGGACCGCGGGTACTACTTTCTCTAGGGCACCATTTGTGTTGCCAGCTGAACCTAAAAACGTGTTGTATAGTGTTTGAAAGACTAATTATTTATATGCTTTTTTTTTTTAAAGAGGTTGGCGGCCTCTTTTAACCTTGCATTTGCCCGTCCACATAGACTAAGCGCCCGTGCGTGGATCGTTTACAGCAAAGCAAGGAGTGAGCCGGTACAGTACAAAGGTGAACTGTACTGATAAAATGTTATCGGCAGTGACCAGGATCCGAACCCACGACATCGCTGCCTTGGGCCCGAAGTCCGCGACGCTACCGACTTAGCCACCGACTCACTCACTTATAGTGACTGTAGGAAAAATATAATGTGTAACACGAGTGAAAAAGGCCTTTGCTGCACTCGAGATCATTCCGCACTCGCCTGCGGCTCGTGCGTAACATTGCTCTCGTGTGCAGCAAAGTGCAACTTTCACCACTAGTTACACAAATAACTATTTCGAATTAAATTAAAAATAGGACAAAGGTATGTATTACAATCTATTGTTGTTGTCTTCATTGTTTAGCTGCTTTTCTTATTTCACATAACCTCGTGCACAGCTGTTTCTTCACGTAGGATGCTTCTTCTATTTTGAGGTTTTTTAACCTCGTATTTTCTTCTGCGAACTCTGAAAACCGAGGATGGAATCAGCATTAGTAAATGGTTAGGATGGGCTAACTCTCAATACAGAATCCAGATCCACCAATCGGCCCTGGAATTGGAATCGAGAATAAAGCTGAGGTGGCATAATTGATTTTCATATTACAATTTTTCTTTTCTTTATCAGCTAGTAAAAAATTTAGTATTTTTAGTGGTTATTAAACCTTGTAATTTTAATATTACAAGATTAAAAGAATAACTACATATTCTCTAAAATATTTGTACTTTACGAACTATCCTATATCAACAATTAGAAGATATGGCAGAGAGATATAATTTAATTTTAAAATTGACAAAACTAACATACCTAACACAGAAGCGAAGCCTGTCATGTTTAACCCTTGGCGGTCAGCAGATGAAGATCTTTTGCCCTGGAGGCTACAGGTTTTTGAAGTTTCTTCTGTGTACACTGCCTCCATAGCGTTCCTCGCTAGCTGCGTATGGGTTTTACTATCGCTCAGTATACGTTGCTTAACAGCTTAAGCAACATATATGTTGTAGGAATCGGTGAGTTTTTTTGTTACCTATAAAAAAAATTAAACCTTTAATTTTATGATAAATTACCATATTCTGCTGTAAAATCCGCAATAAATATTGCGACACTTTTAAAACAATTATCTACTTTGATCAGAACTAAAAATAACCGGGAATATTAAAGATCTGCAATTCTTATATTTGTTGATTCTAAGTGAGATGAGACAAATAAATAATCTGAAAACCACGACATTTTGTTTATTGTTTGTTTTGCTTCAATCTTCAGTCTAACTATAACTCGACTACACTCCAAGTTAGTTCGACATAGAGTAACACGAAACAGCACGCACTATAGAGCGTTATCATAACACACAAATAATATGGATTTTGCCGTAATCATCTTTGTTGCTAACCTTGAGTCAGTTCCATATTTAAAATCCTATACTCTAATACGAGCAATGTTTGCTTGTATGTATGTATGTATGTATGCTTGCTTGCTTGCTTGCTTGCTTGCACCAAGATCTCAAAAACGGCTCCGACGATTTTCTTCAAATGTTGTAAATAGATTATTTTTGGCCTAAAAACGAGTTTACTACAGTTAGAACTGCCAACAAAAATCTAAATACGTAGAAAAATGAAACTGAAAATCACATTTTTTTAACATTAGTCTTATGGGTTGCTAGGTAACCATGTTGGCTTAATTAAATAACAAGGAAAAAGTAAACAAAAGACTTGTAATTTGTCTATCCACAGTACACTAGCAAAACAAAATACAGTACAAAAGGAAAAACATCAGTTGTTCCTATTGAGCAAAGATTATACTGAAGATTACTAGATTCTATAGTCAAGGGTAGTAGTGTGGAGTGTGGGATCTGTTTATGACGATTAGATTACGGTATCTGCAATCCTTAAATGCTATGGAAAGGGAGGAAAACAGGTCCACGACATAGGAAGTGGTGAAGGAAGTAGTAAAGGCGAGCAGTCTGGAGTGTGGGAACTGTTTATGACGATTAAATTAAGGTATCTGCAATCCTAAAATGTAATGGTAGGGAGGAAAACAGGTCCATGACGTAGGAAATGGGGAAGGAAGTTGTAAGGCTAGCAGTGCAGAGTGTAGGGACCGTCTGTGGCATTTATGTATCTGCAATTCTAAAATAAAATAGTATAAAGAAGGAGGGCAAACAGGTCTACGACATAGGGAGTGGTGAAGGAAGTAGTAAGGGTGAGCAGTCCGGAGTGTGGGAATTGTTAATAACGATTAGATCAAGTTATCTACAATCCTAAAATGCTATGGGAAGGGAGGGAATCAGGTCCGCGACGTAGGAAGTGGTAAAGGAAGTAGTAAAGGTGAGCAGTCTGGAGTGTGAAAACTGTTTATGACGATAAGATTAAGGAATCTAGAATCCTAAAATGCTATGGGAATGGAGGGAAACAGGTCCGCGACGTAGGAAGTGGTAAAGGAAGTAGTAAAGGCGAGCAGTCTGGAGTGTGAAAACTGTTTATGACGATTAGATTAAGGAATCTGCAATCCTAAAGTGCTATGGGAATGGAGGGAAACAGGTCCGCGACGTAGGAAGTGATGAAGGAAGTAGTAAAGGCGAGAAGTCTGGAGTGTGAAAACTGTTTATGACGATTAGATTAAGGAATCTGCAATCCTAAAATGCTATGGGAATGGAGGGAAACAGGTCCGCGACGTAGGAAGTGGTAAAGGAAGTAGTAAAGGCGAGCAGTCTGGAGTGTGAAAACTATTTATGACGATTAGATTAAGGAATCTGGAATCCTAAAATGCTATGGGAATGGAGGGAAACAGGTCCGCGACGTAGGAAGTGGTGAAGGAAGTAGTAAAGGTGAGCAGTCTGGAGTCTGGGAACTGTTTATGGGAATTACATTAAGGTATCTACAATCCTAAAATGCTACGAGAAGGGTGGAAAACAGGTCCATGACGTTGGAAATTGTGTAGGAAGTAGTAATGCTAGCAGTGCAGAGTGTGGGAACTGTCTGTGGCATTTATGTATCTGCAATTCTAAAATGGTATAGTGAAGGAGGGCAAACAGGTCCACGACGTAGGAAGTGATGAAGGAAGTAGTAAAGGCGAGCAGTCTGGAGTGTGAAAACTGTTTATGACGATTAGATTAAGGAATCTGCAATCCTAAAATGCTATGGGAAGGGAGGGAAACAGGTTCACGACGTAGGAAGTGGTGAAGGAAGTAGTAAAGGTGAGCAGTCCGGAGTGTGGGAACTGTCAATAACGATTTGATCAAGTTATCTACAATCCTAAAATGCTATGGGAAGGGAGGGAATCAGGTCCGCGACGTAAGAAGTGGTGAAGGAAATAGTCACGTTGAGCAGTCCGGAGTGTGGGAAATGTTTATGACGATTAGATTAAGGTATCTACAATCCTAAAATGCTATGGGAATGGAGGGAAACAGGTCTGCGACGTAGGAAGAGGTGAAGGAAGTAGTAAAGGCAAGCAGCCCGGAGTGTTGGAACTTTTAATGACGATTAGATTAGGGTATCTGCAATCCTAAAATGCCATTGGAAGGGAGAGTAACAGGTCCGCGACGTAGGAAGTGGTGAAGGAAGTAGTAAAGGTGATCAGTCTGGAGTCTCGGAACTGTTTATGGGAATTACATTAAGGTATCTACAATCCTAAAATGCTACGAGAAGGGAGGAAAACATGTCCATGACGTAGGAAATGGTGTAGGAAGTAGTAATGCTAGCAGTGCAGAGTGTGGGAACTGTCTGTGGCATTTATGTATCTGCAATTTTAAAATGGTATAGGGAAGGAGGGCAAACAGGTCCACGACGTAGGGAGTGGTGAAGTAAGTAGTAAAGGTTAGCAGTTTGGAGATTGGGAGTGGATTAATGTATCTGCAATACTTTTCAGAGTAAACTAATAATTTCCCCCGAGCAAAGCTCGGTCCCCAGGTACTAAAACATAAAAGCATCAAAGTATTTTATATTTTATTGAAACATATACAGTAGGCCTAAATAAAATATATGCGAACTTTTATGGCAGACTCCATAATATTTGTTTACATAACACTATTGAATAAACCGATAACTAAACTTGGCGTCCCCATCTTAAGTAATTGATAGATTGAAATTTAAAACCAAACTTCTCTATCGGTTTTAGCAATCGATATTTACTGTGATAGTGGATATCAGAGTTAAGCCAACTAAATCAGCACTTTAAATGAAATGAAATGAAATGAAATGAAATGAAATATTATTTATTTATCCAGGCAAAAGTTAGGGCCACATGGCCCTTTCTTACACTTAACCTGTCATAAATATAACACACATATTTTACCAATTACATTAATATACAACAAAAACAAAATCTAAATCATGGATACAGAAACTTAAACAAAAGAAAATAACTTACATTTTAAACTGTACAAAAATAATCTTCCTCTTTCCCTCTCTCTCTCTCTCTCTCACACACACACACACACACACACCAAGCACATCTGTCAGTGACCAACCACGCGTACAAGCCCCTAGGACAAACCAACCATGGCCATACGTTCAAAATACATATTTTTTAGCGCTGCCACAAACCGGGAACGGTTATCAAGGGATTTGATGGCTAAGGGGAGGTCATTCCAAAGTCGGCAAGCGGTCACAACAAACGCCCCGTCGTAAACTGCAGTCCTATGATGAGGCATACGCAAAGTCAATGAAGCATAGCGTGAAAATCTAGCACTTTCTTCAGCTACAAACCTAAAATCATCTACAAAATATTTTGGAAAATTTGATTTTATTATTGAATAGGTTAGCAAAAGGATTTTAATTGATCTAAGGTCACATAGCTTTAATAGTTTAGAATTAATGTAGTAAGGCGTGATACGCTCACTGCGTCTCAGATCATAAATGAATCTCAAGCAGTAATTCTGAGCGCGTTGGAGAGCATCAGCGAGGTTTACAGTCATGTCATTGATCACAGAGTTGCAGTAAGTGAAGTGGGGGAAGACAAGTGATTTGACGAGATGTATTTTTATGTGCATTGGCAAAAAGTTTTGTAATTTTTTAAGTGTGTGGATTGATGCAAACACCTTTTTACGGATGTCTAAGACTGCATCGCCCCAAGTAAGTGTCGAGTTCATAGTAAGTCCTAGGTTTTTGACCTTGTCACAGTAAAGCAAAGCTGTTCCATTTATATTTATTGGATTTGTCGTGAGAAAGTCAATTGAGTTCCGTAACCGTGGATGACAAATTATGATAGGTTTAGTTTTTTCGTGATTGAGTCTGAGTCCGTGTTTATTAGTCCAAGTAACGATTTTCTCAATATCTTCATTCACTCTCTGAACACTTTCATTGATCTGTTTGGGTGAAAAATGTGTATAAATCTGTAAGTCATCAGCATACATGTGGTATTTACAGTTTGTGAGGACTGAGCTCAAGTCGTTTATGTATAGTACGAACAACAGAGGACCAAGGATGGACCCCTGAGGTACACCACTAGTAACTGTCTCCCAGTCAGATCGTAAGTCATCAACCTCAACACACTGCCGCCTGTCTGACAGATAGGATCCCAGCCAGTCCAATACACCATTTGAAAACCCTATGGCCCTTAGCTTTTCTAAGAGGAGCTTGTGATTTACACAGTCAAAGGCTTTAGAGAAATCAAATAAGGTAAGAATCGTTCCCTGCCGATGTTCCATTGCTAGTCTAATGTCGTCCGTCACACGTAAAAGTGCTGTTTCTGTACTATGAGCTGCTCGAAAGCCAGACTGTGAGTTGCATAAGATATTGTTTTCAGTCAGAAAATCAGTTATTTGGCAGTGAACGATTCTTTCAAGGCCTTTAGATAATGCGGGCAATATACTGATCGGCCTGAAGTCCTGGCAAGAAGCCGGGGCTGGGATCTTATTCAAGGGTCGAATTAGAGCAGACTTCCAAGAAATAGGGAATGTGCTTTGCCTTAAGGATGTGTTGAAAATATATGTGATAGTTGGGAGAATAGCAAAGAGAATGTCTTTAATAAAGCGAATTGGAATGCCGTCCGATCCGACAGCATTACTCCGAATACGTCGAATAGATTTCAGAACATCAGACTGCAGTACAGGTCTGAAAGTGAACTTAGGATATCCCAATTCTTGAGCAGGGGAGTTTCTTAACTCAGTTACGTGACTTTCAACTTGTTGTTGATTGATGCTTTGGCCAAAGGAAGAGAAGAATGCATTTAATTCATTGAGAGGAATGTTGACTCTTTGTGCATCAGGTTGTTTCCCAAGCCCAAGACTTTTTACGTTACGCCATAAAACTCTAGATGGTTGGTTCTTATTTTCAAAAAGCATATGAATGTGTCTTAATTTTGAATTTCGCAAAAGTTGTTTGACTCTATTTCGTAAATACCGGTACTCTTCCATTTCTACTTGATTCTGGGAACGCCTTGCTCTCCTAAAAAGACAGTCACGTCTTGCCATCAAGCTACGTATTTCAGGGGTTATCCATGGCACTGGTCGTTTTTTAGTCAAACGTTTTGAAACAATTGGAGCATGTTTATCAAATAAATGTAAAATTGTATTGTTCAGTTCATTTACCATTTCATCAAGACATGGTAAATTTTCAATTAGATGCCATGGTGTGTTCTGGATATCTGTCATGAACTCAACTTCATTCATATTCTTAAAATCCCTATATTTTATAAATTTAGTCTTGGGTTTGGGTGCCTTAACTGAATACACACAAAATATGAGGTCATGCTTGGATACTGCTGGAACTGGAAGCTGCCCATGATGTACAATGTCTTCAGCATCTGATACTACTATTAAGTCTAAGAGAGTGTCAGACTCGGCAGTATGATGTGTAGGGTCCAGTGGGAGTATGTTTAAGTTACATGAGTCGAATAATGTAGTCAGTTGTCTGTATTCATAGTTTTGATTGGTTGAAAGTAGGTCAGTGTTGAAGTCACCCATGATCAAGACATGACTAAATCTAAATAATGAATTTAACAGAGCGTTTTCAAATTCCAGTAGATTGCCCACTCTAGGTGGGCGGTAACACACACTTAACAAAAGGTCAACACCAGATAGACTAATTTCTATCATTAAAAATTCAGGTTTTGCCGAATACTCAGAATTTGAACAGTTGACAACTTTAAAATTGATTCCCTCCCTGATATAAACTGCAACACCTCCACCCTGCTTGCCGGTTCTATCATTGCGCTGCAGAATATAGCCAGGGAGGTTTACTTCATGTGATGGAATGCTCGGCTTCAACCACGACTCTGAAACTGCAATTAGATCAAAATCCCTGTATTTGAACATTTCTCTTACCTCATCAATATGCGCACGCAACGACTGAGCGTTGATGTGCGCCGCCTTTAGTTTCTTGGGGTAAGGAGAAAGGGAGCGAGAGAGAAGGTCGGCGGTTGATAATGGGTGCTGAGGGAGGGGTGAGGGGGGAGTGATAAGCCGGCCGGTGTGACGAGCACTATGAGGATGTGGACTGGCTATCCTGGGTCCACGGGTCGCAGCGCCACGGCAGGCGCATCCCAGGCGCACACACACATAGTGATCACTGACACATTCACACACACATGCATACAATCACTCAACTCAATACATGAGATAATCTCCATAAATTAAACTAGCAACATTTTGTTTAAACGCGTGAAGCATTACAGACTCCGAAACAATAGACTTAGCAATACAATATTATTTCAGATAATAGCAATTAAATAAATAATAAATAAAATAACTAATAAGCAACGAGACATGTATTTTATATAAGATCTACTCGAACAAACAGTTTGACTTCGGACAAAAATATTAATATGATTTTATTTAATGCAGGCAAAAAGGTAAACAATGTTCTTTGTAAATAATTTAAGTTATCTAACAAAACATGCTAATAGTATAATATAATACCAATAACGAGTGTATACTTAATTTCAATTATAAATTTAAAAAATAATAATGCTTCATTAAAAATAAATATGTAAATAGGTTTAAAGTAATTAAATAAAAATTAAAATACATATTTATAAAATAAAATCTCTGTAAATGACGTATACAACTCTAATATATCATTTTTAAATAAATAGCAGAGCATATATAGGCCTACAATAATTGTCATGAATCACTTATCATTCATTATTTATTAACAAATCTGACATATATTAGAGAAAATTCATTTGTCTCGATAATAATTAGCTAGATATGGATAGTAATAGCAGTAATCGTTTTATTGAAGCATTGCAGTATTGAAACAGTTATTTGCAAACCAGCCTATCAAGTAATTTTGTTAAGATAATAAAATATTCAATATTTATTAATAGTAACAAGAAATAATAATAATAAACTTAAAATATTACTTTTGTATGAAAAATAATTAAATAAAAATATGCTTACTGTTAAAAAGCTGTTGTGCAAAATTTACAACATGATAAGAAGAATGAGAAAAAAAACTAATAAAGACTATTTTCTTATCTGGGCGAGTTGGTCCTGGATCCGGTCGGTGTCGGGTTTCTCACCTCGGGCGGAAGATCAGCCATGCTCGTCGCCACGTTCTTGGTCCCCTTATCAAGCCACAGCACCCTGCCGTCGAGTGTCCACACGTTTTTGGCGCCGAACTTCGACACGACCCTCCGGTATACCTGATGTCGACGGTGTGTCAGATCCTCCTTGATAATGATACCAGTCCCTTTTAACTTCTTTTTCGCTTCAAAAACCGTCCGTCGTGATCTGTAGGATGAAAATCGTACAATTATGGGTCTCTCTTGCTTCAACTCGCCAGGCTCCAGTTCCCGATGTGGACCGACACGATGCGACCGTGAGATGGCGTCCCTTGATAGGTCGATTCCCAATTTTTCACGGCACAACTCTAACACCAGAGCGTCTGTATCCTCGTCTTTTTTCTCTTCAATTCCGAATACACGAATATTATCTCGTCGCTGGTATTGTTCTAAGTCGTCGATCCTGTCCTCCAACCTCCCGTTGATCACCTTCAGTTTATTTTGCAGGTAACCGACCTCGTCTTGCAACTTGCATATTGCTTCATTGAAAGTAGCCAATGCCGCTTCCACAGCCACTCGTACAGCCTTCTCCACTGCCGTCTGTATTGCCGCGAGTAGCGCTGCGTCGATGTTATCAGTGCGGCCGGCTGGCATTGTTGATGTTTTGGCAGAACTCGTTGCTGGAGCTGCAGCCGGGTCTGATAACGAGCGCTGTAGATGTTCTTTTCTGCCACTGGATAGCAGCACCGGCTTGACTTTGTTTCCTGATCTCAACTTCGGTGGAGAACGGAACATGAAAATTGTTTTTGAGGTTAGAAACTAAAAATAACTTTGCAATCACTAATATTAGTTCAATTAAATCAAATAAGACGAACAACACGAAGAAAAACTAAAAATCCACTTATATACACAATATTAAAACAAATAAATATCAACTTAAATAAATATTTTGGCAAAATTAACGGAGCTGAACTGAACACGCGTTCACTCAAGCAATGTCATCCCCTCCTGTGATACACTTTAATGACGTCATCGAACCTCTACTACTTTTCCCCGTGACCAACGCTGTTCTTCTTGCCTTGGTGAATCTGAGTGAACCATTTGCAAAAAAAACTTGCTATTCATTCTTGCTAGTTGCGATTCAGACGAAACTTCAGTCAGACGACTTGTTTTCTCATTCTACTGTACTTTTAGTTCACATTAAAAAAAAAGCAGATCCTACTATTAACTAAGCAAGCATTTTTTATATAACATTTATACAAGTAGATATCTGTCTCAAAAACGAATTATATTGCAGCTAAGTATATTGATGGCTATATAAATAAGAATGGTTGTCAGTCTTACCTTCAAATATTTCACGCTGTGCCAGTAGGTTGCTGTAATGCTGTGAGTTGCAATATCGTATGTAGCCGACCGAGCGGAGTGATTTTATAACGATGTGATGTAAAAAATAGTTTAGTATCGGGCCCGGGCGTGTAGACTCGGACTGTAGACTCGGACTGTAGACTCGTAGGGTAAAAGAAAATGTCATTATATTCTGAAGTCGCAGTTGATGTATTTGTAATAATAATACGCAGCAAGAAATGTTGGGAATTAGATGAAATAAAACAACACAATACCATTTTTTTTCTCTACCATTCGAATGTTCGAATATACTCATTAAGATCGAGTTTCGCTCGAATACTAATGTATTCGTTCAACTATTCGAACTTTCGAATATTCGCACACCCTTAGATGTTTGTATTTTAAAGTTTAAAAATCTGATTCTTTGAAACTTTTGGAAGAGGACTAGCACATAGATGGTTCTAAAGCTGTGGAAGATTCTCATCAGAAGAATTGAAAGAGACGTTTGCATGGTATTTTCAATCAATCTTCTGCTAATTTGTTGAAGAGGGTTTTCTTGTTTCCTGACTAGTTTCTTCAAGGGGTACAACAATGTTTTAAACTTTAATGCACTGTATTTGTCTAATGGGAAAAATTAGTTATGTCGTCACAGATGTGTTAAAGGCCATAAAAATGGTGTGTCATACTGCTGTCCATAAGTTATTTTGCAGGTTCTCAAAAAGAACACCAGAAGTTCCTTTGCTGATTGAAAATGGGTATAACGAATTCTAGGACTCAAAAGAATTTTCACAGAATTTTTTAGAAGACCCCATCTGTACGTTGAAGAAGAAAAGAAAGTGCATATTCCTTGAACGAACGAAAAGAAAATCGTCACCTCAGAGCAAGACTTCTATGCAGCTTAGCAACCTACTAAGTTTAAAGAGTGGGCTGTGCACGGTACAAAATCTACAGTATGGTTTCCTTCCTGAATTATGGTTTGGAGACCACTATATTTACCGGACATATTTGAGGCATTGTCTCAACTTAGTCCTCAACAGTTTTCAATACTAAGTTTTATGGCATCCACAACAGTTTTTTCCAAGCTTTCGGATTTATGTGAAACTGCAGGCAATAGGGCATCTAGGTGTTGATAGGTGTGCATAAATAAATACTCCAATGAGAATTAGAACATGAAATAATTAATTGAGTAATTAATTGTTCACAATTAAGATTTAATATCCTGGATAGACAGAGGCCATTACAAGAAGAAGGACTTAGCTTAGTGTTGCCAAGCGCAACTTAAAATTATATTAACAACATCTTCCCCCTTAAGTTATGCAAAACAGTAAACAAAATATAGGCTTAACTAAAACAAAACACTTCTGAAAATTTTACTCAACAGTATTTGTTATATGAACATAAAGTTTTGAATCTTAGGCCTACATAAAATTTTAGCCTATCTAAATCTAAATTAACATAATTAATAGCCTAACAAAAAACACATGTTCTAACATCTCTTTGTATTTCTATTGATTGTCGTAAGTCAATCTTTTAGGATTCCTTATAACTCGACCTTTGCTCGTGACATAACCGCCCATAGTCAAATTGAGCGTGAAATGTGAGCCATTCATTTTGTATGTACTAGGTTTCACCAATATATCTTTGGTAAGAATGTGGCTGTTGAGACGTATCACAAACCTCTTGCAGGTTTGTTCAAAAAGCCTTTGGCTAGTGCACCCTTAAGATTGCAAAATATGCTACTTAAAGTTCAAAGATACGATCTTAATGTATTGTATAAACCAGGAAAGCTTTTGTTTATTGCTGACACTTTTTCAAGGTCATCAATCCCTATTACCTCTTTAGAGGAAATAGATCAAACTAATGAAGATATTATTTGTTAAGTAAATACTTTAAGACTACACCGTCTATTTCTAAGGATAAGTTAGTTTTGTTCAAATCAGAAACAGAGAAAGATGGTAACCTTGTAAAGGTAAAAGAACTGGTCATGAATGGTTGGCCTAAGAATAAGATTAATTTAGATGATAGTGTAAAACCGTTCTGGAATTTGAGAGAACATTTACATATCATTGATGGTTTGCTATTTAAAAATGATTGTCTTGTAGTACCTCGTAGTTTACAAAAAGAAATGATGATAAAACTTCATGATGGTCACGTTGGTGCTAATACGTGTAAAACTAGGGCTAAGAATGTGTTATTTTGTCCAGGAATAAATGCAGACATAAAACAAATGGTAAACAATTGTATTACTTTTGCTAAGCATTCTCCTAGTAAGAAGTGTGTCACAGGCTTTTTGTTTTTTGCTTTGCAGTCAAACGAATACATTATGTAGCTATTGACAACAGCTGAATCCAGGAAGTAATAAACAAGTTTCATCCACCATCTTCTTGATTTTTGCACAATGGTGTAGCTTGAAATGTAGGAGACTGGGGTAATGGGAGTCACCTAAGGGAGAATCGCTGTATGACCAAGGATTTTCATCCATTGACTTTCACTGTTATATACATACGTTCCAAATATTGTTTTCTACAACATAAACCTAAGAATTGTGCCCTAGATTAATAATTTTTGAAGTTAAATAACATAAACAAAAAAAATGTATTTGACCGCCATTTCCCCACTCATGGGGTAATGAGAGTCAGTATTTGATTCAATGTATTTTGCATTACATAACAGGAAAAATGGAAAATAATGAATAAAGATGCAGTTTATAAGTATTTAATTCATAATAACAGTTAGAACACAAAAATCAAACGTCAAAGTTTTCAAAATTAACATTAGAACATAAGCTAAGGAGTGAAAATTGTTTATAAAAAAAAAGTGACTGGATTTTAAATCTTAATTAGGCCTAAATTTGAGTTTAGAGCAAATGTCACATTTATATCCTTGTGGATTATCCCAACCGGAACATAGCTAGCCTGTGGGCCAACAATCCACATGATGTACAGCGAAACCAACTCTCTCCATCTTTTCCTGTGTCTTGACAGTAAAAACAAACTTCATTGTCAAATTCTGTGATTTCTAGGTCAGAAAGGTCATTGCACACAAACTCTTCATTGTCAGAATCCGAGTCGTATTTCAGTTCCTTCTTAGTGTATTTCTTATTTGCTTTCCTCTTAGGTTTGATAGTTTTTTTTTTGTAAACTTTGGTGCTTTGTTACACGATTTCTCAGTCATTTTCTTTTTCAAATTAGGCCTATTTAGTTGTTTCTCCTCCTTAATCTTCCGCTTGGCTGCCTTCTCTTCCAACTTTATCTTAGTGGGGGTTGAAGTGAGGATTTCTGAATGTTGTTTCGGCCTTGATTTTCTAGCAGGAAACCCCTGAACTGACGTCCAACTGCTGCACCCTGGTAAGGGAGAGATGCTCTCGATAGGCACAGTGATCTGAGACGTCTTAGGTAGTTCACGCATCTCTTGTCTTCTTTCATCTTGCAAGGGAACTTGCGGAGATTGTCGATGTTCAGCAGTATCCTCCACAACTTGCATAGCGACCTCCTCCACTTCTGTCGTGGCAACCTCTTCTACAGCTACCTCTTCTGTTGTAGAAAGTGAATTATCAGGAAAATGTTCCTCAGCCAAAAAATCCTCTTCGGTAAAAATACCAGGATTCAACGGGTGGATGCCAGTAACCTCAAATCCACTTGTGGCCTTTGCTATTGTTGCAACCTTTGAATAGGCCTTGTAAAAGAGTTCAGATATATCGTATGGCGTAATTTTTACAAAACTCCTGGACTTCATGAATAAATCACATTCTCTGCGTTAAGCCGCTTTCAGTGGTGAATAAAAAACTACGTCTAACGGTTGCAGCCTGTGTGAAGTGTGGGTTGGCAATGAAACCATGACTATTCCATTCTCCTTGCAAAATTTAAACGATTCCAATGTGCAATGAGAGTTGTGTTTGTCTAAAATTAAAAGAACTTTGTTGTCCAGACTTGCATGAGTGAAACTTGCAAAATGTTTCAACCAAACTAGAAACAGATCTTCATTTATCCAACCAGATTTTGAGCAACTATAAATAGATCCTGGTGGTCCATTTCTTTCCAATGCTGGACACATACGCTGTCGAGGAAAGATAAACATGGGAGAGCAGTATTGGCCTGCTGCGCTCATTGCACATAAAACGGTGACATTCTTGCCTCTTTCCCAACTTGTGATGGACCCTACTCTTTTCTGCCCTTTCTCTGACAAAATGAGCCCAGGGTCTTGGACCGTTGAAATCCCAGTCTCGTCTGCATTCCAAATGTTGGTCTCTTTAAATTTGTGTTTCGAAATAACTTCCTCTAAGTTTTGAAAAAATCTATTCACCTTTTCTTTGTTAAAGCCTTTTACTCGCCCTATGCTGGTAGCTTCTGGCTTTCGAACACTAATGTTATGTCTCCTCATAAATCCCAATAACCAGTCCAAACCAGCCATTTTCGTATCTTTGTTGAACCTGTGTTTCACGTTATTTTCTTCAGCATATTGGTAAGCAATTTGTCTTAGTTTAAGTGGTGTTAGACCATAGAAAACTTTGGATAAAATCTTAACATGGGTAGCTAAAGCTAATTCATGTTCAGGTGGTAAGTCGCACTTTCTCCCTAAACTTGGCTCAACAATAGATTTAGTTTTAATTCGGGCCTGCAATGTACTAAAAGGTATTCCTGATGTTTTGGAAGCCCTCCGGATAGATACTCCTTCTTCAACAGATTTAAGGGCTTTAGCTAAATCTGCTGAAGTCCATTTAGCTTTGTCTGTTTTCCGAATGTATGTTCTAGGCATCTGTAACATAAAAAAAGAAAAAAAAATAATAATTTGGGGTAATGGTGGTCAAATAATTTAATGACCCCCATTCCCCCAAAGCTACTGACTCTCATTACCCCGAACGCATAATTTTCTTTAACATAACCTCAAATACTAACATAAAGCTAATCCTAAGCGTACAACTACAGAAATGGATAGTGGAACATACCTTTGTTCGAAAATGATCACTCCCAAGCGAAGAAAGTTCTAGTTTATAGTTATTAACTTCATTTAAAACAGCTTAAAAGTTATAAGAAACAGAGCAAAATCACTTTTTAATTCACAATGGCCGAGTCTCTACTGGTATGTTGACAGGAATCGGGGCAGTAGTTACCTAAACCGCCACCAAGGAGCAGCACCTGCTGGAAGCAATCTACGCTACCTACATTTTCAAATATTTGAGTGACCCTTATTACCCCATGACCTCCATTACCCCAGTCTCCCCAGTCTCTGATCGAATTTGTCGACACCACCCATGTATTTATTGTATGTGGCTACAGCCTTTGGACAAGGCATAGTTTCACGCTGTCCTTTATTATTTGTTCTTTGTACAGTGGTCACATCTGCTTGGCAGTGCATGCTGGAAATTACAGACACACATTTATTCCCTCTGTCCATCCACTTCACTACACTTAGGTCACCACACTGTGCAAAGTCATATTCATGCTTTTTTATTTCCTTATCTATAGGACCTCAATTAGGATTCCACGGACATATTTTCTTATGTCTTGATATATGAGGTTTAGAAAAAGGTTTATTATAATATGAACACAAAGTACTGTTTTCCATCACCTCTATTTGGAGAACAGTATTTTCACAATCTAATGAATCATTCAACCAGATAGCAGACGACTAATTAAGAAATTATTAGCACATTTAACATAACACATTTCCACCACAGATTTATCACCAACTTTGACCCCCACAAGATAAGAACGTATTTCGGGTCAGAATAATTATGGCCCTATTAGACCATACACACTAGCTTTATTAGCAATATTGGTTACAGTTTTTGATTGTACCCCATTTCAGGGCTCTCACCCTCACCCTGGAAGGAATCAAAAAATACCCCTTCCTGAATCCACAATCTCAAAAATCTTGTTTTTATTTTTGCCAACTGAATTACTTCATCGGGTAGGTGGTACAACTCCCTGTGTGTCTGCAATTGAAGATCTGGGTTGACAATGCAATTTGCTGACGGAGCTTAGTCCCCGCCAAAAGTTGAGGACTGATTGCACCATAAGTACGCGAAGCGTCGCAAGGTAATTGATGCTTGAAATGGTTGGTCGTGATTCCTGGCAAATACGTAAGGGTTTGCTGAGGGGATTCCTGCTTGATCCCTGAGGGAAGGGATATAAGTGTGTTGACACTAGCCAACATGTCTTTTGTAAGAAGCATGGGAACAACCTTTGCATTTTTAACCTTAACCTCAACCCTCGTATATCTCGAGCATGTGACTTTTTCCGACTCTGATAACAGTTGGTATGTAATGGTGTCTTTTTGGGCATTGTGGTCTTTCCTCACATCTTCCAATCCGATTCGTTGTACATAACCAACTCTCTTCTTATTGAAAAAAAGAATTTTGGACATAAGGGCTTTGCTTGGGTTTTCCCATGCTGGATAACTAAATCTTTTTTTTCAGTTCGTCATAGCATTATCGGCTGTTTCTTTAAGGAATGTGTTCATTTTGATCAAATCCTCGGTCAAGGGCAACGTTTTTGGTTTGTTCCATTTATTTTCATCCAAGTGTTTCCTGGCATGCTTGGAAATGAGGGCGTTGTAGTCTTTTTTTACGAGCTCGATCCATCTTCTCACGTCTTTTACTTCTTTGGGTTTGTTGTTTTCCAACAATGAAGCTATGAGTCTCCTCACAATGTGCTGGAGGATTGTTATAATTTCATTTGTCATTGCTGGGTATTGGAGTTTTCCGTCATCGAATGTCAATTTTGTATTCTGTCCATGAATTCACACACACAATGTCAATCGCATGTGAAATCATCCTCAATGTTTTTACCCTCAATTTACACTGTTTAATTTGAAGTTTGCGTGGTAAATTCTGTTTTTATGGTTAGAAATTAGTATCATTATTAGTTGGTTAAGTTGTTTTTGTCCATGATAATTAACCGAGCCTCGTTATCAGTAGTATACGTGTTGGTCGTCAGCGTGGTTGTAGCGCCGTGTATATCTCCGGTCCGTGCGTGCACGTGTTTCGTATTGTGACTATACACGTGCAGTGACAGTTTATATGGGTGATAGGAAGATCGACAATTTCTTCAACACTGTGACACCTAGATCTGACAAACGTCAACGTGCATCGTCATCACCCGACGTGACAATTCACCCTGCAGGCAAGACCATGGAGACAAAGAAGGTAGGCCAACTTAAACAGGGCCAGGTCATAGCCTACTATTGGACGAGAAGATGTCTAACTTAGCTACGAAAGAAGACTTGGTTGGTTTATCCAAGAAAGTCGAAGCACTGCAATAGGAGAACGAAGAGGTGTGAAATAGCATCAATGAAGAATCAAGAGTCTGATGTTCGGCAAGGTAGTGAACCTGGAGGCTAAATCTAGGCGCAATAATTTAATTTTTAGAGGCCTAAAAGTACCCGAAGGCACTACGAACTACAGCATGTGCATCAAGAGGTTTTTTAAGGAGGTTTTTGGCACAGTTGACAAACCGTAGAGCGCACCCTCTGTATCGACCGGACGCAGGCACTTCCTGAGCACTGACCGGGCGGGTGGCACGGGACTTCCGCCATCCTCCACTGGTCGATTTTTTTTACTGGTCAAACTTAGGTGAATTTACATGAACTATGTTATGTCTGACATAAAAGTCAAATTCAAGAAAATGATATTGGCAACACTTTGTAATTGAGAAACATTTGATATAATCCTTAGCTTAAACTACATTTAACTGAACAGTATTAACCGCATAGTTAAAAATAAACACAAAATGACCATAATTCGATGCTATATAAAGGGAAGATACTAAATCAAAACTTGTGTGTAGGGAAAAATGGGTATTTACCCTCAGTTAGAAATACCTGGGTATTTTTCATCACTACTTATAAATAAAAACGATTTGTCAATTGGTTCTCATTGGTTCTTCGTCAATTGTTAAATTGTGGATGTGCGGCTGTCCCGTCCCGTCCGTCTGTGCGGCTGTCCCGTCCCGCCCTAATGCGCGTACCCCCCCCATAAAAATGCCGTGTGTGCCCTACCGTCCGTCCAAGCCGCCCTTGTGCGAACGCTTTTAATTGACCTTGATAAATTCTACCTTACTAAGTCACCACTTAGTAACCACTTTAGCCACCGCCAAATTTTATATTATTTGCCTACCTTTACATTGCATTATTTTTTTTTCAAAATGATACTATGAATTCTGTTATGAGCATAAGTGATAACTTTGACAGATTATAACTGTTACTAATTGTAAAATATTGTATGATATTATTTTCTTTTGTATAAAAAATATTTAATTTTAGGGCTTACAGATTTTACATTTCGAGTTGCTAAATTGCTTATGTACGCTACTAATTGTGCATTGCTTCTATCAGAATATATAGCATCACTCGCCTTTGGCTCGTGGCCCCAGGCCCCCTAGCTGTTAGTCGTCATTAGTATACAGCTAATCCAGCTAGCTGTTAGTCGTCATTAGTAGATTAGAGTTAAGTTGTAACAAAGCAAGAAGTAGAACCGTCAATATTAAGTTATACTTAAGCTAACATCGGGCTCGACCTTAAGGATCACCTCATAAAAAATAATTTTTAAGTTGCGGTAAGAGAGTATGTTAGTTAAGTATTTTTACAACTGAGTTGTTGGTCAAGCGAAGTACAAATATAAGGAGAGTAGGGTTCGTTATAGTGAAAATCGACATTAAAGTAATAACGATTTCATGAATATATAAGAGGTGATTGATAAGTTCATAAGTTGATAGTAGTAAAGTATTATATGAAGTAAATAGATCGGAGGCCAGGAAACGTCGGAACCCTATTTGCATATATTTAAAAATGTACAAGTTAGTAAACTTTTGTATAAGATAAGTAGATTGATAAGTTAATGACTTATCTGAGTATTATATGAAGTAAATAGACTATAGTAGATATTCGTGTATATATTTATGAAAATATATTAATTAATGTTTGTTTCCCTGTCGGTTAGCCATAAACTTTATGGCATATCCAGTTCCGCCACGAGGAGGCCAGGAAACGTCGGAACCGTATTTGCAATTATTTAAAAAATATACAACTTAGTAAACTTTTGTTTAAGATAAGAAGATTGATGTAGATTGATAAGTTAATAAGTTGATAATAGTAAAGTATTATATAAAGTAAATAGATTATTGTAGATATTCATGTATATATTTATTAAAATAGATCAAGTAGTGTTTGTTTCCCTGTCGGTTTAGCCATAAACTTTATGGCATATCCAGTTCCGCCACGAGGAGGCCAGGAAACGTCGGAACCATATTTACAAATATTTACAAATGTACAAGTTAGTAAACTTTACTAACTACTTAAAAGAACTATATACAACAACTAAACTAACTACTAAAAAAGAAAAAAAAAATATACAACAACGGTGACTTTTGATAATTCAGGCTCCCTATCGTACTGTCAAACTAGAATACTAAACACACAAAAAAACGACTTATTTCTAAAAAAAGTAACTAAACGGAAATATGTACAACAACGGGGACTTTTGGTAAGGCAGGTCCCCTATGTACAACTGCCGGTGTTGTCAAGTCACGACGCGGAGTTTTGATGAAGCAGATCCCCTAGCCTACTGCTGGTGTGAAGTCCGGTTTAGAGAAGGAGATCGCCATACACGATGTTCCTCGCGTATGCGATTCCATCTCGGACACGTTCGGGATGTACCAGAACGACAATATGGTCAGGATGTCTGACTCTACTGAGCAAGGCGTACAGTTGCCCGTGCGTGAAGCAATCGGTCCATAAATCAACACCGACTGAATCTATTGTCTGACCTTGGCTCTTGTGTCCGGTCATGCAATAGGCCAACATCAGTGGGAACTGACGTCGACGAACACGTAACGGCGAACCCTCGACAAACGTGAACGTAAACGTAATCCGGGGAATTCCGATAGGTTGCGTCTGTCCGGGAAGTCTCACTGTAATCAGACGGTTGGAGATGCCGATTACAATGACTTTAGTGCCGTTGACGAGTCCTTCAGCGAATCTCATTACACTTCATTACTTCTTCACTACTCCACCTTCTGCGAGTAACTAACTGTTCCTTTGGTGTTTGGTAGGTATTCAGTTCTTCATTATCAATTTCACCATCAGGAAAAAAATCTGGGTCTTTGTCACTATCATCAGGTTCAGAATCTTCATTTACCAAAAAGTTGTTTGTATGAAGCTTGTCAATAACTTTTTTCAATGGTTGTGAAGGTTGGGGATGTTTATAACATTCATCTTTATAAGGGTTATTTGGTGGAGTGTTTGAACTAATGTCCTCAAAAGTGCTGGGAGAACACTGTGGAGGGCGTGGCCTAGATAATTGTGAGCTGTTATCAGGCGTGGGATTTTACCATTCTTTTTTAATGTCATTTTGTGCAGAATAGGACACACAATCAACTTTTGTATTATGCTGGTGGGAAGTTCATAGTTTTATTTGTGAATAAATAATGTGTGCCCAACAGCGCTTGCCAAATAATCCTGATATAGAGGATTATCTGAGTGCAAACGGCTAAAGGTTGCAGCCTGGTGCCTCAAGCCATTATTAGTCAGATGATCTGGTTTGCGCAGCTTAACGTGTTTCTTCATCTTGTCAAGTGAATATAGTGGATTTATTTCTGCGTTGTTGGGTTTCATAAATAGTCTATCATTGGTTATACAAACATCTGATCTCTTATCAATTAGACAATCAAGAACTTCTTTAATTTTTTCTGTTAAAACTATGGGTATGATTTAATACCCTTTACCCGGAGCAAAGAAAATGTGGAAGTGCTTACAGTCTTTTAGTTCATTATCTGACAGCATTCCTCCACGAGCCATTTCCAAAAGGTGATCATGTTGATTTAATAATTTATAGTGAAGGAGTGTAGCTCTCTTGCAGTCCACTGGCCTATGCCTGTATAAACACATTATATGACAAATTAGCATGTCCGTAAGAAGAGAGTATGTTTCATAATCTTTAGGATTTAGTTCAAGTTTCTGTATTACTACATCATATTTGTTAACAATGTAATTACATAAGGTAACTATGTCATCTTGTTCAGCCAGCTTTTGGACAGTCAAAGACTTATTTATTTTTCTAGCCCTAGTTGATAATCGTCCTAATAGAGTTGGCCAAAGGTATTCTATGGATTGAAAGAAGTCATTCAAATCATGTATCCTGTTCCTGCCAATTTCGGGTGACTTACTAGCTTGGACGATCCTTTCTTGTCTTAAAATTTGTATACATAGTTTAAGAGGAGGCAATAGCCGATATGGGACAGACATAATTTTTAACTGACCAGTATTTTTATCATACTTCCCCATGACTTCTACTGCTTTTACAATCAAATCTATCTTTGATGGAGTAAACACATTCTCTCGTTGTGTAATAGTGTTATCAAGCTCTTTCAAAGTTAGGAGAAAAGTTCCTAAATCTCTCAATTCCCTACTGACATAATTCCTCTCACTAGGGTGGCGACGACTTTTATGAAAATGAACTCCCATTTTCAAAATTAGAGGGTCAGACTGAACAGCCGTTGATACCGTGTAATGTCTCATGTGCTTGATAACTTCATTTCTTAATTCTGCTGTTGTTTCATTTAAATTTTGGTTTAGATGTATTCCATGTTGTTTTATGGCACGTACTTTGTCTTGTTTTGGAGAACTCAAAATTTACCCTTTAGCTACTTTATAAACTTCGAAATATTGTAAATGAGTCGAGAGTTTATTTCTCTTATACAGACCATTGCAGTGGGAACATACTAAACTGTCATGGACCTGCGCATCTCGCCTTCTTTTAACTGGTATGAGCTCATCTAAACAAACATTACCTAAGGTCAACAAAAACTAGTAGGTTGAGCGCGACTATTATGCCAATTTACAGTTTTTATTAACGAACTAATTATCAAACCCTATTGATCTGTATGTCAAATGTATGTTTTTATATGTGAGGAATCCGATTTTGGCATTTTCAAACTTTCGAAAATGTACCGTTTAGGCTGTAGAAAGAAAAATACGGAGAAAGTAAACTATTAATTATAAAAAATCTTTTTGAGTTGAAATTCAGATATAATAGTCTCAAACCCTACACCAGATAATGCTGATTCATAATGGTTATTACAACTATGATCGATAACGTAGCCATAAAGTCAATAAAAACTGGTATGTTGAGCGCGACTATTATGCCAATTTACAGTTTTCTTTAACGAACTAATTATCAAACCTTATTGATCTGTATGTCAAAATGTATGTTATAATATGTGAGGAATCCGAATTTGGCATTTTCATTGTTTCGAAAATGTACCAATTAGGCTGTAGAAAGAAAAATACGGAGAAAGTAAACTATTAATTTTAAAAAATCTTTTTGAGTTGAAATTCAAATATAACAGTCTCAAACCCTACACCAGATAATGCTGATTCATAATAGTTATTACAACTATCATCGATAATGCAACAATAAGGTCAATAAAAACTAGTATGTTGAGCGCGACTGTAAGTCCAATTTAATATTTTTATTAAGGAACTAATTATCAAACCCTATTGATCTGTATGTCAAAATGTATGTTATAATATGTGAGGATCCGATTTTGGCATTGTCAAGCTTTCGAAAATGTACGGTTTAGGCTGTACAAAGAAAAATACGGAGAAAGTTAACTATTAATTAAAAAAAAATCTTTTTGAGTTGAAATTCAAATATACTAGTCTCAAACCCTACCCCAGATAATGCTGATTCATAATGGTTATTACAACTATGATCGATAATGTAGCCTAATAGGTATGCGAGTATGAATATACTTAATTTGGAATATACTTAAATGGAAGCAAGTGCAATACTGTAGTTAGTTATTACAAATTTCATAACATCGTCATCCTAATACTATTTTTGTAATCGGTAGGTGAATAACGATAATTAGTATGCAAATCAATACAATTAACTAATTAAAGGCTGCAAGGGAAAACCAACATAGTCAAAAATATATTTTTTTACAGGAAAGTAAAAATAAAGTTTTTACAACTAATAGTATTTAAACCTGTCTTTGTTTTATTATTTTAATAACTCAAATTTATTTATAAATTAATCTTGTATCTGTATATTATTTACACTGTTTATTACCATCCCTGTATATAACTATAATTAATTATATTAGATCAATTACATGACTCAGTTGGTTTTCCCGTGCATAGGAAAATCTGCTAATAGAGAATGACACAGATTTCAAATGTAGTTTTATATATAAATGATTAATACAGCTTATTATTACATAAAATAATCTAAATAAAAGTAATCTTTATTGTGTGTTGACTGAAATCATCTTACTCTTCTTCATTTTATTAGGAAGGCTGAAAATAAACCCCAACCAATCAAACTCTGAGGAAACACATTACTTAGCAATTTATAACCTGCTTAAAAATATTTTCAATTACTACCTTTAGTTATGACTAAAGTTCACTCTCGACACAGTTTTTTATTTTTTAAGTTACTCAAAATTAGCTTAAACAATAAAATAAAACTGTGTTGAGAGTGCTCAGGTAATTTGAATATTTCTGGTTAAATTATCAAAGTTATATTGTCTTTAATGATAAATTTAATTTGTCATAAATATAGCACCATCATAATCTCAAATAATTACCTTTAAAGTCCATGTCGTAGTCAACAATACTTACATCTGGACGATTTGGCAAGTCTTCGAGGTGTGGATTAGCAACAAGTCTACTGTAAAACTCCTTAGATCCTTCTTGATCACAATACTTCATTAGGACTTTTAGGTAATTTCAAAACAGGCTGACCAACATTTATCAGGTTATTAGTGATGTGTGTACGAAACTCCAATAAATCCATCATATTTTTCTTCTCATGCCATTTTTCTGGGCGTAAATTTTGTATTCTGTCCATACATTCACACATGCAATGTCAATCGCATGTGAAATCATCCTCAATGTCTATTTTTTAAGATTTTATGAAAGTTCTGTACAATTGATCAATCTTGTCGACTCCACCCATGATTGAATTATATAGGTGAATGACCTACGGAACCTGAAAACTCCATTGGTGTTTTGGCGGGATTTAAACCCTGGGCCTCTTGAACCAAATTACCTTATTAGGCACTCTTCCCAATGATTTTAACATAAAAATTCTGTGCTACTAAATGATAAATTTTTGTTGTATCATAAAATAACTTAAACTCCTTTTTATATTTCCCATTTTTACAAACGATGAGTCAAACTAAAGTATTTTTGTAAAGATGCCCCCTTTCACCAAACCCTGTAGTAAAAGTCCTCGGACTTTTCTCCACAGGCCATCAAAATCCCAATGTATTTCTTATAAAGAACAGATTTTGTTTACTTAAACAGTCATACTTAAACCTGTCATACACAATGAGAAGTGTCAAAGTATGATTGTATACAGTTAAGTTTTATGTAATTGTTATGCTGTATGATATTAATTTATGTATAACCATAAATTAATATCATACAGCATAAAATGTTGTATATATTACACTTGTATATTATGTGTCCTTGAACGCAATCAAAAGAGTAACGTACGTATTTTTTATCTATAAATGTAATACGCTAGGCATATTGTTGTCATAATTGTTTTAGAGCGGTGGTGCTACAGATCACCATGTCCAAGGTGTCGTTAGAAAGGTCTTGGCATGTAGTTTTGCCATCAAACAAAAACACTTGGAAATTCCATCAGGGCTCTGCCCCAGTGGCCTTCAAAGTTCCCATGTTATTCTTAGGGAGAAAATGTTTGTTTACATTCGAACAGATGAATACTTTGAAATCTATAATATTAAAACGAAACAGTGTTTTTTTATTTCACGATTCTGAATTTAACCACTCGATGAATTTTCATGATTTTTGTGTTAAGGGAAAGATAATTTTGAGAACTAGGGAATGTCGAAGCCATAAATTTAGTTTAGGGTCCCAGTTTTTTAGAAATTAAGTTTTAATTTTTAAAAAGTCTAGCAGCCGACGCTAAGATTCTTAACTAGCTTTTGGCATAAAATAATTTGCTTAACATAACAGCTGTAAACATTCAGCTTTTGTGTCAAAAATTCAGCATTTGGATAAAAATGTAAAGACATACTTAGGGTTGACTTACTTATACGATGTGTAATGCTAATCATTGATACGTTCAATTCTTCTGTAAGAGGATGACAGATTAATTAAATTATACATAGTAAAATACTAGGATGTTCAAATTATTTTTTAAGCAATCTTTGTAATCTTCGATTTGTTTTAGAGCAATATAATTTGTTTTAACTAACAGCTGGTTAAATATAAACTATGGAACTATATGAGGTTATTTTATTTACTCTTATTTTGTCATTGATTATTGGAAATAAGTAAGATTAGTAGAGATAATTAGACCACAGTTTAAAATAGTTTAGACCAAAATTAATTAAACCACAGTACAACACGAGTCTTAATAAAAAGGATAAATGCAAATTATTTTACCACTCTACTTTTCAAGGAAAGAATAGAAAAATAACAATGTTTACATGTTTTAATTCTTCATGGTAGCTTTTTGTTTACAATTAATGTTTGTCTGCTTTAACTTTGTTTGGATTAGGCCCAGAAATACTGATGTCATAAAAAGAAGATCAAGAATAATCAGGAATCACGATTTTAAATTACCACCACAACCTCAGCCGGGTTTTATACAAAGATAAACAGATGGATGACATAGATTGAACACAACGTCAACATTGACCTAGGATACTGCAATTAGACAAACCATCCTTTTATGAAATCGTGTTCAGTTGTGGTTACGTTTGGGGGTGCCTATATCAGCGCCCCCGATCGTGAAAATATCACTTTTATTTCAACTATGGATATATTGTAGTTTAAATTAACTAATATGGGAAATTACGATATACATTTATTCAATGAGGGTGGGTAATTATGAAGGATAGAACTGATAACGGCATGGATAATAAACATTGACAAATACGTCATTAGCTTTACTAGCGTGTTTACTTTTTATATTCCTGCTACATGTGACCAGTTCTTTTTTTTTTCAAATGAATGTTATTTGAACCAAACAGCTGATTCAAAACAACTGTTATTGTTTTTACTTTTCTTTGTTTACACTTATTTATTTAGCAATTAATGAAGTAAAATTGATATAAAGGATAGGTGTTACGATCAGTTTTGTTGTTAGGACACCAAAGTTAAATTATGTGTACTGTGTATTATTTTTTTGGATATTATCGTTTTATTTTAGGTCGTTTCTATTCAGACATACTGGAAATTGTGTATAGTAGTTGTATTGTGGTGATAATAAGTAATGGAAGAGGCAGGTATGCTATGGAAGGTGGTATCGTTGACTAGGTCTATACACTTCTCAATTGACCATTACTCTCTCTACTGTAGGCTACTTATAATCAGTGTGCGTCTGTGCGAATCTGCTGCAAATCTCACTTCAACGCTTTTCACATCGTAAAAATTGCAGAATTGTTTTTTTAATGTAAAATTATCGGATTTAAAATGCATATCGTATATGCCTATGATGGAATAAAAACATATTTGGTCACACAACATTTGTTTACAAGATGATTTTTCACATTAAAACTGCAAGAAACTTTGTCTTTATATGTGTAAACTAGCTGATCTGAATTGTATACACGGTTTTAACTGACTACTGAATTCCCGTACGTAGGACGGGCTAACACCTCGTTGAAAGTAATTTTTGACAGCTGGTTATATACTCAAATTGGAGACATGTGCTATAAGGATCTCTTATATTATTACGTGAGGGCTGTTTTTCTTTTGTGAACAAAACTCCTTCGTTATTTCTGGATCGATTTTAACGTTTGAGGTGTCAAATAATTCGTCTCAATTCGTAGTTTTGCATAAAGGTTTTAGAATTTAAAAACTCTTGCCCTTAAGGGCACGAGATGCTCTCAAAGGTCGCATTTTCCCCATAAGAATTACATTGAAACCAAATTTTAAAACAAAAACAGCCGTATATAAAAAATAAAATCACCAGCTTTTTGGGAGTAAATATTGATGTTTGTAATATTTAGGAGGTTATAGACAAATCTAAACAGTCAATACGTTTTGTTGGAAGAACAGACAATTTCTTGAGTTTAAAGGAGAAATATTGAAAACAGGAGGAAGAGACAATTAATAGGAAATCTTATACGTATGGGAAGAGTAGAGGAGAGGTCTGGGCTCACAGTATGGAATCCAGGTACGCAATCACTTGGGGAGATGAATCATTTTTGCCAGTTATGCTAAGCAACTTTTTGGAAGTAAAAAAACCATGAAGAATATGGACACTTGATGTTGTTACAGTGGTAAAGTAAACCTACCTAAAGTCAGATCAAATAAATATATACAAGAAATGTTTACTGGTAATAGTTTTAAGTTGGGAAACATTTGTAGAAAACAATTAAAAAATAAGGTCGGGTCCAAAAAATTCTAAAATATTTTTACAAGAATCGTTTATTATTTCAAAGCGTTATTAAGTAGTGTGAGTATTTCAATTAGTTACATAAGTATTTAGTCGGGTCTTTTAAACTCATCGAACATTATGACCGTTATTACTGTAGTTTTAAAATAACTTCTGTATAATACCGGTACTTGAAAATTGCTGGATTTCGAGCAACAGGTACACTAGTTATTGTTTAATTGATTACAATCCATCCACAGGTTAAATTACCAGTATTGTGACAAGTATTGCAGATTTGATGCTGGGACCTAATTTGAATACAATTGACAAAAGATTGAAAACTCAAATTTTTCTTTGGCAATATTTAAAAAAGTTGAAAGGGGAATTTTTTTACTAAAAACTTAATTCATGTTTAAAGTTGATTTGGGTTTGTTTACAGTCACTCCTGGATTTTTTTGTATTAAAGCTATGGTAATGTGATAACTTACTGTTCATTTTGCCTGGGGTCCCCAGCACGTCCTCCTCCTCTCTCTCCTTCTCTTCCTCTCTGCTCTAGGCCTGCATTACGCTCCGCCCTTCTCTCTTCTTGTATCCCCCTATGAACAATCCGTTCCGCCCTTCTTTCAAGCTGTCTTTCATCCTGTCTTCCCCGCTCTCCTCTGAGCGGCCCTCTCCTAGGCCCTCCTCTTCCTACTTGACCCCTGCGTCTACCCAACATCCTCCAGTGGCGGAGGATGTTGAGCACACACTGTTCATTGTATTCGAATTGCTCTGTAAACATGAAATGAAATGAAATGAAAAATCATTTATTTATACAGGCAAAGTTAGGGCCACATGGCCCTTTCTTACACTTAACCTGTACTTTAAAACATAATATAAATATTTTAACATAATCAGCTTATACAATAAAACAAAACAGAAATCTACAGAAACTCAGATACAGAAACTTTTATCAAAAATCAGTAAATTTTAAAAATACTTACACACACACACTCACTCACACATACATACAAGTCAGCGACCGCCATGCGCAAAGGCCCCTACGACAAACCTACCATGGCCATACGTTCAAAATAGAGATTTTTTAGCGCTGCCACAAACCGGGAACGACTATCGAGGGATTTAATAGCTAAAGGAAGATCGTTCCAAAGACGGCAAGCAGTTACAATAAACGCTCTGTCGTAAACTGCGGTCCTATGGTGAGGCATACGCAAAGTTAATGATGCATGGCGTGAGAATCTGACACTTTCTTCAGCTACAAACCTAAAATCATCTACAAAATATTTTGGAAAATTGTTTTTTAATATTGAATAGGTTAGCGAAAGAATTTTGATTGATCTCAGGTCACATAGCTTTAATAACTTAGAATGAATGTAGAAAGGTGTGATGCGCTCACTGCGTCTTAGATCATAAATGAATCTTAGGCAGTAGTTCTGAGCGCGTTGGAGAGCATCAGCGAGGTTTACAGTCATGTCATTGATCACAGAGCTGCAGTAAGTGAAGTGGGGAAAAACAAGTGATTTAACCAGGTGTAACTTTATGTGCAAAGGCAAGAAATTCTGTAACTTTTTAAGTGAGTGGATTGATGCAAACACCTTTTTACGGATGTCTACTACCGCATCGCCCCAAGTAAGTGTCGAGTTGATAGTAAGCCCTAAGTTTTTGACCTTGTCATTGTAAAGCAAATCTGTTCCATTTATAGTTATTGGATTCGTCGTCAGAAAGTCAATAGAGTTCCGTAAACGTGGATGACAAATTATGATCGGTTTAGTTTTTTCGTGGTTAAGTCTGAGTCCGTGTTTATCAGTCCAAGTAATGATTTTCTCAATATCTTCATTCACTCTCAGAACACTTTCGTTGATCTGTTTGGGTGAAAAATGTGTATAAATCTGTAAGTCGTCAGCATACATGTTGTATTTACAGTGTGTGAGGACTGAGCTCAAGTCATTTATGTATAGTACGAACAACAGAGGACCAAGGATGGACCCCTGAGGTACACCACTAGTAACTGTCTCCCAGTCAGATCGTAAGTCATCAACCTCAACACATTGCCGCCTGTCTGACAGATAGGATCCCAGCCAGTCCAATACACCATTTGAAAACCCTATGGCCCTTAGCTTTTCCAAAAGGAGCTTATGATTTACACAGTCAAAGGCTTTAGAAAAATCAAATAGGGTAAGAATCGTACCCTGCCGATGTTCCATTGCTAGTCTAATGTCGTCCGTCACACGTAAGAGTGCTGTTTCTGTACTGTGAGCTGCTCGAAAGCCAGACTGTGAGTTGCATAAGATATTGTTTTCAGTCAGAAACTCAGTGATTTGGCAGTGCACGATTCTTTCAAGGCCTTTAGATAATGCGGGCAATATACTGATCGGCCTGAAATCCTGGCAAGAAGCAGGTGCTGGAATCTTATTTAAGGGACGAATTAGGGCAGACTTCCAAGAAATCGGGAATATGCTTTGCCTTAGAGATGTGTTGAAAATGCAGGTGATAGTGGGGAGTATAGCAAAGAGAATGTCCTTAATGAAGCGAATTGGAATGCCATCAGATCCAATAGCATTACTGCGAATACGTCGAATAGATTTCAGAACATCAGACTGCAGTACAGGTTTGAAAGTGAACTTGGGGTATCCTAATTCTTGTACAGGGGAGTTTCTTAACTCCGTTATATAACTTTCAACTTGTTGTTGATTGATGCTTTGACCAAAGGAAGAGAAGAAAGCGTTTAATTCATTCAGAGGAATATTGACTCTCTGTGCTTCAGGTTGTTTCCCAAGCCCAAGACTTTTTACGTTACGCCATAAAACTCTAGATGGTTGGTTATTGTTTTCAAAAAGCATATGAATATGTCGTAATTTTGAATTCCGCAAAAGTTGTTTAACTCTATTTCGAAAATAACGATACTGTTCCATTTCTTCTTGATTCCGGGAACGTTTTGCTCTCCTGAAAAGACAGTCGCGCCTAGCCATCAAGCTACGTATTTCAGGGGTAATCCAAGGCACTGGTTGTTTTTTGGTCAAACGTTTTGAAACAATTGGAACATGTTTGTCAAACAGATTTATAATTTTGCTGTTTAGTTCATTTAACATTTCATCAAGAGATTGAGAATTTTCTATTAAGTGCCATGGTGTTTTCTGAATATCTGACATAAACTCAACTTGATTCATATTCTTAAAATCCCTATATTTTATAAATTTAGTCTTGGGTTTAGGTGCCTGTATTGTACAAGGCCTGTATTAGGTGCATGTATTGCAATAAATTAAAATATAATACAATATATGCAATAAATATCTTTATATTTTTATCAGGTGTATGAATATATAATTTTTTTCTTTGATAAAGGTATTTACTTTTTATGTTTACATATTTAGCACAGTAGAGGAGAATGTCAACGTTTTTTAGTGCAAAATTGTGCTGCGAATGAGGCTTAATATATTAGAACTTATCTAAAAGTGAAATGGTTTCATGTGCTACATTCTGTGAAAATATTGTGGCATTATTCCAAATGATGACAAATACAGGATGTTGTATTTAGTCAAACCAACAGTTGGTGAAATAATACAAATACTATCCTCATGTTACGGAAGTAATAAGACCATGGTGTTATTGCTGTTATTATGTTGCAATTTACGCACAGTTATTCTGGTTATTAGTTTATGGCCAACATGTTATAACTGTTCCTACACACAAATTGTAAATGAGTTTGACGTTTCATTTATATCTTTCCTGCAACTTACCCAACATTCCTACGATCAGGAACGTATTTGCCCATGGCAGGCTTTCGGCAAGTCGGTTCGCAATAGAAGCTCGCCGAAGAGCCTCCTCGGAAACCATATACGTCAGACAGCCGCCATATTGAGCTTACGATTAGGCATCTGTGAAAATAATATTTTCCAAACTAAGTCTTCACTTTAAGCGCAATAGCCTATGTTATTTCATTGCTGAGAAGGTTTTACATTTTATGAAGTAGGCCTGGGCCTACTAATGTAACTTTTGCTCTAACAGGGACAGCTAGAGAGGGTAGGCCAGGCCTACCTAAGATTTTGATGGATATTTTAAAATGATAAATAAATGAACAAATGTAACTATAAGTAAATAAAGGAAAAATAGTACAAGTAATTAATTTTTAATTTAAATTTTCCAAATTCCTCTCTTTTGCAGGGAAGCCCCTCAAACCTCTCGTGCCCTGCTGGTCAAACTACTTCTTGATCCTTGTCAGCCCTACCCAATGTCAATAGCAGCACTTCGTTAAGTTAGGACCTACCAAACTTAATAGATTACAATGAACTTTAGGTATCTGGTTAGTACGACAAATGTTTGTTTACAGCTATGTAATTATTATTTTAATAAAGTTAAATAATAGATAAACACTTATTATTATGAATATAATTTAATTATTATACTCAGATTAAATATTGCTAATCTGAGCTGATACTAACCACCTGTAACCTACCCCTCCAATCCCAAGTAAAAAAATTCCTAATAAGATAAACAATTGAAATAAGTTATTACCGGTAGCCTAGTACAATAATAAAAATATTTATTAGAGTCCCACTAACCGAGACTTATGTGTACCTACCTATTAAAAAGTGTTTAGGTGTGTGGGAATCCTGGGTTAGCAAGAAAATAGCCTTGGTAAATAAGAAAAGTATTTGACATTATACTGGGGGAAATCACTAATTATTGCTTGCTACCTCCACTAGCATCGGTTAGCATTAGCGCACAGATCGCTTTCTGAGCAGCTTTTAACTTTAATTGGAAGTAAAAATAGACGATGATGTTGGATTTGATAGGCTATTAATTTGAAAAGGTTGTGGTTACTATGACCCTCACATATTGTAACTTAACAAAACAATTTCTTACAATTTCAGCCAATATACATGAACTCAATGAACCAATGACTAAAAATTAAGCTCAGGACATCAACATTTCTTACAATGACTAACAATCTGCGTCAAAAGGTTTTTTTTTAACCAGTTCATTACTATCAGCTGTGGCTATTCCTCCATAATTCACATTTACAATGAAATATTGTTGGCTTGTGTACAAGATTTGTTGTCTTCATTTTGCCATCAAGTCGAATACCACTGAACATTCTTCTATCTTGGAAAAAGCTGAGTTTTCCTCATTCCAGAAAACCAGGTTGACAACTAACATTGGAAATCCAGGATTTTAATAGGTTAGCGTGAGGAAGAGGACATTTTTTTCGTTAACACTAGTAGGCTTACGTTATTGTTTTGTCTAGACCAGGTACCTCCCCTTATTTTGGTTAGAATTAACATATTATTCTTCCGTCAATGCGGTGCTGTGCTGGCACCGTGTTGCCGTGTGATAGTATTAATAGCTGTTCAGTGTATCGTTGTGCTGGCCTACAACAATAGTGTACTCGTTCCCGTAGGTCGACGCAAAAGTAACATCTTAAGACCGATGGTAGGAGCGAGCAATGGAGCCAGCTTAAGGCGAGCGAACCCGACGTACTCGAGCTGTCCTAGCAAAGAATCGGTGGTAAGTTTAGGTTAAAGACCCAAACTCGAACTTAACACCTCACAGTATGTTCTCGTATACTAGTATCGTAAAGATAGTCCCATTATTGGTTTGACATTTTATATAAAGATTATATAGTTCCCAATGACTGAAGTGCTGATATCTGTAATAAAACTTAAATTAATTATCTCCCAAATTCAAAAAAAATTATGAACTTTGTGCAACGGCTGTCCAGGCAATAAAATAAATGTTGATTTTCAGAAAACGCTTCAAATTTGGTAAATTTTCGTAGCATGTATGGTTTAATCACTAATTCACACCAGCATGCAATTCGTTATTGGGGAAAGCATAGCGTGGTAACTAGCAAGCCATGGCTTTATATCCCGAGTTCAATAACTATGAAGGATGATTTGTACTTTTTGTCCCCAATTTGTTATTTATTAGACCATTTAGAACTAAGCCTGCCATAAAAAAAATGGCTAGGCCATTCATAAAATTGATGCGCTGTACATTGTCGGTTTTTACTCACTATTTCTAAGCTTTACACAAACGAGCATACGAAACATGAAAAGTACTAAGTGAAGGCCAGGACGGCTTTTAATAGAACGATGAATTTGAATCGTTATATCGTTAAATCGTTCATTGGCGTAGGAATACCCCAACACCACAACCATTGCACTAGCATTGCCCACTGCCACAACAGCGCAAAACATCTATCTATATATATAATACGCTAAGCCGATTTTTGTAAACAGAACTCCTCCCTCATTTTTGGACCGATTTTGATGATTAAAGTGTCAAATGAATGACCCTGATCTGTAGTTTTGCAAAGTCTTTTTCGTTTTTTGAAATCTTTATTATAGTCCAGGACCTGACTAGGGTTCTGTGTGCATGTCGTGTATAGAGAATTTTGCTTTTGCATTTCAATATAGGTGTCTTAGGAAGTGTTTTCCACTCGGGTGTCAAGTTCGCACCTGGTACGTTTTCGAGCTATGACGTCATAAAGATGGCGGCTCGGCAATTTTTAAATGCGTATATTTCGCAAACCGTTTAACGGATCGGTATGATTCTTTTTTTGTTTGAAAGATATTTTTACAAACTATCTTTTTTGTATTTACACATTTGTTGTAAACTTAATATTCACCGCACAATATTGAAAAACGTCGTTTTTATTGTTATTATATTTATTGTTTTGCTTATAATTTCTTAACCGCTGATAAAATCAAATACCACCCGTGGCAAAAGTTTCAGATAATTCTATACCCTTTCCAATGATACCAAACAATATGTGATTGGACTTAAAAATAAAGCAAAGAGATTGAATAAACCGTAAAAAAACACTGAAAGTGGTGTACGGTCCGGGAAAGATTTAGTCCTGGACATGACTAGGGTTCTGTGTGCATGTCGTGTATAGAGAATTTTGCTTTTGCATTTCAATATAGGTGTCTTAGGAAGTGTTTTCCACTCGGGTGTCAAGTCCGCGCCTGTTTCGTTTTCGAGCTATGACGTCATCAAAATGGCGGCTTGGGCAATTTTTAAATGCGTATATTTCGCATACCGTTTAACGGATCGGGGTGATTCTTTTTTTGTTTGAAAGATAATTTTACAGGAAATTTTTTTTGTATTTACACTTTTGTTGTCAACTTAATATTTATCTCACAATATTAAAAAACGTGGTTTTTAATGTCATTGTTTTTTAATGTTTCCTCATAACTTGTTAAACGCTTATAGAATGAAATAACTACCCATCACAAAAGTTGTAGATGATTTTATGCCCTTTCCAACGATACCAAACAATTAATGTTTAAAACTAAAATTAAAGCCAAGAGATTAAATAAACCATTAACTAACACGTAACATGGTAGAAAGTCCGGAAAATATTGCGGCTTGAACAATTCTTTAAATGCGTATATTTCGCATACTGGTTAACGAACCGGGATGATTCTTTTTTTGTTTGTAAGATATTTTTTAAGCCTATCTTTTTTGTCTTTACACTTTTGTTGTTAACCTACTATTTATCCCACAATATTAATAAATGTACATTTAATTGTTATTTTTATTTTACTTTTGCTAATAACTTTTTGACAAATAGTAGGTTAACAACAAAGGTGTAAATACAAAAATGATAGGCTTAAAAAACATCTTACAAACAAAAAAAGAATCATCCCGGTTCTTTAACCAGTATGCGAAATATACGCATTTAAAGAATTGTTCCAGCCGCAATATTTTCCGGACTTTCTGACATGTTAAGTGTTTGTTAACGGTTTATTTAATCTCTTGGCTTTAATTTTAGTTTCAAACATTAATTGTTTGGTATCGTTGGAAAGGGCATAAAATTATATACAACTTTTGTAATGGGTAGTTATTTCATTCTATAAGCGTTTAACAAGTTATGAGGTAAATTTCAAAAACAATGACATTAAAAACCACGTTTTTTAATATTGTGAGATAAATATTAAGTTAACAACAAATACAAAAAACATTTCCTGTAAAATTATCTTTCAAACAAAAAAAGAATCACCCCGATCCGTTAAACGGTATGCGAAATATACGCATTTAAAAATTGCCCAAGCCGCCATTTTGATGACGTCATAGCTCGAAAATGAAACAGGCGCGGACTTGACACCCGAGTGGAAAACACTTCCTAAGACACCTATATTGAAATGCAAAAGCAAAATTCTCTATACACGACATGCACACAGAACCCGTTTTTTTAGCTCTCCAGCCAATGTATCAAACATGCTTAATGATTTCTTCTGTTCAGTGGCCAAGAATTTAGGAGAAGAAATTGATAGTGATAAAGATTGTTTTCATAATGAATTTAATTTGCTCAAAGATAAATTCCAAAGTTTCGCATGCAATGACTCAATTTTCTTTTACCCAACATACGAGGAAGAAATACTAACGATAATAAAGAATCTGAAAAATAACAAATCCCCAGGATATGACAACGTAACACCCATTGTAATAAAAGAAATATCTAACTCCATTGTAAACATACTAGTATATATTTTTAATTTAAGTTTATCAAGTGGTGAATTCCCATCAAAATTGAAACAAGCTGTAATAATACCATTATTCAAGAAAAATGACAAACATGACCCAAACTTTTATCTATTTTTTCAAAAATTCTAGAAAAGATTGTTAAGGTGCGATTGGTTAACTTTCTAAATAAGCATAGATTTTTTAGCAAAAATCAATTTGGCTTTCAAAGTAAATTAAATACAAGCTCTGCTCTAATAAACTTTATGTCTGAAGTATACACAACCATTAATGATGGTAAACTTTGTGCCGGTATTTTTGTAGACGTAATGAAAGCATTTGACACAGTAGACCACGGCATATTATTGTGTAGGATGTACAATGCAGGAATTCGTGGAGTTCCACTGGCGTGGTTTCGATCATATTTAGAGGGTAGAAGGCAAGTCACAAAAGTAAACAAAACAGTGAGTGAAGAGGGTAAAATTGAGTTTGGTATACCCCAAGGGTCAGTGTTGTCTGGTCCACTTTTCCTAATATATGTCAATGACTTGTGTAATGGCAATTTTAAAGGCAAGTTGGTGGCTTTTGCTGATGATACTGCATTATCCTATGAGGCGAATTCCATTCAAGACCTCAAGGATCAAATGCAACATGACATTAATATGCTTAGATATTGGTTTTCAAGTAACCTTATGGTTATGAGCCCGAAAACAAAGTATATTATTTTTAATATGACTAAACAATTGTCCTTTTGTACCGGCCTAAAATATCATGAAGTAACTTGCTCCCTTGCCCAAAATCTTTGCACATGTCCAAATCTAGAGCAAGTGGATAGTATAAAATATCTAGGGATATGGCTTGACAGCAAACTTAGCTGGAAAGAGCACATAAATTACTTAAAAACAAAATTAGTCAAGTACATACGAATATTTTATATGCTTAGGTCCGTTTGCTATACTCAACTGATGAGAACAATTTATTTCGCATTTATAAACTCTAAAATAGATTATGGAATAGAAATATGGGGTGGAACATATTTTACCAGCCTAAAACCAATCATTACTTTACAAAAATCTTTCATCAGGATAATGCTAAATAAAACCAAAACTGAACCTTCATTCCCACTTTTCAAAATTATTGAAATACTAGCTGTAACCCGCGGGCTTTGCCCCGTTTAACTTCTTAATTTTCAAGATTATCTCGTTCGCATGGCTCAATCACGTCCTGGTTGAAGTTTGTTCGCTACGCTCACTCACCTTTAGGTTGGAGCTCGTTCGCTACGCTCACTCACCTTTAGGTTGGAGCTCGTTCGCTGCGCTCACTTTCCTTCAGGTTAGCTCGTTCGCTACGCTAACTCGCCTCCAGGTTGAAGTTCGTTCGCTACGCTCACTCACCTTTTGGTTGCAAATTAGCTGTTGTCATAAATGTAAAAGAAATAATAGTGCTGCACCCTGTTGGTAATTTTTGTAACTTTAATGCTATTGAACATCACAGAACAGAACCAACTTGTTTAATTGAAACAGCTGTTAAGATTCAATAATTTCATTTCTCATAAGGTTAACATGGGAAACTCCAGAGTCACTGGGGCGGAGCCCGAAAGGATTTTTGAAATAAGAATATGCCTATATGTTAATCGGGAATGTGAGCTATCATCATGCCAAATTTCAGCCCAATCCGACCAGTATTTTTCGCGTTCACTTGTCACAAACATACATCCATACATCCATACATCCATACATCCAAACTTTCTCATTTATAATATTAGTAGGATTACCTATCAGGAATCTATATGTTTACAAAGTTCTGAAAATATATTTCAATAGATGTGGCACTGATAGAACAAATCCAAGACATACTAGACTAAGAAGTAAAAACAACGTCTATGTACCCAAACCTAGACTAACAATATTTAAAAAATTCTTCTTATATTTGGCTCCCACATTTTATAACCTTCTTCCCGAGCCCATCAAAGCAAGTGAAAACGTCAATGTATTCAGCAAATTAACACGAAACTACTTGCTCGAAATAGATAGTATAAACACATTTTTTACCTCATTGGTCTAACAATACATCATAGTTATTTTTAATAATCTTGCACTTATTAAGTCAGGGATGCTCGATATGTCCAAATAAGCTGTAAGTTCAGGACACTCCAAAATAGTACTGTAATCACGAAGATTGACAGTATAGGGTCAGTTTTCAAATAGATAGGTAGACAAGGTTTTGTTGTGATAGGTTGCTGTGTTAAAGCTATTGTTTGAAGCCTAGTTTTATATATTGTTTTAATTTTGTAATAAAAATAGTGTGGTAATGGTGACGGGCTGGACTTTCCAACCACGAGTTGCTCCAACTACCAAAAATGTTTGTTTCCCGCACAGGTTCTGTAACCTCAGGGATTTATTGTTCGTTATTTAATAAAATAATTAGTTAGATTTATGTTGTGAAGAGTATTGTGTTTTTAGTTTATATTCGAATAAATACAATAAACATGTAATACTAATACAATACTTATGTACAACTTAAGTGTATAAATATGTATTGTATTTTACCTGTTGTATTTGAAATGAACAATAAAGAATTTTTCAATTCAATTCAATTCAACCCTAGTCATGTCCAGGACTAAATCTTTCCCGGACCGTACACCACTTTCAGTGTTTTTTTACGGTTTATTCAATCTCTTTTCTTTATTTTTAGGTCCAATCACATATTGTTTGGTATCATTGGAAAGGGTATAGAATTATCTGAAACTTTTGCCACGGGTGGTATTTGATTTTATCAGCGGTTAAGAAATTATAAGCAAAACAATAAATATAATAAAAATAAAAACGACGTTTTTCAATATTGTGCGGTGAATATTAAGTTTACAACAAATGTGTAAATACAAAAAAGATAGTTTGTAAAAATATCTTTCAAACAAAAAAAGAATCATACCGATCCGTTAAACGGTTTGCGAAATATACGCATTTAAAAATTGCCGAGCCGCCATCTTTATGACGTCATAGCTCGAAAACGTACCAGGTGCGAACTTGACACCCGAGTGGAAAACACTTCCTAAGACACCTATATTGAAATGCAAAAGCAAAATTCTCTATACACGACATGCACACAGAACCCTAGTCATGTCCAGGACTAAATCTTTCCCGGACCGTACACCACTTTCAGTGTTTTTTTACGGTTTATTCAATCTCTTTGCTTTATTTTTAGGTCCAATCACATATTGTTTGGTATCATTGGAAAGGGTATAGAATTATCTGAAACTTTTGCCACGGGTGGTATTTGATTTTATCAGCGGTTAAGAAATTATAAGCAAAACAATAAATATAATAAAAATAAAAACGACGTTTTTCAATATTGTGCGGTGAATATTAAGTTTACAACAAATGTGTAAATACAAAAAAGATAGTTTGTAAAAATATCTTTCAAACAAAAAAAGAATCATACCGATCCGTTAAACGGTTTGCGAAATATACGCATTTAAAAATTGCCGAGCCGCCATCTTTATGACGTCATAGCTCGAAAACGTACCAGGTGCGAACTTGACACCCGAGTGGAAAACACTTCCTAAGACACCTATATTGAAATGCAAAAGCAAAATTCTCTATACACGACATGCACACAGAACCCTAGTCAGGTCCTGGACGTTTGGGCAGAATCTTCCATCAAAGTTGGATTTTCTCCCTTAAGATTAACATGGGGGAATCTAAATATTTAATTGGAAACTTTGTCTCCATTAATTTGTGAGAACGACGGGGCGTAGAAACTTGGTAGAGGTGTCCAAAGAAAGGTCTTGGTCTCTAGATGAGTTACCAAAAGAAAAAAATAAGTGAATCCCGTTAGGGCTCTGCCCCAGAAGCCCATAAAGATCCCTCCACAGATTTGTTTACATTTTGTCCATGTGGATAATACTTTTTAATGAAACAGCTGTTAATTTTTGAATTGTGTTTTAAACAACACACATTTATTGGGAGTTACTGAATTGTCCAAAAGAAGTATTTGCAATGTTATTTTCTGATTTTAAAATTGATTTTCTTCTGTATCATGTCATATTTTTGCAATATAACGTTCCATTACGAAATCAGTGGAAAATCCTTTTATCACAGTAACTCTTATTTAACAATAATTATTTCTTACTGAACTATCTTATATCTATTGTACGGGTTGGTGTCTGCCTTTTTCACCACTTTTGGCTATATTTTATCATATTATTCTAGACTGATCATCAGAGGTTCGTGAGATTATTGTCATACATGTTTTCAATCATTGGAAAAATCTTCGATTGTGTAATACAATACAAAATAATGCAAGTACAGAAGTGTCTTTTAGCTTTAACATTAACCCCACAACCGATTTCTCAAAACTATACTAGAGGGTAATTCATTGGCACAGAATTACGATATCAACTGATGCGACGTGACGAAGGATAAATCAAACTTACACTGTGACGGATGGACCTCCCTTTCAAGTTAGAACGTGTCTCCTCAACAAGCAGATATTTTCTCTCAAATAAAATCATAGATTAATCTTTATTACACTGATGAAATCGGGGAAGTTTTTAAATAATAAAAAAGATCCACCAATACGGTTTTAATTCTATTTAAAGGTTCTTCCAAAGTATGGGAAATATCTTATTCGTTGAATGATCAATCATATTTGGTAACTAACGCAATAAATATCACTATTGTTTTTACACTTATTACTCTTTAAACAATGCTAAATGCTCTAAATTTGTATAATTTCACTAATTTCACTCAATTTATCGCAGTTAGATGAATTAGCGTAAGCCTTGAAAGTATCCGTCGATTTCGACGGGTTTCACCTAGTACTTTAATGTTAGGGCAACTCCCCGATTGTTTAATGTTAAATAGTGGCCCAATTAGATGATATGGGCGAAATTAAAATATGACATTCAATTTTCAAATATGGTCCTATTAAATAACTGTTCTGGGTTAATATGATATTCATAAATTTACATCTAGGCCTACCTAAACATTTATTTTAAAAAATTGTTTTGGAAATGTTTTTTTTACAAAAGTATATATATAACATCCGGTCGGGAATAATGGCACTGTTGTACGAGGTAGCTCTTTCATTATGGAAATTGTGTGCTTAGAGAATAATTTACTGGGTGCATTATCTATACAAAGTCCCAAAACTATTTAAATCCAAAAAATAACAATCGGGGATGAAATTCCCAAACACATAGTATTTTATATAGGTACCTAGTTAAAAACTAAAACAAGTCAATCTATATATTAATTTGAAAATGTTTTTCTTTGTCACAGCTATTTTGAGAGAACGGCTGGGCGTAGAAACTCGGTAGATGTGTCTAAAGAAAGGTCTTGGTCTGTAGATGAGCCATCAAAAGAAAAACATGGTGAATTTCCTTGGGGCTCTGCCCCCGTTGCATTTAAATTCCCATCCTATGTTATTCTTATGGAGGAAAACGGGGTTTTTGTCACAGCTAATTTGAGAGAACGACTGGGCGTAGGAACTTGGTAGGGGTCTCTAAAGAAAGGTCTTGGTATGTAGATGAGCCATCAAAAGGGGAAAGAGGTAAATTCCTTGGGGTTCTGCCCCAGTAGCCTTTAAAGTTGCCTCTTCAGATTTGTTTACATTACAACCATATGCATAATTCTACACTACTTTTTAATGCAACAGCTGTTAATATTTAAATTGTGATTTATTGAATTTGTCAAAATGAAGTACAGTATTTGCAATGGATTTTTCTGATTTTAAAATTGATTTTCTTCTGCATCGTGTCATGTTTTGCAATATAATGTTCTATTACCAAATCAGTGAAAAATCCTAATATTGCAGTAACTTTTAAAATTATTTCTTATAGAGTTAACTTATATCTATTGTATGGGTTGGTTTCTGCCCAAGACGAAACTTGGGTTGGTGTAATTATTACAATGGAAAAGAGTGAGAAATCCTGGACAATTTGATATAGGCTAAAAGTAAAACTTAATTAACACTGTTATACATTTCTTGAGCAATCATTGAAATAACCGATTTGCAAACAATGGAAACATAGAACATGTCATAGAACACAACCAAGTAAAAGAAATAGAAATAATGTTTTTTTACACTAAAAACACTAAAAAAACAAGATCAGCTTTTTGAAAAAAGATAAGATATTTACAAAAGATTTTGATTAGGGTATATCTAACTGTTGTGTAGATCGTGAATCTTTGAGTCGCCTGTAATGCTTCGCAATTGCTCGAATTCGAGCAACAGGTACACTAGTATTGTTTAACAGTCAATATACTGAAAATATTTTAACGCATAGCCCTGTCGTTCTCATCTGCTCGGTAGGCCTACTATTCTGGTGTTCCGCAGACTGTTCCGGTATTGACTGTTTACGAGTCGTGATACACAATTTTTTTTATGTATGGGCTGTCCCTGGGACTCAGCAGTAGGCCACAACCCATAGTTTGGTAAACACTGCTGTAGTAAATTAATACAGATATATTTTTTAACAAAAACATTCTGGTGTAAATTCTCTCGTCCTTAAAGCATAGCTTTTGTGGAAAGTACTGTATGGTTAGGATATATCATATATGACACAAAAATCATGCCTCGCTAAATTTCCATCAACCTAAATTATTAGTTTGATAAATAAGACTAAACAATATAGCGCATGTTTTAAGAAATGCTTACCAGTTTCTTTTCATATTCTTCATTTGCTATTTGCTCATTTAACAAATTCAGTTCAGCCATAGTTTTTATCGGGAAAATTCCCAACAAGTTATCAATTTCTGGGTCATTCTCGGTTTCATCAATATTTTCTACTTCTTGACTCGGTCCAGCAGCAAAACGACCCTTTACTACTTAAAAAGTCTTTTATCTCCTCATGATGAGCCTGTAGAGCCTTCCTGAGGACTGTTACACTTTCTGAAAATCAAACCACTTTTTGAGGAGTAGATAAAAATTAGGTTGCAACAAACTCAACAAATTGAATTTCTAAAATCAAGGATCTTGTTTCAGGCGATTCAGGGTGAACAATTAGTAGGTGAATAAATTTAAAGTTCATGTAAAAGTTATACAGTAGAGTCCCTCAAACTCAGCACTCGATAACCCGGAAGTCTGGATAACTCGGTCATCACCTGGCTCAGAAAATTAATGAAATTTTGAGTCCGAGTTAGGCTAAACATGGACTCAAGTCAGCTCAAGTCAAATCATTCGCAACTTGTACCAAGGATTTGTTGTGCTATATCTGATTACTTTATACCGACTTGTAATATAAATATAAATAAAAAAGGCGGTAAAATGTCTAAACATTTTAGTGTTTTTGTTTTTAACCCTAGTTCCCGATAACCCGGCATTTCACAAGCTTGCACCCTTCCAGTCCACATTTCGTTGAGTTTTCGGGACTCTACTGTAACAGGACTGCAATCGAGCAGAAAAAAACCTAACACAGAATCATCACTAACTTAAATATTAGTGCTATTAAATAATAGAAACTTGAAACTATATCATACCGTAGCGATTAAGTCTTTCATTTGATTATTTTTTAAACAAATGGATTAATACAGTAGGAAAACCAATGAAAATGTTTCTTTAAACCAATGAATATGCAAACATTAAGAAGGACAGGTTTTGAACTAACATTCCATTTCACACACAAGAGAGTTGCAAAAACGAGCGCTAGCAAACAACAACTTATAACCACAATAGATTTCTAGCGTTACCTCGTTGGAGGGGAGGGAAAGTTTACAGGACCTGACCTGCGCTTCTTAATTTTTGAGTATTCATTAATTTAAAGACAACATTGACATTAATAATATTATGACTGATACTTACTGGAAAGGTAGCACATCTTTCTGGCCATCTGGTCCAGAGTTACATTTTGCTTTTCACAAAAGCATATATGTTTTGCTTTAAGCCCACACTTGGCAACTTTCTTCGGAGATCGGGTTAAACTTATCATAGTATCTTTGCTCCCTCCAGCAGTTGAGGGGATGGGTGCTGGAGTCTTGGGTGGTGGTGGCGGTGGTGGTGGTGGTGGTGAGCCAATACTTGACTTGAGTTGTGGAACCTTCTTCACAAGTTTGCGAGATTGAATCTCATCCTGACTATCTTCTTCCGAAGATGTAGTCTTCTTTTTTTATTTCTGGGCTGGCCTTTCCCTCTGACCTCCGTTTCAGATTCCGTTAGCGTTCTTTTGCCCCTCGTCAATCCTAATGACAGTTGTCATTGCTCTTTCGTAATCATCTGCAAAATTTAAAATGTTTAATTAATAAATAAATCCTTTAGCGTAATTTCATTAGGCATGACAGTCATGCAACAGACATGGTTTAATCTATTTGGTTTATATACCGTAGTGTAACACAATATCCCAGTTAAGACTAGATTAATAAGCCAATATATCACTGGCATTAAAAGGTAAATTCAAAAGTTAAATTTTTGTGATTGGTTATTTCGAATATAGGCTACATGATAAAACAATAAAACATCAAAACTTAATTACTTTTACGCCAAAAAACTCTTTACTCTCACAAATTCTATGTTCTACCAGCAAGTTACGTAGCGTGTACGCCGTAACTAATGGCGCTCCCAGTGGTGTGCGCCAGAACCTATGGTAAACGGAGCACAGCTGACGGTTTATATTTAATTATTTTTGTTTTTGTTAGCACTAAACCAAATAAGGATCAAATCAGATATAATAAATTTGTAGACCTCTTTCATACACCAATTTTGTTAATAGAAACCCAAGATGGTGATTTGAATTAATTTAGTTTTTGTCGAGATATCAATCCATATGAACCGGAAGGCAGAAAATGATTCGTTAAGCAGCAGGAAAAAAATTAAGTACCGTAATAGAATTCCCACCAAAATTCTCAACAGTATTAAATTTGAAAATCGATTACAACAAAACAAATTTTACTTCAAATAAGTTCAAATTCCAATATCATCGTCTATTTTTACTTCCAATTAAAGTTAAAAGCTGCTTAGAATTAAGTACTAAATTTCAAACTCGATAACAACAAAACAAATTTTACTTCAAATAAGTTCAAATTAATATTAATAGTGGTTTATTTACCTTGTATTTTCGTCACAGCTCAAAAATGTTGTATAGAAGCTACAACCATGGTTTCGACGCCGTTTGCGTCATGGTCACGTAGGACATGTCGAGAATCAAAGCATAGTTGTTGTTGTCACAGTCGGTCGCTTGGACGTCGTCAAAAACACATGAACACAAACACGAACACATACGGACATATTAACATTTAACAAAAGGTTCTCGGGGACGGAATACAGGACTGCGTTTATTTAACTGTACCGTCGCGGGAGCCGGCTGGAGAACACTGAGGGCGACGGCGACGATGATAAGACGACCCTTGTACCTTGGGACATGGACTCGTCCTTCTGTAGGGGGTGTGTGTTGAACTCGTCTGACGAACTTGAGAAGTCTTGATAATTTTATTAAAAATTAAGTGGGAACTGTAATTAAGTTTCTCATTTAATACATGGTCGCTTTCCTGTTTTAGGGCCTTATAAATATGAAATTCCTCAAGGGTGTCAAGAGTAAAACCTTTGTTGCATACTTCCATTATTTCAATATTATTCTCAATATTTCCGGTGCTATGTTCTTCATCTATAATGTGTTGAGCGTAGCTTGATTTTTGAGGATTTATTCGGGGATTGGGTTTGTGTTCCTTGGCTCTTTTGGCGAAGGATCTGCCTGTTTGTCCTATGTAAAACTTATCACAGTCGTTGCATTTCAATTTATAGACACCAGTTTTTTCTAATTTATTTGTATTATGTTGTAATTTGGGTTTCAGCAAGTTGTCAATTTTATTTGAGGTTCTTGGAGCTGGAATTATGTTGAAGGGTCTGAGTTCTTTCCTTAATAAATTATGTAATCTATGGCCGTATTCAATGGGAATATATTTAGGTTTTTCAATCAGTGGTTCATTTTTATCGTTTTTCCTCGACCTTACAATAGAAAAACTCAACAATAGATTCAAATACAGTGTATGAAGGACATCTTCCTACGTCCTACGTGGTTGTAAGGACATCTTCTTCACCCAAGTCATCCAGCTCATCAAACTCAAGACTTTTATTGTCGGTGGCCAGTTTACTGTAGAAAAGGTGGAATTGAGGATCGATGAGGTTGAACATGGAGAGAAGATCTTTAATTTTTTTTGGGTTTATAGGCAATGGCCTAGCATAGGATCTTGGCAATTCCAAGTTCTCTGGACGACCCTTCTTGCCTCTTAGGATACCGAGAGTTCTAAATGGAGACAATGGATTCAGGTCATGATTCGTTCAAACTCTTGAGTGTAGCGTAGCCATCTGATTTTCAACCATTCAACTTTTTGTTTTTCTTCATCAACTTTACGATGGACTAGCACACTTTTCAATAGGCTAGAGAATTCTTTAAAATCAGTTTGGTGCATCTCAATAACTTTGAATTTCTTTTTCCCAGACAAACTACGGACAAACTGACACCAATCCCGTGGTACCATTATTCTGAATATTTCACTGTCTTCACTGCTACTGTTTGCACTTACTGAGGAGTGAAGTCTTTTTTTTCTCTCTTTCAATTCGTGCATGATCACTATCACACTCGAGTCGAGTATGGCCAGGCAGCAAAAACTTCTGATCGATGACCTGAATAGTTTTCTTCTTGGTCAGAGCATAAGAAAACATGGTGGCAATGTTGATGTTGCGGTTTTGCCCTCCGCAGGTGTCTGAGTATGTGGTCACATACTCTATATTATCAAGAAGATCCATAATCTTTTTGAAAACACAAGAGGCGATGTCATCAGACCCTCTGCCAGCATCAATTTCACTCCACATACAACAATAGGAAGAATCCTGATCATTTGAACAATTTCTTATCGTGAGGTTGTACATGGACAGAAACCTCTTGTAATAAGCAATATTTGATGATAAGTAAGGTACAGGAAGAACCTGTTGAAGATCGAAATTCAAAACAGTTCTATTGTCAAAGTATTTAGCAAGATTTTTGTCGAGACTTTTCATGTCATAACCCCCTTGTGCCTCCTTGACGTGAGTGTCGTGCATATCAGAAACAATTTGGCGATCAGACTTGTTGGTGGCCTGTCTTTTCTTTAAAATAAACTCATCACATTTGTTACATGTGTCAATAAATGGCTCTTTGAATTTATATCCTTTACTATTGAATTGTTTTCTGAAAACATCATAGCAAGCTGATTTTGTATGGCCATTTTCATGCCTGTATTCACAGTACTCCTTGTACATTATCTTTATATTTAAATTACTTGGCAGAAACACTTTTTTACAGGAGCTATCTCGCCTAGCATAGTGGCTCTCATGCCTAGGATATCTATCTATGAATTCATTAATTTCTTCAATTTCATGGGGTAAAGTTTTGGATGTTTGTGGATGCTTACCTCGCATATCTCCTTGAATAATTCCAGATGAAGAGGCCTTAACATTTTGAACTATAATGTCCACCTTGCCTCTACTTAAGCCAAAAACACCTGTGAACATAGTTTTACACACTTCATATTCAGTTCCATCAAAGAAAACGAAGTAAGATACAGTTACTAATCGATCATGGGTAACTTTGGTTTCACTATCTTTCCTTTTCCTACTCACTGATGGAGTAGAAATTTTGATTCTGTCAGCTAATGCTTGGTCTCTAGCACAAACTTGTATGGTATAAAAGTCATTAAATATTTTTCTTTGGTTTTCTGGATTTATCTTCTCATCACACTTTTTTTTGTTGCAGCACTTTTGGGTCAACCGGGGCTAATATGAACAAAAAAAGTAAACTTTTGACATTAACTCAAAAATGGTAAATGACAGAAGAAAAGAAAAAATAGTAGTGTATACAGCTCTTTTAGCTGAATCTATGTATTTACTAACAAAAACCATAAATGTAACCATTATTTAAAAAAAATTAAAAACCACTGTTCACATTAGCCCCGCTAAAAGGGGCTAATGTGAACAGCCCATGGGGCTAATGTGAACAGCCCATGGGGCTAATGTGATCACTCTTAATAACTCTGTTATTTACAACACTAGGCATATGTGGGGGCTGTTGTGAACAAGCCTAGGGTCTAGTCTACCAGTTGCAATAAGTCTCAATATTTTATCTTAAATAGTTTTTGAGATATGAAGGTATCTTTGGAGAGCCACGGGTCGCCCTACGGTAACCCTTTTTTTTAAACCATTTATAAATATTATACAGGGCTAATAATAAGATATAAACAAGAAAAAAATTATCTGTCAACATACCTGAGTATTTATTAAAAATTTCTTCCACATACAAATTGTTTAAAGCACTAAAAAAAAACAATAATTTAAGACAATGCAAATTGTTCGTTTAGGCAAATGACAGTTTATTGCACTTTTAGGCCTATTAGGTAAATATAAAAATGTGGGCTAGGCCTATTCAACACCTTAACTGTTGTCTTTGTAAAATTAAAACTGTTTTATCACTGTAAGGCCTTCAAAGAAGTTTATTGAGGAACTTACGCCTCAAAAACTTCTACAATTTTGTCGAAGACATACTTATGTCTATCACTGGTTCCACATACATTAGGGGCTGGAAGTTTCCCCAAAATGTCAGTGGTAGAAACAATAAATATATCATCTTCTTTTTTCAGGAATGATTTTTTTTCCTCATCACAGGATTTAAATCCCATCACTTCGATCTCCCCGTCAGCCAGTGTTTTAACACTGTAGCGACATAGCGGAAGGTGGTACTTTGGCGGCTTCCACCTTTGCATTTTACTAAAATGAAGTCACCAACCTTTAGATTTTCTGGGCTGTCTAGATCTTGATAATCTAATTCTGAGGGTTGAATTATGTCGTTCAAATCTGCTACTCCTAGACTGTCCTCACTGTCGCTGCTCTCAATGCGGAATTTAGGCCTAATTCTTTTGTATTCTTTAACAAATTTTAACCCTTTGCATCTAGGTTTAGTAGGCCTATTTTCTTGTGCTGCTTTCTTCCGCTTTAGGTCAACGTTTTTAGGCCCAGTTCCTTTTGGTTTGTTGTTTTTTGCATCATTTTTAATCTGCTCGGTGGTAATTTTAATCCATTCTTCACTCGTGATTACCTTTGCTCGAGTATCAACTTTTCGACGTTGTTTCTTTGGTGCTTCAGTTCTGTTTATTTTCTGTAGCAGTAAGCTCTCAAAGGATCCTGGGTTTACTGTAGCAGCAATAGGTGTTGAAGGACTACCAGTAGAACGTTCAGGTTCATTTCTAGGACTGTTTGTGATAGGCCTATCTTGAGGAGGTCCTATAGGTAAAGTATGCAGTCGTGCTGTGGCAGATGTACATGGCATGTTCACATCTAGTCCTACAGAAATCTCATTATTTTCGGGCTCTGTTGCTTCAGAAAGTAGGCCTCTAATGCTTAAATCTTCTAACTCTTCATTAGAAAAGAGGTCTAGGCCTAGGCCAATAAGTGCATTAATAACAAAATGGCAGCTAAAAATGATTGAGACAATGGTTATTTAAAGTAATTTTGAACTGCCATTTTGTTATTTATTGTCCGATTTCTATTTTCTTTATGTTAATTGTTATGTTTCGTCAAGACCTACAAAATGATACCAAACTCGACTATACTTGCTATTTGAACATTTTGAGCTACCCCCTACCCCCGATACCCCTAAGGGCAAAATTTTCAAAACTGACCATAATTATTGTAGCCCTTTATATCCAAACAAGTTGCCGCAAACCGATTTCAAATATCTCAAATAGTCAAAAAGTTAAAGAGGGTGCAAGTTAATTTTTTGCCACCCTCATGGTTATTTCGATTTGAAACGTTTGTGGGCGCCATTTTGTTATTAGTGGACCGATTTTGGTTTTCTTTATGTCAATGTTTATGTTTCGTCAAGACCTGTAAAATGATACCAAACTCGACTATACTTGTCATTTAAAAATTTTGAGCTACCCCCTACCCCCACTACCCCTAAGGGCAAAATTTTCAAAATTGACCATAATTATTGTAACCTCTCATATCTAAGAAGGTTGCCGCAAACCGATTTTAAATATCTCAAATGGTTTAAAAGTAAAGGGGGGGGGTGCAAGTTACAGCCACCCTGTATATTGATATGTTATATTATTATTTAAATATGAAAGAAATTGAATTTAATGAATTTTATGGATTTACTCACTCATCAATTAGATCAGTAGCCCATACTGATTGTGATATGGAACTTTCTTCATTTTCAATGCCCTTTGATGGTGGAATTTGGATTTTAGAGGGTGGAATTTGTGCTATAGGTGTATCAGTGTAAAAAAAAATGTCTGACGAGTCACAATACTGAATAGATTTCAATTAGGCAAGACCAAGTGAGGTTCCTAATGCAACTTTAGACAAATATAAAATATTTAAAATTAAAAACTTTGGGAGTTTTTTTTAAGGTTTTTGCTAGCAAATATGGTGTTGCATCATCGTGTAAACAAGTCCTGCCAGTCACTGGAGTAGCCAGTTAGCCAAGAACCAGCAGCAAAGATAAGATATGAAAGAAATTTTATAACGTCTCTGATCATCTTCTTTTACAGATCAGCAGCTGAAAGTCATTTTTAGACTTTAGTGCAGGAAAAAAGTGTAAAATTTAGCCTAATTGTGGAATTTTAATTTATCAGGCTGAAAATTGGTAGAGATGTCGTACATACAGCTGGGAACATCATACTAAAATTCCCAAAAAATCCCACTTGGGCAACATGCCGCCATCTTGGGAAATGGCCGCCATAATGGATTTCCCCCCTTGTGTCACATATTCAAGCATAAAAGCACTCCTAATTGTGATATAAACGTGCAGTTTCTTCAAAATGATTTGACGGGATGTAATTCAAGTAAAGGGTGGCGCCGAGAAACGGGAAATGTTGAAATAAACATAACAAACCAAGAAAATTGTACAAAAAATATTTTAATGCTGAAAGTGTGTTGGTCAAGAGTGGAAAAATACATGGGAAATGTTGGAAATAAGAATAAAGCTAAAAATCACATCAGTTAAGTGCTGTCCATTGCGCCGATTACATTCGTTCAATCGATTTTGAAGACTTAGCATTGTGCGACGCAATGTGTCCTCTAGGATGTTGGCGACGTTTTCTTCGATCTGAGTCTTGAGCTCAATAAGACTTCTTGGCCTAGTCTGGTACACAACGCTCTTCAGATGTCCCCATAGAAAGAAGTCGCATACTGAGAGGTCTGGGGACCTTGGGGGCCAAGCAACGTTAGCGTTCCTTGAAATTATTCGCTCCCCAAACAAACGTCTCCATGCAGCCATTGACAGATTGACAGTGTGTGAGGTGGCTCCGTCATGTTGAAACCAGGTTTGCTGAATTTCAATATCTGGAAACACATGAAGCCGTGGAGCAAAAAATGTCTCCAGCATATGAATGTAACGTTGAGATGTTACAGTTACAGTTGAACCATTTTCATCCTCAAAAAGTAAGGTCCAATCACACCACGACAAGACACTGCACACCTTACAGTAACTTTGGGACTGTGTAACGGACGTTGATGAAGTTCAGCGGGATTTTACTGAGCCCAGTAACGCATGTTCGCTTATTGACATGTCCATTTAAATGGAAGTGGGCCTCTGATCTTCTCCTCAGTGACTGCAGCTCTTCCCCGGTTTATAATCTTCATGTCACTAAGTCAATTGTGGGTGGCGCTTTAAAAACCCCCTTAGCCACGACATCCCAGTTTATTGTTGACAAAAGGCGTTTGTCGCTGATCTTCAGAAACACTATTCTTTACTGTTTCAATTAGAGTTCTTTTTTGAAGAGGAAATCCTTTCTTGGCTTTAGCAACTATATACTTTGCCAATAAGGTTTCCTCTTCATCTGACAGCACTGGTTTTGGCCCCATCCTGCGCCCTTATATTGTAGGGTTGAGAAGGGTGCTTCAAAACGCCTGGCAGCTTCTCTAATTGAGATTCCTTTACGAACCGCTTGTAGCGCACCAGTCATGGCCTCCTCAGAGTAGAGAAATTTCGGTTTCTTTTGTGGTCGGACGGCTGTTGGGGTGCCTCCTCCTTCTCCTTTACGTTTCTTTGTGCGACCTCTATTCATTCTGAAAGTGAATATTTTTTATTAGAAACCAGCAACAAGCAATTTTGAGTGATCAATTACTTGTACTTAAAAAACAAGTGATTGGTCAAGCCGATAAATTACTTCAACATAAGGAAAGTGTATGATTGGTCAATTTGATCAATTACTGGTTTGAAGCACATGGTAAATTTTAGTAATTGATCTTTCTTAATATATACCTTAATGATTGATCTTCCCAGTGATATCATCTTAAAGATGGTTAAATGCAGATTATTTTAAGTATAAATAATGTATATTAACTTTACTTCTAACCAGAACATTTTTGAAAAAAAACACTTACCTGGCATGTGCAGAGTTCCTTATTAGGCAGTCTTCAGAAAAAGGAGGGAAACTAAAAAAAATTTCACAGGTCATCTGATGTGTTTTTTTTTACCACATCAACTCACAAAACATCAGGTATACCAACATAGAACATAATTATACGAAAAAATCCCACCAAAACAACAATTACCCTGGTTTTCCCCTAAATAAGTTGGCATTGATCAATTACTGGCACCTGATCAATTACTGGTCACTCCATCCTAGCTTATCAATTGATCAATCTTGTCGTCTCCACCCATGATTGAATTATATAGGTGAATGACCTACGGCAATCCAACTTGCACATATTTCTTTTGTATCTTATCCCATCTTCGCACAAAAACTGGGTTTCCTGATGTTATGAAGTTCGACGCCACATTTACTAATTTGTTGTCAAACCAGCTTATAAGGGCTACTTTATTGTCAGCTGACTTAATTTCATCAGAGGCTCCCCTTTCAATTTCTCAAAGTTCGTCTAATGATCGTAGAGGTGGTCTTGTGTCAATCTTCTTTTTCTTGTTAACGGTTCCAAATCGAGGCAACTGAGCAGAACCTGCAGCTCGTACGTTCAGATCATGCAAAGCTTCAAGCAAGTTATATGAGTTGAAAAAATTGTAAAAAAAATAATGGGGCTCAGCTAAGATATTGTTCATTGTCAACTACATGACAACAGCAGGTAACTGCCCAAATCTTTCTGACGGAAGACGACAAAATTCTGTAGTAGCTCCTTGATAGAGTAGGAAATCATAAAGAAGGCCAGACTGGCCACAAAGGCAATAAAGTTTAATTCCGTAGGGTGTTGGCTTTCCTTTGATGTACTGTTTCATGCTGAGTTTACCCTTGAATGGCACAGCTTGTTCATCCACAGCAACACATTCCTCTACATGGAGCTGTTCCTCACCGCATCATAAATTGGTCTAACCTTAATAAATTTGTTAATTGATCGTATTGAAAAAATCTGTTCCTACTCATATTTGAGAACATAGGAATTCTGAAACTCTCCTCCCAGCACATACGCACTCTTGGAAACTTTATGGTTCCCATTACCATCTGTATTCCAATAAAAAGTCTTGGTTTCTGTGACTGTCAGAGGGGTAAATGTATGACTTTTTTGTAAGGCATACCTATTGGTCATGTCTGTCATCAGTTCAAACAAATCAGGTGTAATATACCTCATGAAATAATTTATTGGGTCATTAACTGGAGTCGGCGTTGTTATGTTCTCAACTGTTATGTTTTCAAATAGTGGTTCGGGAAAAGGTTGTTGTTCCCAGAGTATATTTTCTTTCCGAGTTAATTTTATTTCACTTACAGGATTGGGATACACGGCCGGTGTTGCTTTCTATAGGCCTAAGCCTATTTGAGTTGTTGTCAGTGATCCCGCTTATACTAGGTACAGGCTCATTGCAATATCCTGCTCCTCCATAAGAATAACATTTGAATTTTAAATTTAATACTAACTTTTATTATTTATCTCAATAACCGTTACAGATAGAGCAAACCTCGTTTATAAAAACGATGTATTTTTAGACGTTTTTTAACTTAAGTAGTGACAAAAATTCTCTAATACGAATAGTTTGTGAAATATTGTCAAAAAAGTTAAAATTGGCCGCCATTTTCCAAGACGGCGGCTGAAGCACAGCCGGGATTTATTGGGCTTTTGCCATTGTATTTATTTAGGCTTACTAAACAACTCCGCAAAGTTTCCACTTAGTCCGAATTTGTCAGGTCGATTTTCCTTATATTCTTCCACTATTACTCTAGCATTGTTAAATCATTATTAAGATTTGTTTTGTTTTAGGCGTGATTAAATTAGGGACCCCTATCAAAGTCTCCGGTTTGTCTCTGTATCCTTCAATTTATATGTATATGCAGGGTGTTTCCAAATTGTCTAGATATATTTTGTGGATTTGTTCCTTGGGCTAAAAGAATTATAAAATGCCATATAAGTATGAGTCAAAAATGCCTAGATTTCTGTTTGTCGGTCTGTTTGTTATTTTTAAGAAATATTTTATTAAATCTTGGAGCATTTTTCAAGGTGAAAATTTCAAAATTTGTCTAAATGTGTATTTTAGTAGGTAAAAAAAGCGTACAAAGTTTCGTTCCATTATCTCAAGCCATTTAAATATGGCGGCCATTTAAAATCTTAAGGCCAAATTTCATGAAAACCGTAAATATTAAGAAAATTGTTTTTCAGATAAAAAAGATAGAATATATAAATTCAAATCAAATGAGACCTTGTTTGTTAAAATCGGATTCTTTTGGATCCATTCTTTTGTCAAATATGAAAATTAGTAAATTCTATTAAACACGAACTTTAAACAAAACTACTCAGTATAATTCAGTAATTATGATAATCAATAAAATACCATGTAAGGTAAATAAATTCAACTATTACGAGAGTTTAATCTAATGGCAACAGATAGTGCCGCCGTTCCCAAACCTTAGCCCTTTAACTGTACTTAAGTGAGGCGCGCTCATATATCTCGAGCATGTGACTTTTTCCGACTCTGATAACAGTTGGTATGTAATGGTGTCTTTTTGGGCATTGTGGTCTTTCCTCACATCTTTCAATCTGATTCTTTGTACATCACCAACTCTCTTTCTATTGAAAATAAGAAATTTGGACATAAGGGCTTTGTTTTGGGGTTTTCCATGCTGGATAACTAAATCCTTTTTTCAGTTCGTCATAGCATTATCGGCTGTTTCTTTAACGAATGTGTTGATTTTGATCAAATCCTCGGTCAAAGGGCAACGTCTTTGGTTTGTTCCATTTACTTTCATCCAAGTGTTTCCTGGCATGCTTGGAAATGAGGGCGTTGTAGTCTTCTTTTACGAGCTCGATCCATCTTCTCACGTCTTTTACTTCTTTGGTTTTGTTGTTGTCCAACAATGAAGCAATGAGTCTCCTCACAAAGTGCTGGAGGATTATTCCCATTTCATTTGTCATTGCTGGGTATTGGAGTTTTCCGTCTTTGAATCCAGTGACATCACCTGGAAAAGCGTGGACTTTTTTGTGGTAGAAAAGATTTTATTGAGGTTAACAATCGATTTTCCTCATCTCGATTAATACTATATATGGGTATTTTTCCATAAAACCCCATAAAGAACGGAAAATCAATTTTCTCAAAAATGGCCTGATCGATTTTTATATGGGTTTCCTAATGCAATGAAGTTCGACGCCACATTTACTAATTTGTTAACCTCAAACGTTAACATCCGTCTAGCCAGTCAAGTTATCGAGTTATGACTGTGAAAAGAAAGCTGTTTGCGTATTAAAATATAGATTAAGTTGCTCTACATGTTTCATCTGTTGGAGTTTCACAATGAAACTCCATTTTTCTGGGCCTTCAATCACCTGTTTTTCAATAAAGCATTTCTGACTAACTTGAGCATATGACAAGGATCTAGTACAGCAAACACAGTAGGTTGTTAGTACTAAATTACATCCTAAACCATTCCACGCCTACATATTTTCAGGTGTACGGCAATGTGACAGATTTTACTTTGACACTCACAACTTGTAACTTAACAAAACAATGTCTTACAATTTCAGCCAATATACATGAACTCACTGAACCAATGACTAAAAATTAAGCTACAGGACATCTACATTTCTTACAATGACTAACAATCTGCATCACAAGGGCTTTTTCAACCAGTTCATTACTATCAGCCGTGGCTATTAATATCTAATTAATATTTACAATGAAATATTGTTGGCTCGTGTACAAGATTTGTTGTCTTCATTTTGCCATCAAGTCGAATACAACTGAACATTCTTCTATCTTGGAAAAAGCTGATTTTTCCTCATTCCAGAAAACCAGGTTGACAATTAACATTGGAAATCCAGGATTTTAATCGGTTAGCGTGAGGAAGAGGACATTTTTTCCGCAAAAACTTGTAGGCTTGAGTAAAATAGAAGTGAATAGTGAGGGATAAAACGGAAATTACTAGTGAGGACATTTTCAAGGTTGGAGCTGATCTTAATTTAACTTTTGAGCTCATATATACTCCGAGCTGGTTTTCTTGTCTCGTCACTGTATTTTATTCTGCAGCCGTTTTACCTTTTTTTTCTCAGTTGTTCTTTAGTTGGTGTGGAAATAGATTAACCAGTCTTGAGTAGCCTTACTGTGAGGAAATGTCTGAGTTTGGCTTGGTTTGGATTTTGGCCTCTTGGCCAGCTGGCATATTTACATAAATGGGAGTCTTGATGTCTATTGGTTCATCAGCTGTAGCCTGAAACAAATCAAATAAGAATAGCTATGAATAAAATAATGCCTCTGAACAATGTTTGCATTTGCTTACACCTACCAAAAATACAGCTTCGTATTTGCTTTAATCCATAGGCTTTTAACATACATTGAAAATATAAATAATAGTGCGTTTTGAATAGGGTAAACCATACAGTAGTTGGCACCTTGAGCCGCTAAATTCATGGGTTTTGACAGTTCTATGTATATAAGGTTAAAAAATAAGTTATGAAGGCCAATTATGACTTATATAAATGAAACAGACTTTAAGGATCTTTAGAAAACAATTAAATGTCAAAATGTAAAAAAGTGTCTTTATATATAAAAAAAAAAACAATACAATTACAACTTTACAGTTGTTGTACCACTTTTTGTAATAATTGGCATGGTCTAGCATAGTTGTTGGCACCCCATGTCAATAACTAAAAATGACTAGGCCTTAATAATCATTATATATAAGTTGACTTACATTTTTGCTATTTTTAGTTTACATATCATAGATTTAAAAATCAGTATAATTTATAATAGAATTATTAAATTCAAGACAGGGTGCGCTTACGAAGACGGGGTCAGATTCATCGACTTCATAGTCTTTTGGTTAACACTTTTTATGGTATATTTTGTCACACAGATCACATTCCAAAGATTCCTCTTTATTGTTTAAACCACATGTGTAACATAAGCCAATAACCTTTACTTCATTTTCTCCACTTTTTAATAAACCATTTAAATTGTCGACACTGTCTTTAATGTCCACTTTTTGTCCAATTTTTTCTTTCAAAATTCTATTTGACTTAATAATAAGCCAATTGTTTTATCGGGTTCGCTGAGTTTTATCTGAGTTGTCTTGGCAGAGTCTTTTGATGTTACACTTTTTTTTTCGACTCTTCCCTCAAGTTGCTTTTGCTTTTTTCTCTTCGATTTATTCTCCTCCCGCTGTTTTTTCCTTTCGACCTTTTTCTTCTCCTCTTCAGTCTTCTTTTTTTATTTTTTTTCTCAAATAGTGATTTCCACTTCTTCGATGTAACTACGAAAGGGACTCGTTCAGTATCTCTCTTCCCTTTTCTTTTCGGCGTTTCTGGCCATAGAAGGACCTCTGCCAACGAAGATTGCGATGAATTACAATTTTCAAGACAGAGGGGATTTTCATCAGATTGTGAAGGTGAATAAGAATGATTTTTATTTGTTTTTGTTGATGCTGAATAACAGTGGTCTTCTCGAACATGATTTTCAGAATCAATTGCTCTTACTTGTAAACTTTCCTTTTCCTTGTTTTGGCCTTCTTGAATTGATGATGGAAGCGAAAGTTGAATACTTTCAGATGGTTCATGAAAAAAACATCAGTCTTATCACTACCTTTAGTGGCCTTTTCCAGCTATATATATTACGCATTATGGAAGCCATGAATAGGTAACCCAATGTTTTAGTTCAACATGCATTTATCCTAGACATGAGCCAATCTAATGTAAACTTATTTTCACCTCATTATCATCAGGAGTTTTGAATACGAGGAGGCTTCTTTGCTTCTGAAATATTAAAAGAGCATATAGTTGGTACAGCATCTTACTTGAGTAATGTTACAAGAGTTCGAGCTCTCTTTTGAAAGGCATCTTTAGTAAAATGCTTACCACAGAGTGTGTTGTGAACAGTTTAGGCCTATTTCCAATTTTTCCTTCGCACAGCATTTACCCAAATGTTCAACTACTTGGGATGTGAACTAGACAATCTAAGTAAAAGGCCTTAAGAAAATGGAAACATTTTGTAATTAACATGGCCTAAAAGGCAAATCGTACTTTTCCATGGCCTTATCAGAGAAGTTAAGTAATTTAATTTTCATTCGCAATTATAATTCATAGCCATGCAGATCAAACCAAGTATGTAGTAGGCTAAGCCTATCCCTTCTAAAGCGCTTGAAGAACTAATCTTAATATAGTAAAATTACAAGATGATAGTTATAATGCTTGGCCCTTATTTAATGTACTGTCAGGCCATATCCAGTTAAGGCTCTAAATTGAAGAGGCATTGCAAACAGCAGGAAGGCTGACCCGAGGCCTAAAGTGCCGGGAGCCCTAACTAAAGAATCAAGAACTTATTTGACCATTCAACAATTACATGCTATCAGTCTCGTCATAAGAAAAATTACAAAATTTTGTTAAATTGCATTTAAATAACATGTAACCTACGACAACAAATAAATAAATAACATCTGCATCATGCATCACATGCACATGCATAAATTACTAGGTACATTTACATAAACTAGGCTACACAGTCAGCAATGGCCTACATTGATGGACAGTCCAGATTAAAAAATACAAAAGTGTTATAAATAGGGCTGTTGACCAAAAAGAGTTTAATCCTGTCTTTAAACTTGTTTAATGGCAGGTCTTTGATTGCAGTAGGAATAACATTGTACAGCTTAAGTCCAGTAACCTCAAAACTTTTTAAGGTCCTGGAATAGTTATTGTACATAAATATGATTATTTTGCTTAGTAGAGTAATTGTGTAGTTTTCACATAACAATAAATTGTGTACATTCTTTTTCACATAAATTAAGCAGTCCAAATCATAAATAGCTGGAAGTGTGAGTCGTTTTAGCCTAACAAACAAACGCTTGCAGTGAGCTCTAGGCCTACTTCCACGCATTATACTGTACGTACAGCTCTCTTTAGCAGGATTAGTAATTTAACAACAGAGGAGTGGTTACCCCAGAGAATAATGCCATAGGATAGATGACAAAAAAAAAATCAGTGCATTGTTAAATATGTGTGCATGGTAAGCAGTTACAAGTGCATCAATAGAAACATCATACTCAAAACTCTAAGCAGAAAAATACCTCTATATATCCTGTTTACAACAGTGTCAATGTGAGTTTCCCATCCCAACCCAGGCTAAATACGAATTCACAAAAAATTAACAGGGTTTGCTTTACCAGCATTGAGACGGCTAGAAGTAAAAATAAATTAAGAGTCTTTTGATCATTGAGACAGAGACTATTTGCACAACACCAGTCGTATATGGTATTAGAGGTGTTATCTAGCCTACTTCTCAAGGATTCAGCACTTTTATCAATATCAGAGAAGGCCAAATCATCTGCAAATAAATAAGGATGTACGAACCCATCATGAACCTGAGTGGGAAGGTCGTTGATATAAATAATAAAAAAATACGGGCCCAAAACAGACACTTTAAGGAAAGCTCAGCTACAGACCAACAACCGTTACAGTTCTGTATTCCGGTTTGGCTGGGGATAAAACATGTGTTCCGTTGTGGGCAGCAGAACGTCGTCATCTCGATGAAGAACTGTGGAGGGGTCTTCTCGCGAGGCGAACCCGATGCTAGTTGTGGGGTTCCGCAGTCGCTTGTGGCTTTGAGAAAGACCGTTCGGCGGGTCGGGAGGCTTCTTCGCAGAGGGGGTGGCGGCCGTTGGCTGGGCCGCAGGTCGCTTCGCCGAAGCTGTTCCAATGGTCCTCTTCCCCATGGTCCGGAAGATGTCGTCCATATTACTCAAGAGCTCCGCGATGTTGTCACTTCGGAAGTTGGCAGTCGAATGATATACAGTGTGTAAATTAAGTATGGAAACAAATCTGTATTTTTTAAACCAAAATAGATAGAAATATTGGGTTTGTGGCATTGACTGTTAACCAAGGTTCCTCTATTTTTTGCATCAGAAAAATTTTTTCACCCCCTCAGGGGGGGTAGGGGTAGGGGGTAACTTACTTTTTTTAAATAGCAACCCCTATTGAGTGACCTCTCATTTTGAAGGGTTTGTCAAAAGAAATACAATGCCGTAAACCCGAGGTCGATATCTTACCCCTAACCAGAATGGCGGCCATTTTAAATTTCGAGATGGGCAAACGAAATCCAGTGTGGATACCCATAATTTACCTTTTAAATGGGTTACATTGGGTAAGCCGAACTCCAGATACCATTATTAGATTGAAAAGTGGATGTTTTTATCGTATTCAAAATTTTGCCCCAGCCCCCAAAATAGGGGATTTTGGGGGCAGCCCCAAATGTTTAAACGCAAACCCCTATTGAGTGACCCCTCGTTTTGAAGGGTTTGTCAAGACAAAAGCAGTGGCACAAATCTTAGGTCGATATGTCATCCCTAGACGAAATGGCAGGCATTCAAAAACTTGATTGGGTAAAAAAGCGCCCATTTCACCAATTAAAAATGTTGAATGCCTGTTATAGTAGCCCCTATTGAGAGATCAGTCATTTTATAGCTTTTGTACCGCTAAACCTGTCACAAACGAATTGTTTGAAGTACAGATAAGACAGGAAATAAATAATCTAGAGCACAAATAATACACATCATAAATAATAACACATAATAAAACTAATTTAATACTGTAAAACACACACACAGACAAAAGGTATTACTATTAAAGTAATGTTTGCTGCTATTACCTGAATAATTCATAGATGTTGGAATTGATGGCCAAGAGCAACTTGACAAAGTCCTAAGCGATTGTAAAATTCGTTTAATACTCTGCCAATTGTTTGCTGATCAATTGCCCGTGCTTCCGCCAGAATCCTTTCTGAAAGCTCTTGTAAGTTTTCTGGTCGATTTACATACACTTTACTCTTAAGATATCCCCATAAAAAATAATCCAAAGGGGACAAATCGGGAGATCTTGCAGGCCATTCTATGGAACCCCTTCTACCTATCCACTGATCTGGAAAAGTCTGGTCCAAATAGTCCCTTACATTTACAGCGAAGTGGGGTGGAGCGCCATCTTGCTGAAACCAAATACTTTCATCCACGGCATGCTCTTCATCCTCATGAGGAAACTCTCTTGAAATAGCGGGTACAATAGACTCGCGCAACAGGTCCAGATAACGATCACCATTTAAATTACCTTCAATTATAAAAGGTCCAATTACCCTAAATCCAACTATTCCTGCCCAAACGTTAATCTTCTGAGGGTTTTGTGTATGGCATTCTTGAGCCCAATGTGGATTTTCATCAGACCAGTACCTCGAGTTTTGTCTATTGACGTGTCCATTGAGGCTGAATGAGGCTTCATCAGAAAATACTATTTTTGTTTTAAATAACGGATCTTGGATACACCGCTGCATCATTTCTTCACAAAATTGAATTCGACGATCAAAATCATCCTCGTTCAATTCATGAATTAGCTGTACCTTATAAGGATGAAATTTTTCGGCTTTCAGAGCTTTATGAACCGAAGTGTGACTTAAACCTAGATTACTACCGAGCTGACGAGTAGATGTAATGGGATTTTCTTGAATACTCAAAAGCACATTCAGTGTCATGTCTTCTGTTACAACTGATTTACGTCGACCAGTTTTAGCTTTATTTGCTACATCCCCTGTTTCCAAGAACTTAGTACAGATCTTACTTACCGTAGATCGGTTTATTTGATGATCTGGGTACAGTTCATTAAATAACTCACAAGTTTCTTGATATGTACGTGACCTATCCCCATACCCAACAATGCGGAGAATGTCAATTTTTTGCTGTGTACTTAAAAGAACCATTGTTAAACAAAACTACAGAAGCACTTGAATACACCTCTCTCTACAAAATTAACTAAACCAGAATGAGTAGATGAAACATTATCGAAAGAATATCCTTTAGAAACCCAAACAGCTACTGATAAGAAAGGGTAAATGGGAAATCCCAAGTTAGAAACCGTTTTTAAACTACGTTGTGCATCTGCATTTCGAAGGAGCTGAGATAACCAAAGCTACTTAAATTATTTCTAAAATTTCAATTTACTATTTCATAATTTCCTCTCTTACTTAATTACTATAATAATTTTTATAAAATGTCTTTTTATAATTTGATTACATAATTATAAACATAATTAATTGACATTTGGTTCTTGACCACCATTTATTTTAGGATAAACGGATTTTTTATCATTCTGCACGGGGCTGGGGCAAAATTTTGAATACGATAAAAACATCCACTTTTCAATCTAATAATGGTATCTGGAGTTCGGCTTACCCAATGTAACCCATTTAAAAGGTAAATTATGGGTATCCACACTGGATTTCGTTTGCCCATCTCGAAATTTAAAATGGCCGCCATTCTGGTTAGGGGTAAGATATCGACCTCAGGTTTACGGCATTGTATTTCTTTTGACAAACCCTTCAAAATGAGAGGTCATTCAATAGGGGTTGCTATTTAAAAAAAGTAAGTTACCCCCTACCCCCCCTGGGGGGTGAAAAATTTTTTCTGATGCAAAAAATTCCGGAACCTTGGTTAACAGTCAATGCCACAAACCAAATATTTCTATCTATTTTGGTTTAAAAAATACAGATTTGTTTCCATACTTAATTTACACACTGTATAGCTGATTAGTTATATACCGGTAGCTCTCCAGCTAAATAGTGTAAACCCGGCTGAAGGCAACATACGGAAGTATACGAAAATTTTGTCCGCCTGCCTCAATAGATACCGAAAATCTGGTTATATTCTCCAGCTACCTCTCTGTCAACGAAGTAATCGTTCACCCATTCTTCCCTAAATGATTCGCTATCCACTACTAAGAACTTCATTACACTACTTTCCATCTCAAAAGGTATCTCATCATGACTCAATCTTTAGCTTCAGCCACTGACTAGTAGCAATACGTGAGTACGTGCAAGTAATGTGAGCTCGCGTCACTTAATGTACGTACGAGCGTGCAATGTTATAAGCAGGCACGGACTCACTCTCAATGCATGCTCACACAAAACACTGTGCCAAATATAGCTTTACGTTAAATTATCACACAACTTCCCTTAAAAGTATATTTAGTTAAAATCTGGTTTAAATACGTATAGTTTATTCGTCATATTAGTTTTATAATTCATTACAAACAGTAAATAATTGCTAACGATTATGATGGGATTTGAATGCTATGTAAACAATAAGTCGTGAAGTAAGCCGTATCAATGAATTGCATATATCGGCTTAATTTAAAACCCAACACCATCAAAAGTGGATAGACTTTTCATTCTGAACTTAAAAGTTAATACATACATCATCCAGCAAAGATGAGAGAGAAAGTTTGCAACATGTCTTCCTTTGTGATGAATGGTTTGTTGTTTGTTCTGATCACAGTTTCGACCTTGTTCGAGCACCCAGAGGTACTTTATCACGAAACTATTTGAAGTACATCGTTGTATGAGATTGTCTCATGTTATTTAGAACACTGCAATTAGCGAATTTACCTTAAAATAATAGCTTATCGCTAGAGATGAGAGAGGAAATAATAAAATTGTCTATTAATCCTAATATTTCTTAATTATTAAAATGAACAATAGTGGACGTTTGTGGAGGAACCCATTATAATTACCCTTATATTTTAGTATCACATTTGACAATTATACTCCGAATCTAGAGAACAAGATCATATCATATTGATTGTTGCATGGAATATGTTGAAAGAAAAAACTACTTTAATGATAAATACATACTTTTCTGAGTGTCCAAATACTTAGATTAGGATATTATATCAATCCATACAATAACAATGATAGTATGAATATTGAATACTAGCATTGACTCAATAGTTTCATAGGACTGTTTAAGCAAGACATGCCGCATTTCATATGAAGTAAAATTCACAATCATTGGACGATATTCGTTGGATTTTTTTATTACGGTTAGTTCTAATAAGGGATTTGTATTATCCTAAATTTGTATAAAAGGTTTTATCAAACCTGTTGAACTATGGTTAACACGTTACTACAATTGTGCAAATTAGGACTGTTAATAGCAAGAATCAACCAGTATTGATTCTTAGCTATGGGCGACCAATAATATTTCTGCGTTCGAAGTAAATATATATAAAGTTTAAAATATGACAAAATTGAATCCAACCATACTTGTTGTAAGCGAAATTTTTCTTTGATAACACCTATTTATAGTGTTCATATATAAAAGTTTCACATATTTTGGTCAGAATAAACTTGTGCTTTGAATCTATTGATTGAAACTTGGGACATTGTGACATGAATTGAGAGAAACATGTGGGACTGGTGTCATTGACTTTCTGTGCGTTTACATTTCATATCTACTGTACTTCACGTAGTTACTATATTGCCAAAATATTATTTTCGATAACTGAGGTTACCTCGTGTATTTTGCCTCTATTTATAACTAGCAGAGTACCCGTCCTTCGTACGGGGTTAGCACATAAGTAAGTTCTACCCAATGTTCTACCACTTCACCTACACATTAGAGAGAACTTAATTATTAAAAATTTGAAAAAAATATCACAAATTATTCATGAAATTAAAAACATAAACATGACTGTAAAAAATCTTACTTTGACAGTTCTTATTTTGTATCACATTTTTTTGTTGCTGCTTAGTTCAAATTAGCAGTTTTTATAAATAATGAAAAATAATAATAGGGCTGCACCCTGTTGGTATATCTTATAACTTTTTAATGCTTTTGCATATCATAGAACCAATGTTCTTAGTTGAAACAGCTGACTAAATTATTTAATTTCATTTAAATAGAATACTCCTAAGGTTAATATTGGGAACTACAGAGACTTTGGGGTGGAGCCCGAAAGTATTTTCGAGATAAGAATATGCCTATATGTTAATCGGGAACGTGAGCTATCATCATGCCAAATTTCAGCCCAATCTGTTCAGTAGTTAATGCGTGATCGAACTTCAAACAAACAAACACACAAACTTTCACATTTATAATATTAGTAAGATATAAAAAAATAATATAAGTGATTGACTTAACTCATTAATGGCCTAGTATGTCGTTTAAAAATTCAAATATATTTTATTCATGGGTTTACACAGTAGGATAGCATGATTTTAATATTTTCAACTTGACAGTTTTAGCATAAAATATTTGACCCCAATATAATATTGATATTAGTTGAATAATCAATGGTACTCATGAAATGCAAATGAGAAATAAAAAGAAATTTTTAGGTGCACTAGATAAGAATTTAACTTCCTGAGTTAAGAGCATAACTGCTCAATGATCCGAACACCATCGTCATGTCTGGGTCAGAGCCTACATTATCTTAAGTATTACTGCTTCTTTGCTCTTATTGCATAATTGTTATGAGTTTGTTAAGGTCAACTCGAATCTTTGCATACACTACTCGTTTGATAACTTTATTTTTAATAACCTCTTGATCGTTGTATATTAAAAAAAATATATATATATTTATATATATATGGTTCTGTTGCTTTTATGAATTAGTGCAACAGCTGTTAGGTAGGCCGGGATCGCGGCGTTGCGGTCTTTGAGATCGGCTTCAATACAAACTTACCATGGATGTTTCGAAAACTTTGTTGCAAGGCATAGGACTTCTGTCACGCCGCGGCCTTGTTTTATTCAGTGCGCCCTAATTCCGACAAATTACAGCGAGAAAACCAATTATGACATTACGATAGGTCTGATCTCTCTCCTCGTCATTCAAAATTTCTCTTCTCCCCTAAATAATCATATAAATATACCCTTTTAATTGTGTGTAGGTTTGGCTTACTTGCCCCTAATAGTGTTTGTGTTGCAAAATACCTCATTTAAAAAGCCCCAGGTGTAAAACTTGTAGCTACTAAAGTCTCATTAAACAATACAGAAACATTCTGATCGTCGTCGTTTCACTGTTAAAATTTTTGATAGTAACACTTACCGGTGATTGAATCATCAAAAGATATGATGAATGATCATATATGACACACCAGCGACAAAAAAGCCACTCGATCGTTCCCCTGTGCAGCACATTAAGCTGTCGCGTTGTGATTGAAATTTTTAATCAATCAACTCCAGTTAACTCAGGTGTCATTCATCACGAAGCCAAAGTCACTCATCAGCGAGAACAAACATGCGTTGCATACAAAATAAAACTTAGCAATGCTGTTTGTATCTGATTTAGCTTAAACCAATCACAAATAAATAATATGTAACTCTTAATGGATGATATTTGTTTTAAAAACATGAATATACTCGTATAAGGAAATAAACATGAATATACTCGTATAAGGAGATATGAACACCGAAATAATGTCGTTATTGAGCGGAGCGATGCGAAGCTCTTTGCGATCGGCTTCAATACAAACTTTCTAATACTATCACTCAATAATAGCTGACTGAACATATTTTAACCAAACTGACCACGGATGTTTCGAAAATTTTTGCATGGCTTAGGACGAAACAATTTCATTTTTTGATGATGCCTATACCATTTAAAAAGTAACTCAAAGTTTTTAAATTTTTAACATTAGTCTTAAGGGTAGACACGATGGTTACAAAATAACGACTTAAATGTAAACAAAACAAAGAATCATAGCGTGTTTAAAATCATTTTAATATACGACCTAAACACAGTACAAAGGATAAAAATTCGGATGATGACCACTGATCAAATAATATAGAGAAAGTATTACACACCAATTGGAAAACTACCACTGATCAAATAGGTTACAAATGTTATTTATGTATTATAAATTAGGTTATATTAAATAATATTTATCTTACTACCTGCTGTACCCGTGCTTCACATGGAAAGATAAACCAGGGATGAGAAACTTTGACCAATTAGTAAAAAAATCCATCAGTTCAAACTATCTTATAAAATAATGAAAGCATATCAAAATTGAATTGATTTAAATTTAATGTCATATAATGAAATAGGATACATTCGACAATCGAAAAACTATATAAAAATAGTACTAGTAGTACTAGTCATCTGATTATCTTACAACAAGTTTTTGAATACATACGTTGTATGATTATGTACCCATATTTTGTACGTTATAACAATGAATAAACCAATCAAACCTATAAATAATAGCATACATTTTGGTTCTCGTCTGAAACTTTATCTTGTAGTATCATATCAATGGAAAATGTCGATTGAAATTTGATTATGTGGAATAATGACTTTCCAGAGTGATTTTAAAACATTTAATATAAAAAAATTATTGATTGAGCACAATAAAGAAAAGAAATTAAAAAAAAACATTTGAAACCCTTAAACCAGTACCCAAAAGAGATTTAGTAATTATAAGTGCATCGCGTACTAAATGAATAACGTTGATCAAGCCATGAGCAGAAATAGGAAGACCAAGAAATGTTTACATCTGGCAATTTTTGAATGGTAGGTAATGATAAATACCTAATGACAAATAACAAATAATAAATAACGATGGGTAAATGACAAATAGAAATAAAACACTGGAACAGTCCTGATCTGGTAACCAACGTTGGCCGTTCGACCATTAGGGAGCATGGAAGAATTAATTTCTTGATGATCGCACTCTAGAACATGCAACATATAGCTGTCCATGAGAAAAACATCCTGATTTATTTAATCCAACGCCAGCTGTCGACAGTGTCTGACCCTGAGCTTTGTTGATGGTCATTGTAAAGCATACAGTGACGGGAAACTGTAGGCGCTCTAAATTCAAATGGATAGTTGCTGGGGATTAATTATATCCGGGGGATAAATACCACCTCCCCAGATCCACATCCTGTCAGGTTTCCTGCATCGATGACATATCTGTGCTGTCGAGTCCCATTACACAGCTTCTGTGGATGTTAATTACGCAATAGCATTCATTGTTGAAGCTCCAATATAAGTTATAACTCGCGAGCCGGCAATCCAGGGGCTGTGACATCGACCTGGCTGAGGACTGTGTTAACAGATGTATACGTCTGTTCTTTGCTAGTGAAAAGAGACTATTCCACCTTGATGTTAATATCCGATGGATGTAATAATTTCCTGTATTTTTGAAAGGCAAAGATTATAAAGGTTAGGATAATTTTGAAATGTTACATTTTCATCCACCTGTTGAGCAATCCTTAAGAAGTCGTAGTATCTTGTTCCATTCTGTCTCTCACATTATTTGGTTGAAAATAAACGTTTAGTTCATCTGGTAGGTGGACTTCCAAGTGCATTACAGAAGGGAATCTCTCATGAATAGGGAAGGACAACAACCTCCATACTGCCACAGACGAACAGATGTACCTACAACTCTGGTGTGTTTGAATTTCATCTGTGTCAACCATAGCAAATTTAGCTTGATCAGTGTCCTTATTGATGTATTTACAGATGTATTTGATCGTTTTTACACTGCTCAAACGTTAATGTGCGTTTCAAACATTCGAGACAATACAGGAGAGTACGGTACAAATCTATTATCTATTGCAATGTTTTCGTTCCCAACTTTATTAAGAACTTGTTGACCCCATCCTCTGGAGCGCGTCTTTTGTATGTGGGATATCCATTGGCTGCCATTGTTGTTTCCTTAATAAACGTCCTAGGATACCTTTTGCTGCAGTGGCGTTCTTTCATAAAGGGAGGTCTCCGTTGCCCTTACGTTAAAATCTCTTCACGGGCCGTGTAAGCATGTGAATATTTACTATGTCTAAAAGTATAGGTTCATCCTCAGGGTTTGGCAACTCTGCGGAAATGACTTGATCAACTCTGTTAGAAGTAATGGGCTCTTGTAACCGAATCAGAATATGTGCATGAGGAAGGCCACGTTTCTGCCATTCCACCGAGTGCATGTAGCTTCGTACTGAGCCATATAACTTACTTCTATTTAGAACAGTCATGAGGCATTGCAGTTTGAGGTGGAAAACCGGGAAACAATATCATATCGGTCCTGAGCAGTTTGCCGTTCTGTAATCACATTGGTTATTTCTAGCCACTTTAGGTTGGTTGTTATTGTAATGAATAAGTCAGGTCGCCCAATCTTCCGAACATAACAGAAAGCATCTTGAGTTCTTGAATGCATATTGGCCCTCCATTGAATGTAGAGGGTAAAATTACTTCTCGTCGCATTTGCTCTACGTTGTTATCTCGTCCAAGAGCATCTTGGATGTGTATGTAATTTTCTGCTCTTAACTATTTTTGATGGATTTGGACATACAGTAGCCTTTCACTCTCAACCTTTGCATACATGTCTACTATGTGCTTGTTTAAAAGCTGTTTAAAGTGGTGAATATGATTTGCGTCGTTTTCCCTTACCACTATGCGACACGCATAAGTCGAAACTATAACCATCCTCGCCTCTGCAAAACACAAGTGGGTACTGTAGGGCATCATATGAACGATGAGTTTCGTAGATTCGCTTCAAACCATCTTCTCCTGAGCTCAAGATGATCACTGGAGTCCCCGAACATCAACACAGCAACCTCACTGACCGTTGGCTTGTTATATCTGCCTGCGTGTTCTCCTGCAGGATATCTGTCAGCCCTAATAACAATCAGGTGAGTCTAGAGGCAATGTTTCTAGCACAGATTTTAAACTTAATAAGTATGATAGTAAGTATGAGTTAATGCTTTTTCAGCGTGGTCTGCAATATTCACTATGTATCAGGTTCAAGGTCTTGAAACAAATTTTGCCTTCTTTCAAGTTGATCCTGGTCATTTCCCACAAAGTATATTTGTAAGAAAGATGGTGGCTGGCCAAGTGGTGGCAAAAGAGACCCAATCAGGTGATAAATTTGTCCCTCTATCTTGAATGTTGGCATATTAGCTCCTTCCCGTATCTCATTGCCTCCAAAGGATGTCATCTGGAAGGCACTGTTGTAAGCTCTGATATTACGAAGAAAGTTTCTTGATTGAGGGGAATTTTCTGATATCAAAGACTGGAGTGGAGAGGCTCGGGTGCCTCTAAAATAGGTGCAAGAGACAGTTTACTTGAAGCACAGCATATTCTGGTTCTTTTTATTAAATAAGTTGTCAAAATGACTCACCTCACCTCGTTTTCTCTATTTAATGTTTGTCGCACTCTGTCCTCTTCTCTTCTACTTTGACTTTGCTCTGTCGCATTAACCCAAACTCATATCAATTAAAGCAGACAAAAAATAAAACAAAACACTCAGATGTGGCTAAGAAATAGTAACACATCGATTGTGATGGATGTGTATGATCCGTAAATATGTGAAAAAGTGAAAAATATATAAGTTCTGACATTACACATAAATTTAGGGGGTCAAGGAGTTATGAATAAACACGAATGAGTAAAAGTTTTAAGAAAAGTAAGAAGTATCCACCATAATTGAAGTTGTTAAAACCAGATAGGCTTGATCCACTTGATGGACATCTTGACTCATCAATGATTACTTGTGTAAGTCTATTCCTGACGTGCAGTTTTTTTAGAGGCTGCATTGCCTTCAGGTAAAGAAAAAATTCATAAGGAAATGTTATGCCTCACATTGTTCATTTTTATCTTCTTTCAAGAGTTTGATTTTTCTTTTTCGATTTTGAACATTTTTTCTGCGATGGATTCTTGAGGGGCCAATTTCCTCTTACGTGGGGCTGAAGTTCTTGGTGGTGCATCTGTGCAGATCTTGGTCAGTATTATGTGTATATTCAACCTCATCCATTTGTGGCAATTTTTTGACGGTAGCTCTCAATTATTGGATTTCCAAAAGGGTTTCGTCGATCTCTTCAATTGTTATTAAATTGCCTGACTTTTTTCTCGGTTCTACTTCTGAACGCAAGAATAATAGCAAATCGAAGAAGGGCCATGGCCCCCATTGGATTTTCCACGTGTATCCTCACTCGAAAACAAAAGTAACATTTAGTACAAGATCGGTAAATGAACGGTATGAAATAAAAAAAACCGTTTATAACCATAAAGAATTTATAATAAAATTTGTATCCGTTTATCAAGTTTTTACCTTGAGCTTATTGTCAATGAGTTGTTCCAATATAATATGAAATTGATTTTTTTTTTTATATATATATATTTCCGTTGTTTTATGAGTTTTCATGAGAAAATCAACATCAACTACAAACATTTTGAAAAAAATACAAAAATGCTTTGGGATATAATGGATTATTACCTACGTACCAAGTTTCATCAAAATCGCCCGACAGGTGTTGTCTGTAGCTCCGTACATATCCATACACACAGCGTGGAGCTGGGGTAAAAAGGCATAAGTACAATTTCCAAACTTAGGGGGGGGGGGGGAAGAAAGGTCGTGTGGTTATTGTAAAGAATTATTTAAAATTGCAGGGTTGCAAAAAATATTTTAATCAGTAGTAATTTATTTTTAACAACAATTTGTTTGAATTCAACAAAAAAAAATCTAATTTGTATAAATAAATAAATAATACGAGTTATCCCTTTTTTTTCCTTAACGCTAAGAATACCTCAACCCTTATTAACGAACATTTATTTGTTAGTCTTGCAAATGATTTTTGAAAAAAAAATTAAGTACAAACCCTTTATTCATCACAAAAAAATTTCTACAAGAACAGCTTTAAAATAAAACAAATGTTTTATTCAACCTTTTCAGTACTTCTCATTCTTGTTCATATTCACTGCTCACAACATCAGGTCTATGAGTAAGGTTTATTCGCTGTCGGAAGGTTGTTTTAGTGTTTATGGAAAACTGCAGGAATCAGTTATAGCATACTAAATAAATCTTTTTTCTTCTGTTATGTGATTGGAACCCTTGTTTTGTAAGATGCTGGGACTGTAAGTCCGTTTCTCGATTGTCTTTGTTTCATGAGAGATAAAGATTTGAATGGTTCATCTACGTTCAAAATATTTTGTAGAATATTTTCTGAGAGTGGTGTTTGAAGCGTAGTCATCTCACGTTTCGCCCTACAAACTGGTTGCCATCGTCATCATAAATCCTACCACTATTCATAGGCATCTGTAAAGGCCTTTGTTTCTCCTTGCCTTTACCAAAAGGGTCGGCAAACTGGAAAAAGTCTCTCTGACCCATCCCTACAACTTAAAATATACTTTTCTTGCCTCGTCGACGAACAAGCTGCGTCCAATCGTTAGGATGAAAGATTTTCATATTCAGTTTTTTTTTCTTTTTTTGTGCATGGTCAGCATCACATTCCATATGGATGTGACCTGGAATCAGAATCTCATGGTCTATGACTTCAATCGTCGGATTATTTTTCATTACAGAAAGGAACATTCCGAGCATGTTTGAATTTTTATTTCGACCCCCGCATGTGTCCAAATATAGGACTACATGATTATTCACTCTTGGGGTAATATGAGGGGGTTATTTACAAGTTGTGCCATCAATCCAGCTAAGGAGATTGACTTGGACACCATCAACAAACTCTACTACTTGAAATGTCGTAACGAGACCAGGTTGTTCTCCTCGCAGTTGAATGGAAATTGTTTCGACTTAAATACCTTTTACTGTTCATCAACATTATTCAATGACCTAGGTAAAGATCATTAAGTATCGGTTTCCATTACAATTTGGAGAGGAGGTTGAGGGGTAGGTTTTGGTTTGTTTTGCCAGTTTGAATTGTGCTGTTCTCCATGCCTTTTGGTCAACTGTTGAAGAGGCTTATCATGTTTTCTTTTTTTGTTCTTGATATCTATCATGCGATTTTCAAATATATATGCACTGAAGCCGTCAAGTGGTCTTGCATCTTCTACTAAATGCAGCAAACTGTGAATGTTATGAGAAACATATTTTGTGCCATAAGTTATATGAAAAGATTCTACATAATGAGACAGCATTTTTTCTGCTTAAGTTACGGTTTCATGGTCAAGCAAAAGATTAGGGCTAACTAAAATAGATATATCAATGTATAAGGTGAGAAAGTTGTTATATACGTGATCTTCTTCAACATCTTTTAATACAAATGGTCAAAGATACAGCTAAAACATTCGGTATTCTGTAGCTTTCAACATTCTCCAATAATTCAGAGACCTTGGTTCATCATAAAATCAGATGAATGATTGATACTTTCAAGTTTTTCAGAAATTCTGGAAATTCGACTGCTAGATATTCTTACGTGTAATGGTCCTGTAATGAGCAGGTTCAATATCTTCTCCATAACTCCCAGGCACACTAGATGCATATAATCACTAGTAACATCCAAGAATAAATTAAAGCCCGGGACATCCTTTAAAATAGTGTCTCCATGATGGAAAGCTTCATCAATTTGATTTATAAAACTCTCATGGGTACTGAGTATTGCTGATGAGTGGTCTGCAAAATTTACCCTCCCTTCAAAATGGGACCTCGAATAGTACATTTTGTACAACTGTGAAAGACTGAGTGTCTTTTTACATTCAAAACAAAATATTTTGCTGGAGTATCACACACTAGAGCATTTAATTTCATTTTAAATCCTTTATCTTTGTATGCAAAGCCATTTACGATTACATTATTGAGTTCTTTAACAAAATCTTCTAAAAGTTTACTAGCACTTGCTGGTTTATAGGCAATAAAATGCACCTTCAATATAAACATTGTTTGTCTCTGTATCAGAACATAAAACTGGCCAAAAACAGTCAGTTCATGACTTGGAAATAGGTAATAAATCTACATTTAGAATTAATTTAACCGTGTCAACTTTTATGTTGAGGTCATCATATTCTTGACAGATTAAATTCAAAGTTTTTACACAACCCAAAATGGTCATATTGACCCCTTTCTAATTCTTTTAGTTGGATTTTTTTTGGAGTCTTAAGCAGGGTTCTGGAATCACTTGGAAGATTCAAGATTAACATGGCGTAGAGTGTCACTAAAAGTGATGTGACATCATTTTGTTTCATCTTGTATTGTATAGCCCAATTAACTAAGTCTTGTGTAACTGGGGAAGTTGGAGTTTGAGGCACTTCACTATGAGTTGTCTCATTATGATTGCAAACATGTCTATCTAATATGCCATTTTCCGCAAAACTTACATCCCCATCTGACAGAAAATATTCATCCATTGAATCATCCGATGAACTAATTTTATCTTAAATGACTATTGGTACTGACTGGTGGTTATCAAGAGCAGAACTTGAGCCATTAATGTTTAATTCTTGATCTGTGACAAAAGCTAAAGGTGCTGTTTTTTGTTTTGTGTTTTGCTGCGAGTGATTGGTGTTTGTATTTGAGTCTCTACAAGCAGAACTAAACGACAAATCTGTTTCTAACTTAGCCAGCCTCCTTAAATGACGCTGAGAGTATTATTTTTACGTTTCTTAGAATCCACATTAAGCTACAATACAAGAATACAATATGTTTTTCTTCTCGTTTGTCCTTTTCTTTCTCCATCCTACTTTCATATTTTCTGATTTTAAATGAGCTTCGTATTTAACGTCATCAACATTTCCACTTTTGTTCGATTCACATGTATCACATAGGTCCTTTTTGGGTCTAAACAAACCTAAATTAATGTCATCAAATGTTTGAGAAAATTTACAATGAGATAATAAAGTAACACTATTTTTGGGCACCAGTCTTCCACGTAAATCATATAAAGCTGCCTTTTAGAGTTCCATTCCGGTTTAATATACATCTTAGATGTTTTTTTTTCGGCAGAAATGTGACTCAACCTTGGGTAAACTGTGGAAGAAAGTCTTGAGCATTTCCACTTCTTTTGATTTCCTAATCTTATGTTCTGGTTTTTGGACGTTTTCACGTGGTTGTAGGTCAATTTTCAGTTCTTATTTTGTGCTGTGCAATTTTCTACCCAAAATGTTGAGTTCGTCATGCCTCTTATCTCAGGAGAAGTAAACAAATTTAAATACAATTCCATCTTTTATTTTTCTTCTCGTTATAGTATCGTGGTTCTTGTAAATCTTTCGTAAAGACCTAATATTTCTAGAACCTCCTTTTCTTCATCAGTGATCATATCATCAGGACATTACTGACTGCTCGTATTGATCGTAAGCTCGAAAATGTTATAATGTTATAAATAACACAATAAATTGTCTTTAATAAATAAAGGCATATTTCAGTATTTCAGGTAAATGTCAGTTGGTAAATCATCATCTTCATTCGAGGATAAGCAAATATATAGTTTTGTTTAACATAGTTTTGTAGTGAAGCAAATATATTGTTTAACATATACACGTTTAACATAACACATATCTATATGTGTTGAGTTTAATAGAACATTTGAAACTTCTGAGTTTTGCTAGTAATTTATTAATGTTGGAGCTGACAATTCTATTAGTATAAGTAATCAAAAGAATCTTAATTGATCTATTGTAATATGGATTTTAATTTTTTACCCCTGTACATTATCTATCTAGATAACCTTTCCTGGGTAAATAAAAAATATTTATCATTTCATTTCATTTCCTTATTTTCCTAATAGATATAATCGTTAAAATTGACCTGTACATTAGCAATGCGTTGATTATTAGTGTTATTTCAATGTTATATCTTCGCAGTAGGTTTATTTGTTCGAACTCGTTGAGTGAGGTGTAAAGTTCAGCAATTTGTTACTCTAAGACAGGTGTATCCCGGTCTAATAAAGAAGAACACTAAACCACCAAACATTGTGTGGCGTTTTTACGTTGTTGTTTATTTACTAATTTATTGTTTTTTGCTCAATCCATTTCAAAGTCAGAATGATGTTCCCACGCCAACTTAAAATACGTGAGCTTGACCAATACAAAACTTTACTTTATTGAAATTACTTCATTCCTTTTAGAGCGTTTGAAGTCGGTTATATTTTTTGCAAAAATAAATTATAAATGCCTTTGATGTATTAAGACTGTAAGTTTACTAAACAAAATAAATGTTTCATTATTTTGACCTTTCCTAGAGACATAAGAATGATTTATAGATCTATAGATTTATGTAAATTAAACAAATAAAAATAAATAAATGGTGGCCTATGTGATCGACAATAATTGGTATTTTAAAAGAATCCACCCATTATAGAGAACCTTTTAAACTATTAACTTAATAACACTATCATAAGATTTTGTCTTCGATATGCGATTTTAAAAGTTTTATTGTATTGGCCATCTTCCTTTTGCCTAGTAGTGTGTTGAGCAGGAGAGGTATTGTCAAAATATGTAACTATTTGGACCTTTTCTATCTCAGCTACAGCAACCAGGGTCCCAGCACTCCCCCTTCCCACCTCAATCATGGACGTTCCTACGTTCTTAATATTTTTTTTTATTTTGACATCAAAAGGGATTTCTGGTTGGTAAATGTTAGGTTGGGCTGAGATACTGTCTTCCATTTGAGCCAACCAAAGGTCTGTAAAAATAAAATATTCTACATTTTTTTCTATCAATTTAACTTATACAGGCATATCAAAGCTAGTTCATGACAAATGCATGATTAAAATAATTAGAAATTTCTCAATGGCTTAATCATGGTTTTAAGTATATTGGACAGCATCTTATTGGTATGTTTCACACAAACCACATTAATTGATTTATTATATTGATTTTGAATATGTTGTAAATTATTAAGGCTGCCATTTAACTTACTCATAAAACTCAAAATAAATGTGTTCAAAAGTTATTTCCAATAAAAGTAGGCTATTCAATAAAACAATAAAACGTATAGGTACAGATTCACACACAACCTACCATATATTATTGGGTGCGATATAAATAGCCTATCCAACTTTCTACTTTAAATTAATGTCTTAAACCATAGAATGTTTTCAAGAAGATTTTTTCACAATGTGCTGCAATAGTTGCAATGGTTACAGGTTAGATTATTTTAGTTGAGTTTAGGTTACCGTAGTTTAGTTTATGGCAACATCAAACATAAGACACTAATATGTAAAGTGGATGTGTTGTGCAATTTTTTAAGAGACAAATTTGGAAAGACGTCAATTTGTATTCCTGTTTTCCATTTTCAAGAGTTGGGGTAAATATCAGTTTTGTAACTAACCTAACCAACACCAAACGCCACAGCGTAGCTTGCCACTGTAAAGTAGTGGGATGCAGTCCTCATAAAACAAAATTATAACTCAAATTTAATATTTAAATTCATTATTTATAATCTAAGAAATATTTCATACCATAAAATATGTTGGTTTTTTGCGGAACTACACCCTTATGTATAAGGTTATTAAAAAAAAATTATCTATTGTTTGTTGGTCTTTTTTTTTGTTGGTTGCTGAGTTTGAAAGCAGGACTTAAAAGGGTATCTGAATAAAGTCGAAATATATGATAGAACAAAATTTTTCTTTAAATAGGCTACTAATTTTTTTGGAGAATAACTTGTTTCTTTCAGAGTGAAATTTAAATAATAGTATAGGTGTTTTTATTTGACATTTTAATTACTAACAAAACATTTTACAAAATTACCGTTATCAGGCTCCCGAAGTTTGATTTTAATGTAGTTAGTTACTTAGATTCGCAAGTGTGTAACTTTATCCAAGTGGTCAGGATGGCTGGGATTCGATTTTCCCAATTGATGTAAAGGGTCAGAGAATAAACAATGTCAATCCCAAGGCATAACAGCTATCTCTGTAGCACCCTCTGCTACTGCAATTATTTCTACATTAACTGAGGGAACACTTCTCCTAGGTGGTGAGGGAGAAGTATTTGGTGGTGATGGAACTTGTGAAGACAAATTGGGTGAATTGTGAAAAATAATCTCAATTGTTTCCAATGCATGAATTATATAAATATAAAAAAAACAATAGTTACTTGTTATTATAATATTTTTTGAACAACTCATTCATTACAATGCCTTCCTTATAGGATACTGTAATAGTATATTTCATTACTAGGACCGAAAGTGGCATTTTCCGGAGCGCGCTCAAGTTTTTGTGTGAGGCGAAGCCGAACACAGGAAAATCCAATTTCACATGCGAGGCGAAGCCGAGTATGTGAGAGCTATTTTCACGTACGAGGCGAAGCCGAGGACGGGAATAATGGAGCAAGAGCCGGAAAATAACTTTCGGTACGAGCTATGAACGATACTTTTCATCACGACGCAAAAATACACAAACACAGAATAACAGACCTCAGTAATATTACAACTAGTTTATTTCTAAATTATTTATTTTAAACATCAAAATAAAATCTTCTGAAAGGAAACCTTTGTATATTTCTAACACTAGCGCGCGTAGTGAATAAATGGAGAACTAATTGAGAGCGACGAAAGTAAATTTAGAGCGAGGGAAAATCAGCTGATCGATTTTTCCTCGCCCTAAATTAGAGCTTGGGAAACGGCTACTTTCATTGATGTTAGCTGTTATCGAAAATAGTTACTTTCGTTACGGAGTGATGAAAAATTATTTGTATGTGTTTAGAGCCTACTGTGAGTTTTGTATAAAATTTCTTCATCCTAATCCACAGATTGGCCCATCTATTAATATTTGTTAAGAATACAACCCAAACAAATACAACTACTGTAAGGCACTTTCAGCTGTCTGGTTGGTTATCAACTTCAGTTTACACAGGTAGTTGCTAGTTAATTGAGAAGAGTAGTTCAATTTTGGCCAATGAGGAAAGTAAGTCGACTCAATTTCACCAATAGCTTTTTAGTTTTGTGAATTTCTTGTGTGAGTTCAGCATCATCTGAGTTCACCTTTCCCAGTTTATCTTATATCTGTGCAAGTTCAGCTACCTCCGTATGAGTTTGTTATGAACTGATTTAGTTTGAGGAGGATCGTTAATTTGATTTACCGACCTGACTCGTCACATTACTAAAACTTTTATAAAAATATTATACGTATACAATTTATATTTCTAAGACATGTTTAAAATACAATTGCAGCAATAACTGTGGCTGATGAATCTTAAAATTTGCATAAGACAAAAAAGTTTATACTTTTTTTTCAAATAATAAGACTATTGTAATATTATCTGGGGTTATTGCTTAAATGGGATCCAAATTAAAAACATAACATTATATAAAAATACATTTATTGATATTAAATACCCTTGCCGATTCTAACTTACCAAAAATATTTCCATAAACAAGATATATTAATTTCCAATTTAATTATCATTAGATTTAATGTGAAGTCGAGTTATTTGCTACGCGGAAAGGAAGGGGAAAGGAAAAGTGCTTTTTTGACCATAGGTTATTGGATTAAATAAATTTTATGTCAAATTTTATGATTATTTATTCATAAACAGGTACACTTTGAAAAATAAAATTCCCTGACTTTTCCAGGTTTGCCGGACTGATATTATACTTTTTCCAGGTTTGCCGGACTGATATTATACTTTTTCCAGGTATACCGTAAGTCGATATCGTCTCATCAAGAAATATATAAAAATGTAAATATTTAACCTATTTAATCACTCCCAAATACAAAACTTCTTTCAAATTGTAAACATCAAGTCAAATCATTTCATTGGGCCAAAGTGACAATAATACAGTTTTCATTATAATATACATACGGGTATCGATTCCTTCCGAGTACCGATAACTAAAACTACTGTATCGATATGGAAATGTGCATCATCAGTGGTTGTCATTTTTTTGCCAATTAATGTTTTTCCCCTGACAAGGAAATGTTTAGAGCTAATGTAGCATATCTGTAAGAAAAAGTCTTTCAGGAGAAATTCGAGGATTTTTTTTATAATTCCCTGACTTTTAAAGACCAACGAAATTCCCTGACTTTTCCAGGTTTTCCCTGACCGTACCAACCCTGTAGATTATAGCCCATGTCTGGTAACTTCGGTTACTTCCATGTCTGGAATCGATATCCTCTTCGTCATTCTAAGAATCGGACTTCTTCCCAATTACTGAGGCGATGGCGTGGAAGAATTCGATAACTAGGAATCCTCCTCCACTCAGGTCTGCTGTCGCCCTTCTTATGACAGCATCGTTCCTGAGGTACCTTCGCTTTTCCCCCTTTTCAATGGAAGTGCTTGATGAGCTCTTTGAAATTCAGCATGTGCTATTTTCCATCTTCTTAAGATGATCTAGAAAAATAATGCTGGTGAGGATGACATAACAAACCATTACTGTATGCTAATTTCATCAGGACTATGTTTTACACCTAAGTTAAATTATTTTTAGCGTTTTAACAAATCATCAGAGAATTGTGATATAAATTAAAACCCCTAACAATTCTCATTTGTGTAAAACATATGTTTGTATTGCTAGCGTATACTTTATGGTTGAGTACTACTACTTATTTAATTAATCTAAATAATAGCTTATGCCCAGGCCTACTGTAAACTTTGACAGAAACAGTGCTTCGATACTATCATTATTTTATGGGATTTTCCCCAATGTAACCATTGTATTATATTGAACTTTGCACGACCCATTACGAATAAGTCATTGTAAAATGAATGAGTATGCCTTTAAAAGATGGTGAAACGTAGGATGCTTATTTGGCATTAAATTCACTGTTTTAAACTCTTATATAATGTGATTTTCAATTGCTCTTAGGTTGGTGAGAATATGCATAAATAAATAGTTCAGTGTCCGGAATAGTAAACAATATACTGTTTGTACAAAACCATTACCATCAAACGTCCACGTATTTGGGTGTGCATAGCCCATTTCGTTTTTCAAAACCATATTGAATGATTCAGAATCATTGTTGGTTCTTCTCGGTGTGTCATAAATGCTCAAATGGGTCGCACCAACTTCTGTTAAAGAAAAACTGACAATTCAAAACATTGTGGAAGTTCAATTCGTCAAGTAGTTTTACGTTATTATTTGTAAAAAATAGTCTTATTTGGAAAAATAAGTTGATGAAATGTTCACTTTAACAAAACACCCTATTTGCTAGATATCACAAGTTATTTATTAAATTAAAAACTTTAACATAACTGTATAACTATAAACAATTCTACTTCTGTTAAATGAATTATTTGAATGAGTTAATTGAAATATCATTTTCATGGCTATATTATGGATGTATTCTTAAATATGTGTTCATAAATATGTGCGTATATCAGCTTTCAACTTACTTTCCATCCATTGACGGTTAATATAGTCAAACAATGCCGTGAATTTGTCTACGATATTTTCGTTTGCCTCAATGCTTGCTACATGTATGAAACAAACACAATAGGCTATACATTATTGATCTTTGTAACTCATCAAACATTAACTTGTAACATAATTAATAATATTAATTATTTGTAGATAGAATCAATTAATATGACAAATTAAATAATTACCCTTCCTTCAGCAACCATATACTACTGTAGTAAAATATCTCAATTATTGTACTCATAAATCAACATTAATTATAATTATCTATGAAATAAAAATTATATTTGCTAGGTTAAACAGTGAGATTCACATAATAATTATTGATTAATCACAAAACTAAACAAATTGAACATGTAACTTGAATTTCCATAAATTATTGGCATTACCGTTACTGCAATGGTAAACTGTTGTAAATAAGAAATTATTTCTTTACTACAACACTAAAATTTCAATACCTATACAAATTAAAGAAGGTGAAACAATTAATTATCAAAACAATTATTAACTATAATGAGAGTATAAAATATTAAAAAAAGAAAAATATTACCCTAAGATTCAATATTCAGTTACATAAAACTTACAGGAAAGATTTTGAGAAAACACATGTGAAATCCTGAGTTGAAAGGAATTAGTTTCTGGATAACAATTAATTATTTACAACACAATTCAAATACAATTTACCAATATTTACAAAAGAATGGGGTTTTCCCCTCACTTTTTTTCGTAGTAATAAAATTTGAGATTAAATTAAATTAAACGTAGACAAATGTACTCACCCTATGGGCTTTTGAAGACAAGTTGTTCACAGAATAAAATCCTTAAATACAGTTATCATAAATAGAGAAATATTTCCTTATTTTTGCACATATTTACAGGTATTTATTACATTTCATTTTCCTTTGAGAAATTAATATCTATTCCTGAGTTTTAATATCCTAACAAAAGGCTCAAAAATTATTAAAGTCAACATAGAATACACTAAATCCTGCTTCAGCAGCAGTCAATTCCCAAATGACGCTCATGTAATAGTTAGTTCAAGTTATCGGTGGCAGACAGGAAATTTTAGAAATTCAGGAATGGAATATAGAGATAAGGATGGTCAAATGCACAGTCGAACTGCAGACAATGGATACGCGGAAATTCACTTCCTTTTAAACTAAAATGTTGAAGAGCTGAAATATGGAATCTTTTAAAATAGCTTTATAAAATGGTCACACTCCACCTTCTCTGAAAAATCCATTCACTTTAAGTGCTCGTGATCTTCAAAAATTTTCTTAGTCTTGAATCAGTCCAGCCAGAAGTAGCATTGTGAGCAGCGTATTGGCAATCTAACTTCTGTTACTTGCATCCGGTTGGTCGTTTCAAAGTACATTGGTGTTCGCACAAAACGCACACAGCACTCAGAGCAACCAGCCCAATGTCCGCATGGCATTGTCGCTCTTGTCGATATGTTTGACAACCAGTAATTGCAGACCACCTGCGTCGTTGATGTTGGATCTGCCTCTATAGTTGGATCTGCCTCTATAGTTGGCTCTGAATTGTCCAGGTCATCCTCCAGCTCCTCTACCTGACGGTCTACAAATGCACGTGGTGGGCAGTCACTTAGGCCTACTATTTGTGTTATTGTGGTTTTGGTCAGCCTGTATTGGCGCAAGTCGGGCCCAGTGCAGATTGAATTGTCTGAAAGATAAAAGTAAATTAATTGAAGCTTACTATAACGTGTTATAAGATCATAAAAAGGAAGAACGGCTTAATGGTGTAGAAAGTTGGTTTTTATTTTGTTTTTTATTTATGAGTTGATTGTATTTATGATGAGTAAAAATAAAATAGCCTAATACATGAACAAACTAGTCGTAAACTTTGCTCACTAGATTATCGAAACTGTTGTCCCTAGCCTATTGCAATACAATTATTGTTGACTGATAAGTTATTAGTGGTAAGAGGGTTAGTCCAACACATTTTTGTGCTGTCTGATAACAAATGCCCATAGCAAGGTTTTATTTGTCATCAAAGTTAGGACTAATTTGTTCGTAGTCGATGGATAATAATAATAATAATAGAGGGAAACATTAGTTTACAGCCCTATCACTAGATAACCTTTGACAAGCTAAATGACCTATAACATCGTATCTTCTTCTAGTTAGAATATTTATTATAGATCATGATTGCTATTTCCTACATGAAATATTTACCATATAAATGTCCTTATTAGGAATAGCAAGGGGAGCTGGAAAAGCAGGTTAATCGATATCATCTTCGTCATCCACAGAATTGGCGATCACTTCGGGGAGTGAGATCTTCTTCCCATTATTGAGGCGATGGTGTAGAATATTTCAATTACTTGGAATCTTCCTACACTCAGGTCTGCTGTCGCCCTTCTAATGGCAGCATTGTTCCGGAGGTACCTTCGCTTTTTCCCCCTTTTCAACGGCAGAGCTGATAAACTATTTGAAATTCAGCATGTGCTTTTTTTATCTTCTTAAGACTATCTAGAAAAATAATGCTGAGCATCCCTCGGAGCAGGTAAAAACAATTCTTGGTCATCAGGAGGAAGCTCTTCTCTAGATTGTTGTGCTATGTTGTGTAACCGTTGCAACTATAACAGGGAATGAGTTATCTAAGCGCAGGCCTAACGCCATAGCTGGAAATAGCCTTTTCCACACCCCAAACAACCTTTCAACAGGATTGCGAGTCCGTATTTGCGACTCATTGTAAACATTTCTGATTGAGCATTGCAAATATCTAATGGAGCCATCATATAGCTTTTGCAGGCATACACCGAATTTCCAACCAAGACAGCATTTCCATAGCTTCCTTTTTTAAACATTCTCTTAAGTCGGCTGTTGTTAAAGATATATAAGTCGTGGGCAGCCACCTAACTACAATATCAGGCATCTCTAGGTCCGAATTACAAACAGCCTGGTCATTTAGTGAGAAGCGGTTTTTTCTATTCCTAAATACCTCACCATTTGCAGAATCTGAAAAAAATTACCTATCAATAAACTAACTTACACTATAGAGGGATTTGGAAATGTAACAATGTAAGAACGTGGTCACCGCACTGTTAATAAGTAGTCAATTGTCTAAAATTACAAGTAGGCTACTTACTTAGCCTAAAAATATTTATTGCTTAGAAAACAAACCTACGTGTTTAGGCTACTCACCTCTTTAGGTCGACAAATTCTTCATCACTAGAATCACTAGAAGTTGTTGGGAGAACAAAATTATCTGAATCACTACCAGTACTAAATAGATCATATAGATCCTCATCATCAGAAAGCTTATCAGAGAGTTTTTTTTTCAGTTTCTGATGTTTAATAAATACATTAAAAATAAATAAAGGAAATATTATGTAACCTACAACTAAGCAGTATTCACATAACCTCTAAATATAAACACTGACAGCAATAAAAAACAGTGGCTAAAGAACAAAAATAAGCTCTAAGTAAGAAGCTGATGGTTATCATACCAACAGCTGTCTGACTAACATAGAGTAAAAAGACCCAATACAGTTCAACCTTGTCAACCCAAAATAATAAACGAATAAATAAGAGTTAGAACCTTGTCAAATTAGTAACTTGTCTAACATATGTTATCTTGTAATAAAAGTGAGTGATGTTTATAGATCTCAGTAAAAGGAATTTAATTATCCAATAATCTTAATTTCTAAAAAAAATGTCAGTTAGAACCTTGTCATTCCAAGGTATCGAATTGTCAACATCGATCCAGCAGTGTCATACGCTGCAATATATACGCTGGTCATGTATGATATAACTACAATAATTGAGTATCCCACAGTGCTCACTTTGGATTTCTTTTACTTTTTAAAGAATTTGATATTGCATTTCATAACAATGATTCCTATTGTGTCCCACTTTTTTCAGTGCATAGTCAAAAGGCTAAACAAGCTTGAGATCTTTCGCCAAGTTCGCCGTGACGAGGTATTGCGCAAGGTAATGCACATGTACATTGTACATGGCTTTGCCACTGCTGCCACCAATGGTTCACCAATTCACTGTTTTAAACTCTTATATCTGATTTTTTATTGCTCAGAGATTGGTGAGAATATGCATAAATAAATAATTCAGATTCCGGAATTGTAAAAAATATACTGTTTGTACAAAACCATAATAAACAAACGTCCACGAATTTGGGTGTGCATAGCCCATTTCTTTTTTCAAAACCATATTGAATAATTCAGAATCATTGTTGGTTCTTCTCGGTGCGTCGTAAAGGCTCAAATGGGTTGCACCAATTTTTGTAAAAAAAAAAAAAAAACTCACAACTAAACCCATTGTGTTTATCCTATAGTTTTGGAGAAATATATTATTTATGAGTAAAAGCTATAAAAGATAGATTTGTTACTCCACGTAACACTTTAGGCTCCTTAAATACTCTGCGGCACGCCGCTGCGTTCGACGGCCCTGTTAGTTCATCGGGTTCTCTTCTTATACTCTGCAGCACTATCAAGGGCTGCTAACTGATATATTGTGGTATATCGGCTTTATTCATGTAAAACTAAGTTAAATTGGTCAAGTAGTTTTACGTTATTATTTGGAAAAATATAATCAATAGCCTAAGTTGAAATGTCCACTTTAACAAAACTCCCTATTTGCTAGATAACACAAGTTATTTATTAAATTTAAAACTTAAACATAACTGTAAACGATCCTACTTCTGTTTTAAAGAAAGTAATTTAAATATTATTTTTATGACCATATTATGGATGTATTCATTATGTTTATAAATGTGTGCGTATATCAGCTTTCAACTTTCTTTCCAGCCATTGACGGTTAATATAGTCAATCAATGCCGTGAATTTTTCTACGACATTTTCGTTTGCCCCAATGCTTGCTACATGCTGGCGCAACTCCTGCAGTCCTGATTGTATTTCATGTGGTGGCAGCAGTGGCAAAGCCATGTACATGTGCATTACCTTGCGCAATACCTCGTCACGGCAAACTTGGCGAAACATCTCAAGCTTGTTTAGCCTTTTGACTATGCACTGAAAAAAGTGGGACACAATAGGAATCATTGTTATGAAATGCAATATCAAATTCTTTAAAAAGTAAAAGAAATCCAAAGTGAGCACTGTGGGATACTCAATTATTGTAGTTATATCATACATGACCAGCGTATATATTGCAGCGTATGACACTGCTGGATCGATGTTGACAATTCGATACCTTGGAATGACAAGGTTCTAACTGACATTTTTTTAGAAATTAAGATTATTGGATGGTTAAATTCCTTTTACTGAGATCTATAAACATCACTCACTTTTATTACAAGATAACATATGTTAGACAAGTTACTAATTTGACAAGGTTCTAACTCTTATTTATTCGTTTATTATTTTGGGTTGACAAGGTTAAACTTTATTGGGTCTTTTTACTCTATGTTAGTCAGACAGCTGTTGGTATGATAACCATCAGCTTCTTACTTAGAGCTTATTTTTGTTCTTTAGCCACTGTTTTTTATTGCTGTCAGTGTTTATAGTTAGAGGTTATGTGAATACCGCTTAGTTGTAGGTTACATAATATTTCATTTATTTATTTTTAATGTATTTATTAAACATCAGAAAATGAAAAAAAAAACTCTGATAAGCTTTCTGATGATGAGGATCTATATGATCTATTTAGTACTGGTAGTGATTCAGAAAATGTTGTTCTCCCAACAACTTCTAGTGATTTTAGTGATGAAGACTTTGTCGACCTAAAGAGGTGAGTAGCCTAAACATGTAGGTTAGTTTTCTAAGCAATAAATATTTTTAGGCTAAGTAAGTAGCCTACTTGTAATTGTAGACCATTGACTACTTATTAACAGTGCGGTGACCACGTTCTTACATTGTTACATTTCCAAATCCCTCTATAGTGTAAGTTAGTTTATTGATAGGTACATTTTTTTCACATTCTGCAAATGGTGAGGTATTTAGAAATAGAAAAAACCGCTTCTCACTAAATGTCCAGGCTGTTTGTAATTCGGACCTAGAGATGCCTGATATTGTAGTGAGGTGGCTAGGAAGCGCCCACGACTCATATATCTTTAACAACAGCCGGCTTAAGAGAATGTGTAAAAAAGGAAGCTTTGGAAATGCTGTCTTGGTTGGAAATTCGGGGGATGCCTGCAAAAGCTATATGATGACTCCATTAGATGTTTGCAACACTCGATCAGAAGTTTGTACAATGAGTCGCAAATACGGACTCGCAATCCTGTTGAAAGGTTGTTCGGGGTGTGGAAAAGGCTATTTCCAGCTATGGTTTTAGGCCTGCGCTTAATAGGCTAGGCATATTAGGAATATAAGTGGCAGTTAGCGGAAAGTTTAGGTACAGTCCTAATCATCACTTTTCTTTATGTTTTTTGGGTCGCTGAACACGAATATGAGGTTTGCTGACAGATATTTTGCCCGGAACATTGGTTATTTTGTGAAAAACCTTAAAATTTGGGCACTTTTTTTGGTTTTTCGGGCAAATCTCGGTAAGTATGGGTTTTTGAGAAAATCCTGCTTTGTAAAGTTAAAGATGACAAAATTTACTACAAGTTTCTTATATAATGTTTGTTTCTACGACGAACCGTTTCGCCACTAGAGCACACTAAAAAAGGCCAGAACTACAAAAAATTAAAAACATTGCTAAATACTGCCGTTTTACATTACGTTTCCATGGAAACAACCCATCTATAATATTAATATTACGATAATTTTAACTATTTATTCTTGATAACGAACTGAAACACACTTAAAAATACCCCCGAAGCAGCAAACCTGCAGACTAAGCGAATTTCCATTTCCCTGATTGGATTTACACTAAAATGTCTCCTTAGAAATATCAAATTTATTCCCTATTTAAATAAAAGTTTAACGAGTACTTAGGTTTGCTGCAACAGGGAGGGTAAAAAGGTGTTTTTAGTAAAATGTAATAATTTAGTATGAAATGAATGCATTTTCCAAATTTGATCAAAATATGTTCATAAACAAGCAAACTACAACAGTTTATTAGTCTCCATAAGAATAACATGGGCATTTTAAATTTACAGTTTGGAATTTTCTCTGTCAGAAGGACAAGAAGTGTTTTAGTTCTTCATCAGAATTCTTAGCGTTGCTGATACGTTGAAACAATGTGTTGGGGTTTACGGGTAAGAATTCTCTACTTTCATCGCGTTATTTACTATGGCAAGTGGCTGGACACGGTCTGCTCGTCTGAGTTTGACCTTACCAAAGTTAAAAGTTATCTACAACTCTTTTAATGTATTTCATCTTGTTTTCTCAACCACTATAGCAGTCAACCCTGTGGCCAGCAACATCTCTGTGCTGAGAAAATAAATGGGTGTTTTGTGGGAACGGGAAATGATCCAGCAGTCAGTCATACATCTTGGCATAGATTTATCAAGTGTGTTTCAGTTCGTTATCATGAATAAATAGTTCAAATTATCGTAACATGGGTTGTTTCCATGGAAACCCAATGTAAAACCTTTGTAAAACGATTAGGGTTTATTTTCATTTTTGGTTTTGCCCAGCATGATCGGACTATGGGAACAGGGATTTATGGGGGGTTTTATGGGGTAAAAATTGGTTTTTACTATTTTTGACCATATAAACTTAAAATTTAGCGATTTATTTCCATACCATTTTGTAGAGCTTAAACAAACAAATAGTTTAGTATATTTAAGCGTTGTTATGCGCCTAATGGTTACGGACAAAATTCCAAAAATCTGTAAATTTAAAATGCCCATGTTATTCTTATGGATACTAAGTAAACTGTTGTAGTTTGCTTGTTTATGTTTATGAACATATTTTGATCAAATTTGGAAAATGCATTCATTTCATACTAAATTATTTCCTTTTTTTTAAAAAAAAAACACCTTTTTACCCTCCCTGTTGCAGCAAATCTCGTTAAACATTTATTTAAATAGGGAATAAATGTGATATTTCTAAGGAGACATTTTAGTGTAAATCCAATCAGGGAAATGTAAATTCGCTTAGTCTGCAGGTTTGCTGCTTCGGGGGTATTTTTAAGTGTGTTTCAGTTTGTTATCATGCATAAATAGTTAAAATTATCGTAACATGGGTTGTTTCCATGGAAACGTAATGTAAAACGGCAGCATTTAGCAAGGTTTTTAGTTTTTTGTAGTTCTGGCCTTTTTTAGTGTGCTCTAGTGGCGAAACAGTTCGTCGTAGAAACAAACATTATGTAGGAAACTTGTAGTAAATTTTGTCATCTTTAACTTTACAAAGCAGGATTTTCTCAAAAACCCATACTTACCGAGATTTGCCCGAAAAACCAAAAAAAGTGCCCAAATTTTAAGGTTTTTCACAAAATAACCAATGTTCCGGGCAAAATATCTGTCAGCAAACCTCATATTCGTGTTCAGCGACCCAAAAAACATAAAGAAGAGTGATGATTAGGACTGTACCTAAACTTTCTGCTAACTTTCCTAATATGCCTAGACTATAAGCTTAGATAACTCATTCCCTGTTATAGTTGCAACGGGGCTTAAGCTTAGATAACTCATTCCCTGTTATAGTTGCAACGTCTCCACAACATAGCACAACAATCTAGAGAAGAGCTTCCTCCTGATGACCAAGAATTGTTTTTACCTGCTCCGAGGGAGGCTCAGCATTATTTTTCTAGATAATCTTAAGAAGATATAAAAAAGGACATGCTGAATTTCAAATAGTTCATCAAGCTCTGCCGTTGAAAAGGGGGGAAAGCGAAGGTACCTCAGGAACGATGCTGCCGTATGAAAGGCGACAGCAGACCTGAGTGGAGGAAGATTCCAAGCTATCGAAATCTTCCACGCCATCGCCTCAGTAATTGGGAAGAAGATCTCACTCCCCGAAGTGATCCCCAATTCTGAGGATGACGAAGATGATATCGATTCACCTGCTTCTCCTGCTCCTCTTGCTATTCCTAATGAGGACATTTTTATGGTAATTTTTTTATGTAGGAAATAGAAATCATGATCTATAATAAATATTCTAACTAGAAGAAAATACGATGTTATAGGTCAAACAGCTTGTCAATTCGCAGTCACCTTCATCGCTTGAGGAATAGTAGCAATATCTTCATGAATACGCTGCTTGAGTTCAGGAGTGGTTCGTGGTTTCGAACCAAACACTTTGCTTTTCAAGTATTACCACAGCCAACAGTCACACGAAGCTAAGTCTGGGGCTCAAGCTGACCACGGCACATCACCAAACCCTGAGATCACTTTACCGGGACAGTTCACACAAAACTGTTATTGAATCATTTGCTGTGTGACAAGTTGCCCCGTCCTGTCGAAACCATTCCGATGAATTAAATAAATAGTAGTACTCAACCGAAAAGTATACGCTAGCAATACAAACATCTGTTTTACGCAAACGAGAATTGGTAGTAGTTTTAATTTAATGTCCCAATTCTCTGATGGTTTATTAAAATGCTAAAAATAGTTGAACTTAGAGGTATAGCAGAGTTCAGATTAAATTAGAATAGGCCTACAATAATGGTTAGTTATATCATCTTCAGATTTCCATTAATTGACTACTTCCCCGCTCCCTTGTGCCCGTGTAGGTAAAATGTAATAGGCCTAGTTTTGTGTATATCGAAGTTCACAGAATTCGTACTTATTTCATAACTTACTTCATAACAGGTAAACGAATGCCAGGCCTAATTTGCTGGGTTATATCTACAGTTACCAACGCTACTGGCATATTTTTTTTTTCTCTCGCTACTTTACTTATCTGTGACAGAACGTACCTTCACTTAATTACTCATTTTTTAACAGAAGATTTATTTCATAAGCTATTGAAGGGAGGCTACTCATCTAATCAATGTTATGTTCTCGATTTATTAAAAAAATAACCTTTGTCACACTTACCTTAACTAATTTTTTCTCGGTAAACTTAGGTTAGGCCTAGTCAACATTACATTTTATATGAAAAAAAAAACTACACAATACAAAATGAGAGACACAATTTCATAAATTCTTTATAGGCCACTACGAAAAGCTCAAACTACAATATTTATTGTACTCAACCTAAATGTTTGAGTGGCCACCTTTCGGAGACAGGCAAATCATTGGCCAGTAGGTCTAACCTACAGGATACTGGACTATATTAGATAAGACCTAATAATCTAAAGAGGATGATATTAGGCTTATATTTCATAATGAAATCCAAAATTACTAACAGTAAGTCTAAAATATTAAATGCATATTTTAGACATAATTTACATAGAGTTAAAAGTTTAGGGATTCAACCCGTGAGAATGTTCAATGTGATAAATTAAATACAGAACATCCGAGCTTTGGTTAGAAGTCATGTATCCAACTCGCTCTGTTAACATTAAAGTACATCGCGCTACAAATTGCTGCCTTGTTACAGAGTTGAAATCGTCTGTTTTGTCTGCAGTTACCCTCTCATACATCATCTCTGATTTACTATTGTCAAATGCACTTTTAAGTTGTATTTCTTTGTATGCGTAGAAACTTATTATTCCGAATTTAAATATGAAATATTATTATTGTTGGTTTGTTCTTCACTTGTTTGATAGATAGAAAGTTCATTAGTTGAGTTCATTAAAATTAAGGAAACAAAATTACATAGCATTATTTTCCTCTACCAATCGTTTTCAGTGTTTTATAGCATGTGTTAAATGTAACTGAATACCAAACGTGTTATCTAACTGCTGCAGTGACCTTAGAGTTGGCCATATGGCATATAGCGTAATGATAACACATAGTACACATGTTTTTATAACCCAAAGAAAAAAAAAGAATTCTGGAAGATTCCTAGGCAGGATTACAATATCTTTAATTGGATAACGTATGGGACGAATGAAAATGTTATTAAGTAAATATCCTACTATAATGTTTCAGCTCTTCAACTATTAAGGTAGACTGTATACTTTACCAAGTGACACATTTCACTTAAATCATCTTTCTAGAGGTGAACCCTTCTCGGTCGTCCCCAATATTGACGGAATTTTGACAACATAAATACCACTGTTTATGATCAGATATCATTTTTAATTTCAACCATCTATAACATTAAAAAGTGACAGGGTTTTTTAATTCACGATTCTGAATCAACCACTTGACGGATTTTAGCTATGTCCACACTCGTGCGCTTTTGTGTGCGCTAAGCGCATGCCTCTTAACGCATGCCTTGACGCAAGTAATGCATGCGTCAAGGCATGCCCATATTGAGGAGCTCCTTTTCATAGCGCACTGCGTAGTGCAAGACGATCCACCAGCCTTGGATTTCTGTGCGTTTCAACTTGCAACATTTTTGACTTTTTTGCTTTACATTTTTGACGAGTCGTCCGTGTTGTGGTAGTTTGGAGCAACTTGGATAACGACGAAACCTTAGAATTCATAGACGATTTTCGCTCTCATGCGTGTTTTTGGGACATACGGGATAAATCTTACACTAACAAAACCAAGCGAAATGACGCCTACTCGGATTTAGCAAAAAAATACAACATGACTGAGAAGGGTGTACGTAATAAAATAAAAAGTCTGCGATCATACTTTTCAAAAGAGCACCAAAAGTTAATTGCTAAATAAAGTGGTGCGGAAACAGACAGCAAGTATGAGACGCCTTGGTTTGCATATCCCTCATTAATGTTTAATCTAGACTCAGTCACTCCAAGAGGGACGAAGGATTCTTTGCTTAGTATCTCCGCCAACATTGAAGAAACCTTGGATGGCGATGAGGTAAGAATAATATATTTTCATTATAACTCGTGTACACACATCATCGTGTACATCAGCGACGCAAATTTATCAACAGTTGCTAAGAATCGCAAAGTTATGGCCAACCTTATATCTGCTGGTATTTATTCTCTAAAATAAGTATCACATTTTTCAATTTGTGGCCTGACCAGCTCCAAAAGTGTGTTAAAGTTGTTCTTTGACATCCTAGTAAAGTTCTTAAACAACACATTGTCACCTTTAAAATCTTTCAAAATATGAAAATTACGAGTTTTATTGGCCTCAACAGCTGACTTTGAAATGAAAAGTGTTCTTTTAGACTGTTCGTTGATTGATAAGTCCCACACCTAAAAAAATCCTTGCAAAACATGTTTTGTTTTATTTAGTTGATTTAATTATCAGCAATTTAAAAAAGTAATCCAAAGACCCTTTGGGTCCCAAGCATTGTGTTAATTTTTTATCAGAGGTGACCCAGACCACTAGTTGTGTTGTCACACCAGATGACCCAGTTACTCTATGCACACTGTGACGGGTAGTCACCAAAAATTATTTTCTAAATTTTGGGATTATATTTCAAAAGTAAAAGACCTGGTAAATGGATTTCACAATGCATATACCAGTGTCAGAACATTGGCATTTAATAGACAGAATTCTTGATGACACGTAGCTTGCTCAATCGACCGACCCACAAAAACCGTAGACTTAGCAATTGTACTTTGGAGAGACTGAGGTCGGAGTTGACCGAAAGGAAGACTTGGCCCCAGTTATCTGTCGGGGACACTTCGCCGGTCTCCGGGTTTTTGGTAAGGCGATTACTTTATTAATATTTAACTTTATAATTTTTGTGATTGTCCAGGCTAACTTAATCTTTTAAAGTCAGTGATTGATTGATGTTAATCGTAATCAATTTTATTCTAATAATTGATTTCATTTATAATTTGTGTGAATAAATATAGTTACTATTAAATTCCTGTTTGAATATAATAACGTGTCAAAAAGAATTATAATTATTAGAGTTTTATATAAATTTCATTTGCTTAGGCCTACTTAAATAAAAGGAGCCTGTAATTATTTTATCATCCATTTTTATTATTGTCTTTATTATTATCTTTATCATATTGTCCACCCATTTTATTTGAATAGTGATTAAACATTCTTTTACCTCTCACTAAAGTATTCTTATTATTTTAAATCGATCCCGGTTACGCCCCCGGTCACAATTCTAATCGTGGCAAATGGTGGAGGCGCCGGGTAACGATCCCGGTACCTCTCACACACCCTTCTCAACCGCTCTACCTACAACTTAAACCTTTCCGACATGTCTTCCTCTTGCAGACAAAACCTACTGCCTTCTACTGTTGTTCCCCCATCTACCCTTCTTAAAGACCTTTCCGAACTTCGTATGAAACTCATTCCCTTACACTATACCATTGCTATTCCTATCTCTGAAATTCACACCTATTATAATATCCCGATAGTTACCTGTATATCCTCCCCGTCTAAAACCGTCATCACCATTAAAATCCCCCTTATATCTATTAACATATCCTGGAGCCTTTACAGATACCTCCCCACACCCCTATCCTGGAAAAATCAAACCTGCCACCTCCAACATGAAAACCTTCTCTTGGCTAAATCAAATAAGAACCATTTCCTTTCCCTCCCCCAGTCTGACTCCTGCAATCCCTCTGGCTTATGCTTCCTTCCACGGCAGCGAGGCGCCTCATCTTTGACCCAGACCTGTGCTGAACTGCTATTCCAGGCTGCTCACCTTGAGATCCTTATGGCCCACTGTGATTTCACCTGTACTCCAAAACCTTCCCGTACGATCATCACCACAATTGCTCCTACTTCGTTTATCCTAACTCATCCAACACCCTTTCTAGTTCTGTCCTGCACCAATGTCACTCCCTCAGATATCCCAACCATTCCCACCAATGTCCCTGGTGCCCTACAACTAACAATACCTTGCCACTGTCAGTTGAAAGAAAATTCCTCCCTTCTCATTTCTCGCAGTTTTCCATGTGATTATCAGTCCCTTCCTACCCTAAAACACCTCATTCCGTCTACTTGGACAAACCTTCACACTCTGCACATCAGCCCTTCTTCAACCGACCACATTGAATTCAATAACCTAGACACCATCCTTAATCCAAATTGGACCCTCCACAACCCCTCCTACACAGTTCACGCCACAATTGCAGACGCCTTAGAACCTGTTTCCTTACCAGAGTCATGGATAGACATATCACACCAATCAATCCAAAAATATTTTCTCATAACATTAGCAGTTTGGAATTTAATTTTAACATTGTTTCTTACATATCTCTACTGGAAAAGATACATAGCTAACAAGATTTTAAAAAGCCAGGTAGATTCAATACAGTTAGAACTGCGTTAAACATTGTAATACAATATTTCATTTTATTGTAGAATGAACTCTCACTTAATCGATTATTACTTCTAAAAACATTGTATATTTTATTTATTCTTTACCGATGTAAAACCATCATTAGCACGTTTTACTTATTATATGAAAATTGTCATATACGCAGGTTCCTTTTATTGGACATGGGGACCATGTCTAACTAGGCAGGGGAGATGTGACGGGTAGTCACCAAAAATTATTTTCTAAATTTTGGGATTATATTTCAAAAGTAAAAGACCTGGTAAATGGATTTCACAATGCATATACCAGTGTCAGAACATTGGCATTTAATAGACAGAATTCTTGATGACACGTAGCTTGCTCAATCGACCGACCCACAAAAACCGTAGACTTAGCAATTGTACTTTGGAGAGACTGAGGTCGGAGTTGACCGAAAGGAAGACTTGGCCCCAGTTATCTGTCGGGGACACTTCGCCGGTCTCCGGGTTTTTGGTAAGGCGATTACTTTATTAATATTTAACTTTATAATTTTTGTGATTGTCCAGGCTAACTTAATCTTTTAAAGTCAGTGATTGATTGATGTTAATCGTAATCAATTTTATTCTAATAATTGATTTCATTTATAATTTGTGTGAATAAATATAGTTACTATTAAATTCCTGTTTGAATATAATAACGTGTCAAAAAGAATTATAATTATTAGAGTTTTATATAAATTTCATTTGCTTAGGCCTACTTAAATAAAAGGAGCCTGTAATTATTTTATCATCCATTTTTATTATTGTCTTTATTATTATCTTTATCATATTGTCCACCCATTTTATTTGAATAGTGATTAAACATTCTTTTACCTCTCACTAAAGTATTCTTATTATTTTAAATCGATCCCGGTTACGCCCCCGGTCACAATTCTAATCGTGGCAACACTATACCCCAGAATCCCAAGCCATTTTCAGCTGTTTTGTACTATTATCAAATAAATATTCATAACTCATCTTAGAAAGCAGCTAGAGTTATAATTTTTTTTATCTTTTAGCTAATAGAATCTTACAGAATAGAATAGAACAATAATAAGTAAAATTTTAAAAATATATGAATAAATATATATATATATATATACAAATTATATGTATGAACGGCCTAATATTTTCTCTAATTTTCATTTTGTAACCCATAAAAAGAATGTTAGCTGTACCTTTTTTTAAGTTTAAGTTTTAGCAAAAAATAATAATAAATAAGTATTTTTTTTTTTATAAAAATAAAAAAACGTTCCTTTTTTGCCGAAATCGACATATAATAAAAAAAAACACATAAAGTAATTATAAAACCCAATTTTATTAAATATTTACCACATACTACAGAAATACTTTTACAATAACATTTCTACATGCATTTATAAGCCTGGATCTATTTACAGTAATTAAAAATAAGTAGGTATCATGCAAGAAATAAAAAGGTAAAATGAAGTCTCTCACCTATTTTAGACACTGAGAAGCTACTGAGAAGAATAGTGAGAAGAATGTGAAAGCAGTTCATTATATGCACATCTTTCTTATGTTATAATGTTTTCTGTTAAAAAATTGAAATAAAATATTCAGAGCCAAAACTATTTACATATTTACATTTTTTATGGAACGGCTCATATATTTACATTTGTATTGAATTTTGTGTGGAAGATAGTCCACCCATTTCACCTATTTTAGGCACTGAGAAGAATGTGAAAGCATTTCATTTTATGCACATATCTCTTACAGGTTATAATTTTTTCTGTTAAAAAATTGAAATAAAACGTTAAGCGCTAAAACTATTTACATATTTATATTTTTTCTTGAACGGCTCATCTATTTACATTTGTGTCGAGGAAGACAGTCCAAGTGACATCCACGCCTACAATTAACACAAATTGTTTTTGACCTTCTTTTACCCATGGGGTCATTTTTCCCACTGCACACACAAAAATTGCTTTCCTTATACCCTTCTAGTTTTTCTAATCCAAATTTCCTGTTGGGTGAAAATCCATCGCCGCCCCCTCTATTTTCAGCAACCGGAGCTTTTTTTAAAAACCATTCATTTGCCAACTCCTCAATGATGGATACCTGGAAGTGAAGTCTGGAGAGGGGTCTGTCTGTATTCAACTTATACAGGACATATGCATTTAAGACCATTCTACCAAAAATATTAAAAATTACCTTTTTGAAATGCTTCATACACCTACGCTCATCCAGATAGGTGTAGAGCATCTGGTCTGTCCCGTCTATACCTCCCATCCCGTGATTATACTCGTAAACTATGTGAGGTTTGCACTTAATTAACAGTTTTCCTCCTCTTTTCACTGTGTAACGCACACTCTTTTACTCGGGCATTGGATGATAGTAAAATGAATTGAGTTTTGTTGGTTGCCTTTTCACGAAAGGCCATGAATAAGAAAGGTCCTTTACGAACGTAAACTCTTTTTCCTACAGGGAACTTGTCTAATAGCTTTTTAGGGACTCCCTTTCTATCGGTACGAACTGTGCCAGTCAACCATGTAAAATTTTGATACAAAAATCTAGCTAATTTTGTTGAAGTGAAGAAAAACACATACATACCTTTTGGTGAGGTATGTAGTAATGATGGAAAAGGCGGTTCGCATGATCTATCAGAGGTTCAAATCGTCCACAGGGGTTGTAATTTGGGGAATCAAGTGGTGATAGAGCGGTTGAGTCTGTTAGATGGAAAAATTTCAAAATGACTTGGAATCGATTTCGGCTAAGTTCTTCACCAAACCAATCACATTTTTGAGAGGAAGAAGTGTACCAGTAACTTCGTATTGAGGGTTTTCTAATAATGCCCATGTTGAGTACAATAGCTATGAAAGCTTTCATTTTTCCTAGACTAACCTAGACCCAATCTTTCATGCGGTTTCTTACAGCAGGATTATTTCTGAAAAACTGCCCTGCATATCTGTTTGTTTCAGGTGGGCAATGTTTAGGACCAGGTAATTCTGAGAATCCAAAGTTGTGGTTGTATTCAGGGTCAGTGTCGGAGTCAAGCTCCTCCCATTCGCTGCTTTCTGGGCTTTCCGGTTGTTTTTACTTTCTCCCCCTATACCATAGTATATGGAGAAAGTATTGTTTTCGTCAAAATTTTCGAGTTTGAGTTTTGAGTGGATATATTCGTTTTGGGTCCCCCTGGACCTAAAAAAGTGGTTTTCGAAGTGATGTATGTGTGTGTGTGTGTGTGTGTGTGTGTGTCTGTGTGTCTGGATGTGTACAGAGCTAGAGACCACACCTGTGGTCCGATTTCGATGAAATTTGGTATGTAGGTTCTCCCCCTATACCATAGTATATGGAGAAAGTATTGTTTTCGTCAAAATTTTCGAGTTTGAGTTTTGAGTGGATATATTCGTTTTGGGTCCCCCTGGACCTAAAAAAGTGGTTTTCGAAGTGATGTATGTGTGTGTGTGTGTGTGTGTGTGTGTGTGTGTGTGTCTGTGTGTCTGGATGTGTACAGAGCTAGAGACCACACCTGTGGTCCGATTTCGATGAAATTTGGTATGTAGGTTCTAATCCCTGGTATCTCCAGGCATTTTTTTCATTTTTTAGAAATTTTGATTTTTAATGGGAATTTTCCCATAAAAACCCATAAAAAACCGGAAAAAACAGATTTTCTCAAAAACGGCCCGAACGATTTTGATAAAGATTTAGTATGTTGTAGCCCTTTAAATTCTGAATAACATGGTACAAACCCCATATCTGTAAAAATTACGGTTCAAAAGTTATGGTCAAATGTGTTATTTTCCCATAAAAACCCCATAAAATAACAAAAAATAGGATTTTAGAAAAACATCCGGTTTTGATTTAACATAGTATGTTATACTCCTTACAGTTTTGATAGTTTTTTTTAATTTTTTGGAAATTTTTATTTTTAATGGGGATTTTCCCATAAAAACCCCATAAAATAACGAAAAAATATGATTTTCCCAAAAATGGCCCGAACGATTTTGATAAAAATTTAGTATTTCATAGTCCTTTATATTCTGAACAAAATGGTACAAATCACATTTCTGTAAACATTACGGTTCAAAAGTTATTGTAAATTATGTCATTTTACCATAAAACCCCCTTAAAATAACAGAAAAATCAGATTTCCTCAAAAATGGCCCGAACGATTTTGAAAAAAATTTAGCATGTTATAATCCTTTAAATTCTGAACAAAATTTTACAAATCTCATTTGCGTATAGAGTTATTTACTCTCACCACTTACACATGATAAAGGTTTTTGACAATTTCATGATGTTTCATAAGTTTTTGACAAACTTATGGGAGAAAGTATGTGTCAGAATGCTGATACCGTTTATTTTGATTTTGATTTGGGATTTGTAGGCCTATTACATCTAGTTTTATTGTTTTGGTTCTTCTTCTGTCTACCGGTAGGCCTATTGTTTAGGGTCCTCGACACAACATGAGACCTCCCTGTAGAAGTGCTTGGCTCATCAATAGGTAGGCCTACAGGATCATCAGGATCTAGAATATTATCTTCACTGTTTGACGTAGAACAGGTTTGGTTTACACTTACATCACATTCAGTCCTATCCTGCATTAGAGGGCTGTCACTGTCACTACCGGTATCAGACATCAAGTTTCTTCCATTTTGCCTAAAGTTGGATAAAAAACTATATCTGTTAGGGGTAAGTCCTTCTTTACCACTAGGGTCGTAGTCGGGATCTTCATGTCTATGTCCTCACTTGAAGAAGAAGAAATATGTAATAGTGAATCATCACTTTCATTTCCATCAATAAATGTTACACCGGACTCCAGTATATTTTAAATAAGTGTTCGTTCACTTTCAGGGGAATGTTTTCTTTTTGATTTTTTCTCACTCATTTTGATTGGCTGTAAGTTTTAACTTGGCCTGCTTTTATGCAAATTTTTAGATACATACAACTTTACAAAGGCATATAGGATAGTTATAAGTAACTATACTTCATAAAAAGTTAAGTTCTCTCATGATAAATGAAGGACAGAGATCTCAAGTTAGGCCTAGGCATACCCTAGTTCAAACGGTAAGATAGGCAGCCTAATTTAGTTTATTCACACTAAAAACAAGTTCATGCACATCCAAATGGAAAAGTGTTAATCGATGAAAAGTAAGGAATAGAGTCTTAGTTTGGAGTAACAAGAGCTTTTAAAAAGAAATAAAACAACAGAGGACAGAGAAGTCAGGTTAGTCCTAGTTCAAATATTCAAACAAAGCTTCTAATACTCAAGACATAATCAATGCAAATTGAAAAACTTTCTGTACGTACATAATCTATTTTAGCAACATTTTTTTTTTTTTTAGGGAGAGGAGGGAAAATGCTTTTACGCACACAGGTAGCCAGCCTGTAGTGTGAGACTCCTGAAAATTGTCATACTACTCACTAAAAAACCCCCTCAACTCTGTTGGACACAGACCTGGAATTGTTTGTCACATTACTTCAAGTCAGGCCAACATGTGACCTAAGCCCTCAGGGCTCGCACCGTTTCTGGCATTTCGATTCTTAATGACCTACAACCGCATCCCGGTCAAGGTCGATCTTCTTGGCGCGGAGAATACCCTGGATATAATGTGACACACAGGTCCAATTGTCCTCACCCTCCGTTATAATCGGTATGACCGTGTCCACCGACAGCAGTCCTATTAATTGTTGAGCATCCAGGCGCGGCCTTTCCCAGCGCTGGCAGTGGAAAAATGTATGTTCCACGTCATCGAGAATGCCTGGGCAGTATATGCAGTCGGGTGACACGGCTTTGCCCATCCTGAACAGGTACGACCGGAAAAAGCCGTGTCCCGTCAGAAATTGGGTGAGGTAGAAGTCCACCTCTCCGTACCGCCGATCAACCCAAGGTTGGACTTGCTGTATCAGTCGCCTGGTCCAGAGTCCCCGTGTCTCCTGTTCCCAGCCCTCCTGCCACAGCTGGTAGGTGCGGGTGCGTTCCTCTGTTCGTGCCTCGTCCTCTCCACGGTGCCGGTAAATTGCCTTTCTCTCCGCCGCCAAAAGTTTGACGGGGATGACTCCAGCAATCACCAGGACGGCGGGCTCGGACACTGTTCGGTAGGCAGATGCTACCCTCAGTGCTGCCTGACGCTGCACTCGGGCGAGCCGCATCCTGTATGCCTCCTTATTTAGTGCGTCTGCCCACACCTCCGCACCGTACAAGAGTACGGACTGGACCGAAGACATTAACAGCCTTCTACGACTGGACCGAGGCCCTGCGACATTGGCCATCAACCGGCTAAGAGAAGAAACCACCCTAGCGGCCTTGTCCGCTGTATGGAAGATCTGATCCCGCCAGCTAAGCTTGCTGTCTACCATGACCCCAAGACACTTGGCAGAACGAACAGTTTGAACCTCGACGGCTCCCACCCTCAACGGCACGATGGTGTCAATCCGTTTTTTTGTCAAAATCACGATCTCGGTTTTGCTCAGAGCAAGCGAGAGACCGTGGTCTGCCATCCATGCGTTTATGGTACGCATAACTCGGTTTAGCTTTAGCTGAGCCAGCTCAACGCTACGTGCAGCTATCAAAGCTGCAACGTCGTCTGCGTACCCAACCAAGACCGTTTCCTCAGGCATTTCAGACCTCAGAAGGCTGTCATAAGCGACGTTCCAGAGGTCTGGGTCGAGTATGGAACCTTGGATTTTAGCAACAATAGTTGATATAGAAATTCGTTTTACTTCATTTCATAATATAATTCACTAAACAAACTCACGAATAACAACAAACAACATTTAGTACTTCACAGTGAATGTCAACAACGTCGAGTTAATGTTTTGATGCGCAACAGCTGTACAGACGGACCGGTCAACGCCACGCAAATTTCGTCGTTCTTCTTACTCTCAAGCTCTATATAAAGTACGTTTTGAGCGTGTTGTTGAATTTACTTGCTTAGAGAATTTAATTTGCTCTCGTTTGATATATCTTTCGGTGGAATAGCTTTATAAATAATTTTGTAGTAGTAGATTAACGAAAGGCCGATGACATCGGCACTTGGGTTTTTTCGCATACATACATAGTGCCGATGACATCGGCACCCGGGCTTTTTCAATCGTAACGGCAGTGCCGATGTGATCAGCACTCGGGTCTTTTCAGATAAAACTGAAGTGCCGATGTGATCGGCACTTGGTGCCCAAAGGGTTTAATTTATGGACACACATTTTTTATTTTACTGAGATGGGCCTAAGTTTATTTAATAGGCTAACTTATTTGTCCTGCAAACTGCATGTTGGTTAGTGAAAGTCAATCCCAAAATTAATAAAAAAGGAAAATTACAAGTGCTCATGGTAACACAGTAAGGTTGATACATCAGCAGCACATTATGAGCCCTGTGCTGGTGTTAGATAAAAAAGGTAACAGTAGGTCATTAAACAAATGACTGATAGGCTATTTTAAATTAGGCCTGGGTGGACTTTCATTTGCAGGACTACTATTTCATATAAGCAGGACTCCATAACCATTTCCTTGGAAAAATTCAAGATGGCGGCCAAATCTCGAATTGCCCAAAGGTGCACAGAACGCCATCATGCATTTCCTTGAAGCTGTAAATGTCCTAGTAACTATCCATAAATAAAAAAAAACTTAATCCAAAATTTTTGGGTTTTGGGCTTGGCAACCGGACTGTTTTGGGCTCGGCAACCGGACTATACTGTTACTAGGCCTATTTGTTGTGTTTATACTACTTCCAAGTTTTTTGCTATGGGTTTTTAAATGATTTAAAAGGTTGCTTGTTGTTTTACTTCTACCGCCTCTCGATACGAGTTTATCACAAAAGTTGCATCTAGCAGTTTGGGGCTTAGTCATGCATTAACTCAAATTGGGCTGACATTTTACATGATGATAGATCGTTTTTACCAATTAAAAAAGGCTATTCTTATCTCAAAAATCCTTTTGGGCTCAACCCAAGTGTTTCTGGAAGTTATGGGTATTTATATTTAAATATAATAAAATAATCTCGAAAGCTGTTCTTCTAAACAAATAAGTAGGGTTTAATTATGTTCAGTATTACTGAAAAGTGATAAGGTTGAACTCCAAAGTGCAGCACTAGTTTTGGTTTTTATTTTAATTCTCAGTTCTTATTATCTTACGTTTTGTTCTTTTGTTATATTTGTGCTTATATCCCTGTGGGTGAAGCCACGGGTACACGATAGTACTTTATAAAATCAAAAGTGCATACACACGAGTTCCAATGAATAAGTGTCTCGTTGAAATATATTATGTAGTAGAATAGTTCAATTGTATAGAAAAACAGAAACCTTAAGATGAAATGTAGCTATGATTTATACATTTTACTCTTAAGAAAGTTGGTTCTATCATAAATCGTCAACATTTTGCCACTTAGTTAGTTGGATTACAAGTCAACAAGTACAACTCGTTACATGTAACAAATTCATTGTTTTTTAATATGTTTAGTTGTATAGTGTGAGAACAGTCGTGGCATAATACTAACCATATCTTGTAGTGAATTTTAATTGATCTTTGAAATATACAATATGTACAGTACGTCGTCATTGTACTGTACGTCAAGATGGAGTCAGGGATGGGTGTTGTAAATAACTAACACTGATTACATTTTAACTGCTCAGAGGGCCGCAAATGGTACATGGTGTTTACTGGGCTAAGACATGGTAAAGACTGACGTGAGGAGAGGGGATTTAGGCTGTGTTTGGATAGGTGGTGTGATGGTGGCGTGATGTGGCGTGATATGACGTCATGGGAAATAGCCATGAGCTTCTTTATTTGAAACATCACCTGATTTTACATATTACCATCATAAACAGACATTGTGGTAACATGGCGGTACGAATGTCAAACTATGGTAACATTATGGTACGAATTATCAGAATATGGTACACAATACAATTATATTACTCAGAAGACAGATAAAATTTGATAAAGAGAAACGAAGTACAATAGGTTTGTTGGTGCCGACCTGCTCCCCAACGTAGGTCTGCTCGAAGTATAGTAGGATGTCTGCCAGCTCTACTAGAGCACGTGTGCTCCCGCTATCTCCGCGTTCCGCCACCTCCGAACCCAAATCTGTCCCGCCACCTCCGAATTTTTGAGTGAACCTGAATAATCCCGTCACTGCCTGCGTTGGTAGCTGTCATTGCATCCACGGCTGCGAAGCCCTGTGGATGGAAGATTTAATGAAAAATTAACCCGTGGGTTAGGTTAGGTTAGGTTAGGACGCAAAGTCTTTACGCAGGTAGTAACCGAGGATTATAGGGGTCACTCTGAAATCCGGAGGTGGTGGGACACGGAGGTGGCGGGACCCGGAGATAGCGGGAGGTAACCACTAGAGCAGACGCCCAAAGAAAGAGCATTCCAGCGGGTACGTCTGTCACCAGTAGAAAGACCAAAGCATCCAACATTCTAAAGTGGAGCTTAATGTCAGAACGATTTTTGTACAATTTCACCATCTCGTTTCCCTAGATGTGTCTCTAAGTTTTCGGACATGGGTGGAAAACACCCCTACACTTGTACACCACTTCCAAAAACATTATTCACCGTGCTCATTGCCCCCTTCTCAAAGTCCATCATCACTATTTCTCGACGGGATGCATGCCCCCGCTGAGTAATTTGATTCAGCAAAACTGGAAGAACTCCTAATTCATAACTTTGGTCTTATTTGTAATCAAAGTATAAATGAATGTCGTACATGCATTGTCTTTGATTGTACGTATTACGTACAATTGTTGAAATAGTCCTGAAGAAGTTTTAAAAGTTCCGTCTATGCACCACCCCCTAAGATATCTACATTTTCCGGTGTTCCAAAAATGACGAACCTATCGGCGCGAGGGCCGTTGTCATGTATAAGGAAGGGTCGAGAATCCTCTCCTCCTGTCCTCCTGTCCGGTGAAGTCTCCAATTAGGTGACGCTCTTTGGAAGGGCAGGGTGAGATCCCTCGCATTGCTATTCAAATCTCGTCTAACGGTGGATGGAGAGTTTCTCAAGCTGAGCCATGACGTAGTCCGGGGTATAGTAGTCCCCAGGGATTGTACAGGTTTAACATGTACTCGTTAAGATGCTTTACGAAGCGCTAATCGAACTTTCATCACTTCTTTCGTTACCTCATTGGGGGGGTAGGTGTGCTCCTTGTAGCTGGTTGGATCCGAATTCTAAAGTACCTACTTATTGAGAATACAAAGTACATATTGTGATAACAGACATTTAATGTTACATTCTCAGGTACATTTAATTTTGAAATGCATTTTCTTATATCAATCACCCGACAAGTGTCCCAGTCGACTGGTTTGACGATGTTTCTCCGTACAATAACGAAGCTGAAATGTCAGCATTTAGTTACAGTATAATTTTCTTCATATCACAACGTGGTCTTACTTAGAAGACACTATTTTTTAGACACAAGTCATTATTCCAACCAAGAAAGTTCCAGCAAGATGAATTGTTCGTTGAGTCTTCTGTAAAATGACTCCACCCCAATGTTTGTCCGATGAGGTCGGCCTGCTACAGAGATGGCATAGGAGCCAACTGTGTCCAGCCAGTACTCCTGGATGTAACAAAGCAGTCGTTTAAATGTGTGAAATAGATCGCTGTCTCTCATATATCGAACAACTGCTTGATAGCCTTCACGAATATTGACTGAAGGCAGGTACGAAAGCTTCTTCAGAGCTCTAGCTGCATTTTGATTTTGTTCCGTGGTCCTAAGCATTCCCAGTGCAACATGTTTTTTTTAATACTACATCTAATAAAAACTTAAGTTATTTCCCATAGAAACACAATGGATTTGCCAATGCTTAACAGACTCAAAACCAAAACCAAAATGTTCAAAACATAGCTGTGGTGCGCGCAACCTCATCTTATGGCACAGGTATCATGGTGTTCGAAGAATTTCCGTTTTGGACCCATTACTTGACCCAATGACTTATACACTGCTGTTCCCCCATGAGGATTCTGGTTGGCACATTGATTCTTGCTAGCACATTGATTGTCAGAAAATGGTTGATGGATGGTTGACGAAGGCATGTAAAAGTTCTGAGATCATCATTTAATTTATCAGGAGTTAAGATTTTTCAGGAAAGCGGATTGGTGAATAAGTCTGACTTAAACCAGGGGTAGTAGTGGGACCGCTGGGCTTCAGCCAAACACCTCTCTCTCTATAACTCTCACCCCCACATTCTCTCTCTCTCTTTCAATAACCCCCACACCCCTTAATACTCAATTTCATGTACCCCTCCAATCACAAATACCATCACAAATCATAAATGACAATTTTCAATTTCATTTCAATTCTACATAAAAACCTCTCCTATCATAACTACTAAGATTACTTATGTTTGCTGCAACAGGGAAGAAAAAATGTCTTTTGTTAATGGTGTATGAAACACAAAATTTGCCAAATCATGCATTTTACATCACTATGATATACTTGACTGGAAGAAGCTCAAAGCTTAAGAGCTTAAAACTTAACTCAACTAAAAATGTACAACTATCTGAATTTTGGCTGCAAACAGAGCTGTTCCCCTTTCTGTAAAATCTCAAGAAACATGGATTACTGACAAACATTTAGATTACTTTCGATCTCGTATACTGTTGAAAGTTCAACCACAACTGTAGAAAACGACTATGGATTTGTTAATAGAAAACCTTTTTTCGCATGCCACCAACAATGAAACACAAAATGAAACAATGGAACAATGAAAACACACTACAAAAATTTTTAACAAATAATTACCGATTGTTTGAATTCCATCATATTATCTAGTAATGTTAGCTCGATGAAGTGAAGTCCCCTTTCAAAAATGTTCGCTTCTCTTCTGGTCTGAAAAAGTCTTCTAGGGTAGCGCATGACTCCGTTCGCTCAGTTCCCCACGAGTAGGGAATATAACTATGTGTTTGTTTCTATAATTATATAAGTAAAAATCCAAACAGTCGATGATTGATCGCTTTGACTACACGATTACTGTGGCAGGGGATTTCTTATGTTATCAATGTAATCTAAACTTACTTGGCTGTAGTGAAACCAGCAACAAACTATTGTTGCCTATGGCCACACAGCACTTGCAGCATTTCTCATGGCAAGACAGTGATTGGCGCCAAGTAGGGACAGTGTTGAGCAATTAAGCGGAAAATTGCCTCATACGCCTCAGTTGTCTGCCGGTCAATTACAGCATATACCGAGAGAAAAACCTGTGAAGAAAGAAGGTTATCAATATAATAATAGTCTTACTAAAAATTGCAGTAAAAATGAAATGAAATGAGATGAAATGAAATGAAAATGAAATGAAAATCCTTTATTTCAACAGGCAAAGTTAGGGCCACATGGCCCTTTCTTACACTTAACCTGCATACATAATTATAAATAGAAAATATAAAATACAATTTAACACATTATTTACACAAAAACAATACTTTTTTGATAAAACGAAAACAAAATGCCTAACAACAACAAAAAAAGTCTCACACACTCAGTCAGCAATTACGCAAGTGCCAAAACAGTCCTAGGACGCACCAGCCGAGGCCATACGCTCAAAGTACATTTTTTTTCAGTGCCGCCACGAACCGAGGACGACTATCAAGCATTTTGATGGATAAAGGTAAGTTGTTCCAAAGACGGCAGGCAGTTACAACAAAGGCCCTGTCATATGCTGTACTCCTATGATGAGGTATGCGTAACGTGAAAGATGCAGTGCGTGAACTCCTCAAGCTACCTTCGGCTACAAAGCTAAAGTCCCCTTCAAAATATTTTGGCAATCTATTTTTTAAAATTGAGAATGCTAATATGGTGATTTTAAGTAGCCTCTGATCGTTCAACTTTAATATTTTTGATTCAATGTAGAAAGGTGTAATGTGTTCAAAGCGTCTTAAATCAAATGCAAATCGCAAGCAATAATTCTGCGAGCGTTGCAGCACACCAGCAAGACTTACAGTCATGTCATTGATCACAGAGTTGCAGTAAGTGAAGTGGGGAAATACGAGTGATTTGACAAGGTGGAGCTTTATGTGCAATGGCAAGAAAGTTTGCAATCTCTTTAATGAATGTATTGATGAGAACACCTTTTTACGAATGTCAATCACTGCATCTCCCCAAGTGAGTGTAGTGTTGAGAGTCAGTCCCAAGTTTTTCACTTTGTCACAGTATGGTAGTTCAGTACCGTTAACAGTGATTGGATTTGTAGCATGAAAGTCAATTGAGCCTTGCAGTCGTTGATGGCAGATTATGATGGGTTTGGTTTTGTCATGATTGATTTTAAGTCCATGTTTATCGGTCCATTCAATGATTCGTCCAATGTCTTCGTTAATGTTTGAAACACAATAGTTTATGTCATCGGCGTTGAAGTGAGAGAAAATTTAAAATAAAATAAAAAGGTTATAAAAAGGTTATTAAAGGAGAATAAAAAGGTTATCTACAAAATATAATTGCATTACTATATCTTTAACAATGATGACTTAGTGATAAACAATCCATTTTTATACTTCAATCAGATCAGAAACATTTGTAAAGTCCGAAGAACGGGTGTTCCCTTAACTTAATATCATAACATATCATGATAGTTAAAACTATCTCTGCGTTGATACAGCAACGGTCATAGAATCTATTTTTATCTATGGATTAAAACTCGTGTATGTTCAAATCAAATCAAATAGATATATTGATTGTTAGATATGCATTTGCATGGTCATGTAGGCAGCTAATTAGTTTCGTTATCAAATGTTTCATATAATTACTGTACTACTGATTATTCCTTACATAGTTCTAGCGTGGCCAATGAAGTGAAAAGATCTGGCAGCCACCGACTCCCATGGACAATGTTTTGTATGTTGCATTCATGTGAATCTGTTCAGAGTTACTCAATAGTTCCAGGCTCTGGTTGGAAAAGAATATGTTGGATCTAGTACCCTGTGGGCCAACCATTCCCCGGTAAAATTGTTGAGGGTTGGCTTCTCTTGTAAGACATAGATTGGCCCACCATTCCTCCTCAAGGCAATTGATTTACCTCTTCCAAGTTCCTAGGGAGAGTTGGCTGGTTCTTTGTTCTTTTCCGTGCCATGAATGAGCTGACCTCAAGAAATCCAGTCCTTACGGCAGCCGCAGGGAATCTGAAAAATGTAAAATATACATGGTATTGCCTTTGGTAAAAAAAATAAGGAGAATATGCTGGATCTAGTACCCTGTGGGCCAACCATTCCCTGGTAAAATTGTTGAGGGTTGGCTTCTCTTGTATGACATAGATTGGCCCACCATTCCTCCTCAAGGCAATTGATTCGCCTCTTCCAAGTTCCGAGGGAGAGTTGGCTGGTTCTTTGTTCTTTTCCGTACCATGAATGAGCTGACCTCAAGAAATCCAGTCCTGACGGCAGCCGCAGAAATCTGAAAAATGTAAAATATACATGGTATTGCCTTTGGTAAAAAAAAATAAGGAAAATATGCTGGATCTAGTACCCTGTGGGCCAACCATTCCCAAGTAAAATTGTTGAGGGCTGGCTTCTCTTGTAAGACATAGATTGGCCCACCATAAGGAGAATATGCTGGATCTAGTACCCTTTGGGTCAACCATTCCCTGGTAAAATTGTTGAGGGTTTTCTTCTCTTGTAAGACCTAGATTGGCCCACCTCTCCTCCAGCGATTCATTCACCTCTTCTAAGTTCCTAGTGAGAACTGGCTGGCTCTTCCTTATTTCCTATGCCATGAATGAGCTGACCTCGGGAAATCCAGATCTGAAAATTTTGACTTCTTTGATGTTTTGATCTTTCATTTTAAAACTATCCTGTAAATATCTTAATAAATAATGTTTACATGTGTACTGCATTATTTATGTTGAATTTTACTTTTTGCATGGTTGCCCCATCATTATATTTTTCAGATTATCTTATTAATATACTAGAATTATTAAACTAAAATTACTAAACTTAACACAGCAAACAAATGAATAACAAAGCAACAAAAAACAAATGCACATGTAGGAATGCTCCGTGGTGTTAGCTTTAAAGGAAGGTTAATTGTTTTCTGATAAATAAGACTTCTTTTAAAGTATTTTGAACTGTTAAACTTTACCAAAGTTTTCCTACCGATGTACACAGCTGAAATCGTAATTTATAACAAATTCCATTTCACTTATTAAAAGAAAATTTGCACATAAATATTGTCTACATTTAATGGCTGCTTGTACCTTTTTCCAAAAACACTCCTAGAATTCAACACATCAAACAATTAATTTTACCTAACGTACTATGTTCCTACATAAATATACTAAAAGCCTATTGAAGAAAATTCAACAATATTAGAAATTGAAAAAGATAGAGTATAATTTAATGTAAAAGAATATATTAATATTTATATGAACTACAAAAACAACGAATAATTGTTATTATACTAAACACATACATTAAATAATCCAATATATGAAACAATAGCAAAATTGAGAAAATAATAGTGAATAGAAATAATAGTGAAAAGAAATGCAAACATATAATGTAGTAATTAAAAGAATCAATGAAGACAACATTATATAACAAATTAGAAAATTTTACAATTTCATATATTATTTATTTATTTACATATTTTAATTTAACTTTTGTTTACTTTGAAAATGGCCTTAGTGCTGAAACTAGTCAGTAAATATCTTAAATAACAATTTTTACTTAGGTACTCAGTTATTAATGTTGAATTTTACATTATAAGATAATCATATATTATTACCCAACCTAACCCCGTGGAGCGTTGTACAATCGTGGACCTATTATGTTGGCCTCCGTATAATCTTTGACTATCAATCCAACTTTACTTCAGTATCCAATAGTCAGTGGTATAATCTGTGGCAACCCTAAATTTAATCCTATATATATTAAACGAGAAATGTGTGTGTTTATGAACACTTTTTTATTATAATTTTGTTGTCCTACCTTCACATATAAGACACTAGGCTCCCTAGGATGCCAACTCATTAATATTAATTGCCTGGAACTCTATTACACATAACTTCAGGCTAGTCTTTGAGGGTCGCGGCACTTATCACGTGGATTAAATCAATTGGTGATTTACGGGATTTGAACCCGGGACCTCAGGCTTCTTAGCCCCACGCTACAAGGTTAGTAGAGAGACAGGTTGATGCGTCCGGCCGATTCCGTGGTGCACGTAGCCAGCCGCTGTGACGTCATCCAGTGACCAGCCGTGCCATCACTACAATAGTATTATTGTCGTGATATCAGCGTTACACTACTAGCTGTTTATAAACCATTGTGTTTAGTTTATTTGTGTAAAAAGAATGGCAATAAAAACTAGGATTAATAATAAAACAAAGAGATAACGATTTGTATGAAAAGATGTATTGATGGAATGCATTCAATAAAATACATAATGACTACAATGACAGACAAGGCAATGATTCATGCACATATTTTTTACTTTGTTCAATCGCATTCTATCTTCCGTATCAGCGTCTCCTTTTCTTTTTTTCTTTTTTTTCAAGATTGAGGTATAAGTCCTTCATCCTAATGATTGTTCTCATTTTAATATACGATGTAATAACTTCCAGAGGAATATCCTGTACCTGAAAAAATCAAAGAAAAGAATAAATAAAAATATTCATTCCATTAAATTACAAAAAAAAAATGGATTGCAAACAATGAATAGTTCTTGCATAAAAGATAAATAACTGTTCTTGATGCACTCTTTTGATTGGTAACCAAATAAATTAAAGATTACATGCTACAAACTATAAGTGTTTCAGTTCGTAAAATTTAACTAAAACATGAACAAGTTTTCTGGTAAATAAGCCGACATGGAACTCTACTAACCTTGCCACGCTACACCACTAGGCCAGCTCACTCCACTCGCAACCTTTATTTCATAGGAATATCTTGATGAATGCCCTGAATACATAACCCTTTTCTCTTCTAGTTCAACCATTTGTCAAGAATTGGAGGAATTATCCCCAAAGAGGCCACAAAAAGGATGCTTAAAAACTTGCTAACAGATGAGACAGCTCAATACTTCAGGTTTTATGGTTTAAAACAGAAGATTCATATTACCAAAACTCAAGATAAAGGATTCAGTGTTCGGTAAGTAAATATTTTAATGTAATAGCAGGAATTACAGGGGCACTAAGTACATAAGGTTATAATTTGCATAAGGGTATTGAATACTGCTTCTTACAAAGGTCGCCTAGTCAAATTTTCTATTAGCATATAAATACACGATATTCTTTCTAGCCTACCAATTGAAAACAAAAATAACCTTCGTTTAAAAAAAGTAAGTTTGACTTGAATACATAACTCTTTTCTTCTAGTTCAACCGTTTGTCCTAAATTGGAGGATTTATCGCCAAAGAGGCCACAAAAAGGATGCTTCAGCATTCTATTGGACGGATTAGGACATTCATTTGTCTGAATAGATTTTTAATATATATTTTTTTTGTTTTTTTATATACATAGAATACTTATTTTTTTAATGTACTTTTGTGTCAAAATAATAATTTTATTTAAATAAAATATATTTGCCTACACCACTCAAAAGACCACAACATAAAAACATAAGAATTAGTCGAGTAAATACATACGAGAACTTAAAAAAAATCTCTTTATATTGTTTTATTGGCATTGACTTAAAGTTATAAGCATTTACCAGGAAAAAAGTCTAAAGAAATCGGAGTCTCGGAAGTCCAAAATTCAAGATGGCGTCCAAGATGTTGGTCAAATACTTGTATTATTAGAGTAAAAAAATAATTTGCCTACACCACTCAAAAGACCACAGCATGAATACATAAGAATTAGTCGAGTAAATCCATACGAGAAAAATTGCTTTATATTGTTTTATTGGTTATTTTGACTTAGAATTATGTGCATTTACCAGGAAAACAGTCTAAAGAAATCGGAGTCTCGGAAGTCCAAAATTCAAGATGGCGTCCAAGATTTTGGCAAATACTTGTATACTGTTCTTTCTATCCATTTTTGTCTATGTATGAACAATCCATAAATGTGTCTAAAAATTAAGATTGCAAGGTAAAATTCAACATACATATTTCATTTACCAAAATAAATATATATAAATTCTTATTTCTTTTAAATATGAATACTCATAAGATTAACATAGGAATTCCAGAGCTACTGGGGTGAAGCCCGAAAGGATTTTTTTGATAAGAATAGGCTTGTATGTTAATCGGGAATCTGAACCATCATAATGCCAAATTTCTGCCCAATCCAACCAGTAGTTAATGCGTGATAGAACTTCAAACACACAAACTTTCACATTTATAATATTAGTATGATAGTCACACTTTCATTTGGTTAGTAGTAGAGCATTATAAAAAATAATAATTTATCCTTCTCATCAAGTTCTACACTGTTATGATCACTTGCGAATATATGATACTTGCGAATTGTCACATTGTTTCCCAAGCTAGAAAAGTCCACAAGCCGTAGAACAAGGTAACCCATACTTCCATCGCCATCTCAAAGTATCGTCAACATTTTCCTTTTCCATCCATACAAGAATTTGATAGTATGATCGTCGGCAATGCATCTTTGCAGCATAATAAGTAAGGGAATAAGTAATAAGTAAGGGAAGTAAGGGGGGGGGGGGTAAGTAAGGGGAATTATGTTAGGTTTCACAAATGACGTGGCATTCACTGTTTTTTTTTCAATCGTAACATTTATGTAGAGAGATTCTGTGTGACTGGGTGATACTAATTGAATTGGTTCAGCATGTCTGTGGAATAAGTTATGGAAGAGTGGAATGGATGAGTGAGGGTTGTCATGGAAATATATATAAATAATAACTATGAGGTTGAGAAATTTGGAAGGACTGTAACCAACTGTATATTTTAAAAGAAAGGTTTTACCCTGAGGTTGATCGTGCCCATTGCCGTTAACACCTTAAGCCAGCTTTTGATGAGCTGTGATTTTAGTAATTTATATCAAGTAAATCTTATAACTAACCCACTAACTGAATATGTAAGAATCGCATTTACAAGATTACTAATTAATGCACTTACAATGTAAAATGGAAACTGATAGAAGTAAGGTAATTTAGCAATGAATTAATCGAATTAACAGCACAATTATTAAACAATTTAGAACCATGTGAATTTAGACTTTGTTTCGACAAGCTGATGTCGGCTTCTCTTTAAGGAGAAGACCGACATTTTAAGTTGGAAAACCTACATCCTAAAGCCCCCTGATTTCTCCCCGGCAACCCCTAACTGAACTTAACTATTTCATGATTGAATTTGGGTTCCCTGATAATTAATGTAATTTATTAGATACTAATACTTATGTTTTAATTTGGAGCTGTCAACAAGGATTCAGGCGTGATGTTCAAGAGACGAAAACGAACGAGAGAGATTTCTCGTATGCTCATCGTTTTTTTTACCTCTATTGCCGTTGGGAGCTGATACGCTTCGGCCAGTAAGTTATTGCTTGCGCGCTGAGTATAAGTGACGCGAGTGGTCTTACAGTGTCAATAACTGATACACTTATTATAGAATTATATACTTATGATATAATTATTTTATATCGTGAGCATATTTCAAGATAGAAATTTGTATAAATGTGTATTTTAGTAGGTAAAAAGAGCGTACAAAGTTTCGTTCCAATATCTCCAGTCATTTCAATATGGCGGCCATATTAAGTCTTTCATGCCAAATCTCATAAAACCGTAAGTATTAAGAAAATTGTTTTTCAGATAAAAAAAGATATAAAATTTAAATCCTAATCAAATGAGATTTTGTTTGTTAAAATCGGTTGACAAACAACCGAGTTTTCAGTTTTTTTTCTACATTCGGATACGCAATTTAGTATGACTAGGTACCATATAATACTGCTCTGTAAATTAATAAACAATATGCATCGAACTTTAACCAAAACTACTCAGTATAATTCAGTAAATATGATGATCAGTAAAAAACTATGTAAGGTAAATCTAAATATATAAAAGGCAAAGCCCTCACTGACACACTCACTCACTCACTCATCACTAATTCTCCCACTTCACATTTACCTAGGAGGCTGAAATTTGGTACACTGATTCTTTAGGCATTAAATAGGAAAACTAAGTTGTTTTTATTCTGATCGGACTCTCGGGCTCCACCCCAGTGGCTCTGGAGTTTCCCATGTTAACCTTATGATTTTTCATATTTAAAAGGAATTATTAATTAATCTTATCAGCTGTTTCAATTAAACAAGTTGGTTCTGTTCTATGATATTCAATAGCTTTAAAGTTACAAGGATTGCCAACAGGGTGCAGCACTATTATTATTTTTTTAATTTATGACAACAGCTAATTTGCAACCAAAAGGTGAGAGAGCGGAGCGAACGAACTTCAACCTGGAGGCGAGTTAGCGTAGCGAACGAGCTAACCTGAAGGCAACTGAGCGCAGCGAACGAGCTCCCACCTAAACATTTTGATCTTTACATCTGTTGATAAAATAGTTACACATAAGCCTTTTAAAAACAAAATTTAACCTTATGGCCTTTATAGGATAGATCTAAATATATAAAAGGCAAAGCCCTCACTGACACACTCACTCACTCACTCATCACTAATTCTCCCACTTCACATTTACCTAGGAGGCTGAAATTTGGTACACTGATTCTTTAGGCATTAAATAGGAAAACTAAGTTGTTTTTATTCTGATCGGACTCTCGGGCTCCACCCCAGTGGCTCTGGAGTTTCCCATGTTAACCTTATGATTTTTCATATTTAAAAGGAATTATTAATTAATCTTATCAGCTGTTTCAATTAAACAAGTTGGTTCTGTTCTATGATATTCAATAGCTTTAAAGTTACAAGGATTGCCAACAGGGTGCAGCACTATTATTATTTTTTTAATTTATGACAACAGCTAATTTGCAACCAAAAGGTGAGAGAGCGGAGCGAACGAACTTCAACCTGGAGGCGAGTTAGCGTAGTGAACGAGCTAACCTGAAGGCAACTGAGCGCAGCGAACGAGCTCCCACCTAAAGGTGAGTGAGCGTAGCGAACGCACTTCAACCAGGACGTGATTGAGCCATGCGAACGAGCTCATCTTGAAAATTAAGAAGTCAAACGGGGCAAAGCCCGTGGGTACAGCTAGTAATCTATACTTATTTAATACACAAGCAGGTTTTTTGTGACAATTACTCCTCCGAAACTACTGAACCGATTGACATGTTTTTGGTGTCATTGGAAAGAGCGTAACGTGAAATTGTGCAGGAAACTTTCTTTTTAGGGAAATAATTAAAGAGTGAGGCCCTGGGGCCCTTTAAAGGCTCCATAAGATTAACATGGGAAACAAAAATTGTCATGAAACTACAGCTGTTGTCAGAAATTAAAAGTGAGAAGAAGAGCATATGTTGATTTTAAACAGTCAATAAGTTTGCTAATTAACAGTTTGCCACAAACATTTACTGACTTGGTTTAAATGAAATATTTACAATTTGAATTTGGGTTGGCGTAAATAATACAATGGAAAAAAGCGAGAGAGCCTGGATAACTTTATATAATAAAACAAAAACTGAATAAACACTGTGCTGCATTTCTTAGTAATCGTTGAAAGAGCCGATTTGCAAATTATGGAAACATAGGAAAGTTGAACACCACCAAGGAGAGGAAATAGAAATAATGTTTTTTTTATCGTTATTATGGACAACCTAATGCGGCTATGAGTAAGGCTATTTTGTAGAAAACACTAAAAAACAAGATCAGCTTTTGAAAAATGATAAGATATTTACAAGAAATGATGATTATATCGATATGTTATGTACATATTGAGTATTTCCATAATCTTTGAGTCGAATCTTTTAAAGTCACCAGAAATTATGACTGTTATTCGTTTCAAAATAACGCCTGTAAATCTTAGCAATTGTTCGAATTCGAGCAACAAGGACACTAGTTTCAACAATTACGGACAGTTTGTTGTCAAGTCTTGCTAGAAAACTTTTTATTTATGAACCGAACTTAGTTAACAGATGTTAAATAAAATAAATTCCGCCTTTGTTCTGGGAGTGATAAGGTGTTAAACTTAAAACTATTTTAAACTACGCTTATATGTTTAGTTGTTAACATATTTAATTGAGTTCGATCTAATGGCAACAGATAGTGCCGCCGTTCCCAAACTTTAGCCCTTAACTGTACTTAAGTGAGGCGCTTTCTTAAACTTCTGAGACGTATTTGCACATCTACGTGAAAATACCTTGAATTTGGAAACCTCAAACTTTAAAATCCGTCAAGCCAGTCAAGTTATCGAGTCATGACTGTGAAAAGAAAACTGCTTGCATATTGATATAGATTAAGTTGCTCTACACGTTGCATCTGTTGGAGTTTCACAATGAAACTCCATTTATCTGGGCCTTCAATCACATGTTTTTCAGCAAAGCATTTCTGGCTAACTTGAGCATATGGCAAGGATAGTTCGGACGCTTAGAAAACGACCTGCGCGCTAATGCTAAACCAATGCTGGAGGAGGTCGCTTTCTAAGCGGCCGACCTATAGTACAGCAATCACATTAACATCCAAAGATGGATGCCTGAAGTAATACTGTAGGTTGATAGGACCTAAATTACATCGTAAAACATTCAACGCTTGCATATTTTCAGATTTACCGTCTCATGTGATAGATCTTACTTTGACACTCACATCTTGTAACTCAACTTCTTACAATTTCAGCCAATACACATGAACTTATACCAATGACTAAAAAGTAAGCTACAGGACATCTAAAATTCTTACAATGTCTATCAATCTGTATCATAAGGGCTTTTTTGACCAGTTCATTACTATCAGCTGTGGCTATTCCTCCATGATTAACATTTACAATGAAACATTGGTGGTTTGTGTACTAGATTTGTTGTCTTCTTTTTGCCATCAAGTCGAATACAACTGAACATTCTTTTAAATTGGAAAAAGCTGGGTTTTCCTCATTCCAGAAAACAAGGTTGACAAGTCATTATTCTAACCAAGAAAGTTCCAGAAAGATGAATTGCTCGTTGAGTCTTCTGTAAAATGACTCCACCCCATAGTTTGTCCGATGAGCTATGCCTGCTACAGAGATGGCAGAGGAGCCAACTATTTCAAGCCAGTACTTCTGGATGTAGCAAAGCAGTCGTTCAAATGAGTGAAATAGATCACTGTCTCTCACATATCGAACAACTGCTTGATAGCCTTCACGAATATTGACTGAAGGCAGCAAAGGCAGGTACAAAGCATCTTCAGAGCCCTAGCTGCAATTTGATTTTGTTCCGTGGTCCTAAGCATTCCCAGTGCAACATGTTTTTTGCATACTAAATTTAATAAAAAATGAAGTTATTGCCTATAGAAAAACAATTTGCCAATGCTTAATAAACACAAATCAAAACCAAAATGTCCAAAACATAGCCATGGTGCGTGCAACCTCATCTTATGGCACAAGTATCATGGTGTTCGCAGAATTTCCGTTTAGGAGCCATTGCTTGACCCAATGGTTTATCTATTGCTGTTCCCCCCATGAGGATTCTGGTTGGCACATTGATTCTGGCTAGCACATTGATTGTCAGAAAATGGTGGATGGGTGGTTGACGAAGGCATGTAAAAGTTCTGAGATCATCATTAAATTTATCAGTCTTCTAGGGTAGCGCATGACTCCGTTCGCTCAGTTCCCCACGAGTAGGGAATATAACTATGTGTTTGTTTCTATAATTATATAAGTAAAAATCCAAACAGTCGATGATTAATCGACAAAGGACAAAAAAACTACAAAAATACATTGGGGGTTTTTATAGGCCTATATGGATAATGTAGGCTACCGTTATTCCAATAATATTGCAATAATATCGAGAGGAGCTACCACTAAAATACCCCAACCTCACCTAACCACCATAGTGTGCAAAGGTAAATCAGGCCTACTATGTAAAGATACCCTGTGTTCTTTTAATAAATGAATATAACATCATGTTTAAAGTTTTCGAAATTATAATTTTATTTAGCTTATTCTTGCCTCTGAAATTTGTGAATTTGAATAGTTGAATGAATGAATGAATGAAACAATATGTTTATTTTCCACATAATATACAGAATAATAAATACAAATACATACTTCTTACATACATACATACACTACTTACATACATAAGCAAGAGCTGCCTGTGCGTCCGCTGGGTTGCTATAGAAAAAATTAGTAAGGAAATCATAATGGAAATATTGAAAATTAAATAATTGTTGCTTAAAAAATATTAGTTTAGGGACATACAAATAATAGAATGCATTAAAAATATATAAAAAAATTTGGTTTTATTAAGTCTAGATGTTGAATTTTTCGAGATTTTTGCGGCTGATGTAATGCAGTTTACTAGTGTTGTATTGAAGTGGCTGGAGCAGGAATTAACGTCCTGATTACAAGTGACAACAGGAGCCCAGTTTGAATGTGTAAGTAGATGTGTGAGTAGTTGATGGTCAAGATAAGTATGTGTGGGTGTGGAGCATTGTGGAGTGTTGGGTTGTGTAGTGGCAACAGTGATCTTAAATAAGTCCAGTGCTGTAGTGATCCGTCACAGCCGTCTGAATCCCAGCAGATTTAATTTCACAAACGTTCACGCTGTATTTAACAAAAATGTGATCCAGACAACTTGCCGAAACACCTGTAACTCTAGTAGGTTTGTCAATGTACTGAGTGAAACTACACCCGACTAAACAATCTAAGTATTTGTCAATCAACATGTCTCTCCTCAGTAAGTCTAAGTTGATGTCACCCAAAAAAATGCATGTAAAGTCTTTATTGATCCCATTAAAATATCGTTCTACCTCATCAATAAAACTGTCAGGATTGCTGTCAAAAGTCCGCATTTTCAAAAAATTTTAAAGCGTTTTAACAGTATGCTACATTGTCTTCCAATCGTCAGATGTTAAGTCGAAAGACAAGTTTGTTTCTGGATGAGCCAATACCAGTGTCAAAGCCTGCTTCTGCTCAGGGACCAGCTTTAACATATAACATGTGGCGTTCCACCGGGTTGGCTCATCTTGTATAAGTTAATGGACTTTTTAGGCCAAGTTCCATCTGCTGTTGTTTCAGAATTTTGGTATTTTTTTGCAGAGTTCTTGAAGCTTTCAACAAATTTCTTGGTTTTTTAAATCAAATTGCTGATTTTGGCATTGTTAAAAATCCATCTTTAACTACCAGTTGTAGGGTGTGTGCAACACAAGGAATTGCTTTAAATTCAGATTTATTGAGGGCCGATGCTATGTCGGTTCCATTATCCCTCACTACTGCCACAATATTTTCTTTAAAATTCCGAGTTTTAGGACTTTCAAAAATAAAGCCAATAAATTGTTTCCAGTATGGCTCACTTTTAACGGAGCAACTTCCAAACAACTATGCATTCTGGTGTCGTTGCTGTAAAAAAATTGAGCGTTGACTGACATAAAATCCGCTTGGGAAACATCCACATGTCAGTGGGGTAGCGACATGACTTCCATTATAGATGTCGGGAAGAATGTTTCCACTTAGAGTCTTTCTGCCTGGTATTGTATACCTTGGCTCTAAATGGTCCATTAACGTTCTTAATCCTTTATATTCTACAGTTGAAACTGGCTGTTGGTCCAAACTGGTCATTTCTGCTATTAGATTTTTTATTTGTAGCGCTCTTCTATCTGTAGGCTTAATTTTCCCCATTCGGTTAGCTAAACGTATAAGTGTTACTTGTTTTGAGGTGTCTTTAAGCTCAATGATTTTTGGAAAGCTAGGCCCTTGAGGGGAAGATGATCTGTGACTTGAGAAATCACTATCTGAACCAGGAGTATTTAAAGAGTCAGCATCCGAAAACTCTTCTGATTGTGATCCGATCTGACTTGATGGTATTTCTATCACTAGAGGTTGTTGAAGATCAATAGATGTGTTGGTGGGGTTTGTATCAGTTGCTATAAGTCTATCAATCTGTGGCGTAATTGGAGGTATTGTAAACGCGGTATTGTGATTGTCTACGCGATGAGGTTGATGGAATAATTCAATTTAGATCATCAACAAATTCGTCTAGGACTACGGGAACATTTGAGGTTCACAGTTGAAGATGCAGGTAAAAAAAAAGATTTAACAAGAGCTTCACTTGGTGACTGAGATATTTTACCTAAAGGTCTTGTAGTTGAACTAGTAGTTACTCTATGCGCATTTTGCCGTTATTGTGGCATCTTCATTGAGTTCTTCATTCTTCTTACACTAAATTCCTTATATAATACTGTACATATTTACATTAGGGGTTTTATCACATTCACGGTTGCTTGAAGACAGCGATACGAGCGGCGGTGTACATGTTCCGCACTGTTGGTGTGGTCGGCACCGACTTGTACTGGGTGATTGACAGTGACGGGGTTGTGACGTTGTGCGTGGGGGTGGTCGCTTTCTCTTTTGCGGTGTTGCCAGATCGTTGGTTTTCTTCGATGTTTTTAATGAGACAAAATAATACGGAATTGTGGTAATCTTCCTTTTAGCGAATTTCCCTATAGGGAAGTAGCTATTACCGTAGGTGGCACGGTAAGACCTAGACCCGGGACCGATTTACTTTTTCATTTTGATGTCCCCAGAGGCCAAAAACACTATTCGTTCAAATTTTTATATATGTATATATATATAGACTTATATATATATATATATATATATATATATACGTCCGTGAACGCGATAACTTGAGTAATTTTTGTCCGATTTTGATGAAATTTGGTTTAAAGGTGTAAAGCGGGATAAACTTGAATGAGTTCGCGAACCAGCACGATCGGACCATGGGAACGGGGCTTTACGGGGGGTTTTATGGGGTAAAAATTGGTTTTTCTCACTTTTGACCCTCAAAACACAAAATTTCCCAATTTCTCTTTAGACCTTTTTAAAGAGCTTAAAAAAACAAATAATTTAGTATGTAAAAGTATTTTTGTTCGATTATTAGTAACGGAGAAAATTAAAAAAATTGTAAATTTAAAATTCCCATGTTATTCTTATGGAGAATATTGTCAAATGTTGTAGTTTGCTTGTTTATGAATATATTTTGATCAAACTTGGCATATTTATTTATTTTGTACTAAGCTATCAATATTTTACTCAAAAACACACTTTATTAGTTTCCTTGTAGCAGTAAACCTAGGTACTCGTTAAACCTAATGTTATTAAAATATATTTAACTGAAAATCAATTCAGACAAATGGAAATTCGCTTAGTCGGCAGGTTTGCTGCGGCGGGGGTATTTATTTAGTAGGGTGTCAGGGTTGGTTTTAATGTGCTTATATATTTCATAGCTTTCTTTCACTATTTCTGTAGATTTGGAGTTGGTTTTATGAAGTATCTGTAATGATTCAGGATACGTAATTTTGTGGCCATGATTTACTTTCAGGTGTAAAGCTACTATTAAGCTGGGGTTGGCATGATGTTGAGTGTTGTGTTCTTTGAATCTTTTGCTGAAAGCTCTGTTTGTGTAGCCGATATAATGCTTATTGCAGGGGGGTGCACATGTAAATTTATAGACACCTCTTTCATTATCTGGGTTGTCTTTGATGGTCTCTTGTTTGTAGATGGGTACTGGATTGGTTTTTACCTTGTAAGCTAGTGTGTAGCCTACTTTATAAACTTTTTTTATTTTTCGGTTGTCTTATCGGTGTATTTGATTGCTACGTATTTCTGCTTCTGGTTTTCTGGGTTCACTGATATGAATGTTCATTTTGTGTGATGGATTTAATTTTCTTTCGGGTTTTGCTGATCACAGTTTCCACGATTGTTGGGTTGTAACCATTATTAGACGCTATTGTTTTTATGATTTCTTTTTCTTTTTCATATTCTTCTTGGTCGAAATTATAGTTTCAAGAAGTAAATTAATGTGTCACAGAGTATAACGTTTGTGTATGTCTACATTTAAGTGTGTCTCATAAACTTATACTTAGGTTATGACTTTCAGGTATATTTCGAGATTCTCCTCGAAATATCTCATTCAGCTGCCGCTTGGGTCACAGTACAGTCTACAAAATTGTTAAAGATGATTTAACACTTTACAACACCAACTAAGGGAGTGGGGGAAACTATATTATATACAGAGTTCTACACACGATGGAATGTTCCGAACTGTTTAGGATATCAGTATATCACCTGATAGATTTATACATGGGGCTAAGTTTTCCGGTTTTTCATTTAGGCTTACACAATCTGTAGATCCGAAGGTGGAGTGTGAGAAGATTGAGGTGACAAATTGGCGTTATCCAACTGTAATATAACATGTTTTGCGCATCTTTCCAAAGTCAAAGTCCTTTATTAAGCCAGATTAACAAATATTTTGCATTGGCCAAGGCAATAAATTACATTTATTATAAAAATTTATCAATTACTAAATACATATATACAAATTGTTTGGTTAGGAAACACAACCTCTTGTGTAGAATTTAATAAAGACTACCAGCAAATTCCCGGACTCTGTAGAAAACCTTAATTATCAAGATGGACTTTATAAATAAAACTTTCACTTTTATGTCCTGTCCTTCCTACTCCTGGAGTGAGTAGGAACATACCCACTCATGGAGTGGCTACTAACTAACTGGTCCTAAGTCACTGTTTGTATGCAGATGGAAGTAACAGCTAAGCATTGTGTTTCCATTCCTATGATGGATAAATATCCCTCACGGTACTCGTCTCGACACCAACACACACTTCACGTCAGAACCGTGTCCCATGCTGACGTAGGTATAAAAACACTCAACACTTGTATTAATATAAACGTGAAATATGTCTTAATTTCTCTAAGCTATAGCTATACGCACACGCGTGGCTCAGCGTTATAACTCTAACTACCTTATTCTAAAGCTTTTCAATACTTAAAGAAAGAAGCAAACATTTATTATACAGATTTTTTAGAAAACAAGATATGTCTTATGTCAATAGTTTTCTATATTCAAAAAAACAATCTTGTACGTTGCACTGTGGTTAAAGTATTGGAATTGCTGTTTAGCTTAGTTAATGCAAATCTCAGCCAGACACAGTTGTTAGGTCATGATTGCATTATGTATGAGAATCTCTGTAATAGCAGATGACTACACAAGGAAGGGATTTTGCGACAGAACTATTTTAGTAAATTAATATTAACAGTTTACTAAACTTACATGATAATTTTGAATAAAATATATCCGTCATGTGTACTAATACTGTGTAGAGATTTGTTGTATAATATTAAAACTGAACACAACCAAGAAACATTTTCAAGTGCTCAAATCTTTTTGTAACTATCGTCACAATATAAATAATCTGATGTTATTATGTTACTTTAATACAGGCAAGTGAAAAACGTTAAACCATAAAGAAAATGTAATTCATAAAAATACTGTTAGGCGAATTAATTAATTAGGTTCTTAGACAAGAGATTTAGAGTCAGAATAAGTCTCCAATGAGTAAACTTATATCCACATTGATGTACGTTACAAAGATATTTCAAGCTCGCTTTAAATTTGGACATTTGCTGCATTTGTCAGGTATCAGTAAAAGAGATCGTTTTTAAAAACCGAATATCGATAAGACATCATTACTGTCAACCACCTCTCGAGTTAAGCAGTTTTTATAACCCACCAAACAATTCAACCTCCAATTCAATTCTACTTAACCTCTTTTGGGACAAATATATTTGTAATTACGATAATTTTGTAATTATGGTCTTAGTTTGTAAATTCACAACGTTAAAATAGGCTAAAAATAAAGTTATAAAAAGCCCTCATAACTTTGGAATCCATCAAGATTTTTTTTAAATTGTTTGTGGTATTGTTATCAGGGTAAAAATTTCGTTCGAAATAATGGGCCACAATCCCACCTTTACGTTTGAAAAAAAATTTTTCATCCAAGATGGCGGCCGGAAATTACCACATTTTTTAAAATAAAGTATCCTACAATGTTTAGAAGTGGTTTGGGATTGATATTTGAAAAAAATTGCAGAAAAATCCTAGTGGGGAAGGGACTTTATAACCACCCTGTATAACGTACGTCACTACAACGTACTTCATTAGACAATTATGCTGTGAAAAAAGGCAAAATAGGCAATCCTCACATATTCAAGAGTTACACTGTCTAGTAAGCGCCTTAAAAAAATACACTGCTGAGCCTCTTCAGAACCATTTCAACGTGTTCATTCATAAATTTAATTTATTCACTAAACATTTATAACCAATAAAGTAAAATAAGTTCTTATATGGCACATGTGTTTAAGATGGCTAATAATAGTGATCAAAGTTATATTAAATAATTAATTAACATAAATTACGGTAATTAATGAACTAACAAGTGAAAGAGTGATGACTAGAGCGAAGAGTATTCGTTTCGTAAATAATAAATAGAATATTGTTGTGCATGCATTAACAATAACAAAGCAACCAAAACTCAATAGTAAATGTGTGTTCATTTCAATTTAACATTGAGCTCAAGTGGATTTCCAGTAATTAGGCCACATCTTGGTCCTTGTTCTGCTTTAAAAAGAAAATCACACATTGTGTGAATTCATCTTTTCTTCTTGAAGAGGCGTTTCTAAATTCAACCAACATTTATCGATTTACATCAAGGGATGTGATACCTCCTGGGAACATGTATTTCAAAACTAAAATAGAGCTTTTGTGTTTTATAAAAAAAAAAAAAAAAAAAAAAATTGTATGCCTAGGCCTCCTAAGTTATTGTAGTCGCAAGTGGCCTAAAAAATGAAAAAAAATACCCAAATCCAACCCTGAATTTATAAACATCGTTGTCACAAAATCTTGAGTAATTCCTTTTGACAATATCGCCTTAAGTTGGTGATAGATGATTGTGAGCAACAAATTCCTCTAGGGAAATTTTATTCTGGTTTCTCTCAATACCTTATTAGACATGATGCTTGGATTCAAGCATGTAGCGCTTAACATTCTGCTTCCAATGCTTTTCATAACAGAAAAACCTCAGAGTGTAAAACTGGCAGCAAGGGAGCATTTCTTTGGAAGTACGTAAAAATTCTTCTAATTCATTTGCTATCATCACAGAAAAATGGACTTAGCTTCGAGCGTGGAATCTTCTTTCAAAACACATTTTACTGTAGGAAAATTTTGGCTTTCTGGTGCTTTTTTCTGTACTTCAGCAACCTATTTTTTAAGGTATGGAAACACATCCAAGCACCTTTGGATGACAGCGGAGTTTTCTGTCCAACGTACAGAACAAAACTTTTTTGAAGAAATTGAAGAACCAGTTTTTTCTTTATAAATGCATCTTTTTGAGGGATAGGTCTTGAATAGCCTGTATAAGGAGCGTAAAAACTGGTTTATTTTCCAGTTGACTTTAGCGTGAGCAGTATTGTAGGCTCCATTTACAATATGTAGGGAACTTGTCCCTACATCCAAAATCTGCCTTTCACTGGGGAGGTTGTCTCTCATATGATTCTTAAGGTCAAAAATAAGTTTAAGGTTGACGTTTGGTCCATCGGTTGAAAGCTGGATTAGATGATCTAATGACAAATCTGTTTCCTTAAATACATTTAATAAGCTTTCCAAAATATTTTCAGCAGCAGATTTTTCCAGGAAAGCTGAGGTTAGATAACGTGTACCAACACGGTTTTCTTCAATGTCCCAGTAGTTTGCCATTAGTTCGCCCGCAAAGACGATTCGGTTGATTTCAGCTGAGGACTATTGAAACTGTAATGAATCACGGAGTAAATCAAATGAGTCTTAATTTAATCTTTAAGAGTCGTTTCTAAAGGGAAAAATAAACATACAGTAGACGATTTTCGTGACCAATATGTAAAATCCGTAACTTCCGTGACCACTTATTAAAATCCCCAATGTTTTTGTTTACTTCCGTGATTTCCGTGACCGGTAGACACCCTTTCAATTCAATTTCAATTTAGTTGAATTTGAATTGCGTACCTTGTTGTACGTTGTTTCCTTCGCTATCGTGTCTAGAAGTGTCAGGTGAAAAAATGGAAAATATTATAAGTGTTATAATTTGATGGTTACTTTCGGTAGGTTGTAGGCTACTTCAGCACTCCTTCGAAGTGTGGAACGTTGAAAGTACGAGTAAGCTAATTGTCTTTGTTGGAAATCCATTCCATTGTTGGTTGTTTATCTTTTTGTTACCATCCGTCTCAACAGTTTCGTCATCATTTATTTCTTAGGTCCACTCTTCTGTTGTTTTGTCTTCTTGGATCACACTTTAGGTTTGGTTTTAGGACTAAACATGTCACTTTCGTCTGTTAAAAGGTTAACATATGTCATATGTTTTAATACGTCAGATCATTAAGAATACTAATAATTTTATCATGTTCAAAATTTTAAATCAGCTCTTAACCATTTTAATATCAAATCACAAAATCGCACATTTACAGCATAGGAACCAAACAAATTGCTATTATTGATATGCTGATCAGCAACAAAAAGTAGGTTAAAAAATATTTGAACAGGGTTACAAATGTGCCACAGAGTATAACTTTGTGTCTTCATATGACCTTTGCACATAATACGTTTCAACGTTGTATGTTGTTATACAGATATATATTTAAGAAGACAACAAATTTACATCTAAACTAAATAATAAGCCTTAAGGAAACTATAACAAATCAAAACAACGATTAAAACTTTTAGGTTATCGCCCGTTCCTATGAGATGCCCAGGTTGGCAAAAACTGTGAACCATAAAATGTTTCTACGGCTAAAAAACAGTCTACTTACTAAGTTGTCCAACACTGGAAAAATTAATGTACACAAATATGTCTGTGCTTAAATGTTGAGGCTGTTTTAATCCAAAATAAAATAAAAATAAAACATTATTTACACGAGTGAGTCGAGTTTCTACAAGTGACTGCTAATAGAGTATCACTATATTAACCGATAAATTTGATTTATTAATTTTCATAGAATACAACAACTTATATCTTTGTGAAGTATTTTTTTTACTCTTTATTAAAGCTGCAATACTGTTTCCACTTATGCAAGGATTGCAAACATTCATTTCATAGTACTAATCATATAACTTAAAACAAATTAAATAACCATTAACGTTTTTAATTGGCTACTATCTTACATTCTTTCTACACGCCTATTTATTTGTAACACTCGTTGATACTATCTGTGTTATTGGAATTACAATATTAAAGTTTCTTTATGAATCAAATGTAGGTAAGAAGTCGACCGACTATAGTTAGAATAGAATAAGAATATAAGAATAAGAATATCTTTATTGTCGTTAAATACAAAGTACAATAGACGACGTCAAAATATATACAATTTTTCTATGAATTAGGTATATTGTAGTGATAGAAAATAAGTTAAAACAGGATTTTAAAAAACTGAAACTATATATTAGACATTTGGCATCCAAAAAACTCTTCCAGTGAATGAAAGCTTCTGTCAAGAAGCCAATCAGCCAATCTGTCTTTAAATTTATTAAAATCAAGCTCTTGAAACAATACAGGTAGCTTATTAAAGAGCTGTATTTGGAGGAATTTGTGGCTATTGGTTGATTTTGATAATCTTACTGTCGGAATATCTAGCTGGTTACATGCTCTAGTATTATAACTGTGAAATTCGTTACGTTTTGGGAATGACGAAAGATTTTCTTTAACATATAGCAAATTTTGAAAAATGTATATACATGGCAGAGTCATTATTCTGTGTTTGATAAAGAGAGGTTTGCTGGTCGTTCTGCGAGGAATATCAAACATTATTCTTAGTGCTTTTTTCTGCCACCTGAAAACCTTCTTGGCTCCAGCACTATTACCCCACAGAATGTTTCCATATAGAAGATGGGAGTGGAAGAAACTGTAATAAGATGTAATGAGCATACTATCCGATACGCAACTCTTAAGTCGTCTTAACAAAAAGCAGACTCGGGAGATCTTAGACACAACATGCGTAGTGTGGCGTTGCCAGGTAAGCTTTGTATCCAAATGTATGCCTAAGAGTTTCACTGAAGACGGGATATTTGAACCTTCTAAGTGTTTTAGCGAAAAGCAAATTCGTTCAGTTTTCTGATGATTTAAATTAAGAAAGTTAGCATTAAACCAATTGGAAGAGATTGTGATTGCGTTGTTTACAGTTACTTCAGACTCAGTAAAACTACTATTTGAGGAAAAGAAAGTTGTGTCATCGGCATATAAGAGTGATTGGCAAGATATGTTACTAGGTAAGTCATTAATCATTAATAAAAACAAAATAGGCCCCAACACTGACCCTTGAGGGACTCCAGCTAGAGTTTCCAAAAACTCAGAAGAGTCCCGCCCAACAACCACTTGTTGGAATCTGCCACATAGATACGATTTGAATAAGTGTAACTCATTGTTCTGGATCCCATAGTATTTCAGTTTTTCCAAAATAATTTGGTGTGATGTACTATCGAAAGCTTTACTAAGGTCCATTAAGGCTACGTTAAGATAATTGTTGTCTTCGAAAGACTTCAAAACCTCGGAAATCAATTTGTCAACTGCCTTTATTGTTGACAAACCAGGTCTGAAACCGAATTGAGCTGGACTTAGAATTTCGTTCTTTTCGAGATGGCTGTAAAGCTGAAATTTAATATGCGTTTCAATTATCTTTGAAAAAATTGGAACTATGGAAATTGGTCTAAAATTATCAATAACGGCTCTATCTCCCTTTTTATGAATTGGATGTGTTTTAGAAAATTTTAGGCAATGTGGGAATATACATGAAGAAATTGACAAGTTAATGAGATAGGCTAGTGGTTCTAAGATGAAAGGGATTATTTCCTTAACTACATTATTTGAAAGACCAAAAACATCCTCAGATCGGGAGGTTTTTAATGACTTAACAATTGATAGCAAAGATCGGATATCTATTGGTTGAAGGCGGAACTCTTTTTTCACTGGCTTTGCTTTTTTGAGGAAGTTGACAAAGTCACGATTGCAGTTGGAAGAGTCAAAGTCTTTTGCCACCATTCTACCAACATTAATGAAGTGGTCATTATACTCTTGTGCTGAAATTATGGACTCGAGCTTCTGTGAGGTGCCAGTGCCGGATTCCGATTTTATGAGGCGCCAAGCAGCAGAACATTTATTTGGTGCATTAGTGACTAAACTGTCGTTGTATTTAATTTTTGCCTCAGTGATAGCTAACCTGTATTGTTTCCTAAATTTAAGATACAATTCTTTCAACTTATCGTTACTGTACTTAGGTATTTTTAGCAAGTCATTTAGTAAAATTAAAGTGTTTCTCTGTTCTTTCAGACTGCTATTAAACCACCGCTTTGAAACCCTTTTAGCTCCTGGTACACATTTTTTTGTTATTCTAGGACAATATAAATCATACAATAAAAGGAGTTTATCTAGAAATAAATCAAATGCCAGGTTTACATCATGAGAACAATACAATTCATCCCATTCAGTGTTAGTCAATGAGCTAGCAAACAAATTCATCTGTTTTAGATTTCTATAGGAAATTTCGTCTAATTTAAATTTTTGTGAGGTATTTAATAATAGTTCAAACCAAATAATTGAATGATCCGAAATAGTGTAGGGCCAAATTCCTTGCCTAAATTGTATTTTATGACAATTAGTGGCTATGTTATCCAGACAGCTCAGATTTCTGGTAGGCTCCTTATTTATACAATACAAATTGTATGACTTGAGGATATTAAGAAACATAGTACTGGTCATATTCTCTTTAAGGATGTCAATATTGAAGTCACCTCCCAGAACTATCTGATAATTATTTTTTTCCCCACAAACATAATCAAGCAAGGCATCTAGTAAACTTAAAAAGCTATTTACATCAGAACTAGGATTTCTGTACATGTACAATGATATTACTAACACCTTATAATCTATCAGCTCTATACATACTGCTTCCATTAATCCATCTTGGGCCAGGTTTGAAACATCAATTTTGTTAAATTGTAAATCTTTGAGAATAAAAATGGCTGAGCCTCCGTGTGGATCGTTATTCCTGCAATAAGCATCAGCCAACTTAAAGCCTTGGGGTGTATAAAAAATAATCTCTTCATTACAACACCAGTGCTCGTTAACCAATACCACACTGCATGTAAACTCATCCAACAATAAACCAAGCTCATCTACTTTATTTCTGATAGACTGTAGATTGGTATGCATGAATCTCAAATAGTTGTTACTTTTATTTGTTTCATTGGCAGTTTTTTTATAATTTAGTTTGGTTTTTGTGCTGCCCTTTGGTAAGTTAAAACCTTTCTGAAGTAGTTTGGTATTTTTTGTTTTGAAAGTTGTGTTGTAATTCAATTTTAAAGGTCTTAGGTTGTTCTGAGGAGCAAAATTACTTTTTTTGTCATTGTGCTTTAGTTTAAAGTTGGTGTGAGAGGACAAGGCAGTGGATTATTAAACCTAAGATTATAACTATTTACATACGTCACACCGCTCACACACATATCAGACAATAAGCCATTTACAACCTCGGACACTGATGCACTCGTAGGCACTTCACCGACACTTGTATTTTGAAGACGCACTGGATCTTGGTGACGTCCTGCAGCCTCATTGCAGTTTCCTTGTGATGCTGCCTGTGTAGGTAGAACTGTCGACTGTTGCGCTTTCTGGCTAGTGTTTCTCTCTGCTCTGGGTGTGGATTTACTGCTTAATTCAGATGAAGAGAATCTGGGCGAAAGATCAGTATCTTGACTAAGAGGTTTGTTAGCAGTTTTCTTCTGAATCAAACTCTTCATCTGACTAACAAAATCTTGAAATTCCAGTCCATTTCTCAGCGATCGCGTAGAACTTTCCTTATAGGCAATTATCTTGATTAAAGCTCCAGTAGACTTTTGGAATTGGATTAGATTCGATATAAAGGTGTGTAGGGGTATATTGTCACGGACACATCCAAGGGGTGGACAACACAGTTTGTGATTTATTGTAACTAACATTGTTTATATGCCATAAATCGGATAGTTCCAGTTTTTCATCGCTTGCTATAGGTAATTGAACATGAAATTTACAACAATGTTTTGTAAAGTAGTTAAAGACTAATAGATCTTTCTTTTGGGTAAAATCTTAAAAGAGTAATTTATCTTACACTCAGATACTTAGTTTAACCAATTAAATGTAACTATAGAACATAAAGTTGTACTACGAACCTCTGTTATGTCATTGTAGTTTACGTGTTTTGTCCCGTATTAAGGTACATAATATCACGAATCGAAGTGACTCAAAATGAATAAAATTTCATTAATCGTTGAATATTTACGGATTTTAAAATTAATATTTTATAACACCTTTATTTTTGTTACTTTTTTCCCGACATAATGTTTTTTATAAATAAGGATTAAAATTAACCAAATTACTTTTGGTTATTATTTTTAATATGTTATTTATAATCAATACAACTAATATTTATTTCATGCCATTTGATGGAATTAAAAAAAAACTTTGGCAATTAAAATAAGATTATAAACAAAATTTAAATTAAACTGATGTTGGGATTAATTAAATTATAAAGTGTTGGCCTTTATTGTCTTTGATGATAGGGAGCTAAGACTTTGATTAATCTTTGACCTACTAAGTAAAGTGGTTGTCATTAGCAATTAAGCTTATGCTTGACTGATGTAATGCATCAAACCTTAGCTGAGTAATAATATAATGTTACCTTCTAACGTTCCAAAATACAGTAGTAGGAATGAATTCTAATTCTTAGCTGAGTGTTTAACAGGCCACAGAACGATTTTGAAACATGTCTATTAACTTACGAATTTAGGTGGTAAATTACTATCCCGAAATTCAAATACTTAGGCTTGATTCTGGAGTCAATCGTAATAAGTATCGTAATCGTTTAAAAATATTATTTTTAATAGGGACTATAATTAAAATCAACAAACCCCTAGATCCAAGTAGATGACTTTTTAGACTACTTTAGACCATGAGACCTAATAGCTTATTGGGAAATTCGCTAAAACGACGTGCTTTATGATTGATTATTTACATGGTTAACATGTAAATAATCAATAAACACAAGAAAATCATTTTATAAGTAAAACATGATTGAATTGCAGAAGCTAATTTTTTATTGAGATTTCATAGTAGCCTACCTATCTAAAAATGGTACTGTAAGGCCCACAAGACTTAAATTATTCACAGGTAGTTGTGTAGAACAAAAGGTAAACCTATTTACTAATAATTACATGGACTGTTGCATGCCTTGGCACTGAGTCAAGCTACAAAAACCCCAGTGCCTGGAAAGTTTTCGATTTTTCCCAGGACTTCCGTTGAAATCTAGGGATACGTTAGCAGCGATATCTCCAGAAGGCAAATACACTGACATTCACTGGTTAATATTTTTCATCAAGGTGGGTAATTCTGTAACATAATGGTACATGGTACACAATGTTAATTTTTGGCAACCATGAGACATACAATGCCCTACATTTTTTCAAGTGTTTTTATTAATAAGGCCTATTATACATCAAGTTATTATAAGAAATACCGAAATTTGTTTAACAAAAATGCTTTCTCCTCCCACAGTTCTGCTACCTGGACTTGCATTTGGCTGGGCGCTGTGAACTGAAAAAAAAAACAGACACGCTCACACAGAATCACAAATACGCACAAAACTCAATTGTTATGTGTTAATTGAAGTAGTACCCGTACCTTGTAAGAGTCTTTTTTTAGCTCCTTGTTCTCTTGTCGTAGTCTCTCTATTTCTTCGTCTTTGCTGTCCTTCTCCCTGCTGGTTTCTTCTTGGGGTGTTTTGATAACATTTTTCTCCGGCTCCTTATTTTTTTGCCTTTTTATGTCAGGAGTTGGTACCTCCTATGAAAAAAAATCTCATTAAAATATAAAAATTATTTATAAGCAAGTGAAATTTCCAGTTTGTAACCTAAGTTTAGTAAACAATAGACAGTGTACCGTAGCCTCAATGTATTTAATATAGCCTACTAAAATCACCAGCGTATGGTATAGCCTACACTGATTTACTATCTTACACACCTATAACAAGGCTAGGCCTATTATTCGTGCAAATTAAGTTTTGGACTCGCTTAATTTTTGTACAGTTAGTTTTAGCCTCATAATCTACGACGATAGGTTTTACCTCTCCTTCTGCCTGACGTTTACTCCTTAGACTTGGAGTATAGGTTTTGTCCTTATCACTATCATCAGCCTCCGATAGGTCAAACAGATCGGCGAAGACTCCTGGCTCTTCCTCTTCTTTGCCATTATTTGTCTTGCCATTCAAATTTTTTTTTACTTGAGTTCAATACAAGCCTAGTTATCTGTTTTTCTAATGTTTGTTTGATATATAAATAAAACATTTGGATGGGTGATTAAAAACATACTATCAAGTATCCACCCCGAATTGGCTACTTTTTTCCAATAAAAAAACTCACCATAATCCAACAGTTGAAAGTCAAACTCCTATGCAGCGACTGATATTAACTAGAGTCAAATAAGCTAAGTTAAGTTTAAATAATAATGATACAAAAACCTAATTATACCACTAAATTCATTTTAATTTCCTTTAACATACAACTTAAATAGGCCTGACTTAGTAAAATAGGCTGTTATTTTTAAATCGATAGACTGACTTGCCAACATTAAAACGGCAAATCCGTAAAATGACGTTATCCGCGTTTTAGGCTTTAACGTAAACCTATGTTGTTTCAGGGATGTATTGAATTCCAATAATGTATAGCAATAAAATGGGTTGCTTTAACATCCTTCAATAGTTTTACAAAATACGATGGAGTCAGACATCATTTTGCTGAGATCCGTGCATAAGTAATTGAGTTAACAAAAAGAAGTCGTTAACTTAACCTAAACTTAATTAACCTAAGAACTCAATAGTAGCGCTGTGTGATGTACTCATATTTTTACTTTTAATTAAATAAATAAAACACCAAGTCAATGTAAAGAGTATTTAATAAACTTTGATACCAACATGATGTACAATGTTAGATGTTACAAGTTTGGAGTACATTTTAAGATGTTACAAGTTTGGAGTACATTTTAAGAAGAATGATGATCTCTGCGCAGAGAGACATCCCCAATGCTCAGGACTACTAACTAATAAAACAAAATAGTTGTAATAATATAAACTCATAACACTTCCCTTATTTAGTAAAAGAAACAAACAGTACTAAGTTTTGATTTAAATCTCACATTTAAAAACTTCATTTGGAATATTACATTAAGTTCAGTTTTTGTTAAACTCAATAAAAAAATAAAGAGTCAATTGCTAACAAACTTTATTAAAGCTTAAAATAAAATAAAACACTTTATTTTTTTAATAGCCCAACCTCTTTCTAGCATCAACCGTCATAGCCTAGTGTATTATTACTCATCAATTGTTCCATATGACAATGGAAAAAAATACTTTTTTTAAATTGATATATCATTACAATACAAGTTCATCTTACACGTGAAATAATACAAGACCATAAAAAGAATCAATTAGGTTAAATACGAATTCATCGTACAAGTGAAATTGAACAAGGGCATAAAAAAAAATCAATACAACCTATTATTTTAGGCTAAATTCAAATTCATATTACACGTAAAATTAAACAAGTACATTTTTAAAAATCAACATAGCCTACCATTTTACTTCAAATTCATCTTACAAGTGAAATTGAGAATATTTTATAAAATCATTATAACATTATAGCCTACATACATAATTCATCTTACATGTGAAATCAAACAAGAACATAAAAAAAATCAATATAACATTCTAGGCTAAATACAAATTCATCTTACATGTGAAATTGAACACATTTTATAGACAAATTACACCTTACAAGTGGTCATCAAACAAGTTTTAAATTGATACAATACAACAAGGTTAATTATAAAGCAGGTTGAGAATGGGCTACACATAGAAAAAAATCGAAATTAATGACACATTTGGATTTTCATAATATACACACAGAAACAACATGATTATAGGTGATCTCAAATTAATTTATCTTTAAAATTCCTACCTCCAGAATAAAATCAGCAAAATATTTTCAACTATACAAAATAAAAAAAAATCTGTGACCATTCACCACAAATGCTTAACTAAACATTTGGATTTAAAAAAATATTCTTCAATAAACAACAAGAGCTTACATATCATAGTCTTTAAATCTTTCCGTTTGTCTGACAACTCTACCAAACCTAGAGTTAGGCCTACTCGGGCTAGACCTAACAGGCGTCTCATAAACAGAGGTTGTAGGATTAGGATTAAGATTTTACTAGGACTAACAGTACTCGTGTGAGTAGATGGCACTGAGTTACTGTTTGTTGAAAGCAAGGGAGGAATTCTGTTTTTAGGCGAAGGGAAACGGAAGCCTGGCGAGCTCTGGCCCTAATCCGGAGTCGAACCCTTTTACGCTTCATTAGGCTTCAGTTCGCACACCAACTAGCTTTCCCCCAAGAATACCTCTCTCCCCAAAAAGTACCTGACCCGTGGGTAAGAGAGGAGGATGACTTTGGTGCCCGGGGGGGGGGGGGAGGGGTGCAAAGGGCAATGGCTTTGGGGAGGAAACACTTTCGTTACTGAGGGCAACTGATGGGATAGTGACCTTCCTAGAATTGAATTCTTATTGTTGAGATATTAAGTTAAACAAATGTATTGCAGCCAATTCTTTGAATCACTAGAGTAATAGCATAAAGACGATTCAGGTAATGAGCTAGCTATTTCCGTCTTAAACTTTAGCATGAGTAATATATGGATGGCTCAGGAGATTGCCAAATAGTTACTAATACATAGTTGTTTCTAGTCTTTATATTTTCTGCTCCCTTAGTGCACTGTTTTATTTTACAATAAAAACCAATAACTTAGCTGTGTTTTTTTTTGGAATTTTATCATCACTTCATTATTATTGTATATTTGTTATTGTGAATTTTGTTTTATATAATTTATTATATATTTAGTCAATCAAATTCATAAGAACAATAAATAGTTTTATATACCTTGTTGAGTTCATAATAAAAGTATCTTTAATTTTGGCCGCATTTAAATAATGGTGATTAAATTTGAAACAATAACGTAGGCCTAGTAACTAGTGTTGCAATACAACATTCGGTTGTGAATTTTCTTGTGCTTTGCCTTGAAACAAAAATTAGTTATATATGAGCGGTCTCTGGAAGATCACGCGGGTTTGGATGAATAGTTTAATGATGCCTATTGATTTGTTTCTATTGTTTCAGTACAAATTGATCAGGTTGTTAAGCGAATTTCTTATTCAAAGGTATAGGATATTAGCTATTACCGGAGATCTCGTTGAAAGACTCCCAGGACCGATTTACTTTTTCGTTTTGAAGGGTCATAACAGCCAAAAACACCACCCGTCCACATTTTTAGATATATGTCCGTCAGCACGATAACTCAAGCAAATATAATCTGATGTTGATGAAATGTGGTTTAAACGTTATTATTAAACTTATTATTATTACCAGTTATTATTTAAACTTTCGTTAAATAATAAAATAGGGATTTCCCATTTTGACCCTAAAACATACAGTTTTTCTATTTCTTTCTAAACCATTTTGTAGGGCTTATAAAAAAATCATTTAGTACCACAAAGCGTTGGTTGTACGCCTGCCGGGGAGATAAAATTCAATAAAAATGGTAAAGTAAATATTACTCTTTGTTATTTTTATTTTTTTAATCAATTGTTGTAGTTTGCTTGTTTATTGACGGGTATTGTACCTAATACAATCGGGGAAATTTGTTAATTTCATACCAAGCTATCGACATTTTAACCAGCAAACACACCTCTTTACTATCACTTTAGCAGCAAACTTAGGTAATCATTAAATCACTATCATTAGACAGTTTTAAGGGAATATTTTTGTGTAAATCTTGCTAGGTAAATGGAAATTAGCTTATCTGCATGCAGGTTTACTGCGGCGGGAGTAGGTTATTTTATTATGAGATTGAATTTGTCTGTTGAAATATCATATTATGTAAGTACGTTGTTCATACAATTAAAATATTTATAGTATTACATTTCATATCATTCGTTAGGTAGTGTTAATTCCCCACATTATATGTAATTTTAATATTTAATTCCCTTTATTAAATGTTCTCTACACTTAATTTGTCCTCACATATTTGTAATTTGTAAATAAACCTAATGTTGACAAATATTCTTTTCAAGCCAGCACAACACCAACTCCCAAATATAAGAACCCCCATAATTATTTTAAGAACCCCTGAATATCCTAGTAATAATCCTACAGTATATTAATTACTAGCAGAGTACCCGTCCTTCTTACGGGGTTGGCGTATAAGTATGAAATGCTTATTGCAGTTATACTCGTAAATAGTATACTATTTCGTCAATTCGGTAAATTCCGAATAGGTAGACCTAAATATAATAACAGTTAAAGCAAAGTTGGAGAGGTTAAATTATAATTAATTTTTTACATTTTAAATTGAAATGTTTGCTTTAATATTACGGTTTAAACTTCCGCGAGGGCCACTACATTTCCTAATCACGTACTTATCACTGCTTACGCTTCTTCGAAACTGACCAAAGTATACATTTCATTATCTAAATCATCGTATAACCTCATAGTAGCCACTAGTAATCTCTCCCGTGAACTTATCTTACGCACCAACCGTGTGTATTGTACGCAAGTCTAGGAAACCACTCCGGGCAGCTGCGTTTTGGGACCTGGACAATAGCCTTATCTATTAAGCTATGGTTCCACAGGATGCGGAATCTCCGCTGTGCGGTGCGGGTTTTTTCCGCTGCGGAATTACAACGACACTGGTTTAATGGAATTCCCATGCGGTTCCACTGACGAATTTTCCCGAATTTTCCCGAATTTTCGGTTCCGCATGGCGGACAAATCATACTGGTCTGAGAGCATTGGCAGTGCGGATTCCGCCAGCGGAGAAGAGCCATCAATTAATTATTGTGACCAATCCTATTAATTATTGTGATAATTTAGTTTCCTAACATTATTTAAATAACCTTATTCTTTTTAGGGATTGTATTTTTTATTCGTGTATCAATAAAACTGCAATTTAAGTTCAAATTGTTATTTTATTAATGTTTACCATCACCATCCTCATAAAAATCAATAAGGTGATTTTTAAGAACTATGTCTAACATCAGTTGACAATAAAAGTAACCACAATTAAATATAAAGTCTGAATATTACCTAATAGCCTATTACTTTATAGTATTTATGGTAAATATTTTTGTTCCCTACTCGTTGCTAGTTTGGACAAAATTGAATTTCCGCAACGTTATTTCCGCAGTTAGTCCACCCCTCCAGATTTACGCTGCGGAAAATTACGCACCGCATGGCGGAAGTTCCGCAGTCTGTGGAACCATAGCGTTTCCCATTTCGTTCGATGTTTGGATTTAACTTAACCTAAAAAAAATTTGAAAGACCCTAGGACTAGTTACTAGGCCTACGTTATTGTTTTAAATTTAAAATGTTTGAGATGTATGATTTATATGATTTGTTGGGAAAATATGTGTAACACGAGTTCAAACTACCTCTGCCGCACTCGATAAACTTTCAACACTCGCCCACGGAACAGCGTACACATTTCTCTCGTATGCAGCAATGCGCCACTTCGCCCACTAGTTACACAAATAACTATTGGAATAATAATCAGCCTATTTATTAATGGGTAAAATGAGCTATGATCATGCGAAATTTCAACCCAATTCGAGTCATTTCTTGATTGAGTCCCAAACAAATAACGAACACACACACTTACAGCTTTATAATATTAGTACGGTATATAATGATGTTTCGATTGCCAATACACTAATGCTGCCCATGTTCTTTAATAAAGTCCTATAACAAGTACATTTGGATTTTTTAGCTGGAAGCAGTTAAGGTGGAATGTCTTTGAAGATGAACCTATTTGGCCGTAGTGTGATCATGTGTTCAGACCTGTCAAATTTTGAGGTTAAGTAAAAAAAAAAACTGACATAATAATTCTTGGAATTGACAATAGTTAAATATACTTTATACTTACTCTAGCCTACTTTTATATAACTACTTGGCAATATATAGAATATTTACTGTGAAATAGAGAAGTGATTCCACTCCAAATCAGCTAATGAATAAGTTGATACTTAATTATTTTCTCCAAATTATAGGTGATGGTTGCTTTGATAATAGTTAATTATATTAGTTAGTATTAAAATATTGAATCTTCTTGCATAAGTTAATTAATATCGATCATTATATTAATAGAATAATATGGTTGCTGCGACTGGGATACACATAAAATAACTGTTGGGACATACAGTAATGGTGATTTACGTTTAGTTTTGAAATATCTTAACATCTAAATATAAACTCGCCTTTTGGGTTTCATGTTAGAGATCAGAATTAAATACTCTTGAGATGACGAGATGAACCTTTATAGACTCACGGTTTGACCCATTTAAATTATAATTAACAGCTAATTGTATTGCTGATAATTCATTAATGCAATCACTAATCAAATAAGTTCACCTCATACAAACAGGATAACATTATACAATAGGCCAAGGAAGCAAGATTCGAGTTTGGTTTATAAAATGCAGTAGCCTAAAAACAGATTTTTTTCTTATAAATTAAACAATGAAATATACTAAATCATTTCATTTGATCTTTAATGGCAATTCTTTCGTAAGTAATACCGTAATACAACCGGGCCTCTAAATGCTTAATTATTGATTGCCAACATGCCAGTTTGTTTGTTTTGATTTAACCTCAAAATTTGACACATAAAACACATGATCGCACTACAGCTAAATAGGTTCATCTTCAAAGATATTCCACCACACCTTAACTGCTTCTAGCTAAAATATCCAACTGTAGGTAAGAATATTTTTGTATATATACGCCTCATAGGCTACACATATGTTCGAAAAAAATGTTCGATAATTATAGCATTAGTATTGATTGTCAAACGCCAATGAATAGATACTTTCTTGGAAGCTCTGTTTTCTGTTTAGAAACTACTTTGCATCTACTTGTAGTGCATACAACACACGGCCACGCTCTCGTGTTGTTCTCCTCTCGCCACGGACACTCTCCTCACCCTCTCTCTCCTTCTCCCGACCCTCTTTACTCGACCACCCCTTTCTCCCAGCAAAATACCCGGTATAGTACTGTTGGGGAGAATAGGCTTATGTCAGGTAGTCTTCTCCACTCGCCTCGACACTCTAATGACCCCTTAATTTACGAGTTCGATAAGCCGGGTCGCCAGCGCCCCTACACTCTTAGGCGAACCAGCTTTGGAGGATAAGTTACACTAGGATTTACTATTGGACCAGAATATTTACCAAATGGTCTCATAATTTTCCTTAATCTTAAGTGACTTACATTCCTCTGTAAAGTTGAGCCGCTATGACTCAGCCTAACATAATATGAGCTAGGGGTTTTGGCTAAACCTATTATTCTACCTGGCTCCCACATACGGGGGCGAACGTTTGACACATTTACCTCATCCGAGACCTTGAACTCTCGCCTAGGGTGACTATTTCTGTCATGATACCATACTGCTTTTGTTTGCTTCTCATATAATAATTTATTAACAATATTTCTATCACAAACCTCAGGTCTCAACAATCTAGCCGATATTGGGATTTTTGCTCGCAACCTCCTAGACATTAGGATTTGAGCTGTTGATATATTGCCTACAACAGGTGTGTTACGTAGCTCCAAGAGAGCAACCTTAACATCTTTGCCATCCTCACTACATTTTTTAACCAGTTTTTTAATAGTTTGAATCGTTCTTTCAACTTGACTATTAGAACGGGGGTACAACGGGCTACTATTTACAACTTCGAAATTCCAGTCCAAGGCAAAATGATTAAACTGATATGAACTGAAGGGATTATTATCACCAATGACCTTAGCTGGTATTCCATGAACTGAAAATACTTTCATGAGCTCACGTATCACATCTGTCGTGGTCTTAGATTTTAACTCAAGGCACTCTGGCCACTTACTGTAGTAGTCAATTACAACGAGGAATATTTTACCTCCATATTCTGCAATATCCACACCTACTTTGTTGAAGGGTAGATCAGGCATCTCATTTATTTATTTATTTAACGGTTACAACCAATACAGTTAAATATTTTGTTGTGCTTGCTTAACAGTAACAAATCAACTGATCAAGAGTGAATACATGGACGGCTGTTCAATTATGTTAATACTCTAAATAAATAACAAGTGACAAAGATTGAGTGCAATAGAGTAACAATAAATAAATATTCTCAAAATATATAACAACTAACAATGAAAAATTAACAACAGTGAGTAACAATTAATAAATAACAACAGTGAGTAACAATAATTAATAAATAACAACGGTGAGTCACAAATAATAAATAACAACTCTTAGATAACAATAACCTAGCCAGTAATGCAATAAAATCCAAATAAAATGCAATAAAATGTCTCATGACACATAAGGTTATCTTTGGCATTTGCATTCATAAATTTCTGACAAAGAGTACAACAAGACACAAGATTATCAATATCTACAGACATACCAGGCCAGTACAATAATGAATAAATGGCTTTTATGCTTTAAAGTGTATTTAAAAGTGAGGCTCTACCTAATATGGAACGACGTGTTTTCAAAGTATATTGTTATGAGTTTGTTGATTTCTTCACTTAAAAACTGCATATTTGTTAATTTTTATTGAATTTAATGAAAAAAACTTTTAATAACATAATGTATCCCGTGAATAAATTTAGGCTTTAAGTTAGTACAGCACTTTGAAAGTTTCCAAGTTTATCATAATGAAGCAACTACCGAATTTTACTTACGTTGTGTGTTATATTAACAAATTATTTAGTTAACTGTAAGAGGCTATAAAATCGGGAATTTTTACAATCATAATGGTAGCCTATATATATTTAAAATTCCCAAAAAGTTAGCAATTGCTTATTTAACATTATTTAAGTTAGAAAATAGCCTAACAAACCAGAGCCAACATACCCTCATCTCCACTAACATGACTCACATTCTTGGGAATGCCATTAAAAAAAAACTAAAAAAACCAACTGACCTGCCATGATTAGCAGCTCCACATTCCTACAGTATATAACCATGACATCATTCTGTCCTTATTTATATTGAAATAAAGCAAGAAACAACACAGAGGTCAACTCACCCCATCTCCACTACGTGACTCACATTCCAGAAATGCCTAACCAATACCAGCTAACCTAGTGAGATCATCCCCTTCACATCCCTATCATTCCTTTTTAATTTATGAAAACGTGTAACTTCCTCATATGCAACAAAATATTAGTGTTATTTTGTGGGTTTTCAGCATCATGCCAGCTCCAACACGGCCGACTGTACGTCGACGATATGTGCAGGAGGATGTCACAAAGGAGGATGTTGGAGGCGGTGAAGAACGGGATGACACTTGGGGTGTCAGCAAAGACCTTCGGTGGCCCCAAGACGACACTCCACAACAAACTTAATGGAAGAACGAAGGAGGAGGCCACCATTGGAAGACCGTCTGTCCTCACGAGTGAGGAGGAAAACATCATTGTTGAGTGGGTGATGCAAATTGGGAGAATCCAAGAATGGGATTCCCCGTCACCAAAATCAGCTGATCGACAGCGTGGCCAAGTTGGCCAAAGCAAAATCGGCCAAACCCATTCACCAATGGCACGCCCGGCGAAAGGTGGTACGGACTCTTTCTACAAAGAAACCCCACGATCGCACAAAGAGTGTCCCAGGGCCTAACCACCTCAAGGGCAAATGTTACAGAACAACAAATTCGCCGGTGGTTTAAAGAGACCTACATGGCGGAAAATGGCCTCATGGAGGTGTTTGAACACCCAGAAAGGTAGTTCAATGCAGACGAAACTGCTTTCTTCCTGTGCCCTAAGTTTTCCTAAGGGGAAAACTGTCCTGGCAAGAAAAGGCCAGAAGGCCGTTTACTCCGTCGCGGGCAATGGCGAAAAAGAATGCTTGATCGTGTTGGTTAATGGCAACGCTGCTGGGCATTTGGCGCCAACCATGGTGCTGTACTCTTATGAAAGGATACCAGCAGCCATTGCCCAGTCATTTACCGATGATTGGGCAATATTAAAGAGTGAGTCGGGGTGGATGACCAGCGCAACATTTTTTGAGTACATTACTAATGTAGTACCTGGGGACCGAGCTTTGCTCGGGGAAAATCATTAGTTCACTCTGAAAGCAGTCTTAGTATCAGAGATACATAAATCTGTTCCCAAACTCCACACGGCTCGCCTTTACAACGTCCTACACCATTTCCTACGTCATGGACCTGTTTCCCTCCATTCCTATAGCACTTTAGGATTGTAGATACCTTAATCTAATCGTTATTAACAGTTCCCACACTCTGGACAGCTCGCATTGACTACTTCCTTCACCACTTCCAACGTAGCGAACCTGTTTTCCTCCCTTCCCATAGCATTTCAGAATTGCAGACACCTTAATCTAATCGTCATAAACAGTTCCCACGCTCCATACTACTCGCCTTTACAACTTCCTTCACCACTTCCTACGTCGCGGACCTGTTTTCCTTCCTTCCCATAGCATTTTAGGATTGCAGATACCTTAATCTAATCGTCATAAACAGTTCCCACACTCCGGACAGCTCGCCTTGACTACTTCCTTCACCACTTCCTACGTCGCGGACCTGTTTCCCTCCCTTCCCATAGCATTTTAGGATTGCCCATACCCTTATCTAATTGTCATAAACAGTTCCCACACTCCGGACAGCTCGCCTTGACTACTTCCTTCACCACTTCCTACGTCGCAAACCTGTTTCCCTCCCTTCCCATTATATTTAAAGATTGCAGATACCATAATCTAATCGTCATAATCAGTTCCCACACTCCGGACTACTCGCCTTGACTACTTCCTTTACCACTTCCTACGTCGCGGACCTGTTTCCCTCCCTTCCCATAGCATTTTAGGATTGCAAATATCTTAATCTAATCGTCATAAACAGTTCCCACACTCCAGGCAGCTCACATTGACTACTTCCTTCAACACTTCCTACGTCGCGGACCTGTTTTCCTCCCTTCCCATAGCATTTCAGAACTGCAGACACCTTAATCTTATCGTCATAAACAGTTCCCACACTCCGGACTACTCGCCTTGACTACTTCCTTCACCACTTCCTACGTCGCGGACCTGTTTCCCTCCCTTCTAATAGCATTTTAGGATTGCAGATACCTTAATCTAATCGTCATAATCAGTTCCCACACTCCGGACTACTCGCCTTGACTACTTCCTTCACCACTTCCTACGTCGCGGACCTGTTTCCCTCCCTTCTAATAGCATTTTAGGATTGCCCATACCCTAATCTTATCGTCATAAACAGTCCCCACACTCCGGACCGCTCGCCTTTATTACTTCATTATCACTTCCTACGTCACGGACCTGTTTCCCTCTATTCCCATAGCATTTTATGATTGCCTTTACTACTTCCTTCACCTCTCCCTACGTCGCGGACCTGTTTCCTTCCCTTCCCATAGCAATTTAGGATTGCAGATACCATAATCTAATCGTCATAAACAGATCCCAGACTTCGCACTGCTACCCTTGACTACAATAATATCGAGTAATCTTCAGTATAATCTTTGCTAAATATTAACAAGGGATTATTTTCCTTTTGTACTGTATTTATAATTTGCTAGTATACTGTGGGTAGTTGGCTTATTACGAACACATGCCACAACTTCAAGTCTTTTGTTTACTTTTTCCTTGTTATTTAATTCAGCCAACATGGTTACCTAGCAACCCATAAGACTAATGTTAAAAAAATGTGATTTTCAGTTTCATTTTTCTACGTAATTAGATTTTTTTTCGCAGTTCTAACTGCAGTAAACTCGTTTTTAGGCCAGAAATAAACTATTTACAACATTTGAAGAAAATCGTCGGAGCCGTATTCGAGATCTTTTTTGCAAGCAAGCAAGCAAGCATACATACATACATACAAGCAAACATTGCTCGTATTAGAGTTTAGGATTTTACCCTTGGTTGATTCGCACTGGTACCACCTTCCCCGTAGTTCTCTTCATAGATGGCCACACTTCTCATTTGGAGCTCCACCTTTCGAACGTCGGGTTGTGAGTATTTAGTTTCCGGAATTGCTGAATGGCGTGCATAAACTACCACATACACAAAAATTGACATTAAATCCACAATCACTAGGTAAAATTAAATTAAATATACGTTTGTAGTTTTATTTATTTATTGTAGGCCTACGAGGATAAATAATACTTTAGAAAAATGAAGGTAAACAGCAAACTACAAATAGGAAAAATGATAAAAAAGGCCCATATCAAATAGACAAACATTGAAAAAATGTTTTCCCACTAAAAGAGCAACTTAAATATGGCGACCGTCACACAGTTATTGTTACAATTGTATTTTACTTGTTGGCACAGGACGTGCTGCAATAGCATGTAGAATTGCATTTGTTTGTATAACTTAAAATACATTATTACGATTTTTCTGAACAGTTCCTCTTGCAACTACTCGTAGGATCTGATAAAACCTTGCTTGCTGAAATTGAGGACTTGAAACTAGTGGTTACTGTAGAAATTGTAAGTAAATTCCAAATTGTTTTTTTAGGAAGATTTCAGAGATTTTATTGTATTTAGAACTATAATTTGTATTTGTAACTTTTTATTGTATTAGGAGCCATATTTGGATTGAAAAGTAAAGTAATCTATCATTTTTAAATCATTTGTTTTAATAAATGTAGAAAACTAGCAAAGTTCAGACAAAACTGTACATTTTTGTTCATGAGAAACACATTTTCACAAATAAATGGTTGTTAAGATCTTCAATCCACCTTTAATTATTAGAACTTATCAAGAATAGAAATTATTGTCTTTGTTTGGTGTTTTCAGACAGATATCAACCACATCCTAGTACGTTCCTCCTGTTAATGCCAGGTCCAATTTCAGCCAGTAATTACGTAAGACCCAACCATTTTATTACTTTGGCAGAATTTTTATGAGTAATGAAATTGTTTTAATTATATTTTATTTGTGATTAAGAGGGTTACATGTTAATTTTGGAAATATTGGAAGAATATATACTTTGACCGATTTAAAGTTATTAATTTCTTTAATCATAACGTAGCTACGCCGTAAGTATAAAGATGTTTCTCGGTGTCGATTTCGAGATCGAAGTAACAAGTATTAAAACTTTACTCATAATATATATAGGTATTTGATTTTCCTGTAGTCCCTTTATACAACATCAACTCTTGAGGGAAGAATAATATTTTTTTTAATTAGACAATTAAGCTATGAATAATGCCAAAACACATAGGTATACATTCTGTTGAGATTTACTTGGTATAATCAAATACACGTTGTTTGGATGTTAAATGTTTAATACATGCTGAAGAAATACAAAACTATGATGGAACCAAATCTAGACTGTGTGCGTTATGCGTTAATACTAGTTAGTTATTATTGAATGCAATGCAACCACAAAGCGATTATTTTAAAATTGGACCATCATTGGTAACAATTTAATAATACTTGTTTTGTTGGTGTAAATAACATCTGATTCAATTATACTGGGACTGTATAATTGCGCCATTAATCTGTTTATAAGGATAAATTACGGTCAAAGCTTTGCAATTTGTGGAAACATATGGTTATTACTTTATTTACTTTCATTTAGTCTAAATCTGTTCAGTGAATTGAATAATTAATTACTGTACTAAAATGGTATTGTTTTAAAATGAAATATAATTATTATATTTCAATTTCAAAATAATTGTTTTACCTAAAACCACTACTTAGCTGACTATATGATTATTGCTTTATTTACTTTCATTTGGTGTAAATCTGTTCAGTTAATGGAATAATTAATTACTGTACTAAAATGGTATTATTTTAAAATGAAATATAATAATTATTATATTTCAATGAAAAATAATTATTCTGACTTAACCCACTAGTTAGCTAACTAAGTAAATAATGCAGTTTTATTTTGATCTCATCAATATCAAACTAAGACAGAATTCACATGTTACGCTCAAACTCTGAATTCAGACAATGTACGAAGCTTTTACCCACTTCGCGATGTGGAAAGTGTGAAACACATTGGCCGAAGCGGAAAGTCCAGAACGCGTTGATTATTTTAGGTAAACTGATTTACTTAAATGCCGGATTCAAAACGTTCTTTGGTGATTGAGCAAATCAAAAATACCCAAAACCCGATGTGACCAAAAGTGATTGCCCACGACTGGTTGTGAGTATTTAGTTTCCGCAATTGCTGAATGGCGTGCATAAACTACCACATACACAAAAATTGACATTAAATCCACAATCACTAGGTAAAATTAAATTAAATATACGTTTGTAATGTTATTTATTTATTGTAGGCCTACGAGGATAAATAATACTTTAGAAAAATACAGGTAAACAGCAAACTACAAATATGAAAAATGATAAAAAGGCCCATATCAAATACACAAACATTGAAATTATGTTTTTCCACTATAAGAGCAACCTTAAAATGTCGACCGTCACACAGTTCTTTTTACAATTGTATTTTACTCGTTGGCACAGGATGTGCTGCAATGGCATGTAGAATGGAATTTTATGTATAACTTATAATTAATTATCACGATTTAGTCGCTCATCAGGTATATCCCCGGTTCAAATACATTTATTTGTCTCACCTCTGGTAATAATTTCTTGAGAACAATTTGTCCAGAACTTTATGTTTTGTACCAAGAGTGTTGTAGTTATTGTTATTATCTACAACAACTGTTATTACATTTTAGGAGCGAGTGGTCCACGGTCGGAATCAGGAAAACTGACCATCACGATGTCTCCGACTGAAACTGGTGTTAGTTTTCTTTCTGTGTTCCTTAAAATTTTTCTGTCTGAATTTTTAAGGAAGTTACAAAGTTTTCCTGTGTTGTGACAATAGTAGAGTGCACAAAGGCAGGCTAACTGCTCTGTATTTATGTCTTCATTATAGATAGCCAGCGAAAAAGAGAATTCGGCGTGGGCAATCAATTTTGTGAAACAGGGAATTTGGCGTCTTTGAAAACCAGTAATTCCCACAATCCAACGTGGGCAATCAATTTTGTGAAACAGGGAATTTGGCGTCTTTGAAAACCAGTAATTCCCACAATCCAACGTGGGCAATCAATTTTGTGAAACAGGGAATTTGGCGTCTTTGAAAACCAGTAATTCCCACAATCCAACGTGGGCAATCAATTTTGCTCACATCGTGTTGTAGGTGTTTTGAATTTGCTAAATCGCCGAAGAAATGTTATCCACCTAACCTACGTTTCGTTTATCAATATAAGAAATGTATTTTTCATTCTACAATTTTACATCGTAGAAGTCACTCGCCTTCATATTCTTCTTAAAAGCCCCGTGGATTTCTGAGATATATTGTCTTTATGTTCACAGTTACACTGAGGTATAATAAAATTAGTACTATTACTTCTTCCGCTCGGAATTATAAAAATTGGACTACCTAAATTTGACGCATTAAATATTTTATATTACTAGGAAATTCATAATAGGAAGTAAACGCATGACTATGCTTGATCACCGATTCACCTACAAAGTAACCTACGGCACTAAGCGGAGATAATAATGCACATTGGAATTTCAAATATGCTACATGTCAGGGCGAGTCTCATTTGAGTATTATGCAGGTTATTAGAAAATTATTAGAAAATATAATGTAATTACGCCATACCACTATTGAACGTTTTTATGCTTGTTAGTACATTAACCAAGAGCCTCTCTGTTTTTTCACCCTGTTTCCTTTCTTGTATTTATTGTTGTTACACTTTTTTGTGTTGAATAATAAAAAATAAAAAAATCACAACCTTAAGATTATAAAATAATGCACTTTAATACTTAGACAACTTCAATAATTATCTTACTGTAATTAACTTGAATCCAAGCAGCAAGTTTTCCTCAACGTTAAGTTTCTTACTATGCGGCGCTAACATCAAAAGTTATACAGAGGCTACCCTAGGATAGCCAAGTGTACAGCTGGGTTTTTATTTTTTGCAAAAGTATTTACTCTAATAGTCTACATATAAACTAACAATGCAGAGCAATGTACAGTAGCGATTCTATTAGAGTGACCTCTATACAACTCTTAAGTAATAATTTAAGTTGTTTCATTTCACCTGAGCTGTGAACCGAGTTATCAGTTTTTCTGCATTCACTTATGCAATTAATTTAATAGGACTATCGGTCCTCTGTAAGATAACAATGAACAAAATGGAAGTCATATTAAATTGCGTAACCAAATGAAGAAAAAAACTGACAACTCGGTTGTTTGTCATCCGATTTTAACAAACAAGGTCTCATTTGATTTTAATTTAAATTCTCATCTTTTTGATTTCAGAAAAATTCTCTTAAAATTGACGGTGTTCATGAAATGTGGCATTTAATATTTTAATGGCTGCCATATTGAAACGCCTTGAGGTATTGGAACGGATCTTTGTAAGCTCTTTTTACCTACTAAAATACAAATTTATTCCAATTTTGAAGTTTCTATCTCGAAAAATGTCCAATATGTAAAATAGTTCTTAAAAAGCACAGACAGATCGACAAACAGAAATCAAGGTATTTTAGACCCATACTTATATGGCATTTTATGTTTCTCTTGGCCTAAGGAACAAGTCCACAAAATATGTCCCGACAATTTGGAAACACCCTGTGTATAGAGTTAATAATTCTTCCAATATTTTCTTTACTTACCCTTTTACGACCATTCCCCTTTCAGTGGTGTTTTATTCCATGATTCAATTTTACTGTTTTGTTTTTGTTCATCCCACATCGATGGAAGATGGTAGGGGAGAGCGGGGCTATACCGTACACGTAAGGGAGATTCGTAGTTACACCGCAAAATACGAAGTAAAAGGAATGTAAAAACAAGCTATATATAATTTAATTATTTGACTACCGATTGTATATAAACATTTTGGAACTATAACATTTTTTACATGTAAAAATTAGTAATTAAAAAAAGTTACCTTGTACGAAATAGCCCCGGGGGGTTAGGCTATTCCGTACAGTAGAAGGGGCTATACCGGACAGTTAAAAAATCATTTGTATAGGTTAGTTATATAATAGTACTGCAACAAATTATTGTACAAACTTCGTATTACTTATAAAGGTGGTGGTAGCGTAACTACAACTATCTCATTGTCTTTGCAAACATTGTATGCTGATAAGGTGTTATGGCTTTTATGGTTGTCCATGACTAAAAGCACTGGCTGCTCTTTAGTTGGCTTGGCATGGAGAATAAAATGATGCAACCAGACCACAAAAAGTTCTTCTTATATCCATACATTGTGACTGCAGTGGTAGATAGCATTTGGTGGCCCACCTCTTGTTGAATTCGGACTCTTTCTCTTGCGGGGGAAAATGAACATTGGTGGAATGTATTCCCCTGCAGCGCTCATTGCACAGCCCACAGTAATATTTTGTCCGGACTCTTTCTCTTGCGGGGGAAAATGAACATTGGTGGAATGTACAGCCCACAGTAATATTTTTCCCACGTTTCTAGCTGGTCGCAGCACCCAACTGCTTTGTACCCTTTGGACCAAGATTTTTTTTGCTGTGTTTTTGGACTGTGGAGATTCCTGTCTCATCATTATTATACAGGGTAACCGTTAAGTCTTAGGAAGACTTTATAACTTTTAAACGACAAACGATATCACAACCACATTTGGTATACCGTTACTGGAACTTGTAAGCTACTTTTCTGTGTACATGGTGGTCGGATATCACCTTTGGGGGACGGCCCGTCGGGGGTCAGAAGAAAATCTTTAATGACAGCCTATGTTGAGTTGTACATCATTTTAAAGGTCTACTTCAACTGAAAACAATGCCGCAAACCGCACTTAAAAAAGTTGATCCTGCGCAAAATGGCAGATGTTCAAAGATTTTCAATATCAGCCAATTTCTTTAAATTAAAACACTTTTTTAAATCTTTAAACAACTGTCATTTTTTAACGGATGGTCCTTTTGAAGTACGGTTTGCGGCATTCTTCTTTGCTTAAAATTCCCTTTAAAATGATTCACATAACTTCACATTCAGTGATCCAAATAACTCTTCAGGGCGACGGCCCACAAGGAGTCGGAAGTAAATCTTGAATGGAAGCATAGGTTGATATGCACATCAAATTAAAGGTATTTATTAGTAGAATACAATGCCGCAAACCGTACTTCAAAAGGACCATCCGTTAAAAAATGACAGTTGTTTAAAGATTTAAAAAAGTGTTTTAATTTAAAGGAATTGACTAATTTTGAACATCTTTGAACATCTGCCATTTTGCGCAGGATCAACCTTTTGAAGTGCGGTTTGCGGCATTGTTTTCAGTTGAAGTAGATCTTTAAAATGATTTACAACTCAACATAGGCTGTCATTAAAGATTTTCTTCTGACCCCCGACGGGCCGTCCCCCAAAGGTGATATCCAACCACCATGTACACAGAAAAGTAGCTTACAAGTTCCAGTAACGGTATACCAAATGTGGTTGTGATATCGTTTGTCGTTTAAAAGTTAAAAAGTCGTCCTAAGACTTAACGGTCACCCTGTATATCCTGTTGGCTGTGAACTTGTGTTTGTCCATTTCACATTTGAGATTAGAGAAAAAAAAATCCGTTTCTTCCTTATTGAAAGCAGTTACCCGGCTCAAACTTGTGGACTCTTTTTTCCATATAAAACCATTAGTGGTTATGTCATACATTTACGGGGCTAAACCGAGTAGAAACACGTTTTTTTACTGTAACATTGAAACTAGTACACATAACGAAACTATGCCGATACTGTAAACTTGCGCGTTCTGCCGCTAGATAGCAGCACTTGTCGGGATCACTTAGATTGAATTCTGGGCAAAAAAACATACAATTTTCATTCATATATATTTGAAATGCTATATTTGAAATTTTTTTTTCGATTTTATGATTAACCCCGCTCTCCCCTACTGCTAATTAAAACAGCGGATTAAATTTTTTTGAGTTTTTCTAACAAATAATTAAAACTAGAAGTTTCTACCTCTATTACAGGATAAATGAAACAAAGCGAAAATCGATTAGTTTCTTTATAAACACCCTGTATACATGTAATTACTTTATTATTTTTTTAACTTTACTTAATAATTATGTTAACTTACGTCAATGCTTGTTTTTATTTCAGTATTCGCAAAGAGGAAACGGCATTTAAGATGCCTCTTAAAGAGTTTATATTACGAATAAAATAAACTGGTCAGGAGGCACTAAAACTCCACTACCTCTTTGTATGGAAATACAACTCTAAATAGAACTCCAGCACTTGACCACAAAAGGAATTCATTACCTACCTTCAATATTCTCTCATTCAATATACATTTAATGTAATTAACACCTAAATGGCGTTACTTGTACTGCATTCAAGGAATATAACATTATGTTGAAATAGGAATAACTTTTGTCATATCCTGCAAATTAAAATAATCTCTTGGAATAAGTAAATTTTTAAAATTAATTTTTATAATATTTAAGTTCGGAGGTAAACATGGCTTTTTATGTGGCATTTCCAACAATGTTTCTTATTCTAGTAATTGTTATTTAGAATTTAGTTAAAGTAATTTAGCTAATGTGGGAACTTTCGTAAAACTTTTTATAATATAGTATAGTTATACAAACACAGTCATTAATGCGTACGACTCTCCAGAATGATTGTGAGAAATATATTTCCAAGAAAATATGGTAACTCGGTAACATTAAATCGCTAATTAGTGTTATTCATGGAATCTCAAAGTTGTTCTATAAAACGAAAAAAAATATTACAAGCTACAGTCGCAATTTTTTATGGTTTGGAAAAGTTAAAGATCAATCGAGCTGTTTATTTAGATTGCCTACACATTTAAGGCTGTAGAATCATTTTTTTTAGAACTAGCTGTGTGGAATTGTGAAATTAAGTGAAATTGACAGCTCTGATTGTTTACATTTAAATGGCTGAATGTAGACAAGATACGTTAATTTTGATATATGCAAATGTTTAAAGGTTAAAGAGCTATTCGCCGCCGTTTGGTCAGGATAACATGCCCATGCACTCCTTTATACTGAATAAGGCTCATAAATAATATCGACTCTTACTTTACATAAGCTTGTGTATAAGTTAATTAAATTTATTTAAACTTCAGAGTAGTTCAGAGTTTAATAGCACAGGTGGGAGCTGTTATGCTTATACAGTCTGAACAACGATTGGTTCAAGCTAATGGCTGTGTTATCTGCAAAACTTGCACTTCAAACGTGATTACAGGTTTTCATTTTTATTTTCATTTTATTTTCCAATGCAGCTACTTTAAGATTTTATAACCGTAGCTGTATCAATCTAAGCTTTCTAAGACTTTTTGAATGTTACTTTAATTGATATTTTAGTGAAAATAGTAGCAAAATTATATGTTTACGTGTCTTGAATTATTTTGATAGATTTTCGGTTACTTTATAGTTATAAACTACCTAACTAACTTCTGTTTGGATTGTGTATTAAAATATAAATGTATATCAAAAGAAGGAACATATGTAAACATACATATAATATAGTAAAAATATTTTTTTTTCTAAAATAAGTAATATATTTTAAAACTATTGCATACAGCAGATAAAAAAAATACAGCATTATTCTCTAACACGTCCTCTACCAAAGCATGGACTTAGCAGCAAGTAATAATTGAATGCTTGATGAAAGGCTAAACTATATTATACCTTTTAAATTGTTATGTTGAGAAATTGAGATAGTTAGAAAACAGACAGGTAAACATTTGTAGGTTAACAAACACATATTTTATAACACTGTATACTTAGGCTAACTTAAAGGTACATTAAATACTAAAAGGAATACTACTTCTTTTAGTTCCGAAAGGAAGCTATAAAATCGTGATTTTGTTATGCAAAGGTCATACATTCAATATTAGTTCGCCTTGCATTCAAGGAATGCAATAAAGTCTTTCAGGTAACTTACGACGTCGGTAATGCCCTTGGATCGTTCTTATTTGTTCATGCTTGATCATATTGCCAACGATGATGCCACATATTGCGAATATGTATTTGTACTGTTTCGTTGATATTGGCAATAAAGACAATAATACTTTGTTCGTTTTAAAACACAATAAGATCATGTTTACGATAATGACGATATATTAACATACAACAATCATATTTCAGACCTGATCAGTTATTTTTATTTCGTGGTGTGACAATTCATTATATTTTCACTGATATTTGTCCATAAAATAATTCAATGTTCATATGTTTCTTTAAATCCGTACGTAAATGTAATTATCCATTTCCCTTTTCCAAACCATGTGTAATAATTGTCCAAGCTGACCAATAGGTAATTAATTCAATATAATGTAAAATAGAATTTTTTTTTTAATAAGCTTATTATGTTAATATGTGATCTATTGTAACAAAAACGCTTCAAATTTAATATTACTTAAATAACTTTTTCAAATTCAAAATTAGCTCTTAGGCAGATGTAAGTTTTTATAGTATGTGTGTGAACAGTGACCTAAAAGTCTACAGTGATATAGTCAGCATTGGCATGTGATTTGAGTGTGACAATTCCCTAATCCTTACTCACTTCCAAGAGAGCTGAACTAGTGTTAACAAAACATACTATAAACTAAATATTTTTTGTTGCAGCAAAATTTTTCCCCACAAATGTATATTTGAACAAAGTAGCGAAAATTTTATAAAAGAAGATTCGTGCCTGTCACAAACATCAAGAAACATTTGTACCTGGAAGAAGGCATCTGAATTTGGTGAGATCACTCCTGTAAAACCTATACCTGGAAGCCATTAAAACATTTTAGGTCATAACTTTTAGAAGTTTCATACTAAATTTTAACATCAAGAAACTATTTACAGCCTATTCCAGAACAAAAATGTTACTAAATAGAAGACGAATTAAAAATAATCTTATCATTTCAAAACCAAATTTAATAACCAAATCACCAGATTAAATTCCTACGCCGCCCGATCACCCCAACCTGAGATATAGAGTACATGTGACAAACCCTAAGTTGTGAGCTAAGTGAGCCTAAATTGAGAACATTGTATTAGCCTAGAGCTTTTAGTAAGTAACTTCAAGTAAATTTAACTTCCCACACTGTAAACCCTAATTGTAAATCCCTTTTAATTGTTCATAATAAATTTTTTTATCGTCCATGAATAAAAATTTGTTTTTGGTATCGTAAATTTGGAGTTTCCGTTTTAGGCCTAAGACCGGTTCAGTTAAAAAAACCTTACTGGTGTTAAGTGTATTAATCGTATGACAGATTTCATGAAAGCCCTTTCAACGTCCAAGATATAAAAAGTTGAACAATGTAATAGGGGACAGTAACGAACATTAGGTGGTGATTCAGACACCATTTTAACGATAAATATTTCAGAAGAATTCACAAACAAATGGTGTTAGAGCCTTATTCAGAAAAACAGACCACGTCACTTATTGCTTTCTTCATTACTTACTTACTATCAAAATAATTTGGATTTTTCCCCACAATTCATATAACTTTTACAAAACAACTTGACAACACCTTATAAGAAAATAACATAGTATGGTTATTAAAAAGAAAATAATTCCTTCTTTGTTTTTTGTGTTTCTCCAAGCTTTTTAACTGACCATGCAGTGTAATTGTAGCTACTTTTGTTAGGTTTCCGTTAGTAGAGATTATAATAAGACAAGTTCCGTTAGAAGACAAATAAAAAAGTAGGCCATGCAAAAATGAAATGTTAATAAACTCTTTGATTAACACATGACCCATTTCCTAAGTAATAATTATAGTCTGAAGACCCCATGGATTAGTAAACATACCAAATTTCATCTACTAAATTACATTTACTTTGCCTATTTCAAACAATATGCATATGTGTTCTATCCCAATTCAATCGTTGCTGATGGTACGACATACAATACAATGCCGACAAGGACTGCTTATTATTGAGGAAAACATTTGTTCTCTAAACAGTGAAATGTAATTATCTTGTCTGTGGTAGACAAATCAGTTTACATTAATCATAATCGGAATTGATCAAATGTGTATTTGAGTAGCTATGTAAATTGACAAAGCTTTCACAATTCGCAATACCTTTCTAAGAAACTATTCTATGTATTGTCCTTGTTAACCATTCTATTGAAACTGGGCCACATGTTTAGTTCACTTTGTCTGACAAGAGTGAGGAGTTAGTACAAGTGTTTAATTTTTCACCTTCCGTATAAAAACGTTTCACAACTAAGTTCACCCTCCAGACACGTTATAATGAGTGTGTGTTTCACCACCAGTTCTTATACATATCTTAGAGAGCGCTGCACAGTCATTCAGCATTTATTCTTTGTGTTATGAGAAAATGTAAAATAATTATACTGTAATATAATGCTTAGGCCCTACCACGTACCTCATCCCCAACACTTGATTACTTTCCCTTTCCCTTGATTTCTTGCCTTTTCGGAAATGACAATAGTCCTGTTTTCGTAGCAGTATGTGTATTATTTCAGTAGCCAAATAATGTAATTTACATTGCGTTTATGACATGAAATAACATTAAAAGACGGGATATTAAAATGTAAAACATAAATGAAAAACATGGTTCAAGTTTTATAGATTCAAGATTCACTATCTCTGGCAACGAGAAATGCAATTGCAAGAGTATAACAATTGTTTGGATACTGATATAAACACAAATTGAGGCAGACATTACTAGTTATTGGCAATATTACCAGATAACCCTTCAGCTATTGTATTAGTGGTGTAATAGTTTGACTTAGAATATTATCAATGCATTCTTAAGCTACGTTTTATTTTTAGATTTATATTCCAGTTACCGAAGATATTTGTAGTCAAACCATGTTTCTTTGAATCTATAAAAGGCGTCAGTTTGAGTGAATTTCCATAAGTTTTCCTATTTATTCATTAGGTAATTATGTATCTTCTTTTAACGTTAATTAGTCAATTCACGTAATATGTTTTTCTTTTAAGAAGCGGTTTTGACTCAGTTACACGAGTAGGCCTATTCATCATGTGGCTAGAATTGCTTGATAAATAACAGTAATGACATTCAAGATGCGAGCTAGATAACTAACATTGTTTGCAACAGAATACGTGGATTCCCTATTAGTGATTAGTATTTTTCTAATCACTATTAATCAATCCGAGCAAATCATGGTCTTCCGGTACTATTCAACAATACAATATTAATTATGCAAACTATAAAAAGAGTGCATGAAAATTAGAATGTACCCAAAAAAAGGTAAAGTTGATTGGACGCTAGTGCAATAATCTTCATTGTGATCTTTGCTCAATAGTTACAACTGATGGTTATCCCTTTGTACTGTATTTTGTAATTTTCTAGTATACCTTGGATGGCTTGTTGTAAACACATGTAACAAGTCTTTTGTTTGCTTTTTAATTGTTATTTTGTTCAACCAACATAGTTACATGGCAACCCATGGCCAATGTTAAATTTAAAAATTTTCAAAGATGTTGTGTAGCAAAATACCAACTTTCCTGAGGTAGTGGCTGTCACCAATCACGTTTTAAGGCTATAAGTCCCTGATTTAAAAATTGAGTCAAAATCCTTCTACTGGATTTCAAGATAATATGACAGACAGACAGTCTGACAGATAGACAAACGGACTGACACACTTTTCTCTTATTAGAGTATAGGATTGTGTTACATATTAAATCAAAGATGTGTAAAATTAAATAGGTGCATTCTGAAATGAATCCTAAATAACAATGAATGTAAACAAAAACAAAGTTAACTTATTAAACATAACATATGGTATTTTTTTAAACATACAGTATGTTAGAAAAGACACATCAGATTGATATACTAGTGGTTTGATTATTTGTTTAATATATGAAGGCAAATATTAATAGTTAAGCCTTAACTGAAATATAATTTCTAAACGATCATGATATCAATAATTATTTAATAGGCTATTTAATAAATCAAAAACTACAAAAGTTTAAAATTAATAACAGTATTTTAATTGATGCTAGAAAAAAATATTTCAAGCTCACTTTAGATTCATCTTCTTGCTGTATTTGTGAGATTTCAGTAAAATATATTCTTCTAAGAATCGAATATCTATAAGACGTCATTACTGTCAACCACCTCTCGAGTTAAGCAGTTTTTGATGCTTGCTTTAGCTCTTATTTAGCTAATAGAATATCACCGATTTGCCAATATTCAAAGATAAGACGCTTTACTTCATGAAATTATGTTTTACCCTCCGTGTTTTTCAATCCCAATTTCAAATATGTGAGTCTCACATATAGAACTAAATTTATCTAAACTTATCTTGGAAAAAAATCTCATTTTGAAATTGATTTTGATTTTTCTTTGGGTTTAGTAACTATTTTTTATTGATCCAACTAAATTACTATTATTTGTAATTTATTGTTTGTAAACATCACAACTGGTCAATTAAAAATCGGTTGTTATTAATAAATAATATGTCTTAACCTCCTTCTGTGGTTTCTTACATATTATTTACCAAGTATCAAAAGCTATAGCGATTCAAAAAACATTTTCCAAAATACGTAATGAAACTGAAATACTCTTGACAGGTAATTTCATAACCAAGTTGTTATCTTTATTGGATAACAAGAAGAACTACAACTGTCATTGATCTTTGACCTACTAAGTGAAGTGTTTTCACTAACAAATTGTTTACAGACCTTAATTATTCCTGAAATTGGCTCGATTCTTAGGTCAATTGTAATAAGCGTTAAAAAATTATACTTTTGAAGCAGAGTAGCGATGGAAATCGATAAATACTTTGAATGTCATATATTTAAAAAAATTTGATGGTAAATCGGCTTATTTATGACTAAAACATTTATCGAGAGAGAATCATTTATATAAGCTAATGGGATTTTTGTTTGACTTACAATGTAGGTATTTGGAACTAAAATGGAGCTAAAAACAGTTCCAATGCTTAATGCGTGTATTAGATCAAACAGCATTGAAAATAAAACTAGTCAATCTCCGATGTTTGATCGTTCGACCCATTTTCGCCTATACTAAAACTGCACTTAGGCTGGACGCCACACTAGATGCGGCACGGCGCGACGTTTTGCCTTAAGGTGCCTTGCACCCACGATTCTCTGTTAGGGAGATCATCCATTACATTCATTAGGTACCATATAGCGGCTATGGCAGCATCCTCTTTTTCACCTTCTGCATCCATTCTCACAAAATTTTTAGTACAAAATGTCTCAAAATGTACAAACAACCTCACAACACACAGTATCTCATTTTACTGAAACTATGGGATGGACCATGTGGGTGCTCAAGTCGCCTTGCCGTGCTGTATCAGGTGTGCGGCCGGCCTAAAAACGCGTAAAATAGTGAATTATCTATCCTTATCTTGTCGGAATGTAGAACGAAAAACCTCTATTACTATTCATTGTTGCCACCTAAATTATAGTCCGTTCTCTAAATTTAGGCAATTTTAGGGGTAGTTCCCCTACTAATTTTTTGTTTAATATATTTGTTGCAGCAGATTGGCGTTTTAACAAATCTCTGACGTTGATCTTTTGTTTTTAAGGTGACGAAACAGTTTAGTATATCAAGTTAGAAGATCGTAGTAAACATTCATAAGTATTAATAAAAAATAATTAATATTGTGGGGTAGTGGTAAATTATTAGTAGTTAGTAAGTAACGTTAGCAGATTAAGTCTTTTGTTCAATGAAATTAGTAAAAACAAAAGGAATTACTAGATATAAAAGAGAGTAATAATTTTGTGTATGAACGTTTTAAGTATAGGACAATATTGTAGTAAACATTAAGATATACAGGGTGATTGGTACTCAGTGTGACAAAAATTTTTTGGTGTACGTACAAAGTAAATGAAGTGTGATGATGCATATCAAATGTTACAAGTCTAAAAATTAGCTTCAGAAAAAAATATTTTATGTTTTTCAAAAATAGCGATGCTTTTAAACTTAATACAGCGATTTCTCAATTACCTGTATATAGATGTAGATAATGTCATATTCGTGTTCTACATTAAATTTTGAACAAGAATAAGAGAAAATGTCGGAGGACGGAGAATTAGTTGTAAAAACTCCATTGTAAATATATTCAAAGATAAAAATTAAGATTTTTGATAAAAGTTTAAAAAACAATGGTCTATTGCATTTTTTACACCCTGTATACAAGAAAGTGTCGGAATATGTCAAAAACAGCGCAATTTTATGAGCTTTCCAGGTTTCCAGGTTTTATAGAGGGGCCAGGTACGCCTTTCATGTACAAACCGTTAAGGACATACGATATTTCCTCGTTAGAAAACAGTTGTACAAGCTGCATTCCCCGCGAATTGTTAGTGCTCTCGTATATTAATTAATTGGTGGTTGTGTGATTTTGCCCTTCCCTAACTAGTAGTTGTGAAAAATTGACACAGTCAATAAGGCAAGATATATTTAAACAAGTGTAACTAAATAAAAAATAAAAGGTATACTGTTACCTGGATCTGCCAAAGTAATCCAAGATACCTGGCAGATCCAGGTAACATTATACCTTTTATAATCTAAAACAGTAATCCTGAGACAAGAAACAACATAAATAAAAAATATAGAGATAGTCCAGTAAGCCGAAGTTCCCCGGACAGGGCTGCTATAGGACGTTCCTCTTCAGCCTATGTAAAATCTTTCTGCGTGATGTGCCCGGTGCCGGGGGGATTATCAGATTTAGTTCTCGCTTTTATTATTGTTACTTGATTTGACTTAGCATCATAAAGTTTGTGATGGTTTTTCTTTTCATGTCTAGTCAAATCAAGTAACAATAATAAGAGCGAGAACCAAATCTGGTACTGCATTGTCGAGTCGACTAACGAACTACCTTACTTGACCATAGAGTAGTAGAAGGGTATATTAAAAATAAGTTTTGTTTTTTTGCATTTCCTGGTATATTGGGATGGAAATCTGAAAAAAGTCAAAAGTAAGTACAAATATATGTCCGATAAGTAATTACAATTGTTAAAACCACGTTAACAAATTTTTGCCGTTTTTTTACGCTCAAGAGGGTTTTGTACAAAATTTAATTCCTGACCATACAAATATTTTCAAAACTATGTAACTTATGTTTGCCATTTCGGATTTTTCGGGTCGTTAAAATTTTCAGATTGTATTTCTACAAATTGTTAAGATAATTCAACGCCACTTAATAAATCTTCGCCAAATGTCAAGTCTCTATCACTTTTCTCAACGGTTAAGAAACGAACGCCAAAGCCACTTTCAAGCTTATTCCCCATTTGAATAACATGTGAGTTGTTATATCCTCATAAAAGGGTTGAAACCTTACAAATTTTGACATTACAATTAAGGTTTAGGGTTAAAAAGTAAAGTAACGATAAGCTTGTAATGACAAAATTTAAAGTAAACCAAGGAGAAAACAAAGCATTAATAATAGGTGGGAAAATAAGTTATTAAGGTAGGGAGATTTAGCAAAAACCGTTAAAAACTTGAAAGAAATTTATAATTTTTGAAAAAAATTATGATTTTAGTGGTGAAGGGGTGTGATTTTCGGAAAACGCCTCATTTTGGTTTTGTACCATGAAAATTCTTTCAAATCTTTGCTAGCTCTTACCGTTTTTGAGTTATAGCCGTTAAAAACAAATTGTTTTGTCGTTTTCAGAGGGCCGCCATTTTAGATTGGGTGGGGGGTATATATAATTTATAATTCATAGTATACAGGGTGTTTGGTACTCAGTGTGAAAAAAATTTTTTGGTGTAAGTACAAAGTAAATGCAGTATGATGATGCATATAAAATGTCCCAAGTCTAAAAATTAGCTTCCCAAAGAATTATTTTATGTTTTTCAAAAATAACTATGTTTTTAAACTTAATACAGCTATTTCTCAATTACCTGTAAATGGATTTGAGTAGACAATGTCATTTTCGTGTTCAACATTAAATTTTGAATAAGAATAATACAAAATGACAGAGGATCAGTTGTAAAAACTCCATCGTAAATCGATTCAAAGATAAAAATTAAGATGTCTGATAAAAATGCAAAAAACATTGGTCAATTGCATTTGTTCACACCCTGTATACAGGAAAGTGTCGGAATATGTTAAAAACTGCGCCATTTTATAAGCTTTCCAACCATATGCTACACTATTGAGGTTTAGATATTTTTTTGTTTATTTTAGTGGTTTGAATGCCAGAAAACAGGGAACTTTTTTACTGTTTTTACTGTTCAAGCTGAAACAAAAATACAACTTGTTGTGTTACACTACACACCTACCTTCTTCAATTGATGAAAACTATAAAGATAAAATTAGAAAAAACTAGACTTTTTAAAACCACACTTCTATTTTCAACAACTCATATAAAACTATTATGACAACAAAACAAAACCAAACCATATGACAATTAAATTAGTCAAAAGTAAATATGCATCATATCAACAGACTAGGAAATATAACATCCTCCCACCGAGTAGTATTACTACTCAAACATGAACCTTTTTGGAACTTTGATTTTTCGTCCAGCTTGTGTTTTAATTTCATCTTGAGTATTTTCGTTTTTAAGTTCATCACTATTAACTTCTTTTCCCACGTTTATATCTTTTGATGAGATTTCAAGCGGATACAATCTTTGTATCGGTCTCAACAATGTCCCATGTGCTGTACGAAGTTTTACAAGTCTGACCACACCACTCTTGCTTGGTATTGTTTCAATGACAAGACCTAGAGGCCAATCTATTTTTTTCATGTTTTCGCATTCAATAAAAACAACATCTCCTATTGAGGGTACATTTTTAGAACCTTTTACGTTTGATTTTTGAACCAACTGTCCCAAATATTCTTTTCTAAAACGTTGTCTTAGATTTTGTCTCAGGTTTTGGATATGTTTTAATTTTCTGTTCAAGCTTCGTTCATCGATTTGGTCAAAGTCCGGCATACCACTTTCCCTAGTTTCTTGAAGAAAGTGATTTGGTGTGATTGGTGCCAATGCAGAAGTTCCATCATACACATATGTGAGAGGTCTTGAATTTATTACTGCTTCACAGTCACAAAGCACAGTAGACATTTCTTGATAATCGAGACAGGCCCTTCCAAGCACTCTTTTAAGAAGATCTTTTACTATTCTTATTAAACGTTCCCACCAACCACCCCACCAAGCTGCTGTTGGGGGGTTAAATTTCCAAATAATTCTTTGAGCAGAACTATACTTTTCAATGTCCTTCCAATTTATTTTCTTCAAAAGATTATTTGTTCCTGTAAAATTAGTAGCATTGTCAGAGTATACAGTTTTGGGTCTTCCTCGTCTAGCTACAAATCGTCTGAATGCTTGAAGAAAAGCTTGTGTTGAAAGAGAAGTTACAAGTTTAAGGTGTACTGCTCTATAATTGGCACAAGTAAACAAACATATCCACGCCTTTGCATTATTTCTCAGGTATAAAGGCCCTGCAAAATCCACACCTGTTACCTCAAAAACTGTTGATTCACGCACACGATCAGTAGGAAGCACTGCGGGAATCGCCTCAAAGCTTTTACCTCTGTTTCTCTTGCATACAACACATTTGTTGAAAACTGATCTAATGGATCTCCTACCTCCAAGTATCCAGAACTTCTCTCTAATATTGCTCAACAATATTTGAACTCCTGCATGACAATTTCTTTTGTGATACTCCGTTATTATAGCTTCTACAACTGGATGTCTTTGGCTTAAAACAATTGGGAATTTAAAACCAAAACTATCTTCTTTGTCACTCACCTTGGTTTTCAACCGTATTAATCCATTATCATCCACTAAAGGATCTAACACGGAGAGAGCTTTGTTCTTTATACTATACTCAAACATGTCACTTTGTACAGTTTTTAAAAGTTTTAACACAGCGTTCTGTTGATATGATGCATATTTACTTTTTTTTTTCGAAAACCCCCAACTTGCGCTCATGCTCCAAACGATATGGCACCCAGGTGTGATGACAAGCTTGATAAAAAATATATAAAAAATGATCTCAAAGAAAAAAGAGCTGTATAAAAACAAAACAAAAGATAACATAGAAAAACATTGTCATAGAAAATGGTATAAAAAAGTCAACGTGTCATGGTAAAACAATATTTGCCTCTCCGGGGGACGAGTATCAACGTGAAAATGGTGAATTCTCATCACTCTGAAGGGAGGCCCCCCTCTTCCTCGAGTAATTATTCATGTCGCTAGCCAGCCTACTACTCCAAACCACAGCCTCCCTTCTCGTCACTTTGAGCAGTGGTGGGAAGTCTCTGTCCCCTTTGGAGGCATCACACACCTTCATCAGGTTCGCGAGGAGCCTGAGCAGCAACCTGTAGCTCCTGATGGTTACCCATTTAGCAGCATCAGGCACTTGGATAGCCCTCACCATAAGATCTGGCAAGTTGCTCACCCAATGCCCTCCGTCCTTCTCGTTCCGTTTTTTTACTTCTTCCACAAATACCCTCGTAGTCTCCGCCATCCAAAGTATCGCGTCTGACCCTGGAAGAGGCTTTGGGGAGTGGTCGCCAGGCAGGAAGGAGAGGAGGAGGGGGCACACTGATCACGGTATGCATTTGTGCCAGCCTCTGGTTTGATCAGCAGGTTATAGACGATTGCCTTTATGACAGCCTCATTCCCCCACGGGATCTCATCGCGATGAATGCACAAGAGGCCATGACGCTGGACGGACTTCCTCCCCTCCTTCCTGATCAGCTGTAGACTCCAGTCAGATTCCCCATACCAGAATTTGTCGGACCATCCGCTCACATCTTTTCGTTCCTTTATCGCCACCCTGATTTTCTCTATTTCCTCCTCTGTCAAGTCTCCAGTTTCTTTGGCATACTGCACGGAATTCCAACTTCCATCACCTTCACCCCTTCTCCTTTTTGCTGGGGCCTCATTCAAATTCAGGTTTTTCATTCCTTGTCTCAGAGAGTCTTCCATTCTAACTGTGTCACAGTGGCGCAAGCAAACGGCTTCAAAAGATAGTGCACGTTAATACTGTTTTGTTCCGAAATTCAGGCAACACTTATTTGAAGGTTGGGTCTTTAAAAGTGTTCCACACCAATCACAAACTGTATCGTTACTTATTAGACTTATCTCAGTTCCAGTTTTGGATTTTTTCCTTTCTAAATTTATATCTACATTTTCGTACTGGATGTTTTTACTGACAGGCCATTCGTTCTTGGGCAATCTCAACCAGTCAGGTCTCTCCCACCAGCGAGATTCTGACAATATTCTCGCGCTACAGCCTCTGGATGGAAGATCTGCAGGATTTTTATCTCCAGGTACATGATTCCACTGGTTTATGTCAGTAAGCTTTCTTATCTCAGACACTCTATTCCATACAAAAACATTCCCGTTGTTATCTTGTTGAATCCAAGCCAATGTCGTACTTGAATCTGTCCAGTAATATATGTCCATATCTTTCCAATCCATTGATTGTAATATGGTACTTGTGAGACGTGCTCCCACCGTGGCGGCTAATAATTCCAATCTTGGAATTGTGGTTTTCTTCAGAGGAGCAACTCTTGATTTCGCAGACAATAATTGGACTCTTACTTCATCTTCAATTTCAACTCTCAAGTAAATAACTGTAGCATAGGCATCTTTACTTGCGTCGCAAAATGTATGAATACTACAACCATTTGAATCCATAGTCATTTTACCTATCCATCGGGGTATTTTCACTTTTTCAAGAGCGCTTAACTCATTATACCACAGTATGAACCGTTTACTGATGTCTGAACTTACTTCAGTGTCCCAGTCAATTTTCAAGTCCCACATACTTTGCAGAAGAAGTTTAGGAAACAAAGTAACAGGGCAAAGGATACCAATTGGATCAAAGATCTTGTGAGATATGGATAAAATGTCTCTCTTTGTGATTCGAGACACGTCCAAATCTTTAATACAGTTCGTCAGGTTAAAAATCAGAACGTCCTCAATATAGTTCCATTGAACTCCCAAAACATTAGTGACGAACTTGGTACTGTATCTCCTTCTTCAATGACGCTCGTGGCATGCCATCCTCTTAAATCAAACTTAGCGGCAGCCATAACTTGTTTCGATTCTTCGACAAAGTGTTTTAGTTCCTCATAAGTATCTACACTGGTCGAAACATTGTCCACGTAAAAACTTTTACTCAGCTTCTTTACCACATTATCATCATACTCCTGAGAAGTCATAGATTTTTGAAGATGCAGATCAATTACTGCCCCTAGAAGAAATGGACTACATTTCACTCCAAAAACAACTCTTTTATGGCGGTAAACAATACTTCGGCTTCTTTCATTGATGTCAAACCATAAAAACCGAAGAAAATCTCTATCTTGTACATTTAACGATATCTGTAAGAAGGCTTTTGCTATGTCAGCAATAACTCCAAACTTCCCTTCCCTAAAACGCATCATAACAGAAGGAATCAGTTCAATTAAATTTGGTCCATTTTCAATACAGTCGTTCAATGAGGGTGAAAACTTGGTCTTTGCTGATGCATCAAACACTGGACGAATTCGTGTGGTAATACTACTCTCCTTCACTACAGGTCTATGTGGCAGGTAGTGAGACTTGTTTTTTGAAATCGTCAGAAGGTACAGCTTGAATGATGCCATCACTTAACCACTGTTTAAAAACTGAGTCATAGTCTTCGGTTAAATTGTTACCATCCAATTTCTTTACAACTGTTGATAACCTCTTCTCGGCTAACTCTCTGTTACTAGGCAAAGGAGGATGACAATCAACCCAGGGCAAACTTACTTCATATCGACCTTCTTCATTTATAGTGGTAGTTTTTATAAAATGCTTTTTAACTGCCAAAGCCTTTTGCTCTTTGGAAACTGATTCACTTGTAACAGTAATGCCTATAGTGTCTAATCTCTACAGTTCCGATATGTCAGCATCATTAATAAACATTGATGTTACAACAGTGGAGAGTGTAGTTGAACCTGTACTACCACTAATTATAGTCTTACCCATCAGTGTCCATCCCAGAAGAGTTTTCATAGCCACTAGTCCAGATTTCAGTTGAATCATATTTCCCGTGAATAGTTTACCCGCTATATCCGCACCAATCAAAATACCAATTGGTAGCTTGGTCTCATGTATGTCAGTCAGAGAAACATTTTTCTCTATAAGTTCCTGTATCCAGGGACCTTCGGTAACAGGTGGAATTTCCCCACATATGGTAGTTTGACTCAATACCTAAAAGTTGCAGTTGTAACTGTAATCTTGACTGGTTAGAAACACACGATGTCTGTTATGAATTACTTCACCAGATTTGGCATTACCAAAAAGAGAGTGTATGATTGTTTCTTCTCCTAAGCTTTCGTAATTCATTTTTTCAGCCAAGTCCTTTAAAATGTAAGAACGCTGTGAACCAGAATCAAAAAGAATGCGAACAGTCTCAAATTGATTACTACCTGGGGTTCTTAATCTTGCCTTTACTGTTTGCAGAAACACTTTCACTCTGCTACTTGATTTATTGGCCAAAGTGGTATCTTCCACTACTGTCATTTCTTTAGATACCTCATCAACACATTTGCTTACACACTCATTCACTACTTCTTTGGAATGAATACTAGGACACATTATAGGATAATGTTTCCTTTTACAATTAGAACATGACAAATGAGTTCTACAATCCTTAATACGGTGACCAGGCTGCAAGCAAAGGAAACAGCACCTCTTTTCCTTTAAAGTGGACACCTTATCAGACAATGGCAATTTCTGAGCAGCAAAACAGTTACTACTCTTATGATTCTTATCACAAAAGACACACTTTGTATAAGAGTTTTGAGTTTTACCAGAGGACATGAGGCATGAAGCTGTTGGTATGTCTATCTTACCTGGTTGAGTTTGAGATGACCTTTTAAAAGATTTCTCCTTCCCAGAGCTACTTATCCCAAAACCTGCCATGGCTAGACCGATTCTCTGTTCCCCTTCAACTTCAGACAACATAAACTTCATTAAATTGTTGAGTCTTTCCTGAGGGTCTGTACCTACTTTCAAAGGGCTTCTTTGCCACGCCCTTAAGAGATCTTCAGGCATACAACTTTCAACTAACATGGAGGAACATTTATCTGTTGTAACTCCCAAGGTATCGAATGCACGCATATGAGACTCAAGTTTGTCATACAAACTTTGTAAGTTCATTGTGTTCTTGCCTCCTAGAGCATTTTGTAAAACAATTTTCAAGAGTTCCCTGACATAAACCTCTACCAATAGGTCATCTTTACCAAATCTGGCTTTCAAACATTCAATTGCTTTTGGATAGTTTGCACCAGTCGGAGGAAAACTCTGAACTACATCAAAAGCTCTTGATCCGGTAACTATGGATTGCAATAAAATATTGAAACTTATCCTCTGAATCAATGTCTGAGTCACTATGAATTTTGCTAAACTGACTCCAAAAAGGTAGCCAATTGATCAAATCTCCATCAAACTGTTTGATCTCTATTTTAGGGAGCTTAAATTTCTTCTTACTAGCATTGTTACAGCAAGATCCAGAATGAGCACTAACTACATCGTTACTTTGTTGTAGTAAATTCTGGACTCTTAATTTTACAGCTTCAAACAAAGCTAAATATTCTCCAGCTTTGATTGTTTCAGCTAACAGCTCATCTTCAGAAACATTATCATTATTCAATAACAAATCAAAGATCTGAGAATTCAAAACCTGGAGTTCATCAACCTTTATCTCCAAAAGCTTTAGAGTGGTTTGAATTTCAATTTTGTCTGTGGTTTCATTTTCAACTAAACTGTTTAGTTTGTTCAATGTTTTAGAAAATAAGCCCTATATACTGTTCTATTTTTCTTTAGATTTTCCATCATAGAGATAGGTGAAAAACAAAAAACATGTCCTGTCACGGTCGCCAAATGTTGTGTTACACTACACACCTACCTTCTTCAATTGATGAAAACTATAAAGATAAAATTAGAAAAAACTAGACTTTTTAAAACCACACTTCTATTTTCAACAACTCATATAAAACTATTATGACAACAAAACAAAACCAAACCATATGACAATTAAATTAGTCAAAAGTAAATATGCATCATATCAACAGACTAGGAAATATAACACAACTTTTGCTTAATACATGCTGACTTTCTATGTTTTAAATGATAAAGACGCCATGCTTTGTAGTCTTCAAACCACGAAAGCGTACATAAGCAGACAGAAAGCTCAATGGTGTAGCATATGGTTGGAAAGCTTATAAAATGGCGCAGTTTTTAACATATTCCGACACTTTCTTGTATACAGGGTGTGAACAAATGCAATTGACCAATGTTTTTTGAATTTTTACCAAACATCTTAATTTTTATCTTTGAATCTATTTACGATGGAGTTTTTACAACTGATCCTCTGTCATTTTGTATTATTCTTATTCAAAATTTAATGTAGAACACGAAAATGACATTGTCTACTCAAATCCATTTACAGGTAATTGATAAATAGCTGTATTAAGTTTAAAAACATAGTCATTTTTTAAAAACATAAAATAATTCTTTGGGAAGCTAATTTTTAGACTTGGGACATTTTATATGCATCATCATACTGCATTTACTTTGTACTTACACCAAATGTTTTTTCACACCGAGTACCAAACACCCTGTATATAATTCTCTTCAATGTAGTATTTTTTGTTTGTTTTTTGTTTGTGCTATAGTAGATGGCTTGCAAAGAAATTGCAAAATGTTAAGTTTGCAGGGTCAAAAATGGGAAAAACTAATTTTTACTGCATTAACCCCCATAAAACCATGTTCCCATGGTTCCATCATGCTGGTTCTCGAACTCATTCAAATAAAAGTATGAAAAATAAAAAGAATCTGTCTACAGTCAAGTGAGGTCAGTATGAAATTGGGTAGGCTTTTAACACGCCTCCACATAATACAGGATACACACTTTTCTCTGCCAATATGCCTGTCCCATACTCATTCATAAAATCAATCAAAATCCTTTAAAAAATGTTCCTGCCTGTATCACTACAAACATTAAGCCTAAACAGGTAAAGTGAACCTGTTATAAATGCATGAGAACACTTACTTTATTACTTCCTATTTCCTCGGCTTTTCTTTCTGCATTTAGCCTTCTGTTTCTGTTGCCCCTCGGCTTCGCTCTCCATTCCTGTCGGCGAGGCCGAGGCAATCCACGTCGGCCGCTTTGCTGGCGGCACTCGTGTATAAGTTTTATGGTTTTTTTCGAGGGTCTTATGAGTGGCTGAAATCAATAAAGGAACAATTTAACTGTTATTATATTATACACTTAAGTTATTGCACACTAAAACAAGTCTATTTCATGCACTGCTTGTGTATTTAATATAATTTTAGTAAATAAGCTAACAGCTGATTTCCAGCTTTAGGTATGTAAAAACCTGCATGGCCCCCAAATGATGATGAAAGCTGGCATAGACAGCAAAACGTAGCTTTCCGCCTCAAATTAACGCTTGTAAAACAGCTAAACACATCATAGTGTGGTGTAATAGTATATTTCGTACCTAGGGCCGAAAATGAGGTTTTACCGGCTCGAGATAGTTTTTAAGTTCGAGACGAAGTCGAGAAATTAAATCGATCGAGAGCTGCAAAACCATTTCGGTCCGTGGTACGAACGCTATTTTTCACCACACTATACCCTCTGACCACTATTCGCCACCATAATGCACACTGATAGTCAACACAACTACAACTTTAATGTTATGTGAAGAAACAATTTGAGGAATCAGCAAAAATAAAAATAAATAGTTGCTAGGCAACGGTGACAATAACATTGCAATGCTATGGATTTTGATTGTGTATTTAAAATGCATTCATGTTTTAAGTAAGTAAGCGGACAGCTGATTTTGCGGCCCCGGCCTGTAAAAACCTGCTCGGTCCCCAAATTTCGATGACAGCTGGCATGGCCAGCAAAACGTAACTTTCAGCCAACAATTAACGTATGTAATACAGCCAAAAACATCATGGTGAAAAAAACATTTTTGCCAACCATGTGACGTCACTAATCATCATATCCATAGACCAAGTGTGACGCAGATATGCGACAGACATCTCTGTAACCCATTCACTGTAGAGAATTCAGGATATTCAAATAGACCATTTAACATCGATGTCTTCTCTGCCGTCCTCGTAGACAGGGGAATCGTCAATTTCTTGTGTATGCGTATGTGTGTGAGTGCACTTGAACATTGCTTTCCTATTTATTGTTTAGGTTATTTTTGTCTTCGTTAATAAAGTCAGTTAATTTATAATAGGTCGTTTAATCAGGTATTGTATGAGTTGTTTTTTAAAAGACCGTTTCGAAGATATAAGTTAAGCTTTTTAATAACATTGGGACCCTGACGCAGATTGTGCAGATGACGCCAGTCTATTTTAATGTCACTAGCCGTCGCTTATTTGTGACAGCAGTCTATAGGTAGAATCTGGCTGCGCATATGTGCATCGCTGGTCTAGGCTATATGAATGCAAATTTTTAGTTAGTACTAAATAACATATTGCAGTGATGAACTTATGTTCTAAGTTCAGTAATCAAAAAAATTTTATTCATCACTGAGTAATACACAATAGGCCTGTTTCATCAGACTTATGCATTAGACAGTACCCAGACATTTTAAGTTTTCATTACATTCACATTACTAAATAGATTTGAAAATGAGGCTTTTGCAAATTTCAAAAGTGCTCAAACATTTGTATACCTAAGTCAGTAATACTTTAGGATGTTTAGTATTTAGAATTGTGAAAAGTAATACATATAAAGCAAAGCATTACATATTCTGTAGTTAAAAAAATCATTCTTCTATAGCATCAAGTCAATTATTATACATTTCTGTATAACTGTGCCATTAGTCTGTTTATAAGGATAAATAACGGGTTAAGCTTTGCAATATTTGGAAATATGGGATGATAGAGCTATTTACGTTCAATTAGGCTAAAAAAGTGAGTCGAATAATTAAATTCTGTACTTATTGTTACCTATTTGAAATTAAATATTACTGTAATAATTTATTTATGTGTGGGAAATGAGTATAAAGTAATCGTATTCATGAAAAAATATATAGTTTTAGCATAAAAAATATATTTTGCATAACACGCCTGTTGTGGTTCTGTGCTGGATAAATAATGCCGTTTGTTTTGAACAAATCAATATCCAACTAAGATAGAACCCAGCGCTATATTTGCAAAGCCACTTTATAAAGTATAAAGTAACTTACAGTTACAAACACATTGAATTGATATATCATATACTGGAGGGTTTGTTTCGTTCCTCAATAAAAGCGACTGATTGTCGTTTCATAAATTTGTATTTACTCGTATGTTGATTCTTTAAAAGCTCAGAATGAAAACTCGCCCATAATCCACAAACCTTCTATAATTTTTCTATAGTTCGTAATGCAACTTGACAAGATCCTTCAAACATCAATCATGTGTAATACACATTTATTACTTTATGAACTAATCACTATTTCATCTGTTAAATATGATGTTCGTGTAATACGGTGTATTGCTGTTTTCCTAAACCTCCAATATCTTAGTTATATGCATTCATTCTACATAAATTTCAAAATTATTTTTTTTAAACTTCATCATTCCTAATACGATTAGTTCGTTTTAGTTCCATTTACATAAAAATAACTAGGTATAGGTTTTCACGTTTTATTCGGTTATCTACTCAAAGTTTGATTGGTGTTAATTAAAAGAGGGTGAGCTGCATAACAACATTTGAATTGGAAATCATTTCATTCATTATGAGCAATACATATACTTTTAAATGACTAATATTTATGTATTAAATTTAAACGCGTGAATTATACGCAGATAATGTCCAAGAATGCGGTTGCATTATCACAACCAAATATAATTTGTAAGTGAACATTTGTGTAAATAAGATTTCAATAATTTAGAAAATAATGGCTCAGTAACAAGTGGAATTTATCCTTCTACGAAAGTCAATTGTGTTTTTGGCTCTCGAATGGGTAATAAATTACACAAACCCGATTGAACCGGGAATATACTGCCTCATATGGATAACTTGAAAAGTGAAACATTGCTTTACGTCATTTCTTACTGCGTAGGAAATGTTTTCTCTCATACGAAACATAGACTACAACAGCGCAGAGTAAACTCTTGATCAATCGCTTAACGTAATTGTTTTATTTAATAAAAAATAAAACACTATTTAAAGTATGAACTCAAAAACGTTTATGGTTTGGAAATATCGTAAAATAGTTAACCTTTAAACGGTATGGTTTTATTTTTGACTTCGATATGAGATATTTCTCCAGATGTTATAAAGAGCATGCTATCAGTTCACTATTAAATAATTTTGAATAATTTTCCTCGTATGTCAACACCATATCTGTAATGAATTTGAGCCTTACCATGATAACCGTGTCGCTAAACTGGCAAAGACACTGACCGACATTTCGAATTCGTTGTTTACCGTAAACAAATGCTTGTAAATTATTGTTAGGTACCTACAATCTTAAACTGGTATTATAAACGGTTGTTATAGATTATTTAGCTATGCGATTTGCTTTATTGACGTTAACATTACCATATATAATACATATACCATATATAATACATAGTTACGGTATTTTAGCGGGAGAGTAGAATCATTGACTTTATATCTATCTCTGTGTAGATATAAAGTCAATGGTAGAATATGCAGACGATTTCAAAATGCCATTTAAATTGTGTTGCCATCTGGTGCCTGGCACACACCTCATTACCTTCCCAGTAGCAGCAAACCTAAGTACTGATTAAAATTAATGTTGTTTAAAAAGGAAATAAGTCTGACAATTTTAAGGGAATATTTTAGTGGAAATCTAGCCAGACAAATGGAAATTCGCTTAGTATGCAGGTTTTCTGCGGCGTGGAAATTTTTTGTCCTCTTTGTGAGCTGATTGCTATCTCCCCTTTTCTACAGTATTACTTATATTATAGGCACTTAATTCAAAATCCTGGCCTAGAGTCTATCCATGAAAAAACTAACCTTATAGACCTAACCTCCCCCTACTGTGCGTTACTATCCATCTTTCCACAATGAAATTATTGATGACGATTGTTTACTTGGCTTCAAAAACCCCACCTTCCATATTTATAAATACTCAGTTAGGCTATGCATATGTTTACTAGATACTAGTGGCTTGTAGGGACATAGGTCCCTAAAAAGCTTAATTGTAAAACAAATTATTGTAACATATAAACTCCGAATCACATAACTATGTATTAGGATAGATATGCCAGAACAACAAATCTTTTGTGTGATAAACAGATTGTTGTTTGTCTTTGTCTGCTTTTGTTGATGTTATTTTCAAAACATAATTAGAATGAATCCAGAGGTTTAACTATAGATAAAACATAGTGGTGTAACCCTGCTAAAGGCAGCAAACATGTTTGTGAATAATTTTTGGTTTACTAAGGTAGATTTGTCTTTTAGTTAATGATGAAAATGCAATATTGGAAATTGTCTTTGTCAAAATATGAAAAGGCAACTATTTACCATTGCTTAGAGCTAATAAAATCCATTATTTGTTTAATTTTATCAAATCCATAGCAACGAATTTATTTCACTTCAACTTTTATGGTTCGGAGTAAACTTGCCGATTTTTGTTAGCTCTACTGCTAATTTGAAAATAAAAACAAAGCTGCATATACAGTAATATAAGCCTGCTTTCGAGCCAATAAGAGAAGAAAAGAAAAGAAGCACTGCAGAAGACTTTCATCTTGCAGAAGACTTTTACCAGTGAAAACTTGATTCACACTACCTAGGACCTAAATGGAGAGAGTTCTTAACTTCATTTTGTGAGTATAACAATCAGCAATTGAGTGATTCTAAGGTATTATTTAGATGTGGTGGTTGTAATATAATTTAACAATGTTTAGAAAAGAGATAAAGGCAAACTAGGTTCACTTCATCACTTCACTAATGAATGCTAGAAAAACAATCTGATATCTCGAATTATGTGTCTATATGTGGAAATTATCTTGTCTAATAATACCGGTAGCATTAACAGTAAGCAAACATTGAACGTTTTGCTTTATTTTATGAGTAAATCTAAAAGAAATGGTTCTAATTAAGAATGGCAACTCAGTTATATATGCCAATTTGATATTGAGAAAATGTACTGCTTCAAACTACTTTTTCTCAATGGAAATCATAATGGGTGTTACTTTTTAAAGTTGATCCTTGAGCATTTTTTCTTTACTAGTTACAGTATTTGAAGGCTTTGACTAACTTTAAAATGTGATTGTTGAAAAAGACCAATAGATCCTAAAGAATGGTTTATTGCAGCACACAGATTGCGTATACAGTAAATGAGCCTGACCATGACCATGGACTAATAGCTCGTTCAATGGCCATTAATTATATTTAGCTGAAATGATTATAATTTTCCATTATTTTATACGTCATTTTGGCTATCATGAAAAAGTAGAGATTATATGATTGACGGGGTCTTAGAGGTTGGAATGTTATGTTGTATCTTGCTAAAAAAACAAAATATCTCTTGGAGAGATTAATAAACTCTAATTGTTTGGTACAACTCATTGTTATTAATGAGAGACTTTCTATTCGGTCGTAATATTAACAATAACACAATAATCTTTTTCCAGCGACCATCCATTTGTCACGGGGGCTGCTGTGATAGGCGCTGTCACTGGCCTGTGGTTTATCATCAGGGGGAGACGCCCCCCTCCTCCACCAGTTGAACCAGCTGTCCAAGAGGACAACAATATTGACGTAAGTACAATGGTGTAAAAAGTATGTTTAGTAAACCTTATGTACAAGGTTTACTTATTTACTTTATTTAGATATCTAAATATCCTTGAACCGTTGATGATTTATGTAAAATGAGAGAGTTTCAAATTTTGCTCAAGTAGTAGTCAAGGGTACCTTAGTTACGTAACTTATATTTCAAATTGTTTTGATTAGAGATTAAGATAGAAAACTTTAGCAAGTCAGTAAGGATTGTTGTTGGTTAGTGGTCGAATAAACATTCTAGAACCCAATAATTGATCATCCTAAGTAAAGCAAGGAGCATCCCTTAACGTAATGGTTTTCAATCCGAAACGTATCTTGGTAAAAATGCTTGACCCTTCATACTTCATGCATGTTGTGTAGTTATTAAGGTGATTTTAAAATATTTTAATCTGATTTTTTAATAAAAGTATTAGACGGAATTGTTGTTTATGGTACATATGCAACAAAGAACAAATTTACCTTATTGGTATGAAAATGACTAATGTAACGAATTTAAGGATAGTTAAGAACAATGAATACTCAAATACATTATTAATCCGAAACAATTATTAGGTACACAAATTTATACACATGATTATTCAAGTTACAAACACAAAGAAATTAAAATTTTAAAATTATCATAAACGAATTGCATTTATTTAACTATTTCTTTTAACGATATATTTCTGTTTTTCAGAGGCAGAACTTCGATTTAGAATTCCCCCCATCAGAAGAGTCGGCAATAATATTTGAATAAAAATTTATCGTATTTGTGTAAAAATATTATGATTATTTATGTTCTACAAACATTTGTGTTTAATAAAGGTTTCTTTAAAAACATGCTCTTTAATTACAAATCACAATGAAGGAGTTTCACATGTTGTTGAGATTTTCTCTCTCTGCTCTGTCAAATCAAAGGTTTGATTTTCTGAGGTTTACCGCAAGGTCTCAGCGGTTTTTACAGCAAGGGTTTTACCACATTGGTAGACCTAAAATACCCCCACCACAGCAAACCTGCAGACGAAGCAAATATATTTTTTTCCCAAATTCATAGTCTACGCCTGTGGCATTAAAAAAAGAGCTGTCGATTCGGCGTACAGTAGTACAAAGCTAGCTTATACTGTATTTTCCATTTAAACTTTTACTTAAACTTACGACATCAGCTAATTTAAACCCAACAGAAACAAAAGTTATGAGAACGTAACTTGTTTCTATTGTTTAGGTGCAGTGGTAGAACATTATGGCTATGGTAGATGTGCTTTAGTATAGCATGCCGTAAGTTATAGTAAACCACATTATCTTAAAACAAGTCCTCTCCCATTACAAATGCAAAGCACGAGTATTACTGTAATTAGCATGTTATACTTATCCGACAACCCCGTATGAAGGACGGGTACTCTTCTAGTTATACAATAAACATGAATGATGTTAACGGTACCTACCATACAAAGATATTGTTGGATACAAAATAAACTGTTATTACGAGTTTCTTGCGATAGCTTTCTTCAGATAGCTTTCCTTCAAGATCAATATATTCCACTTCCAAAGAAAGTAGGAAGATTGCAAGGATTTCTTCTTCAATCTCCTCCAATTCCTCAACCGCTTCAGGAGCATATACCACTTGATTTGTTTTCTTCCCAAGCATACCAGCAATGTGTATACTTGTGGATACTTCTAAAGCACAAAAGGCAAACAGGCCATTGTAAGCACGAGTCCTATCGATAAAACGGCGTTCCGAATAGAAAGTTTTTTTGAAAAGGACTTAAATCAAGAACGTTGTATGCCCCTTGTCCGCAACACCACTTCTTCCTACTCTTTTCCTCCTCAAAAAGTCTAGCGCCACAGTGTATACACTAGAAAATGTTACTGTCCCAAAAACGAATTATTTTGAGACTGTAAGCTAGAACATCATTCAACAAGTCCTCCTTCAGAGACCACATTGGGCCGTGTTCAGAAATAGCTTCAACTCTTTTGCTTTAATTTTATGAGAGCCATTCATTTGAGAGCAGTTCAATTACAGGTTTGGGCATGCGCAGTAGGCTAGTCCAATTCCTGCCCTAAAACGCTCGCGGATTTTGTTGGCTATATCGCCCAACAGCCGCTCAGTTTACCTTAGGGTGGTCTTTGGAGCATTCTTTTTTCCCTGATTCGATCAGGGTTCGTCTCTCGATACTTTTTTTCGCCGCTTGCACTTGCTCTTCCCGCGTGTTTTCCAAAACTTTCGCACGTCCACGTTTGACTTTTTGTCTGGGGGGGGTAGGTTGTGGACCATTAGCCGCACCGTTCGATCGGTCGGACAGTGTAGTCAATTAAAACCTGAGTTTAATAATGCTGTACTCTCCACCAACGAACGCGGAATTTACTAATAAAAGTTAGGTTAGTGTGAAAGACCAAGCAGCAACACGAGAGTGGTCCATACTATCAATTCGAACTAATAATACGTATAGATCGCAATCGGCAAAATGAAAGTCCTAATTCGATTAAGTGATCGTGAAACTTAAACATGTGTAGACAAATCAGGTAGCAAAAATAAGAGCGAGACCGCCACTTGCGTCTGTTTACCTGGATGGTAATATAGGCCTACCATACAAAGATTTTGGATACAAAATAAACTGTTATTACCCTTTTCTCGCGATAACTTTCTTCAGATAGCTTTCCTTCAAGATCAATAAATTCCACTTCCAAAGAAAGTAGGAAGATTGCAAGGATTTCTTAATCAATCTCCTCCAATTTCTCAACAGCTTCAGGAGCATATACTACTTGATTTGTTTTCTTCCCAAGCATACCAGCAATGTGTATACTTGTGGATACTTCTAAAGCACAAAAGACAAACAGGCCATTGTAAGCACGAGTCCTATCGATAAAACGGCGTTCCGAATAGAAAGTTTTTTTTGAAAAGGACTTAAATCAAGAACGTTGTATGCCCCTTGTCCGCAACACCACTTCTTCCTACTCTTTTCCTCCTCAAAAAGTCTAGCGCCACAGTGTATACACTTGAAAATGTTACTGTCCCCAAAACGAATTATTTTGAGACTGAAAGCTGGAACATCATTCAACAAGTCCTCCTTCAGAGACCACATTGGGCCGTGTTCAGAAATATTCCGAGCAAGTGAAGTTGGCAAGTGTCGAAGGTCAGAAAGCAAAGGATTATGCAAATGGAAAATCTGCACGCTTTGTCAAAAGGCATCTGGATTATGTTGGCTATATCACCCAACAGTCGTTCTGTATACCTTGGGGTGGTCTTTAAAGTATTCTTTTTTCTCTGATTCGATCAGGGTGTGACTCTCTTTTTACTTTTTCCACTTTACTCTTTACTCTTTTGATACTTTTTCTTTCGTTGCTTGCACTTGCTCTTACCGCGTGGTTTGGTTTCAAAAACTTGCGGACGTCCACGTTTGGCTTTTTAGGTCGTCCGGGTCATTTTTTGAGGTTTGAAACTGTCTGGGACTGGGAGGATGTAGATTGTGGATCATTGTCCGCAAGTTCGATCGGTCGGACAGTGTAGTCAATTGAAAACCTGAGTTGCATAATGCTGTACTCTCCACTGACGAATGCGGAATTTACCGATAAAAGGGAGTCTAGTGTAGGGAAACTCGAATAACCTAGTCTTGTTTTTTTCGAATCAATGTCTATACGGCGATTTTCATTCACGGCGTGTGAATCGAATAAATAGAAACGTTCTCGGTGACGCCAAATTGCAGCTGTCACCAGTTGCCCCGTGAAAAGAAACCCGCCGTCGAGAGAATTACCAGGCATGGTAATCTCCAAAGATGATGACAAAGATTGAACGGCCTCATCTAGATTGTCGACGCAAGTCGGGTACAAACCGTTACAAACATGCGTTATTTCTTCAACGGAAATTTGATCCCCTGCGATATCAAAGTTACTAGAAAGTTCCTCGGGGTACAGGTACCTGTCAACAACGCAATACTCACGGCGAGATTTCGTATAAAAGCAATCGTTGGCCATGAATATTTCATCAATTTACTTAAACCACCGCAGAAAACTTACCAGGCGAGGGCACAGGCTGCATTAAGCCATGCACTGTGCATTGTTGCTATATCCAAATCTTGGACCTCCCTGATGGAAAAGACCCAGCAGCAACACAAGAGTAATCCATACTATCAATTCGAACTAATAATATATATAGATCGTAAACGGCAAAATAAAAGTCTTAATTGGATTAAGTGGTTAGTTTGGTGGTATGTTTGGATTCTTCAGATGGCTTCCCTTCAAGATCAATTTTTTCCACTGCCAAAGAAAGTAGGAAGATTGCAAGGATTTCTTCATCAATCTCCTCTAATTCCTCAACAGCTTCAGGAGCATATACCAATTGATTTGTTTTCTCCCAAGCATATGTGTGTGCGGCTGTCTTCCATTGCATTTCTCAAAAAAGTAATACTTCCTATTAAAAAAAAAGTAAATAAAAATATATAAAGTAAAGACATTGATAGTAAAAAAATATCACAAAAAAGCTTACAACAGTAACATATTTTTTTACAACAATTACAAAGTAAGTCATTTGATTTTTCTACCATTCCCTGAGCTAGATAGGCCTATAAAAAAAGAATACCACATGTTTTATGTCCCTCGGCGTATACTAGAATTGTATTGATGCTTATTGCTATGATTAAGTTTAAGATGGATTTGGTGGCAACTTAAGAAATTAAATACTCATACTCATCTTATTTGTGTCAAATGAATTTATCGTAACAAATTTTGATATAGACTTAAAGCAAAGTCATACAATAGAAGTTTATTAAAAATTTAATTCATCAAGGGCTAAATGAGCAAATATAAATCAGTGTGATTGAAAAGTCCCGGAATGGTTTAATATTTTTTTTACTAATATAGATAAAGTAATGAGACTTGGTATATCAATAATAGTCATAAATGTCTACTTTTTTAAGCTATTAAAACTTTTTCATCCCTTATGGGGGACGGCCCACGAGGAGTCAGACAAAATTCTTAAATAGCAGCATAGGTCGAGTTTGATATCAAATTTAAGGTCTTTTTAGTAGAATACAATGCCGCAAACCGCACTTCAAAAGGTTGATCCTGCGCAAAATGACAGTTGTTCAAAGATTTATTTAATTTACATTGCTATTATACGCTTTCTCCTCAGGGGGCACATCCCCCTAGGAATCTGAAGAAAATTGTTAACGTAAGAATAGGTCGATATGCACATACAATTAAAGGTATTCACTTTTAGATTACGATGCCGTAAATTCAAGCTCAAAAGAAGGCCTGAGTAAAAAATGGCAGTCATTCAAAGATTCAAAATGGCGGATTCAAGAAATCTTTGAACAACTACCATTTTGCGCAGGATCGACCTTTTGAAGTGCGGTTTGCGGCATTGTATTCTACTAAAAAAGATCTTTAATTTGATTATTGATCTATGCTTCCATTTAAGATTTTCTTCTGACTCCTTGTGGGACGTCCCCCTGAAGAATTATTGGATCACTGAATATGTGTTAAAATAGAGTTTTATGCCCTGTAACTTTGTACCAAGTATTTTTAGCTATATCTGCATTATTTTTAAAAATATTTAACCGTTCCGGGACTTTTCTATCACACTGTATATTTGCCTAGTACGAGTTGATATAAATTAATACAAACAGTAGTTCCAGTTAAGCTGATGAAAGAATAGTGTAAATGTATAGTTAGTTAAAATTATATTTAAAATTGTGTTTAAATATTATCAACCTAAACTCACCTGAAGTGAACTGTACTTTTCTCGCTTTCATTCCAACGAAGTCGTCAATGATATCGTCAAAATTAATTTTGGATATCGTGTCAGATTCAATTAATGATGTTGCCAGAGATGACAGCCTTTCTTGAGCCATATATGATCTTAAATACGTCTTGATAAGGTTTAAGCGTGAAAAACTCCTTTCTGCGCTTGCCACACTAACATGTATGGTAAGTAAAATTCGATACGCAAGTAGAATCCTAAAATTGAAATTGATACAGTCTCATTCTTAAAACTCAGGCCATTACAGATCAAATCTACCAACTCTTCAATAAATTTCAGCAAAAAAAGTTTTCATTAAGTGATTGTGAAACTTTTACATGTGTAGGCAAATCAGGTACAGTAGCAAAAATAAGAGCGAGACCGACACTTGCGTCGGTTTACCTGGATGGTAATATACAATATACCATACAAAGGCGATTTTAAAATATTTTAATCTGATTTTTTAATAAAAGTATTAGACGGAATTGTTGTTTATGGTACATATGCAACAAAGAACAAATTTACCTTATTGGTATGAAAATGAATAATGTAACGAATTTAAGGATAGTTAAGAACAATGAATACTCAAATACATTATTAATCCGAAACAATTATTAGGTACACAAATTTATACTTATGATTATTCAAGTTACAAACACAAAGAAATTAAAATTTTAAAATTATCATAAACGAATTGCATTTATTTAACTATTTCTTTTAACGATATATTTCTGTTTTTCAGAGGCAGAACTTCCCTCTAGATTTAGAATTCCCCCCATCAGAAGAGTCGGCAATAATATTTGAACAAAAATTTATCGTATTTGTGTGAAAATATTTTGATTATTTATGTTCTACAAACATTTGTGTTTAATAAAGGTTTCTTTAAAAACATGCTCTTTAATTACAAATCACTATGAAGGAGTTTCACATGTTGTTGAGATTTTCTCTCTCTGCTCTGTCAAATCAAAGGTTTGATTTTCTGAGGTTTACCGCAAGGGCTCAGCAGTTTTAACAGCAAGGGTTTTACCACATTGGTAGACCTAAAATACCCCCACCACAGCAAACCTGCAGACTAAGCAAATTTAATTTTTTTCCAAATTCATAGTCTACACCTGTGGCATTAAAAAAAGAGCTGTCGATTCGGCGTACAGTAGTACACAGCTAGCTTAAATTTTCCATTTAAACTTACTTAAACTTACGACATCAGCTAATTTGAACCCAACAGAAACAAAAGTTATGAGAACGTAACTTTTTTCTATTGTTTAGGTGCAGTGGTGGAACATTATGGCTATGGTAGATGTGCTTTAGTATAGCATGCCGTAAGTTATAGTAAACCACATTATCTTAAAACGTGTCCTCTCCAATTGCAAATGCAAAGCACGAGTATTGCTGTAATTAGCATGTTATACTTATCCGACAACCCCGTATGAAGGACGGGTACTCTTCTAGTTATACAATAAACATGAATGATGTTAACGGTTCATACCATACAAAGATATTGTTGGATACAAAATAAACTGTTATTACGAGTTTCTTGCGATAGCGTTGGGGATTTGTTTTCTTCCCAAGCATACCAGCAATGTGTATACTTGTGGATACTTCTAAAGCACAAAAGGCAAACAGGCCATTGTAAGCACGAGTCCTATCGATAAAACGGCGTTCCGAATAGAAAGTTTTTTTGAAAAGGACTTAAATCAAGAACGTTGTATGCCCCTTGTCCGCAACACCACTTCTTCCTACTCTTTTCCTCCTCAAAAAGTCTAGCGCCACAGTGTATACACTAGAAAATGTTACTGTCCCAAAAACGAATTATTTTGAGACTGTAAGCTAGAACATCATTCAACAAGTCCTCCTTCAGAGACCACATTGGGCCGTGTTCAGAAATATCTTCAACTCTTTTGCTTTAATTGTATGAGAGTCATTCATTTGAGAGCAGTTCAATTACAGGTTTTTTGCATGCGCAGTAGGCTAGTCCAATTCCTGCCCTAAAACGCTCGCGGATTTTGTTGGCTATATCGCCCAACAGCCGCTCAGTTTACCTTAGGGTGGTCTTTGGAGCATTCTTTTTTCCCTGATTCGATCAGGGTTCGTCTCTCGATACTTTTTTTCGCCGCTTGCACTTGCTCTTCCCGCGTGTTTTCCAAAACTTTCGCACGTCCACGTTTGACTTTTTGTCTGGGAGGGGGTAGGTTGTGGACCATTAGCCGCACCGTTCGATCGGTCGGACAGTGTAGTCAATTAAAACCTGAGTTTAATAATGCTGTACTCTCCACCAACGAACGCGGAATTTACTAATAAAAGTTAGGTTAGTGTGAAAGACCAAGCAGCAACACGAGAGTGGTCCATACTATCAATTCGAACTAATAATACGTATAGATCGCAATCGGCAAAATGGAAGTCCTAATTCGATTAAGTGATCGTGAAACTTTAACATGTGTATGCAAATCAAGTAGCAAAAATAAGAGCGAGACCGCCACTTGCGTCTGTTTACCTGGATGGTAATATAGGCCTACCATACAAAGATTTTGGATACAAAATAAACTGTTATTACCCTTTTCTCGCGATAGCTTTGGAGATTTCAAACGATGAGAGAGGACCACTGAGACGGTTATTTTGATTAGGACAATTGGGAATGAAGCGGTTAAGAAGAGCGACAATGCGTTGGAGTTTGTTCCACGATGAGTAGGCAGAAAGAAGTTCCCACTCCTTTTGAGGAGCTGATGTAAGAACAACTAAAGGTGTCTTCTTGATTTCTTCCTCAGGAGTGAAGTGCGAGGTAGGCCAATAACAAGTGGGGAGCTTAAGCCAAGGAGGGCCTGTCCACCGGAGCGGATGGTTGACAAGTAGGGAAGCAGAAATTCCTCTTGACGCACAGTCTGCAGGATTATCAGTACTTGATATGTGTCGCCAAGAGTCGATGGGAACAAGTTCTTGAGTTTGAGAAACCCTGTTGGCTACATATGTCTTGAGTTTGTAGGGTGGAGTCCGTAACCATGTCAAGACTATCGAGGAGTCACTCCATAGATAGATATTTTTGATGGCAATTTTATCTGAGAAGAGAGAATGACAATGTGCTACTAATTGCGCGAGAAGATGAGCAGCACAAAGCTCAAGGCGAGGAAGAGTTACTCTTTTGAGAGGAGAGACACGAGTCTTTGAGATTATTGGACGAATGATGGTGTCACTATTAGACATCTGACAGCGGAAATATACGACAGCAGCGTAGCCACTCTCTAACGCATCTGCGAAGCCATGTAATTCTACGGTGCATGACAGGGAAAACTGTAACGCTCGAGGAATAGAAATTTGAGATAAATATTGAGTATCGATTAGGAATGAATGCCATTTTTCGGCGAGGTTAGTGGGCAGGGGATCATCCCAGGATAAGCCTGTGGTCCATAGTAACTGCATAAAACATTTTGCTTGCATGATGCAGGGAGCGAGAAATCCACAAGGATCGTAGATTTTTGCTATGATGCTCAAGATCGAACGTTCTGATGGATGAGGGCCCATAGGGAAGTTAATGTTGTAAGTGAAGCAGTCAGAGTGGGGAGACCAATGTAGGCCAAGTATTGTGAAGTGTGGCTGTTCAGAATCTTGTAGAAAGACGGGAGTCTCAAGATGCTCCTTGGGGAATGCTTGTAGAAGACGATAAGAGTTGGAGACCCATTTACGTAATTCAAATCCTCCTCTTCGTAACAGGTTGACCAATTGATCTTGAAGTTTCAAGGCCGTTTCCTCAGTATCCGCACCAGTGATGATGTCGTCAACGTAGGTTTGTGTTCTGAGTACTTCTTCAGTTTTCTTTTGACTATTTCGAAGTTCTTCCTGAGTCCAGAATCGCTGAAGTGATTACTGAAGGTCAACATCATTGGATGAATGGAGGGAGACGGTGTGACTGATGAAATTTGGTGTGGAATTTCTTGGTATTTCACAGGGTGCAGAACCCATCACGATGTATCCAAAATGAGTTCCTATTACGTGGGGCATATGTTGGCCAAGAGAGTAATTTTCATGAGTTAGTAACTTAGGGAAGAGAGAGCAACCAAGCACGATATCAATGCGTCCTGGCAGGTGAAATGATGGATCAGCTAGACAAAACCGTTTAGTGAGCGATAACACTTCCGGAGAGACTGGAACACGAGGTAAGTCTACAGTCAATTTGTCTAAAATGAGCATTGGATGTTGCGGAGATATGAGAAATCCAGAAAGAGTTTCAAGATTGAGGTAAGTTTGCCCATTACTCTTAGCTGCATTTTGGCCAAGTTCAGAAAGTTGAACATTTGACTTGTAGCGTCAAGCGTTTAAAAGTTGAGCTGCTCGTTCAGTGATTAAGTCACACATGGAACCGGAGTCAAGTAAGGCACGGAACACATGAGATGTGCCTTAACCTTAAGTGACCTTTATCAAAAAAGTTCCTAAGAGTATAGTGGAGTTTTTAAAAGGTGACTGAGAGTGATCTTGTGAAGTTGAAGTCATTGAGGTTTGAGTAGGCTCATGTGGGTAACACACATTTGGATTGACAGGCTTAAAATGATTTTGATCAGCAAGAGGTGCAGGGAAATGTAACAAAGTGTGATGTTTCTTGTTACATGTACGACATGAAGTTTGTGAATGGCAATCTTTGAGGTTATGATGGCCTAGACAGGAGACACAGCGATGATTTTCTTTGACGAGGTTATGTCGCTCATGCGGAGATTTATTTTGGAACACACTGCAGGCATAGATCTTGTGTTCGTTTGAGTTACATGCAAAACACTGCCAATGAGTCGGTTTTTTGATGCCGGTTGAGTGAGATGACTGATGGGGGGAAGTGTGGGTCGTGGCCATAGCAACGTTTCTTGAGCGAAATTGTACTTGCTTTTGTGTAGTGTCTTTGGGTGCATGAGCAAAAGTGTTATTAATTTTATTCAGGTTGGGAGTGCTGTGTATATTTGTATCCTCAGCCTGAGAGCATTCAGTGTTCAGATATTTTATTATATCTTTGACCTCGGGAAGTGAGTGAGAATTCGGCTGATTTTCGGTTGAAGACCGGAACATTTCAAGCTTTTTGCGTAAATCAGCATCCATCTTACGCAGGAGCAGTGCGGAGAGAAGGGGATTATTATTTGTAATGTCACATTCCAAAGCTTTTAAAGCTTGCGTGTGTTCAGTGAAACAATTTACAAAATGGCGAAGTCCTGTTATAGTAAATGCATTAATGGTAGGAAGGTCCAAAATGTGATTGAGGTGCAAAGATTGTAAGCGGCGTTCATTGTGATATCTATCACGGAGGAGATTATATGCAACCAAATAGTTAGCTTCAGTAAGATTCAAACTTTTGACTAAGTCGAGGGGTTCTCCGTTAAGTACACTTAAGAGGTACTGAAATTTCATGACACTGGAAAGCGATGCGTTGTGGTGTATTGCAGTATCAAACAAATTTATAAAACTTGTCCAAGTTAGCGGGTCATTGGAGAATTTTTGTAAATCCAATTTTGGAAGGCGTACTGCTTGCGAAATAGGTGTTTGGTGAAGAGAAACGGAAGAAGAGTCACTTAAGATAGCAGAATTTGAAGGTTTAGGATGGGACATTAAGAACTCAATAGTAGCCACGATATGAGAAAATAAACTTTCAATTTTATCCAGGTCTTGAGACAATGTCTCGTCAGAGATAGGATCCTCTTCTAAGACTAAAACCCGTTGCACATTGTTGTCGAATTCTTCTTTTCTTTTACGAATTTCATTTAAATGAGCATTTAGTTGTTTGATTTGAATAAGGGTGAGTTGTTCCGTTGAGGTAGAGTATTCATCAACAGTATCTTTAAGCTTATTAAAACGAGTTTTAATTAGAGATGTTGAGCGAGTGTATGTGGATGACTTAAAATCAGAAGTTTTAGGAGCCATTGTAGTAGTAGAACACAAAATTTACCAGCAGCACACACAATATAAAAAACCGCAGTAAACACAAAATCTCAGTTTGAAGTCAAAACAATGAATTGTACATCAAAGATACAGTACAGATAATAAGTTTCTTTCAATAAAGTCTTTAACTAAAAGGAGGAATGTATAGTCTATTAAGTGCACAAAAAATTAATAAACTTGAGCTTGTTTGATTGATTGGCACCAAAAATATAGTATTAAAGTAAGTAAAGAGTTCATTTCATATTGTGATCTGAGTCCAAAAAGATTATAATCAGGTAAACTTCAAAAACAACAAATTAGTAGTGGACTGTAAGGGAACTGAGTTGAACATTTAGATTATAAATGGGGTAATGTTAACAAGGAATGAATATAGTTACACCAGGTTTTCATCCGGCTGCGAATTAGGACCAAATGTTGGATTGGGAAATGGTAAAATTAAAATTATAAAAAAGAAACCATGTTGACTTGAGCAATAAAAACAATGTAATAAAAAAAGTAAACAGAATGAAATAATAACATATGATAAATAATTATACACATGTTAAATGCAGATCAAGGGGGAAAAAGTCTTGAACACCACTTGATTTTGTTTTTCTTCCCAAGCACACCAGCAATGTGTGTGCGGCTGTCTTCCATTGCATTCCTCAAAATAGTAATACTTCCTATTAAAAAAAGGAAATAAAAAATATATAAAGTAAAGACATTGCTAGTAAAAAAATATCACTAAAAAGCTTACAACAGTAATAGTTATTTGTGTAACTAGTGAGCAAAGGGAGCAATTGACTCACTCGAGAGAAGTTTTCTCGAGTAAAGGAAATTGCACTTTGCACTCGAGTGGCACATTATATTTTTCCTACAGTTACCATTAAACAAATAAATTGGTTAAGAAACGTGACATATTTTTACACAGAAGTGAACTTTTAATATTAAATTTAATGATACAACAATACAACAGCTGACCAGCTGATTTACAGCCAGTGCTGCCAAACGTATTTCGCGCGCATAGGACCTTGTCTGCATGTTACGCGCTCACTATTTCGTACCTTCACGTTGCAAATCTGGAGTGAGTGAGACAAAGTTATTAGAGTGAGACAATGTTAACATTGTCTCACTGATGAGCGAATTGGCCACTTTGCTTTCTCAAATCAGTGAGAAAACAGGTACAATGTTAGGTAACTGCAGGGAAAATATTTCTTTACAACAATAACAAAGTAAGTCATGATTGATGTTTCTACCATTCCCTGAGCTAGATAGGCCAATAAAAAAAGAATATCACATGTTTTATGTCACTCGGCGTATACTAAAATTGTATGGTGCTTATTGCTATGATTAAGTTTAAGATGGATTTGGTGGCAACTTATAGAATTAAATACTCGTACTCATCTTATTTGTATCTTATGAATTTATCGTAACAAGTTTTGATATAGAATTATAGCAAAGATAACTTGAATTTTTTTAAATCAAAAACTTGATGCCACTGAATGCAATCATTACAAACCACCTTCTGCTCAAATGCCCTAATTAGATTCACTTTCAAATTGTTATCAAACTTACAGACATTGCAGACATCATTGTTTGTGAATACTAACTGAACAACTCAACAAATGCGTTGTTAGTTCGGATCCAACTTTCCAAACGGACAGCTTGCGGGGCTATGTTCGACTAGGGATGTTCGATCCAGTGACTTGATATGAGCGGATCGGCGACTCCAGTGCCAGCGCCAGAGAAGTATAAGCTCCTTTTACCAGTGATTTTGGCACCAGTGCTCTAGCGATACCCAGTAACTCAGTATAACTATTACTGGGGCTGTCGCTGTTTGTGCTAGTACCTACCAGCACCAACCGCACTAAACAAATATTAAGCACTTAGCGACATGGTCACCGAAAAAAAACTCAGTGATGCTGAAAATTGTTCTTAAAAAACTAAGTTAAAATCGCTAATAATTATTAAAATTTAACTAAACTGAAAGTAAACTAATTTATTAAACTGCTTTACCAAAATAAGTGTTTGCCTCAACGAACTGAAAATCAGCATTAAGTAAAAAACAGTAATTATTAAAGTACGATACTTGTAACTTAATGATTGCTTAAAGTGGATTTTCACCTAAACAACCCAATTATAAATCACTAATAAATAAACTGATATAAAAATGTAAATAAATGATTACACAGCTTTGATTAAAAACTTGTTTATTCAATAAACTTAAAATTTATCCTCTATTCAAAAAAATGTAAATTAAATCATACTCCTTACAACTTGACAACATACAAAAACCTACACTATAAAGTTAATAGTAAATAAAATTACGTAAGGCTATAATTAAATAAAAACCTTAAACAGTAGATTTGGCTTACTTGTGTAACCTGCTTTGAAAACACAAAACAGGCGCTCACAAGGCACTCATGTTGCCAAACAGTAACTTTATTCCTCACCACTTGGCCAATAAACTCAAAATTTATCCTCTATTCAAAAAATGTAAATTGAATTATACACTGCTTATAACTTGATAACATATAAAAACCCAACACTATAAAATTGACAGTAAATAAAATTACGTAAGGCTATAATTAAATAAAAACTTAAAACCGCATTATTGGACAGAACAGGCAACCGTACGAGCTTTTTACTCAATGAAATCAATGTTGCTGTTGACAAACATGATTTGCGTTACTTTTAAAGAGCTAAGGCGTGAACGCCTATCATTCAAAATGTAACCTGCTTTTGAGAACAGGCGCTCACAAGGTACTGATGTTGCAACATTTACTAAACACTAACACATACTAAACAGCAATTGATTGATTGATTGATTGATGTACTGTTAACATGTACTAAACAGCAACATTTATCCTTAACCACTTTGCTCAAATTAGGGTAGTTATAATGGTTTTGTCTCCACCATTCCATCGGATTTTTTTTCGGTCAAGGGGTGGCTCTTCTAGATAACGCCGGATTTCTACGTGTCCTTTGGACACTGGATTTACTTTTGGTGCAGTGGCTAGGCTAGCTTTTTATCCATCCAAGCCCATGGAGAAAGGTCATCATCTTCTTTGGATTTTTCTTTGGCTTGCAGTTCAGCCTGGTTTTCTTGATCCTGATAATCTTTCCTGACCTTTGATGCAATTAGGTTTACAACCATGCCTCTAACTTTTCAGAAACAGTTACGTTGTTAAAGGATGTTTTAAAGCGAGGATAGAGGAACGTAAAAACAAGCAATGTGTTGTTTTGTTCAACATTGCCTAATCTAGTCAATGTCTCTATTTCTAGTTGGTCTACCACGGCCCTAATAGTTTCCCACAACTCCTTTGCCCTTAATTTCGCAAAGTCTGTCAGGCCGTTGGTCAAAACTATAACCAGAGATGCAGAAGCATACTTTTATCCACTTACAGAAGTAGTAACTGCATAAAATGGTTTGAGGACTACGCGGAGTTCTTTGCATATCTTCTACTCCTCTACTGTAATTTGTGGCAAGTCTTTCGCAATCAACACCAAAGTAGCTTTAACAGCCTCCTCCAGCTCACAAAACCTGTCCAGCATTAAATAGGTGGAGTTCCACCTTGTGGCAACGTCCTGAATAAGCTTCTTTGGCTCTACACCAGAGTTCTTCTGGTATGTCATTAATTTTTTTCTGATGAGTTATTGCTTCTCTTAAAGTGGGTAACAATTGATCTAATTTTAGATAGCAGGTCTTCTACACGGTGCAGACTGTTACGAACTATTAAATTTATTTTATGGGCAAGACAGCCATCAAAGTTCCAACCTAAAACATCTTTTAGAGCTTTTTTTACGTTATTTGCGTTGTCAGAAACAGCTAAGGTAACCTTGTTTTCCAACCCCTATTGTTTCACAATATCCAAAATCGCAGCTGCGAGTATGTTGTATTTGTTGTTAGACATACAGAAACTGCACCCTTTAGTGCATCTTGAGTGGCAACCTTACATTTTTCATATAGTACTGGAAGCATAGTCTTTGATATGCTTTGCCTAGTTGGTAGGTCATAAGATGGATTGAGTGTTTTTACACAACATTTGAACCCTTTATCCTCAACAATCCGAAAAGGCTGCATGTCAACAGTAAAAGCTTAATTAATTCGTTGTTAATTCTTTTCCTTGACGAAACCGCCATTTTCTTGGGAATTAACTGATTCTTGGAGCTTTGGAGATTTTTTCTGTGCGTTTTTGTTGTTGTTGGCTCATTACCTGCATCTCTGATTGAGGTTGCTAATATGTCTTCGTTGTTTGCGCTGCTGCTTGTTGGTTCTGATGCTAACACAACTGCCGGTTGGTAGCTTGAACAAATTGAAGATGAAGTTGCTTTGGTTCCAGGCAGAGTTGGCGGAGATCCTGGGTCATCCACAGTCTCGGAATCATTGCTATGCTGTCAGATACCTAAAAAATATTAAGTACCACTGAAGGTTGAAACATATTAATTACATATAACGCACATAATCGCTCTCTTTCTCATTACTGGCCAAACTTTGTTAATTGTAAGAAATACAACAAACTAATATTTATTTAGTGGTTAAACATTTTAGAGGGCAAAGGCTAGCTTACAATACATTTTAAAAATTCATTAATATATTGTTATTAAAACTATCATCTTTAAAGTTATGTGCTATCTTACCTTGGGCTTCTTTGTGGGTTTAGGCCATAGGATGGTTGGGTGTTTCCGCTCAAGATGTTCCTTGAGGTTAGAATTTGTAGTGCGGTAGCAAATGCGTTGTGTGCAGAGATCACATTTCGCATATTCTGCATCAACTACAGTGAAGAAGTTCTAAAGTTCGCTTCTTTTTTTAAGATCGGGTTTACTTAAACTCGTTGTAAAATTGCACACAGTATGCCGAATATTTTAAGAAACCAAACAACAAAAGCGTGGGAGCTGTGCCGGTGTACCACTGACAGCGCACGTAGCGGCAATACGTCGAATCAAATTGAATTGGAGCGGGGTGGAGGGGAGGCCGGGAGGAGAGCCTGGAGTAGGGATGAGCATCGATAGAAAAACATCGATGTTGACCATCGATGTTAACATCGAACCATAACATCGATGTGTGGAAAACATCGACCTCTAAACATCGATAAAAATTGGACCAAAACATCGATGTTTTAATAAAAATTCCGTAATTTTGTAAAAAAAAAGGACATTGGATCAAAACATCATTGTTTTAGTAAAAATTCCATAGTTTCGTATAAAAGGATAGGTAAACCACAAATAAACAGACAACACATTTAAATCAAACGTTATCAAAAAATGTATTTGATTTCGTCAAGTTATTAGTACATTACAAAGGCTTTAGGCATACTTTATTTCATTCCCAGCTCCATAGTGTGTCTTCAATGGAATGAAGGAAAATCACTTTGGAAATCAGTTTCCCCTCTAGTCTGTTTCGGGCTTTGGTAACTGTTTGTTCCACTTTGGAAAACAGTTGCTCAGATGGAACTGACGTGGCCATTGTAATCAAATAGGTTTTGGCCAATTCTGCTAGTAATGGATAGGTAGTGGCCATCTGCTTTCAGAAAAGCAGGGGTATTTGTTGAATTTTCTCAGCGGGGGCACCTGAAAACCAAATTACCAAATTACTATTATAAAACTTTGCACAATTTATTTTTATCGTACTTAAACTTGTTCAGACTCTGGAGTTTAGTGTAGTGCAATAAGTGCAATAGTGTCAGTGACCAGCGCCAGCGCCACGAACTTCGCGGTGACAGCTCGGAGTACTAAACGGCGACAGCGACTTTTTAGTTTCTAGACGTACTGGCACCGAAGTCACAGGCACTGGTTCGGACAATTTACTGGCACCAGCTCATTTAGCGCCGAAAAAAAATTAGCGCCAAAGTCAACGGTACAGAAATATTTAACAACCCTATCGTAAACAGTCTCGTCAGTGCTTAGGACAGCGTGAACCTCAACGCCTGTTTGCCTGTCACCTAGAACAGGGCCTTGGGTAGATCGACTTGTAACTTGGAAATCCAAGTGAGCGTTGACAGCAGGTTTACTACCCAAACGCCGATAGTGAGCGAGACACTACCCAGTGTTGATATAAACACTGTTTTTACAGTATCGAGTGATCGAGTCACCAACGTCACCGTCAAGTGATCTACCCAAGGCAATGTTCCGCCGTTCTTCATCGTCGTCGCTGTAAAGACGGGACTGATTTACAAACTGAACGTCCCCAGCATTGGTGGTGAACTTTTGACTGGGGTCGGACAGATTGTGTATCTGGTCGTACATCCTCCCTTCGTTCTTAAAGAAAGAGAGACCACTGGGGTGTCTGTACCCACCAGATACTTCTAAAGCACAACAGGCCATTTGTGTTTGCCAATTTGTAACTTGCATTTTTAAGAACTAAACTGACAATTCTTAAATAGTTTTGTTATAAATTTAAACATTGTTTAAAAAATTGTTTTCAAATGGTTTAAACTTTGATCAAATAATTGTATTTCAAAATTAAAAATAAAACAATTTTAAAATCGTTGTAAAATGGTTACAACTTGTATTAAAACTTATTTTTTAAACTGCAATAAACTGATTGTTGAACAAATTAAAAAAAAATTCAATCCTATATTAACATTGTTGTAATATGATGTTTAAATCAAAATGTTTTAAAATTGTTACACAACAATTGTAATACAGATTTTGACAATTTTTAACAATATTTTTTCTTTTTGGGTGGCCTTCACATTGAAAGCTGTTTTCACATATTCAAATCAAATAAAAATAAACTCGTAGTTGTTAAAATTACTTTACTGAAATAAGTTTATGATATAATCTGGTTTCTCACAATACCTCCAAACTAATCGTGGTCATAACAGATATATTTTATAATATAGTGTGTTACAATAAGTCTATGTCAAAAAAATCCAAGCTAATATTAAATTAATACACATTGATAATAAATTAATTATTTTAATAAAACCCTTAATTAACCTTTAATTTTGACACAATTGACTATAGTAACTTCAAACTTATAATTAAAGTACAATAACATTTTTTTATGAAAAAAAAACACACAACAATGTAAACAATGTGTAGTGATAGCATACTCAATAGATTTTAATATTTTTAATAAACATCGATTTGACAGTATTTTGTCAGAAGCGGTGGGGATCATAAACATGACATATCCGGATCGAATGTAAACAAACATTCGTAACTACGTCCTTTATATTTTGGCTGTCAAATTATATTTCTTTTCAATTGTTAACTTTGTTTATTTTGTGGACCAGTTACGTAATTTGTTTCTGGATTTGATGACACCGTGTCTCTTCTAATATACAAGTCCTTAAGATGCATATTACAAATGTTAATAACTTGGGCTAAATTGAGAACAGGATTTAATAGAGCAAACCCTAAGTTAATAGTATTGGATAACTTAGTTTATTGTTGTCTTTAGTGTACTCTAACGTCACCGATGCGAAACATTTACCAAAACATACCATGGATTTTACAACAATAAAATATGTCGTATTGCGTTATTTACAGTGAATGATAAAATCACTAGTTTGTAATAATAACCTTTCAATCTTTGTATTATTTTTTTTAGATTGGTTTTTATAAAATAGTTTTGTTAAGTGAAGTTTGATTACAATTTTCTTAGTACTTCAGGAATTATACTTTGTTTAGGGAGGGGGCTTAGGGAGGGAGCTAAGTGAAAAATAATCAGTATTTAATTGGAGCTTTTTTTCTAATGTCGAGTAATCTTCCGTGCAATCTTTGCTCTATAATAACAACTGAATAGTTTACCTTATTACTGTATTTCGTAATTAGCTAGTAATAATACGGATGGGTGGTAATAAACGTATGTTTTCTTATAAGTATTTTGTTTATTTTTTTCTTGTTATTTTCTAAAACCAAAAAAACTAACATGTCTATTTGGCAACAATAAGATTTATGTAATTTTTTGTTATAACCAGTTGTATAAACAAATATGTGCTTTGTTGACGTAGTGACTTAATCAATCAAGTTTTTAGGTCTACAAGTCCCAAATTCCCAAATTCAGTCTAAAGCCTTCCGCTGGGCTTAACGATAAATTTAACAAACAACCCCACAAACAAACTGACATAGCTCTTATTAGATTTTATAGACTTATATAGATATATAGATATTATAGACTTATTATTAATTACATATTTTCCTGATTGTTAGAGATTAAAATAAGAATATTTTTGAAATAACTAACCAAATTATACTATATAATATGCTTCTTAGCAGGAAGGTTCACAACATTTCATTACAAGTCAAGTTTTGGAGGGAATCGCACAGGACTCGGAGTCTTTCTTGGTAAAATGATGGAATGGAACAAATGCTATATTAATTTTAAAAACATTTCGCTCTCCCTAATGAACGAACACAAGATGTTGTATCATAAGTTAACTTATTAGGGGCATAGTGAATTTGTATTTTACCATTTAAGATTTAAGAGATACTATAACTTAATGCATACTTAACAGTGTTTTTGTTTGAGCAATGATGAACGGTCGCTAGATTCCTATTTAAAATAACCAGGTCAGCAGCAAATACGTTTGTCAAGCAAACTTTATTTATAATAATAAATAAAACTCAACTCAAGTTTAATTAGATTTTTAAGTTGTGGACTTGATTAGATTTTAGCAAGAACCAAAACTTTAATGAATCTCTGACCTACTAAGTGAACGTGAATGTGATGGGCAATTAAGATAGCTTGAATAGCTTTGTTCCTTGCATTTATCTATTATAAGTTAGATCCTAAAAGATCAAATCTTTTATCACTAAATCTGTAATACATAACAAATTGGTATAGTATTCTATAGGAGGGACTTTAAAAAAGGAGACTACGGTTTATTTTATATTTATAAATTGACTGTGTGAAGGCAAAATAAACTTAATAATGTTCATGTTAATAGCCCATCCGGTCAGAGTTTACAAAAATTATTCTCAAGTTTTCTGTACTGTGTGTTTTTAAAAATGAAACAAAACTCTTGTGACCCGTTTGATAATCGAACCATTTGTATTGGGTGTTGAATAAGCGTTGTCTTACAACAACTCAATAGTATATGAACTATAAAAGAAACACAAACTTTGGAATTTTTTTTTTTTAGTGGCCAGGTTCAAACTGCTCCACTTATTCAAGGACACTCAAGAGTAAGAAGATATTATTAAACGCTACAAACAGGCCACAGGAATGATTACTCTTTAATCTAAAAAAGATTGTTACATACACCCAAAAGAATTATAAATCTCAATTAAACAGAGGGGCTAAAGTAAAAAAGAGACATAACGAAGATAAGAGTTTGACCTTTTGTAACGGACAGTTGGATTATTTTCATTATTTATGTTAAATATCCTAAATTAGCGCTTCCTATATCATAACTAGTTGTTCTGACCGTGCTTCACAATTTTGCAATAATGATTAAGAGAATGATGTGGGCATACCTAGATAAAAATAAATAAAATAAAACACAAATTTAATAAAATTCAGTTAAATAAGTCGTCTAAAACTGTACAAGTTGCGACTTTAGCCTTTTATAATGGTTCAGAAAAATAGTTGTTTCACGGGTCATTTAACATCTTAAATTGGCACTTCTTCGTCATAAAACTCAACTTAATTTAAGTAAAGATTTTTTTTTCCGTTTAAGTCTTCCTAAAGAACAAACGTTTACAAGGCGCATTTTAAAGAGCTCTTATTAACGAAGGAAGTAAAACTGGCCAGAAGCACTAAACAGCACTTCCTCTTTGTATGGAAATAAAGCGTCAAATGGAACTCCAGCTCTTGACCACAGAAGGAATTCATTACCTTTAATATTCTTTCATTTAATATACATCTTTAATGGAATCCAAACCTAAAAAACATTACTTTTACTAAACGAAAATAACATTTTTCCAATGGGAATGAACTGTTGATATATTACACAAATTTAAGTTAAACCTCTAAAGCTAAGCATGTCTTTTTTCTATTTTTGTTTATTTTTGGTTAATTGGTAATGCTTTAGTTAAATGGAAAATTGTGTTTTCATTGAAAATGGGCTTAAACTATATTAATTCGGAGTAAGGTGATAAGCAGTATATTAGTTATTAAATTTCTATATTGATATTTTTCTCATGACAAAAACAAAAACTGTTAAAATAATTTTGATAATCTTCCAAGAATTGCTGAAGCGATGTGGTGCAACAAACACTCATTATAACATGACTGGAGGGTGAAAATAGTTGTGTAAGTTTTAATCCATATGACTACAAATGAATTACTCGAACACTGATTCTTTACTCTTGTCTGAAAGTGTATATCTGAAACTAAATATTTGACCTCGCTTTGCTATGAAAGCAACTAGGACATTAGATTTAATATTATGAAAAAGATAAAAAAAAAATTATAAAGGATACAATATGCATTGTGAGAGTTAGCTTTGTCAATTAAAATGAAACATCGCATATTGAAATTTGTTTATCCAAGAATAATAGGTTCACAATTATGATTAATGCAAATCGATCTGTCCGTCACAGACAAGATAATTAGGATTCATTGTTTGGAGGACAAATAATACCCTTGATAATAATCAGTCCTTGTCTGCATTGTATTGCATGCAGTACCATCTGCAACGATTGAATTGGAATAGATCACATATGTTGTTTAAAATGATCAAAGTACGAGATCAAATTGTTATAAATAATTAACAAATATTTCCCTCTGATCTACAATCATTAATAAGGTTAGAGATATTTTATGTTTTTATTGTACTTCCTATGTAAATATTTTACTATAGGTAAACTACAAAGGTATTATATAACTTCTTGATCAGCATCATACGTGTTATTAAATTACCTGAAAATAAAAAAAATATATAGTCTAATAACACTTGTAACAATATATTTACACTTATACTGTTGACTCACAAGACGGTATTGGTTCTGATGATGATTGGAGTGTCTTATTCATCAGAGGGTTTTTGTTTTTGGGATAGCTCATTACAGGAAGTACTTTATTTGAATCGTTTATTTACAATTAATTAAAACCGTAATCACATTTGTGGTGAATAATTTATACAGCCATTATCCTAAACCAATCGTTGCTCAGACTGTGTAAGCATAAAAGTTCCCATCGGCGCTATTACTACACACTGAACACCGACTGTGATGTTTATATAAATGTCATTGACTTTATGAAAAGTGTATGATTACATAAATATGTTTTTATGGTACAAGTAATTTATCTATATTTCTACTACCTTGTGATACGATCATAAAACACATTTTTCTATTACAGAGTTGTTTCTTATTTCATCGATTTATGGTAGTAGATCCATGGTGGTTTGTAATAAAATTTTTTTTCGTAAATTATAAAATGTTTCTTTTTATGATTAAACCCAATTAATCAAGCAAAGCTCGGTCCCCCGGTACTATATCCTAATGATGGCAATAATACTGTTAGTAGTCAAGCATACAACATGGTCAAGGGCATATAAAAAAATAGGGCTAAAGTTTTCAGTGAGATACAGCTTAAACTTAATGACAATAAATTTTGAAATAAAATTGGAAGTAATAACATTATGAAATACTATCATATCACAACTATTAAACCATCGTTACATACATTAATAATGATATCCTACTTAACAATTAGAATAAAAAAATAATAATAAGTTTGAACGATAAAAATTTCTTGATAGAGTAGATAATGTTCCTGTTCAAAAAATCTGTCGATGCATTTTCAACGACTTCATAAACAAGTTGCGTACAGTTTCAAGAAGGGCGTTGAAAAGTCTTAATAATGGTAACTCCAAATAATTGTTCATCAATCTAGTGTCGTGTTAGTGAGTTAGTGAGCGAGATGAGAATGGTTTGATATTTAATTTTACAAACATAATATTCTGCAAAATATACACACTTGGTAAAGTGAGAATTTTGTATTTAGGGAAAAGGGTCTTACAACTAACTCTACTTTTTATACCAGCTAGGATACGGATTTTTTTTACGATAACCGCCCCACTACTACTACCGCACAAAATAAACTAAGTGATAATTGAAAAAGGCATACAAAACATTAATTAACATACCTAGACTAAAATAGCAACTATACTAACACATAACAGGGGTGTCACTTTAATTTAAATTTAATTATGGTTAAATGTAAAACTAAATAACTGTATTATTCCGCAGAGTCAAAACTCAAACATTTTAACAGTCTAAAGCAAGTTTCCTACTTTGAACTAAGAGAGGAGTTTGGCACAGACAAGCAAGACCCCACAGTGTCGGTTGCTTTGTCAACCAACCATGGAATTGTCCTTTGTATCCCTTAAGTAGAACTTGTCTGTTTGGCGGAGAAAACTTGTATTTGACTTGAGGGACTTTTACTTCAAGATTAGGGAGATATGTGTTTTGTCCGTTGAAACTTATAGTATTGGATGACGGCTAAATGAACCTTTTACACACTCAACTTACAGTGGTAGTTTGAATATAGTTCTTGACAATGTTACTTCAGTCTTTTGTAACTATACTTAAGTTTTACCAGTTTAAATACAATTTACGAACTTACTTGCTACAGCCAAATAAAAAAACCAACAGACCTTTGATAAACAGTAATGTGCTTCAGTGACTAGTCTTCACAGGAGATAAAAAATATATAGATATTGAAATACAATCTAGAAAAATTAGTAATGCAAATGGTTTTAGCTGTATTCGAAGTTTTAAAACCATTTAGCATATGAGGCAAAGAACACAAATATTTGTTAATACTAGGTGCACAATGCTTTTGTCTTCTTGCAAAATTAAATGAAGCTAGCATATATTAATCCAATACTTTTTTAAAGCCAATGCTACATCTATTTAACGAAAATGGGATGTCTTCTTACAGTATCCAAAGTCAATCGTACATCTGCTTCACATAAATGGGATGTCTACTTTCAATATCTAAAGTCAATAGCTCATCTGGTGCACAGAAATAAATGCCCAATTGCAGTATCCATTAAGCCTTAGTGTAACAATAAGATTCGTAAAATTTTTGTCCAGCCTGCCTAACATAGCAGAGACAATTTTAAGTTAGACACTAATTCTTTGCAAAAATGGAATGGATTGGTGAACAAAAAATACACGTGGGAAATTGTATTTAGCAATAATAATATATTCGTTTGTAAAAGTGCTCATATTATTTTAAAATTATTACTAAAAACATTTCTATCAAGTCAATTGCATATACTGTTGCATAGTTGTAGATATAACTGAAAGAATATATAGTTAATTTCGGTGTCGAGCAAAAGTTTATGAAAATACAATGCAATGGGTGACCTTTAGCAAATATTGTATAATGTGAACGGATAAAGTAAATCGCGTCATTAATCATGCACTATAGTTTGGTTAAACATACTTTTAGAGGAAAGGACGCATAGATCTCATTAATAACACAGTGTAACATCAACCTAACCGCAAGTGTAACGTGCCGTAGACCTTTGCGATTGCATGTACATTAGCTAGCTTTCACACCGCTGCTCCTCTGTAAAGCTCTCTTTGACATAACTATGTTACTCAGGCACACAGTTTCAAAGGTTCACAGAGTTGAAACTTGTAGTTTGTCACGTAATGTGGCGTCAGGTTTAAACGACACAAGTAGTATGGGCACACATTTACTGATGTTATTCACTTATATAATTTGCATTAAATTCCTATTTCACTGTTTAAATCCCTTCTTTTGAGGGATGAGCAATCTATTGCTATGTAACAATTAGCTATTTAATATTATTAGAATAAGTATATATAGTTATCGAAATGTGATAAAACTAATGCATTTCTTATCTGCAAATCTACAAATTAAAATTTGCAAAAAACGTAAACGTTGTTGGATGAACATGATTTATACGTCAATAATATAATTTTCATCGTGATAAACTTCACAAAATCAATTGCACTAAATTATGTTTACTATTACGTGTATTTAAAGAATTCATAAGGGCTGTAATACCACTAGTATTCAATGATTACAACAATTTAAAACTTTTCTAAACTAGTGCAACTGTCAACTAGCTTAGAAGGTATAAAATTGTGTAAAATATTGTGCAATTCCTTCAATTCATTAAACATATAGACTTCGGATCAAAATATTGATTCATGGATTTTTGGGAAAGGTGATAGGGTTTAAACTTTTGAAAACTGCAGTGACGTGAGTTTCTTACTAAACTCAATTTACTCAGTGGGTAGACCAAGGATGTGATGGAGGTGTGATGTGAGGTAACAAAGGACTCAAAGAGTTTGGGAGCAGACCTGGATCTGGCAGAAGACAGAGGATCCTGGAGGAACATGATTAGCGAGGACCACAGAAGTAATAGTAAGAGTAATTGGCAGAAAAACGCTTAAACCAATCATCATCAGTGATATTGATGATGATAGTTAAATTATTTATAAATTCTCTCTTCCTTAATAATCATCCGGGATTGGAGCGCAAGTGGTAGTTTATATAACAGATGGAAAAATCAGATTTACCTAATGTTTTCGCTTGTTTTTATAGAGCACCTTTTTACCCAAAATTAGTTTGGTATTAAAATGTGTAACACAATTTTGATTTTGCCTTCTTTTAATAATTTAGTAAAATCCATTCTGATATTGTAAATTACCTTTCAGGTGCACTACGAATAGCAAATTATTTAAAAGATTTCTTCTATGGATATAAAACAAGTAGCACAAACGGTTGCTGTAAACAGGACAACGAATATGTTTTGAAAACACAATCCGCCATGTCTTTGCATTCCTTGAACCCATCCATGATAAGGGGCATTATTACTTTTTGATTATCCATCTAGTAGACCACGGTTTATCAGACCCATATTCATCTATTGTCTCACTTGAAACATACTTTTTGTACTGTTTCCTTGCTTCTTCAAATTTAATTTTTTATTCAAATAGTTTTCACATTCTGTACATGAAGCAGCATGTTGGTGTGGATCTTTAGGATGTTCATTATTATGTTTCGTGAAGATTTCCCACCTCTCATAATCTTTGTGGCCCAACTTCCTGAACAAAATATTTCACGTCCGAAACAACTGATCGATACGAATTATAAGAGTGATTCAGATTAGGAATATTCTGTGGAAAGTCTGTAAGCATAGTCCTAATTTTTTTGTTGGCAAATATAATATATTATGGGATTGTTCACTACTACAGGGTGGCCCATATGTCAGTTGACAAGCTCATCCAATGAAATAATACACAACAAGGCTGGAATAAATATCTATTACGAATTCAGAAACCAAAAAGAATATTAAGATATTATAAGTTTACAAAAATAATGTCCAATCTTATTTCAGAAGGGGCTGAAAGTGGTGTCTCTTGTTCATGCTTTGCATCTTTTTTTAACCCCAACTTACAAATTCTGATAGAAATGTACCGTGATTGTAGATTTTCAAATTCTGTTTAGATTCACATGTTGACATAAAAACTTCATTTTTGAGAATGTTCCATACAGAAAAACCCATCGGTGTCAAATCATGGGATCTATTGAAATAATTTTTTATTTAGTCTGCAAATGAACAAAAGGTTTTGATGTTAATTATGACATATGGTTTATTGTTTTTATAATGTTTGTTTACTTTATGTAACATGTTTAGTTTGTGATGTTGTTAGTAAAAATACAAAGAATTATGTTTGATAAAGCAGAGTTTTATTTAAAGAAAAAGTAGTTTACAAAGACAATGGTTATGGGGCCAGACACACAGTATTAAATATTGTTTTTTGAAGTAAAGAAAATGGATATTACTAACATAAATATTTCGCCTTTAGAAAGGAAGAAGAATTGGACTGCATGGAAATACAACATAAAGGCATTGTTAAGAACTGTACCTAATGCATTGGAAGTTGTTGAATGAGAAATTACCAAGCCGCTAATTGTACCGCCTGAAGCATCGGTAGCGGTAAAACGAAAATATGAAGAAGATAAAGCTTAATATAACAAGTTGGATGGTACGGCTCTGATTATCATAACAACCAACTTAAGTGATGCTAATTTAGAAAAGGTTATGCGATTCGAAACAGCAAGAGAGGTATAGGCTAAACTTCATAAGATTTTTGAAGGGAGGTCAGAAGGCAAAATATATGATCTAGGCCTGCAGTTCTTTTAGTATAAGAAATTTGAAAATGATGATATATCTACTCATCTGAGTAAATTATAAAACAGATGTGGTATGATATGCAAAAAGAACTTTTGAATGAACATATAACTGCTTTGCCTGACTTTTTGCTTATCTGTAAGGGACTTTGCCCGATAATTATTTTAATTTTAGATCCAGTTGGGTTTTGCTGTGTAAGCAAGAAAAGAACATTGAAAACCTAACGGAGCAGTTGTGTGCCTTTGAGAGAACTTTACAAGAAAAAGAAAATACTGAAGTGAAAGCTTTGGTATCAAGAGGATATCATAAGATAAATGACGAGAAAGAAAACACTGCTGTGGAAACGTTGGGTTCAAGAGGATAAAAAACAATTTGACCGTTGATTATGATTCGGTGGAAAGTAGTCACGGCTCATTATATGTTGACGTTGGTTTAGTAGCTGCTACCTCAGAATATGAAATAGATGTTTCTTTCAAAATGGTATGTAAGGAATTCAAGATCAAAACCATGAATGCTTCACACTTCTTAGGACTTGAAATTTTGAAGGAACAAGATGGTTCAATTACTCTTGGTCAAGCAGGCTACACAAAGAGACTAGACTGTTGGAGAGGTTCAACATGAACGATTGTAACCCTGGAAGAACTCCAATTGGTTTGGAAAACTTGCGGACAGGAAAGGAAATTGAAATAAAGGCAGAGAGAACAACGGCTCCCTATAGGCAGGCTGTTGGAGCATTAACGTAATTATGTTGTGGAGCTAGACCTTATATAGCATTTGCTATTTCATATGTTTCAAGATTCTTGGACTTTCATAGTTCTGAGCACTGGGATATGGTGAAACAAATTATGAGCTATTTGAAAGGCACAATGGACTATTGAATAAAATATGACAAGAAGCCTGAGAATCAAAAGTTAACCATTTATAGCGATGCTGATTTTGCAGGTGATATGGCAACTAGAAGGTCAACTACAGGTGTAATCAGCTTCGATGCCGGGTGACCAGCCACTTGGCTGAGTCAAAAACAATCATCCATTGCCATATCGACAACAGAAGCAGAGATAGTTGCAGCTAGTGAAGCAACTAGGGAAGCAGTATGGCTTTATAGAATATTTAAAAGTTTGACTACCATGAATGAGGAGCCCATTATTTATGTTGATAATGAGGCAGGTGTTCGTTTATCGAAAAATTATGAGTTTCATAAAAGAACAAAGCACATTTAAGTGAGACATTTTTTTGTTCGAGAGAAAGTACTTGATGGAACTATAAAAGTTACAAGAATATCATCAGAGAATCAAATAGCTGACATACTTACCAAACCTCTGATTCAAATGTTGACATAAAAACTTAATTTTTGAGAATATTCCATACAGAAAACCCCATCGGTGTCAAATCATGGGATCTTGGTGGTCACTCAATGGTATCCCAAATTGTTGTTTAGGAAGTCTCTTATAATGGTTCCATAATGAGGGGGTGCTTCATCATGTTGCCATATCAGCTTTTCTTTTATTGGCTGAAGGTGTTTAAATTATGGACTGTTTTAAAGTTAAATCGACACTTTTCTAAGCATCTCTACATAACCTAACTCTCAGGATTTACAATACCATAAAAGAAATAAGTTCCAACTAGCCCACCTTTGAAATTCCCTGCCCATAGGCAAAGGCCAGGAGAATTTAAATCTCTTTCCATTGTCACATGAGGATTTACATAATCCCAGTAAATACAATTGCAAGAATCACCTCAGTATCACCAGGAGCAGACGGAATTGTACGAGTGGTCCATCTACAAACCGCTACAGGGAACTTCAGACGGCCAGCCGTCAAAGTTTCTCTTCCTATCAAATAATTCTTAAGCAATCCCATTCACCCTCTTTCAATTTAATTTCATTTGTCATTTACCATTTGCAAGTTTTTTCATTGAACCAGGTTGGTTCAAGGGAGGCGATATGTTAGTTATATTTAAGTTTCATGATTTAAATAAAAAAATTCCTTAATATATTTTTCATTTTTAAAAAACAAAACCTAGCCCAAGTAATATTTTCCGCTATTCAGCCGTTCTTCGCGATAACGAAGGTATGCGGTTCTTCCCTTCAACGCTGATATCCTTACAACGGCACAGTCCACTGTCGTTCACCGCTGAAAAATCACCATGTTTCTATCATCGCACCTCTATCCGCATCCTCTTTCCGTAACTTAAATTCACTCTTCAAATTACAACTTTTAAATTAATCAGTCTGTACAGTGCTAGTAGAAGTAACGTTATTTTTTTATATCAGTTGTAGGCCTATAATATAATATTATTTAAATAACGTTTTAAAAATATAAAATATAGCTACTTTTACACTTTCCTCAATAAATACACAGCTTGGTGAGCAGATCAGAGGTGGTGATCAATATGAAAACGTATGTCTTTAATTGATAACTTTGTTGCACCTCTCTCGATACATTGGCGGGGCCCTTTTTGATTTAGCAGCAACTTCTTTCTTCAATTAAGTATCATGAGTTTCAGACATGTTACGGCATCTTCCGCTGAGTCATGCCCGTCTTCCTCATTTTGAATTGCCTCACTAAGCAATTCACTGGCCAATACTTTCATTGCTTGCTTCTTATGAGACTTTAGAGCAAAGAGGTGCGATGCCCGTAGGAGGCTGGGGAATATTTGCCCTTGACTGTGAAATGTATTGGTCTACCAGGGGATCTGAGCTAGGAAGAGTGACAGTCGTCATTGCAGAGCTGATAACTGTCTACGACACCTTTGTAAAGCCGGAGTTCCCTGTCACCGACTAGAATGAGCGGCCTCACAAAAGAAAATCTGAGAAAGGCCAACAAGTCATTCCCTGAAGTTCAGTCGGATATGTTTAAGATGTCTAACAGCAAAACTATTCTGATTGGACATTCTCTAGAAAACTATTTGAAATCACTCCAGGTTGTCCACTCCACAATCGTGGATACAGCCATTGTATTTCACAAGTCTACCTGTTTCGAGATTGTATTGGTAGCAAAATCAATATTCTTATTCTTCTCAATACTTATTTTCAAAAGTAATAAGTATTTTTGTGATTATTTCGTGTAAGACAAAGTCTCTGAACCGTATAGCAATATCGGCTGCACTATGGGCTTATACATTTTTTTTCTGGTGGTTTTTGCTAAAGTTCACTTTTTGAATAATTTTACTAAGCCCCAATATTGATTTTGCTACCAAATACAATCTCGAAACAGGTAGACTTCTGAAATACAATGGCTGTATCTACGATTGTGGAGTAGACAATCTGGAGTGATTTCAAATATTTTTTTAGGGAATGTCCAATCAGAATAGTTTTGCTGTTAAACAGGTTAATCATATCTGACTGAACTTCAGGGAACTACTTTTTGGCCTTTCCCAGGTTTTCTTTTGTGAGGCCGCTCATTCTAGTCGGTGACAGGGAACTCCGGCTTTACAAAGGTGTCGTAGACAGTCCTCAGCTCTGCAATGACGACTGTCACTCTTCCTAGCTCAGATCCCCTGGTAGACCAATACATTTCACAGTCCAGGGCAAATATTCCCCAGCCTTCTACGGGCATCGCACCGCTTTGCTCTAAAGTCTCATAAGAAACAAGCACTGAAAGTATTAACCAGTGAATTGCTTAGTGAGGCGATTCAAAATGAGGAAGGCGGGCATGTCTCAGCGTACGATGCCGTAACATGTCTGAAACTCATGATACTTAACTGAAGAAAGAAGTTGCTGCTAAATCAAAAAGGTCCCCACCAATGTATCGAGAGAGGTGCAACAAAGTTATCAACTAACGACTTGCGTTTTCATATTGATCGCCGCCTCTGATCTGCTCACCAAGCTGCCTATTTATTGAGTGAATTGTAAAAGTAGCTATATTTTATATTTGTATAACATTAATTTAAAAAAATTATATTATACAATGATACAATGATTACAATGATATAAAAACATAACGTCACTTCTACTAGCACTGTACGACTGATTAATTTTAAAACTTGTAATTTGAAGAGTGAATTTAAGTTGCGGAAAGATGATGCGGATAGACGATAGAAATATGGTGATTATTCAGCGGTGGACAACAGTGGACTGCGTCGTTTGGAAGGATATCAGCGTTGAGAGCAAAGGTCGCATACCTTCGTTATAGAGAAGAGCGGCTGAATAGCGGAAAATATTACTCGGGCTAGGTTTTGTTAAAAGAAATGAAAAATAATGAATTCTTTGATTTAAAATCATGAATTTTAAATATAACTAACATATCACCCCCCTTGAACCTTAACAACAATACATGAATTACCTTTAATAAAAACTTTGTAGGCCTATAACGACAGTAACATTCAAATAGAGTCTCTTCCTTTTTGTAAAAATAAATAATCTATAAAAATATAACAAATAACAATGGTAACAGAATTTGCGGTAACTTGCGGTTCGACGGTAGTAGTCCAACTCCCGGGCAGACAGCACCGGAGGGGACAACAAGCAGGACGGAGCGGGGGCCATAATACAGCGCCAGCCTAGTTGAAACATTCCTCTCCGCCAAGGCTGATGTGGGTTAATCCATGGTACTCCTCAGGGCCCGTTCCCTAGGCTTTTTCTTCTTAGGTGTGTGTTATAGATATTGAGTTGATCAAAGTTTGTCGTACTTTTCCTGGCTAGGCGAGGAATCGAATCGGTGGGAGTGTCAGCAGAATTATGTCGGAGAATAAATAATCTATAAAAATATAACAAATAACAATGGTAACAGAATTTGCGGTAACTTGCGGTTCGACGGTAGTAGTCCAACTCCCGGGCAGACAGCACCGGAGGGGACAACAAGCAGGACGGAGCGGGGGCCATAATACAGCGCCAGCCTAGTTGAAACATTCCTCTCCGCCAAGGCTGATGTGGGTTAATCCATGGTACTCCTCAGGGCCCGTTCCCTAGGCTTTTTCTTCTTAGGTGTGTGTTATAGATATTGAGTTGATCAAAGTTTGTCGTACTTTTCCTGGCTAGGCGAGGAATCGAATCGGTGGGAGTGTCAGCAGAATTATGTCGGAGGCACTCTTTCTTTACAACAACCTCACAGGGCGTTACAGGAACAATTTTCCCTTGTGAGTGACTCAAATTGTTGGGCCAAGACACACGACCCAACTTCTGGCGACAAAACCGCCTTATGTGCCCTGGTTGACAAGCAAAAGAAACAATTGGGTGCCTCTGCCACTGCGGCGGTTCGGGACCCAACACTACGGGTGCTACAACGGCGTATTGACCAATTGGGGAATGATGCCCCTCTGCTTGGTCTCTTTGAAAATCAGCGTCCTGGACAGACCTTGAAATGATGGAGAGCCTGTCCAGAGTCTTGAACCTTAACAACAATACATGAATTACCCTTAAATGAAAACTTTGTAGGCCTATAACGACAGTAACATTCAAATAGAGTCTCTTTCTTTTTGTAAAAATAAATAATCTATAAAAATATAACAAATAACAATGGTAACAGAATTTGCGGTAACTTGCGGTTCGACGGTATTAGTCCAACTCCCGGGCAGACAGCACCGGAGGGGACAACAAGCAGGACGGAGCGGGGGCCATAATACAGCGCCAGCCTAGTTGCAACATTCCTCTCCGCCAAGGCTGATGTGGGTTAATCCATGGTACTCCTCCGGGCCCGTTCCCTAGGCTTCTTCTTCTTAGGTGTGTGTTGTAGATAGACAATAGACAATAGACAATAGACAAATTCTTTATTCCTTTAACAATATACACATATTGTAATAGACATCGTCAAACATAACAAGCAATAACAAAATATCAAGGCAACAAATATTTGTTCTGTCAAAAGATACATATAATACATAAAAAAATGTCACAAAAATACAATATCTAATCTGTGTACAAAAAGGTCATCTTAACAGTGCAACAAAAACTCATATTTCATAAATTAATCCATGTCATAAAAAGGATTTTTTACTAGCCAGGAATACAATACTTTTGCAAATTTTCTTTCTGATAAATTCAGCCAGGCTTTTAGTTACTTGTTAAAGAACTTAAGACCTACATAACTATGGTAACTCTCTGTTTTGGTTAATCTACATTTTGGTAACTGTAGGAGATGTCTATCTCTTGTTTCATAGTCATGGAATATGGCTCTTTTAGGCAACGATGGATAGTTTTTCTTTACCAACATCAGAACGTCATATATATAAAGATTAACAAAGGTTAAAACATTAGCTTCTACAAATAATGGTCGACAATGTTCTGACGGCTTAGCATTCATTATTATTCTAATTGCTTTTTTTTGTAAGATTAAAATTCTATCCATGCCTATACCATTTTCCCAACCTCTCAGGCCATATCTTAAAATACTTTCAAAAAAAGAAAAATAAGACATCTTTAAACACACCTTAGTTACTTGTCTTTTTAAATTAATCAGTAAATATATTATTCTACATAACCTTTTACAAACAATATCAATCTGATTTTTCCATGAAAGACTAGCATCAATACTTATACCTAACAATGTTACAGCCTTATTTACATCATATAAATTACCTTTTTTTAAAGAAACTATCAAATTTTGTGTGTTTCCTTCATTTAAAAACAAACCATTAGCTTCAAACCAACTCTTTGCATCCAGAAGGACTTCTTCTGACAAATATTCCAGGTGCTCTATACATTTACTTACATTCAGAAGGGAAGTATCGTCTGCATATATTGTAGTAAAACTAAAATTGTTAAAACTAAAATCATTTATCAAAATTATAAAAAGTATTGGCCCCAATACAGATCCCTGTGGTACACCTGATAAAACATCTAAAATCTGGGAACAAACACCTCCTACATCTACGATCTGCTTTCTATGTCTCAAATATGACTCCAACAATTTCAACTCTTTACCATCAAAACCATAGTATTTTAACTTGGCAAGTAATATGTCATGATTTACCGTGTCAAATGCCTTCGTTAAATCACACAGTGTAATCTGAGCAGAACGGCATACTTCTAAGGCTCTAAGTAACTCATTAACCAAGACATCTATAGATAGTGTCTAGATATTGAGTTGATCAAAGTTTGTCGTACTTTTCCTGGCTAGGCGAGGAATCGAATCGGTGGGAGTGTCAGCAGAATGATGTCGGAGGCACTCTTTCTCCACAACAACCTCACAGGGCGTTTCAGGAAAAATTTTCCCTTGTGAGTGACTCAAATTTTTGGGCCAAGACACACGACCCAACTTCTGGCGACAAAACCGCCTTATGTGCCCTGGTTGACCACAAGCAAAAGAAACAATTGGGTGCCTCTGACACTGCGGTGGTTCGGGACCCAACACTACGGGTGCTACAACGGCGTATTGACCAATCGGGGAATGATGCCCCGCTGCTTGGTCTCTTTGAAAATCAGCGTCCTGGACAGACCTTGAAATGATGGAGAGCCTGTCCAGAGTCCCAAAGGAGGCCCCAAGGTGGAAATATTTCTCCGCCATGCTCCCGGTGTCACAGGTTGACAGCTCACATGGGCCCCATCAGGCACAGACGGCCTGCGTGCTTACTCTATCGAAGAACAGCCCACACCAATTAGGCAAAAAGCACTAACAGGGCACATAAAATTGTCCAAAAATGGTGGATTAATATGGATAAGGTTTTCTGTGAAGTCTACTCTTTTTACGTCTCGGAGCCTCTGACCTCTTGAGGGTGAGAATAAGGAAAACATGACACACAGCCTCCTTGGGGGTCGTTGGAACAGTAAACAAGGCGAACGACCAAACTAACCTACTATATAAAACAAATTTGACCGTTGATTATGAGTCGTGACATTCGCCGGTGGAAAGTAGTCACAACTATATATTGACGTTGGTTTAGTTGCTGCTACCTCAGAATCTGAAATAGATGTTTCTTTCAAAATGGTAGGTAAGGAATTTAAGATCAAAACCATGACTGCTTCACACTTCTTATTACTTGAAATTTTGAAGGAACAAGATGGTTCAATTACTCTTAGTCAAGCAGGCTACACAAAGAGACTGTTGCAGGGGTTCAATATGAACGATTGTAACCCTGGAAGAACTCCAATTGGTTTGGAAAACTTGCGGATAGGAAAGGAAATTGAAATACAGGTAGAGAGAACAACGGCTCCCTATAGGCAGGCTGTAGGAGCATTAATGTATTTATGTTGTGGAGCTAGACCTTATATAGCATTTGCTATTTCATATGGTTTCAAGATTTTTTTTTCAAGATTTTTGGACTGTCATACTTCTGAGCACTGGGATATGGTGAAACAAATTATGAGCTATTTGAAAGGCACAATGGACTATTGAATAAAATATGACAAGCAGCCTGAGAATCAAAAGTTAACCATATATAGCGATGCTGATTTTGCAGGTGATATGGCAACTAGAAGGTCAACTACAGGTGGAATCAGCTTCGATGCCGGGTGACCAGCCACTTGGCTGAGTCAAAAACAATCATCCATTGCCATATCGACAACAGAAGCAGAGATAGTTGCAGCTAGTGAAGCAACTAGGGAAGCAGTATGGCTTTATAGAATATTTAAAAGTTTGACAACCATGAATGAGAAGCCCATTATTTATGTTGATAATGAGTCAGGTGTTCGTTTATCGAAAAATTCTGAATTTCATAAAAGAACAAAGCACATTCAAGTGAGACATTTTTTTGTTCGAGAGAAAGTACTTAATGGAACTATAAAAGTTTCAAGATTATCATCAGAGAATCAAATAGCTGACATACTAACCAAACCTCTGATTCAAATGTTGACATAAAAACTTCATTTTTGAGAATATTCCATACAGAAAACCCCATCGGTGTCAAATCATGGGATCTTGTCGGTCACTCAATGGTATCCCAAATTGTTGTTTAGGAAGTCTCTTATAATGGTTCCATAATGAGGGGGCTCTCCATCATGTTGCCATATCAGCTTTTCTTTTATTGGCTAAAGGTGTTTAAATTGTGGACTGTTTTAAAGTTAAATCAACACTTTTCTAAGCATCTCTACATAACCTTACTCTAAGGATTTACAATACCATCAAAGAAATAAGTCCCAACTAGCCCACCTTTGAAATTCCCTGCCAATAGGCAAAGGCCAGGAGAATTTAAATCTCTTTCCATTGTCACATGAGGATTTACAGAATCCCAGTAAGCACAATTGCAAGAATCACCTCAGTATCACCAGGAGCAGACGGAATTGTACGAGTGGTCCATCTACAAACCGCTACAGGGAACTTCAGACGGCCAGCCGTCAAAGTTTCTCTTCCTATCAATTAATTCCTGAGCATTCTCATTCACCCTCTTTCAATTTAATTTCATTTGTCATTTACCATTTGCAAGTTTTTTCATTGAACCAGGTTGGTTCAAGGGAGGCGATATGTTAATTATATTTAAGTTTCATGATTTAAATAAAAAAATTCCTTAATATATTTTTCATTTTTTTAAACAAAACCTTTTTTATAAAAATATAAAATATAGCTACTTTTACAATTCACTCAATAAATAGGCAGCTTGGTGAGCAGATCAGAGTTGGTAATCAATATGAAAACGTATGTCGTTAGTTGATAACTTTGTTGCACCTCTCTCGATACATTGGCGGGGCCCTTTTTGATTTAGCAGCAACTTCTTTCTTCAATTAAGGATCATGAGTTTCAGACATGTTACGGCATCTTCCGCTGAGACATGCCCGCCTTCCTCATTTTGAATCGCCTCACTAAGCAATTCACTGGCCAATACTTTCATTGCTTGCTTCTTATGAGACTTTAGAGCAAAGAGGTGCGATGCCCGTAGGAGGCTGGGGAATATTTGCCCTTGACTGTGAAATGTATTGGTCTACCAGGGGATCTGAGCTAGGAAGAGTGACAGTCGTCATTGCAGAGCTGATGACTGTCTACGACACCTTTGTAAAGCCGGAGTTCCCTGTCACCGACTAGAATGAGCGGCCTCACAAAAGAAAATCTGAGAAAGGCCAACAAGTCATTCCCTGAAGGTCAGTCGGATATGTTTAAGATGTCTAACAGCAAAACTATTCTGATTGGACATTCTCTAGAAAACTATTTGAAATCACTCCAGGTTGTCCACTCCACAATCGTGGATACAGCCATTGTATTTCACAAGTCTACCTGTTTCGAGATTGTATTGGTAGCAAAATCAATATTCTTATTCTTCTCAATACTTATTTTCAAAAGTAATAAGTATTTTTGTGATTATTTCGTGTAAGACAAAGTCTCTGAACCGTATAGCAATACCGGCTGCACTATGGGCTTATACATTTTTTCTGGTGGTTTTTGCTAAAGTTCACTTTTTGAATAATTTTACTAAGCCCCAATATTGATTTTGCTACCAAATACAATCTTGAAACAGGTAGACTTCTGAAATACAATGGCTGTATCTACGATTGTGGAGTAGACAATCTGGAGTGATTTCAAATATTTTTTTAGGGAATGTCCAATCAGAATAGTTTTGCTGTTAAACAGGTTAATCATATCTGACTGAACTTCAGGGAACTACTTTTTGGCCTTTCCCAGGTTTTCTTTTGTGAGGCCGCTCATTCTAGTCGGTGACAGGGAACTCCGGCTTTACAAAGGTGTCGTAGACAGTCCTCAGCTCTGCAATGACGACTGTCACTCTTCCTAGCTCAGATCCCCTGGTAGACCAATACATTTCACAGTCCAGGGCAAATATTCCCCAGCCTTCTACGGGCATCGCACCGCTTTGCTCTAAAGTCTCATAAGAAACAAGCACTGAAAGTATTAACCAGTGAATTGCTTAGTGAGGCGATTCAAAATGAGGAAGGCGGGCATGTCTCAGCGTACGATGCCGTAACATGTCTGAAACTCATGATACTTAATTGACGAAAGAAGTTGCTGCTAAATCAAAAAGGTCCCCACCAATGTATCGAGAGAGGTGCAACAAAGTTATCAACTAACGACTTGCGTTTTCATATTGATCGCCGCCTCTGATCTGCTCACCAAGCTGCCTATTTATTGAGTGAATTGTAAAAGTAGCTATATTTTATATTTGTATAACATTAATTAAAAAAAATTATATTATACAATGATACAATGATTACAATGATATAAAAACATAACGTCACTTCTACTAGCACTGTACGACTGATTAATTTTAAAACTTGTAATTTGAAGAGTGAATTTAAGTTGCGGAAAGATGATGCGGATAGACGATAGAAATATGGTGATTATTCAGCGGTGGACGACAGTGGACTGCGTCGTTTGGAAGGATATCAGCGTTGAGAGCAAAGGTCGCATACCTTCGTTATAGAGAAGAGCGGCTGAATAGCGGAAAATATTACTCGGGCTAGGTTTTGTTAAAAGAAATTAAAAATAATGAATTCTTTGATTTAAAATCATGAAACTTAAATATAACCAACATATCACCCCCCTTGAACCTTAACAACAATACATGAATTACCTTTAAAAAAAAACTTTGTAGGCCTATAACGACAGTAACATTCAAATAGAGTCTCTTCCTTTTTGTAAAAATAAATAATCTATAAAAATATAACAAATAACAATGGTAACAGAATTTGCGGTAACTTGCGGTTCGACGGTAGTAGTCCAACTCCCGGGCAGACAGCACCGGAGGGGACAACAAGCAGGACGGAGCGGGGGCCATAATACAGCGCCAGCCTAGTTGCAACATTCCTCTCCGCCAAGGCTGATGTGGGTTAATCCATGGTACTCCTCAGGGCCCGTTCCCTAGGCTTTTTCTTCTTAGGTGTGTGTTGTAGATATTGAGTTGATCAAAGTTTGTCGTACTTTTCCTGGCTAGGCGAGGAATCGAATCGGTGGGAGTGTCAGCAGAATTATGTCGGAGGCACTCTTTCTTTACAACAACCTCAAAGGCGTTACAGGAAAAATTTTCCCTTGTGAGTGACTCAAATTTTTGGGCCAAACACGACCCAACTTCTGGCGACAAAACCGCCTTATGTGCCCTGGTTGACAAGCAAAAGAAACAATTGGGTGCCTCTGCCACTGCGGCGGTTCGGGACCCAACACTACGGGTGCTACAACGGCGTATTGACCAATTGGGGAATGATGCCCCGCTGCTTGGTCTCTTTGAAAATCTGCGTCCTGGACAGACCTTGAAATGATGGAGAGCCTGTCCAGAGTCTTGAACCTTAACAACAATACATGAATTACCTTTAAATAAAAACTTTGTAGGCCTATAACGACAGTAACATTCAAATAGAGTCTCTTTCTTTTTGTAAAAATAAATAATCTATAAAAATATAACAAATAACAATGGTAACAGAATTTGCGGTAACTTGCGGTTCGACGGTATTAGTCCAACTCCCGGGCAGACAGCACCGGAGGGGACAACAAGCAGGACGGAGCGGGGGCCATAATACAGCGCCAGCCTAGTTGCAACATTCCTCTCCGCCAAGGCTGATGTGGGTTAATCCATGGTACTCCTCCGGGCCCGTTCCCTAGGCTTCTTCTTCTTAGGTGTGTGTTGTAGATAGACAATAGACAATAGACAATAGACAAATTCTTTATTCCTTCAACAATATACACATATTGTAATAGACATCGTCAAACTTAACAAGCAATAACAAAATATCAAGGCAACAAATATTTGTTCTGTCAAAAGATACATATAATACATAAATAAATGTCACAAAAATACAATATCTAATCTGTGTACAAAAAGGTCATCTTAACAATGCAACAAAAACTCATATTTCATAAATTAATCTATGTCATAAAAAGGATTTTTTACTAGCTGGAATACAATACTTTTGCAAATTTTCTTTCTGATAAATTCAGCCATGCTTTTAGTTACTTGTTAAAGAACTTAAGACCTACATAACTATGGTAACTCTCTGTTTTGGTTAATCTACATTTTGGTAACTGTAGGAGATGTCTATCTCTTGTTTCATAGTCATGGAATATGGCTCTTTTAGGCAACGATGGATAGTTTTTCTTTACCAACATCAGAACGTCATATATATAAAGATTAACAAAGGTTAAAACATTAGCTTCTACAAATAATGGTCGACAATGTTCTGACGGTTTAGCATTAATTATTATTCTAATTGCTTTTTTTTGTAAGATTAAAATTCTATCCATGCCTATACCATTTTCCCAACCTCTCAGGCCATATCTTAAAATACTTTCAAAAAAAGAAAAATAAGACATCCTTAAACACACCTTAGTTACTTGTCTTTTTAAATTAATCAGTAAATAAATTTACAAACAATATCAATCTGATTTTTCCATGAAAGACTAGCATCAATACTTATACCTAACAATGTTACAGCCTTATTTACATCATATAAATTACCTTTTTTTAAAGAAACTATCAAATTTTGTGTTTTTCCTTCATTTAAAAACAAACCATTAGCTTAAAACCAACTCTTTGCATCCAGAAGGACTTCTTCTGACAAATATTCCAGGTGCTCTATACATTTACTTACATTCAGAAGGGAAGTATCGTCTGCATATATTGTAGTAAAACTAAAATTGTTAAAACTAAAATCATTTATCAAAATTATAAAAAGTATTGGCCCCAATACAGATCCCTGTGGTACACCTGATAAAACATCTAAAATCTAGGAACAAACACCTCCTACATCTACGATCTGCTTTCTAGGTCTCAAATATGACTCCAAAAATTTCAACTCTTTACCATCAAAACCATAGTATTTTAACTTGGCAAGTAATATGTCATGATTTACCGTGTCAAATGCCTTCGTTAAATCACACAGTGTAATCTGAGCAGAACGGCATACTTCTAAGGCTCTAAGTAACTCATTAACCAAGACATCTATAGATAGTTTCTAGATATTGAGTTGATCAAAGTTTGTCGTACTTTTCCTGGCTAGGCGAGGAATCGAATCGGTGGGAGTGTCAGCAGAATTATGTCGGAGGCACTCTTTCTCCACAACAACCTCACAGGGCGTTTCAGGAAAAATTTTCCCTTGTGAGTGACTCAAATTTTTGGGCCAAGACACACGACCCAACTTCTGGCGACAAAAACGCCTTATGTGCCCTGGTTGACCACAAGCAAAAGAAACAATTGGGTGCCTCTGACACTGCGGTGGTTCGGGACCCAACACTACGGGTGCTACAACGGCGTATTGACCAATCGATATGATGCCCCGCTGCTTGGTCTCTTTGAAAGTCAGCGTCCTGAACAGACCTTGAAATGATGGAGAGCCTGTCCAGAGTCCCAAAGGAGGCCCCAAGGTGGAAATATTTCTCCGCCATGCTCCCGGTGTCACAGGTTGACAGCTCACATGGGCCCCATCAGGCACAGACGGCCTGCGTGCTTACTCTATCGAAGAACAGCCCACACCAATTAGGCAAAAAGCACTAACAGGGCACATAAAATTATCCATAATGGTGGATTAATATGGATAAGGTTTTCTGTGAAGTCTACTCTTTTTACGTCTCGGAGCCTCTGACCTCTTGAGGGTGAGAATAAGGAAAACATGACACACAGCCTCCTTGGGGGTCGTTGGAACAGTAAACAAGGCGAACGACCAAACTAACCTACTATATAAAAAAAATTTGACCGTTGATTATGAGTCGTGACATTCGCCGGTGGAAAGTAGTCACAACTATATATTGACGTTGGTTTAGTTGCTGCTACCTCAGAATCTGAAATTGATGTTTCTTTTAAAATGGTAGGTAAGGAATTTAAGATCAAAACCATGACTGCTTCACACTTCTTATTACTTGACATTTTGAAGGAACAAGATGGTTCAATTACTCTTAGTCAAGCAGGCTACACAAAGAGACTGTTGCAGGGGTTCAATATGAACGATTGTAACCCTGGAAGAACTCCAATTGGTTTGGAAAACTTGCGGATAGGAAAGGAAATTGAAATACAGGTAGAGAGAACAACGGCTCCCTATAGGCAGGCTGTTGGAGCATTTATGCATTTATGTTGTGGAGCTAGACCTTATATAGCATTTGCTATTTCATATGGTTTCAAGATTTTTTTTTTCAAGATTTTTGGACTGTCATACTTCTGAACACTGGGATATGGTGAAACAAATTATGAGCTATTTGAAAGGCACAATGGACTATTGAATAAAATATGACAAGCAGCCTGAGAATCAAAAGTTAACCATATATAGCGATGCTGATTTTGCAGGTGATATGGCAACTAGAAGGTCAACTACAGGTGTAATCAGCTTCGATGCCGGGTGACCAGCCACTTGGCTGAGTCAAAAACAATCATCCATTGCCATATCGACAACAGAAGCAGAGATAGTTGCAGCTAGTGAAGCAACTAGGGAAGCAGTATGGCTTTATAGAACATTTAAAAGTTTGACAACCATGAATGAGAAGCCCATTATTTATGTTGATAATGAGTCAGGTGTTCGTTTATCGAAAAATTCTGAATTTCATAAAAGAACAAAGCACATTCAAGTGAGACATTTTTTTGTTCGAGAGAAAGTACTTAATGGAACTATAAAAGTTTCAAGATTATCATCAGAGAATCAAATAGCTGACATACTAACCAAACCTCTGATTCAAATGTTGACATAAAAACTTCATTTTTGAGAATATTCCATACAGAAAACCCCATCGGTGTCAAATCATGGGATCTTGGTGGTCACTCAATGGTATCCCAAATTGTTGTTTAGGAAGTCTCTTATAATGGTTCCATAATGAGGGGGCTCTCCATCATGTTGCCATATCAGCTTTTCTTTTATTGGTTAAAGGTGTTTAAATTGTGGACTGTTTTAAAGTTAAATCGACACTTTTCTAAGCATCTCTACATAACCTAACTCTCAGGATTTACAATACCATAAAAGAAATAAGTTCCAACTAGCCCACCTTTGAAATTCCCTGCCCATAGGCAAAGGCCAGGAGAATTTAAATCTCTTTCCATTGTCACATGAGGATTTACATAATCCCAGTAAATACAATTGCAAGAATCACCTCAGTATCACCAGGAGCAGACGGAATTGTACGAGTGGTCCATCTACAAACCGCTAAAGGGAACTTCAGACGGCCAGCCGTCAAAGTTTCTCTTCCTATCAATTAATTCCTGAGCATTCTCATTCACCCTCTTTCAATTTAATTTCATTTCTCATTTACCATTTGCAAGTTTTTTCATTGAACCAGGTTGGTTCAAGGGAGGCGATATGTTAGTTATATTTAAGTTTCATGATTTAAATAAAAGAATTCATTAATATATTTTTCATTTTTTTAACAAAACCTAGCCCAATCAATATTTTCCGCTATTCAGCCGTTCTTCGCGATAACGAAGGTATGCGGCCCTTGCCTTCAACGCTGATATCCTTACAACGGCACAGTCCACTGTCGTCCACCGCTGAAAAATCACCATGTTTCTATCGTCTATCCGCATCCTCTTTCCGTAACTTAAATTCACTCTTCAAATTACAACTTTTAAATTAATCAGTCTGTACAGTGCTAGTAGAAGTGACGTTATTTTTTATATCATTTGTAGGCCTATAATATAATATTATTTAAATAACGTTATAAAAATATAAATTATAGCTACTTTTACAATTCACTCAATAAATAGGCAGCTTGGTGAGCAGATCAGAGTTGGTGATCAATATGAAAACGTAAGTCGTTAGTTGATAACTTTGTTGCACCTCTCTCGATACATTGGCGGGGCCCTTTTTGATTTAGCAGCAATTTCTTTCTTCAATTAAGTATCATGAGTTTCAGACATGTTACGGCATCTCCGCTGAGTCATGCCCGTCTTCCTCATTTTGAATCGCCTCACTAAGCAATTCACTGGCCAATACTTTCATTGCTTGCTTCTTATGAGACTTTAGAGCAAAGAGGTGCGATGCCCGTAGGAGGCTGGGGAATATTTGCCCTTGACTGTGAAATGTATTGGTCTTCCAGGGGATCTGAGCTAGGAAGAGTGACAGTCGTCATTGCAGAGCTGAGGACTGTCTACGACACCTTTGTAAAGCCGGAGTTCCCTGACACCGACTAGAATGGGCGGCCTCACAAAAGAAAACCTGAGAAAGGCCAACAAGTCATTCCCTGAAGTTCAGTCGCGTATGTTTAAGATGTCTAACAGCAAAACTATTCTGATTGGACATTCTCTAGAAAACTATTTGAAATCACTCCAAGTTGTTCACTCCACAATTGTGGATACAGCCATTGTATTTCAGAAGTCTACCTGTTTCGAGATTGTATTGGTAGCAAAATCAATATTCTTATTCTTCTCAATACTTATTTTCAAAAGTAATAAGTATTTTTGTGATTATTTCGTGTAAGACAAAGTCTCTGAACCGTATAGCAATACCGGCTGCACTATGGGCTTATAAATTTTTATTTTGGTGGTTTTTGCGCTATAATACCCATAATACAGCCATAATACAGCGCCAGCCTAGTTGAAACATTCCTCTCCGCCAAGGTTGATGTGAGTTATCACTTTTGAATAATTTTACTAAGCCCCAATATTGATTTTGCTACCAATACAATCTCGAAACAGGTAGACTTCTGAAATACAATGGCTGTATCTACGATTGTGGAGTAGACAATCCGGAGTGATTTCAAATAGTTTTTTAGGGAATGTCCAATCAGAATAGTTTTGCTGTTAAACAGGTTAAACATATCTGACTGAACTTCAGGGAACGACTTTTTGGCCTTTCCCAGGTTTTCTTTTGTGAGTCCGCTCATTCTAGTCGGTGACAGGGAACTCCGGCTTTACAAAGGTGTCGTAGACAGTCCTCAGCTCTGCAATGACGACTGTCACTCTTCCTAGCTCAGATCCCCTGGTATACCAATACATTTCATAGTCCAGGGTAAATATTCCCCAGCCTTCTACGGGCATCTCACCTCTTTGCTCTAAAGTTTCATAAGAAGCAAGCAATGAAAGTATTGGCCAGTGAATTGCTTAGTGAGGCGATTCAAAATGAGGAAGACGGGCATGACTCAGCGGAAGATGCCGTAACATGTCTGAAACTCATGATACTTAATTGACGAAAGAAGTTGCTGCTAAATCAAAAAGGGCCCCAACAATGTATCGAGAGAGGTGCAACAAAGTTATCAACTAACGACTTACGTTTTTATATTGATCGCCGCCTCTGATCTGCTCACCAAGCTGCCTATTTATTGAGTGAATTGTAAAAGTAGCTATATTTTATATTTTTATAACATTAATTTAAAAAAATTATATTATACAATGATACAATGATTACAATGATATAAAAACATAACGTCACTTCTACTAGCACTGTACAGACTGATTTATTTTATAACTTGTAATTTGAAGAGTGAATTTAAGTTGCGGAAAGATGATGCGGATAGACGATAGAAATATGGTGATTATTCAGCGGTGGACGACAGTGGACTGCGTCGTTTGGAAGGATATCAGCGTTGAGAGCAAAGGTCGCATACCTTCGTTATAGAGAAGAGCGGCTGAATAGCGGAAAATATTACTCGGGCTAGGTTTTGTTAAAAGAAATGAAAAATAATGAATTATTTGATTTAAAATCATGAAACTTAAATATAACTAACATATCACCCCCCTTGAACCTTAACAACAATACATGAATTACCTTTAAATAAAAACTTTGTAGGCCTATAACGACAGTAACATTCAAATAGAGTCTCTTCCTTTTTGTAAAAATAAATAATCTATAAAAATATAACAAATAACAATGGTAACAGAATTTGCGGTAACTTGCGGTTCGACGGTAGTAGTCCAACTCCCGGGCAGACAGCACCGGAGGGGACAACAAGCAGGACGGAGCGGGGGCCATAATACAGCGCCAGCCTAGTTGAAACATTCCTCTCCGCCAAGGCTGATGTGGGTTAATCCATGGTACTCCTCAGGGCCCGTTCCCTAGGCTTTTTCTTCTTAGGTGTGTGTTGTAGATATTGAGTTGATCAAAGTTTGTCGTACTTTTCCTGGCTAGGCGAGGAATCGAATCGGTGGGAGTGTCAGCAGAATTATGTCGGAGGCACTCTTTCTCCACAACAACCTCACAGGGCGTTTCAGGAAAAATTTTCCCTTGTGAGTGACTCAAATTTTTGGGCCAAGACACACGACCCAACTTCTGGCGACAAAACCGCCTTTTGTGCCCTGGTTGACCACAAGCAAAAGAAACAATTGGGTGCCTCTGACACTGCGGTGGTTCGGGACCCAACACTACGGTTGCTACAACGGCGTATTGACCAATCGGGGAATGATGACCCGCTGCTTGGTCTCTTTGAAAATCAGCGTCCTGGACAGACCTTGAAATGATGGAGAGCCTGTCCAGAGTCTTTTTCATTGAACCAGGTTGGTTCAAGGGAGGCGATATGTTAGTTATATTTAAGTTTCATGATTTAAATAAAAAAATTCCTTAATATATTTTTCATTTTTTTAAACAAAACCTTTTTTATAAAAATATAAAATATAGCTACTTTTACAATTCACTCAATAAATAGGCAGCTTGGTGAGCAGATAAGATTTGGTGATCAATATGAAAACGTATGTCGTTAGTTGATAACTTTGTTGCACCTCTCTCGATACATTGGCGGGGCCCTTTTTGATTTAGCAGCAACTTCTTTCTTCAATTAAGGATCATGAGTTTCAGACATGTTACGGCATCTTCCGCTGAGACATGCCCGCCTTCCTCATTTTGAATCGCCTCACTAAGCAATTCACTGGCCAATACTTTCATTGCTTGCTTCTTATGAGACTTTAGAGCAAAGAGGTGCGATGCCCGTAGGAGGCTGGGGAATATTTGCCCTTGACTGTGAAATGTATTGGTCTACCAGGGGATCTGAGCTAGGAAGAGTGACAGTCGTCATTGCAGAGCTGATGACTGTCTACGACACCTTTGTAAAACCGGAGTTCCCTGTCACCGACTAGAATGAGCGGCCTCACAAAAGAAAATCTGAGAAAGGCCAACAAGTCATTCCCTGAAGTTCAGTCGGATATGTTTAAGATGTCTAACAGCAAAACTATTCTGATTGGACATTCTCTAGAAAACTATTTGAAATCACTCCAGGTTGTCCACTCCACAATCGTGGATACAGCCATTGTATTTCACAAGTCTACCTGTTTCGAGATTGTATTGGTAGCAAAATCAATATTCTTATTCTTCTCAATACTTATTTTCAAAAGTAATAAGTATTTTTGTGATTATTTCGTGTAAGACAAAGTCTCTGAACCGTATAGCAATACCGGCTGCACTATGGGCTTATACATTTTTTTTCTGGTGGTTTTTGCTAAAGTTCACTTTTTGAATAATTTTACTAAGCCCCAATATTGATTTTGCTACCAAATACAATCTCGAAACAGGTAGACTTCTGAAATACAATGGCTGTATCTACGATTGTGGAGTAGACAATCTGGAGTGATTTCAAATATTTTTTTAGGGAATGTCCAATCAGAATAGTTTTGCTGTTAAACAGGTTAATCATATCTGACTGAACTTCAGGGAACTACTTTTTGGCCTTTCCCAGGTTTTCTTTTGTGAGGCCGCTCATTCTAGTCGGTGACAGGGAACTCCGGCTTTACAAAGGTGTCGTAGACAGTCCTCAGCTCTGCAATGACGACTGTCACTCTTCCTAGCTCAGATCCCCTGGTAGACCAATACATTTCACAGTCCAGGGCAAATATTCCCCAGCCTTCTACGGGCATCGCACCGCTTTGCTCTAAAGTCTCATAAGAAACAAGCACTGAAAGTATTAACCAGTGAATTGCTTAGTGAGGCGATTCAAAATGAGGAAGGCGGGCATGTCTCAGAGTACGATGCCGTAACATGTCTGAAACTCATGATACTTAACTGAAGAAAGAAGTTGCTGCTAAATCAAAAAGGTCCCCACCAATGTATCGAGAGAGGTGCAACAAAGTTATCAACTAACGACTTACGTTTTCATATTGATCGCCGCCTCTGATCTGCTCACCAAGCTGCCTATTTATTGAGTGAATTGTAAAAGTAGCTATATTTTATATTTTTATAACATTAATTTAAAAAAATTATATTATACAATGATACAATGATTACAATGATATAAAAACATAACGTCACTTCTACAAGCACTGTACGACTGATTAATTTTAAAACTTGTAATTTGAAGAGTGAATTTAAGTTGCGGAAAGATGATGCGGATAGACGATAGAAATATGGTGATTATTCAGCGGTGGACGACAGTGGACTGCGTCGTTTGGAAGGATATCAGCGTTGAGAGCAAAGGTCGCATACCTTCGTTATAGAGAAGAGCGGCTGAATAGCGGAAAATATTACTCGGGCTAGGTTTTGTTAAAAGAAATGAAAAATAATGAATTCTTTGATTTAAAATCATGAAACTTAAATATAACCAACATATCACCCCCCTTGATCCTTAACAACAATACATGAATTACCTTTAAAAAAAAACTTTGTAGGCCTATAACGACAGTAATATTCAAATAGAGTCTCTTCCTTTTTGTAAAAATAAATAATCTATAAAAATATAACAAATAACAATGGTAACAGAATTTGCGGTAACTTGCGGTTCGACGGTAGTAGTCCAACTCCCGGGCAGACAGCACCGGAGGGGACAACAAGCAGGACGGAGCGGGGGCCATAATACAGCGCCAGCCTAGTTGCAACATTCCTCTCCGCCAAGGCTGATGTGGGTTAATCCATGATACTCCTCAGGGCCCGTTCCCTAGGCTTTTTCTTCTTAGATGTGTGTTGTAGATATTGAGTTGATCAAAGTTTGTCGTACTTTTCCTGGCTAGGCGAGGAATCGAATCGGTGGGAGTGTCAGCAGAATTATGTCGGAGGCACTCTTTCTTTACAACAACCTCAAAGGGCGTTACAGGAAAAATTTTCCCTTGTGAGTGACTCAAATTGTTGGGCCAAGACACACGACCCAACTTCTGGCGACAAAACCGCCTTATGTGCCCTGGTTGACAAGCAAAAGAAACAATTGGGTGCCTCTGCCACTGCGGCGGTTCGGGACCCAAAACTACGGGTGCTACAACGACGTATTGACCAATTGGGGAATGATGCCCCGCTGCTTGGTCTCTTTGAAAATCAGCGTCCTGGACAGACCTTGAAATGATGGAGAGCCTGTCCAGAGTCTTTAACCTTAACAACAATACATGAATTACCTTTAAATAAAAACTTTGTAGGCCTATAACGACAGTAACATTCAAATAGAGTCTCTTTCTTTTTGTAAAAATAAATAATCTATAAAAATATAACAAATAACAATGGTAACAGAATTTGCGGTAACTTGCGGTTCGACGGTATTAGTCCAACTCCCGGGCAGACAGCACCGGAGGGGACAACAAGCAGGACGGAGCGGGGGCCATAATACAGCGCCAGCCTAGTTGCAACATTCCTCTCCGCCAAGGCTGATGTGGGTTAATCCATGGTACTCCTCCGGGCCCGTTCCCTAGGCTTCTTCTTCTTAGGTGTGTGTTGTAGATAGACAATAGACAATAGACAAATTCTTTATTCCTTCAACAATATACACATATTGTAATAGACATCGTCAAACTTAACAAGCAATAACAAAATATCAAGGCGACAAATATTTGTTCTGTCAAAAGATACATATAATACATAAATAAATGTCACAAAAATACAATATCTAATCTGTGTACAAAAAGGTCATCTTAACAATGCAACAAAAACTCATATTTCATAAATTAATCTATGTCATAAAAAGGATTTTTTACTAGCTGGAATACAATACTTTTGCAAATTTTCTTTCTGATAAATTCAGCCATGCTTTTAGTTACTTGTTAAAGAACTTAAGACCTACATAACTATGGTAACTCTCTGTTTTGGTTAATCTACATTTTGGTAACTGTAGGAGATGTCTATCTCTTGTTTCATAGTCATGGAATATGGCTCTTTTAGGCAACGATGGATAGTTTTTCTTTACCAACATCAGAACGTCATATATATAAAGATTAACAAAGGTTAAAACATTAGCTTCTACAAATAATGGTCGACAATGTTCTGACGGTTCATTATTCATTATTATTCTAATTGCTTTTTTTTGTAAGATTAAAATTCTATCCATGCCTATACCATTTTCCCAACCTCTCAGGCCATATCTTAAAATACTTTCAAAAAAAGAAAAATAAGACATCCTTAAACACACCTTAGTTACTTGTCTTTTTAAATTAATCAGTAAATATATTATTCTACATAACCTTTTACAAACAATATCAATCTGATTTTTCCATGAAAGACTAGCATCAATACTTATACCTAACAATGTTACAGCCTTATTTACATCATATAAATTACCTTTTTTTAAAGAAACTATCAAATTTTGTGTTTTTCCTTCATTTAAAAACAAACTATTAGCTTCAAACCAACTCTTTGCATCCAGAAGGACTTCTTCTGACAAATATTCCAGGTGCTCTATACATTTACTTACATTCAGAAGGGAAGTATCGTCTGCATATATTGTAGTAAAACTAAAATTGTTAAAACTAAAATCATTTATCAAAATTATAAAAAGTATTGGCCCCAATACAGATCCCTGTGGTACACCTGATAAAACATCTAAAATCTAGGAACAAACACCTCCTACATCTACGATCTGCTTTCTATGTCTCAAATATGACTCCAACAATTTCAACTCTTTACCATCAAAACCATAGTATTTTAATTTGGCAAGTAATATGTCATGATTTACCGTGTCAAATGCCTTCGTTAAATCACATAGTGTAATCTGAGCAGAACGGCATACTTCTAAGGCTCTAAGTAACTCATTAACCAAGACATCTATAGATAGTTTCTAGATATTGAGTTGATCAAAGTTTGTCGTACTTTTCCTGGCTAGGCGAGGAATCGAATCGGTGGGAGTGTCAGCAGAATTATGTCGGAGGCACTCTTTCTCCACAACAACCTCACAGGGCGTTTCAGGAAAAATTTTCCCTTGTGAGTGACTCAAATTTTTGGGCCAAGACACACGACCCAACTTCTGGCGACAAAACCGCCTTATGTGCCCTGGTTGACCACAAGCAAAAGAAACAATTGGGTGCCTCTGACACTGCGGTGGTTCGGGACCCAACACTACGGGTGCTACAACGGCGTATTGACCAATCGGGGAATGATGCCCCGCTGCTTGGTCTCTTTGAAAATCAGCGTCCTGGACAGACCTTGAAATGATGGAGAGCCTGTCCAGAGTCCCAAAGGAGGCCCCAAGGTGGAAATATTTCTCCGCCATGCTCCCGGTGTCACAGGTTGACAGCTCACATGGGCCCCATCAGGCACAGACGGCCTGCGTGCTTACTCTATCGATGAACAGCCCACACCAATTAGGCAAAAAGCACTAACAGGGCACATAAAATTATCCAAAAATGGTGGATTAATATGGATAAGGTTTTCTGTGAAGTCTACTCTTTTTACGTCTCGGAGCCTCTGACCTCTTGAGGGTGAGAATAAGGAAAACATGACACACAGCCTCCTTGGGGGTCGTTGGAACAGTAAACAAGGCGAACAACCAAACTAACCTACTATACAAAAAAAATTTGACCGTTGATTATGAGTCGTGACATTCGCCGGTGGAAAGTAGTCACAACTCATTATATATTGACGTTGGTTTAGTTGCTGCTACCTCAGAATCTGAAATAGATGTTTCTTTCAAAATGGTAGGTAAGGAATTTAAGATCAAAACCATGACTGCTTCACACTTCTTATTACTTGAAATTTTGAAGGAACAAGATGGTTCAATTACTCTTAGTCAAGCAGGCTACACAAAGAGACTGTTGCAGGGGTTCAACATGAACGATTGTAACCCTGGAAGAACTCCAATTGGTTTGGAAAACTTGCGGATAGGAAAGGAAATTGAAATAAAGGCAGAGAGAACAACGGCTCCCTATAGGCAGGCTGTTGGAGCATTTATGCATTTATGTTGTGGAGCTAGACCTTATATAGCATTTGCTATTTCATATGGTTTCAAGATTTTTTTTTCAAGATTTTTGGACTGTCATACTTCTGAGCACTGGGATATGGTGAAACAAATTATGAGCTATTTGAAAGGCACAATGGACTATTGAATAAAATATGACAAGCAGCCTGAGAATCAAAAGTTAACCATATATAGCGATGCTGATTTTGCAGGTGATATGGCAACTAGAAGGTCAACTACAGGTGTAATCAGCTTCGATGCCGGGTGACCAGCCACTTGGCTGAGTCAAAAACAATCATCCATTGCCATATCGACAACAGAAGCAGAGATAGTTGCAGCTTAACGTCCGCACTAGTGAGTATTACGACTATCTGCAGTACTATCCTGATAATTAGACCAATTCGTATATACCAAGGGAAAAATGTGGTTCGGATTCCACTATAAACTGTAGGTCCCTTAGTTGCCATTAGCTGTTTGGGCTATTAATTAACAGCTGTGTCTAAGGAATGTCGGCCTTAGTCACTAACAAGACTACAAGATCGCGCCACTCATCCTACACTCATCTCCATTCATACTTGGCTTAAAATACCTACATTGTATGGTCGCCATTTCATAAGAAAGTATTAAAAGTATTAAAGTATTAAGCTAGTGAAGCAACTAGGGAAGCAGTATGGCTTTATAGAACATTTAAAAGTTTGACAACCATGAATGAGAAGCCCATTATTTATGTTGATAATGAGTCAGGTGTTCGTTTATCGAAAAATTCTGAATTTCATAAAAGAACAAAGCACATTCAAGTGAGACATTTTTTTGTTCGAGAGAAAGTACTTAATGGAACTATAAAAGTTTCAAGATTATCATCAGAGAATCAAATAGCTGACATACTAACCAAACCTCTGATTCAAATGTTGACATAAAAACTTCATTTTTGAGAATATTCCATACAGAAAACCCCATCGGTGTCAAATCATGGGATGTTGGTGGTCACTCAATGGTATCCCAAATTGTTGTTTAGGAAGTCTCTTATAATGGTTCCATAATGAGGGGGCTCTCCATCATGTTGCCATATCAGCTTTTCTTTTATTGGCTAAAGGTGTTTAAATTGTGGACTGTTTTAAAGTTAAATCAACACTTTTCTAAGCATCTCTACATAACCTTACTCTAAGGATTTACAATACCATCAAAGAAATAAGTCCCAACTAGCCCACCTTTGAAATTCCCTGCCAATAGGCAAAGGCCAGGAGAATTTAAATCTCTTTCCATTGTCACATGAGGATTTACAGAATCCCAGTAAGCACAATTGCAAGAATCACCTCAGTATCACCAGGAGCAGACGGAATTGTACGAGTGGTCCATCTACAAACCGCTACAGGGAACTTCAGACGGCCAGCCGTCAAAGTTTCTCTTCCTATCAATTAATTCCTGAGCATTCTCATTCACCCTCTTTCAATTTTATTTCATTTGTCATTTACCATTTGCAAGTTTTTTCATTGAACCAGGTTGGTTCAAGGGAGGCGATATGTTAGTTATATTTAAGTTTCATGATTTAAATAAAAAAATTCCTTAATATATTTTTCATTTTTTTAAACAAAACCTTTTTTATAAAAATATAAAATATAGCTACTTTTACAATTCACTCAATAAATAGGCAGCTTGGTGAGCAGATCAGAGTTGGTAATCAATATGAAAACGTATGTCGTTAGTTGATAACTTTGTTGCACCTCTCTCGATACATTGGCGGGGCCCTTTTTGATTTAGCAGCAACTTCTTTCTTCAATTAAGGATCATGAGTTTCAGACATGTTACGGCATCTTCCGCTGAGACATGCCCGCCTTCCTCATTTTGAATCGCCTCACTAAGCAATTCACTGGCCAATACTTTCATTGCTTGCTTCTTATGAGACTTTAGAGCAAAGAGGTGCGATGCCCGTAGGAGGCTGGGGAATATTTGCCCTTGACTGTGAAATGTATTGGTCTACCAGGGGATCTGAGCTAGGAAGAGTGACAGTCGTCATTGCAGAGCTGATGACTGTCTACGACACCTTTGTAAAGCCGGAGTTCCCTGTCACCGACTAGAATGAGCGGCCTCACAAAAGAAAATCTGAGAAAGGCCAACAAGTCATTCCCTGAAGTTCAGTCGGATATGTTTAAGATGTCTAACAGCAAAACTATTCTGATTGGACATTCTCTAGAAAACTATTTGAAATCACTCCAGGTTGTCCACTCCACAATCGTGGATACAGCCATTGTATTTCACAAGTCTACCTGTTTCGAGATTGTATTGGTAGCAAAATCAATATTCTTATTCTTCTCAATACTTATTTTCAAAAGTAATAAGTATTTTTGTGATTATTTCGTGTAAGACAAAGTCTCTGAACCGTATAGCAATACCGGCTGCACTATGGGCTTATACATTTTTTTTCTGGTGGTTTTTGCTAAAGTTCACTTTTTGAATAATTTTACTAAGCCCCAATATTGATTTTGCTACCAAATACAATCTCGAAACAGGTAGACTTCTGAAATACAATGGCTGTATCTACGATTGTGGAGTAGACAATCTGGAGTGATTTCAAATATTTTTTTAGGGAATGTCCAATCAGAATAGTTTTGCTGTTAAACAGGTTAATCATATCTGACTGAACTTCAGGGAACTACTTTTTGGCCTTTCCCAGGTTTTCTTTTGTGAGGCCGCTCATTCTAGTCGGTGACAGGGAACTCCGGCTTTACAAAGGTGTCGTAGACAGTCCTCAGCTCTGCAATGACGACTGTCACTCTTCCTAGCTCAGATCCCCTGGTAGACCAATACATTTCACAGTCCAGGGCAAATATTCCCCAGCCTTCTACGGGCATCGCACCGCTTTGCTCTAAAGTCTCATAAGAAACAAGCACTGAAAGTATTAACCAGTGAATTGCTTAGTGAGGCGATTCAAAATGAGGAAGGCGGGCATGTCTCAGAGTACGATGCCGTAACATGTCTGAAACTCATGATACTTAACTGAAGAAAGAAGTTGCTGCTAAATCAAAAAGGTCCCCACCAATGTATCGAGAGAGGTGCAACAAAGTTATCAACTAACGACTTACGTTTTCATATTGATCGCCGCCTCTGATCTGCTCACCAAGCTGCCTATTTATTGAGTGAATTGTAAAAGTAGCTATATTTTATATTTTTATAACATTAATTTAAAAAAATTATATTATACAATGATACAATGATTACAATGATATAAAAACATAACGTCACTTCTACAAGCACTGTACGACTGATTAATTTTAAAACTTGTAATTTGAAGAGTGAATTTAAGTTGCGGAAAGATGATGCGGATAGACGATAGAAATATGGTGATTATTCAGCGGTGGACGACAGTGGACTGCGTCGTTTGGAAGGATATCAGCGTTGAGAGCAAAGGTCGCATACCTTCGTTATAGAGAAGAGCGGCTGAATAGCGGAAAATATTACTCGGGCTAGGTTTTGTTAAAAGAAATGAAAAATAATGAATTCTTTGATTTAAAATCATGAAACTTAAATATAACCAACATATCACCCCCCTTGATCCTTAACAACAATACATGAATTACCTTTAAAAAAAAACTTTGTAGGCCTATAACGACAGTAATATTCAAATAGAGTCTCTTCCTTTTTGTAAAAATAAATAATCTATAAAAATATAACAAATAACAATGGTAACAGAATTTGCGGTAACTTGCGGTTCGACGGTAGTAGTCCAACTCCCGGGCAGACAGCACCGGAGGGGACAACAAGCAGGACGGAGCGGGGGCCATAATACAGCGCCAGCCTAGTTGCAACATTCCTCTCCGCCAAGGCTGATGTGGGTTAATCCATGATACTCCTCAGGGCCCGTTCCCTAGGCTTTTTCTTCTTAGATGTGTGTTGTAGATATTGAGTTGATCAAAGTTTGTCGTACTTTTCCTGGCTAGGCGAGGAATCGAATCGGTGGGAGTGTCAGCAGAATTATGTCGGAGGCACTCTTTCTTTACAACAACCTCAAAGGGCGTTACAGGAAAAATTTTCCCTTGTGAGTGACTCAAATTGTTGGGCCAAGACACACGACCCAACTTCTGGCGACAAAACCGCCTTATGTGCCCTGGTTGACAAGCAAAAGAAACAATTGGGTGCCTCTGCCACTGCGGCGGTTCGGGACCCAAAACTACGGGTGCTACAACGACGTATTGACCAATTGGGGAATGATGCCCCGCTGCTTGGTCTCTTTGAAAATCAGCGTCCTGGACAGACCTTGAAATGATGGAGAGCCTGTCCAGAGTCTTTAACCTTAACAACAATACATGAATTACCTTTAAATAAAAACTTTGTAGGCCTATAACGACAGTAACATTCAAATAGAGTCTCTTTCTTTTTGTAAAAATAAATAATCTATAAAAATATAACAAATAACAATGGTAACAGAATTTGCGGTAACTTGCGGTTCGACGGTATTAGTCCAACTCCCGGGCAGACAGCACCGGAGGGGACAACAAGCAGGACGGAGCGGGGGCCATAATACAGCGCCAGCCTAGTTGCAACATTCCTCTCCGCCAAGGCTGATGTGGGTTAATCCATGGTACTCCTCCGGGCCCGTTCCCTAGGCTTCTTCTTCTTAGGTGTGTGTTGTAGATAGACAATAGACAATAGACAAATTCTTTATTCCTTCAACAATATACACATATTGTAATAGACATCGTCAAACTTAACAAGCAATAACAAAATATCAAGGCGACAAATATTTGTTCTGTCAAAAGATACATATAATACATAAATAAATGTCACAAAAATACAATATCTAATCTGTGTACAAAAAGGTCATCTTAACAATGCAACAAAAACTCATATTTCATAAATTAATCTATGTCATAAAAAGGATTTTTTACTAGCTGGAATACAATACTTTTGCAAATTTTCTTTCTGATGAATTCAGCCATGCTTTTAGTTACTTGTTAAAGAACTTAAGACCTACATAACTATGGTAACTCTCTGTTTTGGTTAATCTACATTTTGGTAACTGTAGGAGATGTCTATCTCTTGTTTCATAGTCATGGAATATGGCTCTTTTAGGCAACGATGGATAGTTTTTCTTTACCAACATCAGAACGTCATATATATAAAGATTAACAAAGGTTAAAACATTAGCTTCTACAAATAATGGTCGACAATGTTCTGACGGTTCATTATTCATTATTATTCTAATTGCTTTTTTTTGTAAGATTAAAATTCTATCCATGCCTATACCATTTTCCCAACCTCTCAGGCCATATCTTAAAATACTTTCAAAAAAAGAAAAATAAGACATCCTTAAACACACCTTAGTTACTTGTCTTTTTAAATTAATCAGTAAATATATTATTCTACATAACCTTTTACAAACAATATCAATCTGATTTTTCCATGAAAGACTAGCATCAATACTTATACCTAACAATGTTACAGCCTTATTTACATCATATAAATTACCTTTTTTTAAAGAAACTATCAAATTTTGTGTTTTTCCTTCATTTAAAAACAAACTATTAGCTTCAAACCAACTCTTTGCATCCAGAAGGACTTCTTCTGACAAATATTCCAGGTGCTCTATACATTTACTTACATTCAGAAGGGAAGTATCGTCTGCATATATTGTAGTAAAACTAAAATTGTTAAAACTAAAATCATTTATCAAAATTATAAAAAGTATTGGCCCCAATACAGATCCCTGTGGTACACCTGATAAAACATCTAAAATCTAGGAACAAACACCTCCTACATCTACGATCTGCTTTCTATGTCTCAAATATGACTCCAACAATTTCAACTCTTTACCATCAAAACCATAGTATTTTAATTTGGCAAGTAATATGTCATGATTTACCGTGTCAAATGCCTTCGTTAAATCACATAGTGTAATCTGAGCAGAACGGCATACTTCTAAGGCTCTAAGTAACTCATTAACCAAGACATCTATAGATAGTTTCTAGATATTGAGTTGATCAAAGTTTGTCGTACTTTTCCTGGCTAGGCGAGGAATCGAATCGGTGGGAGTGTCAGCAGAATTATGTCGGAGGCACTCTTTCTCCACAACAACCTCACAGGGCGTTTCAGGAAAAATTTTCCCTTGTGAGTGACTCAAATTTTTGGGCCAAGACACACGACCCAACTTCTGGCGACAAAACCGCCTTATGTGCCCTGGTTGACCACAAGCAAAAGAAACAATTGGGTGCCTCTGACACTGCGGTGGTTCGGGACCCAACACTACGGGTGCTACAACGGCGTATTGACCAATCGGGGAATGATGCCCCGCTGCTTGGTCTCTTTGAAAATCAGCGTCCTGGACAGACCTTGAAATGATGGAGAGCCTGTCCAGAGTCCCAAAGGAGGCCCCAAGGTGGAAATATTTCTCCGCCATGCTCCCGGTGTCACAGGTTGACAGCTCACATGGGCCCCATCAGGCACAGACGGCCTGCGTGCTTACTCTATCGAAGAACAGCCCACACCAATTAGGCAAAAAGCACTAACAGGGCACATAAAATTATCCAAAAATGGTGGATTAATATGGATAAGGTTTTCTGTGAAGTCTACTCTTTTTACGTCTCGGAGCCTCTGACCTCTTGAGGGTGAGAATAAGGAAAACATGACACACAGCCTCCTTGGGGGTCGTTGGAACAGTAAACAAGGCGAACAACCAAACTAACCTACTATACAAAAAAAATTTGACCGTTGATTATGAGTCGTGACATTCGCCGGTGGAAAGTAGTCACAACTCATTATATATTGACGTTGGTTTAGTTGCTGCTACCTCAGAATCTGAAATAGATGTTTCTTTCAAAATGGTAGGTAAGGAATTTAAGATCAAAACCATGACTGCTTCACACTTCTTATTACTTGAAATTTTGAAGGAACAAGATGGTTCAATTACTCTTAGTCAAGCAGGCTACACAAAGAGACTGTTGCAGGGGTTCAACATGAACGATTGTAACCCTGGAAGAACTCCAATTGGTTTGGAAAACTTGCGGATAGGAAAGGAAATTGAAATAAAGGCAGAGAGAACAACGGCTCCCTATAGGCAGGCTGTTGGAGCATTTATGCATTTATGTTGTGGAGCTAGACCTTATATAGCATTTGCTATTTCATATGGTTTCAAGATTTTTTTTTCAAGATTTTTGGACTGTCATACTTCTGAGCACTGGGATATGGTGAAACAAATTATGAGCTATTTGAAAGGCACAATGGACTATTGAATAAAATATGACAAGCAGCCTGAGAATCAAAAGTTAACCATATATAGCGATGCTGATTTTGCAGGTGATATGGCAACTAGAAGGTCAACTACAGGTGTAATCAGCTTCGATGCCGGGTGACCAGCCACTTGGCTGAGTCAAAAACAATCATCCATTGCCATATCGACAACAGAAGCAGAGATAGTTGCAGCTTAACGTCCGCACTAGTGAGTATTACGACTATCTGCAGTACTATCCTGATAATTAGACCAATTCGTATATACCAAGGGAAAAATGTGGTTCGGATTCCACTATAAACTGTAGGTCCCTTAGTTGCCATTAGCTGTTTGGGCTATTAATTAACAGCTGTGTCTAAGGAATGTCGGCCTTAGTCACTAACAAGACTACAAGATCGCGCCACTCATCCTACACTCATCTCCATTCATACTTGGCTTAAAATACCTACATTGTATGGTCGCCATTTCATAAGAAAGTATTAAAAGTATTAAAGTATTAAGCTAGTGAAGCAACTAGGGAAGCAGTATGGCTTTATAGAACATTTAAAAGTTTGACAACCATGAATGAGAAGCCCATTATTTATGTTGATAATGAGTCAGGTGTTCGTTTATCGAAAAATTCTGAATTTCATAAAAGAACAAAGCACATTCAAGTGAGACATTTTTTTGTTCGAGAGAAAGTACTTAATGGAACTATAAAAGTTTCAAGATTATCATCAGAGAATCAAATAGCTGACATACTAACCAAACCTCTGATTCAAATGTTGACATAAAAACTTCATTTTTGAGAATATTCCATACAGAAAACCCCATCGGTGTCAAATCATGGGATGTTGGTGGTCACTCAATGGTATCCCAAATTGTTGTTTAGGAAGTCTCTTATAATGGTTCCATAATGAGGGGGCTCTCCATCATGTTGCCATATCAGCTTTTCTTTTATTGGCTAAAGGTGTTTAAATTGTGGACTGTTTTAAAGTTAAATCAACACTTTTCTAAGCATCTCTACATAACCTTACTCTAAGGATTTACAATACCATCAAAGAAATAAGTCCCAACTAGCCCACCTTTGAAATTCCCTGCCAATAGGCAAAGGCCAGGAGAATTTAAATCTCTTTCCATTGTCACATGAGGATTTACAGAATCCCAGTAAGCACAATTGCAAGAATCACCTCAGTATCACCAGGAGCAGACGGAATTGTACGAGTGGTCCATCTACAAACCGCTACAGGGAACTTCAGACGGCCAGCCGTCAAAGTTTCTCTTCCTATCAATTAATTCCTGAGCATTCTCATTCACCCTCTTTCAATTTTATTTCATTTGTCATTTACCATTTGCAAGTTTTTTCATTGAACCAGGTTGGTTCAAGGGAGGCGATATGTTAGTTATATTTAAGTTTCATGATTTAAATAAAAAAATTCCTTAATATATTTTTCATTTTTTTAAACAAAACCTTTTTTATAAAAATATAAAATATAGCTACTTTTACAATTCACTCAATAAATAGGCAGCTTGGTGAGCAGATCAGAGTTGGTAATCAATATGAAAACGTATGTCGTTAGTTGATAACTTTGTTGCACCTCTCTCGATACATTGGCGGGGCCCTTTTTGATTTAGCAGCAACTTCTTTCTTCAATTAAGGATCATGAGTTTCAGACATGTTACGGCATCTTCCGCTGAGACATGCCCGCCTTCCTCATTTTGAATCGCCTCACTAAGCAATTCACTGGCCAATACTTTCATTGCTTGCTTCTTATGAGACTTTAGAGCAAAGAGGTGCGATGCCCGTAGGAGGCTGGGGAATATTTGCCCTTGACTGTGAAATGTATTGGTCTACCAGGGGATCTGAGCTAGGAAGAGTGACAGTCGTCATTGCAGAGCTGATGACTGTCTACGACACCTTTGTAAAGCCGGAGTTCCCTGTCACCGACTAGAATGAGCGGCCTCACAAAAGAAAATCTGAGAAAGGCCAACAAGTCATTCCCTGAAGTTCAGTCGGATATGTTTAAGATGTCTAACAGCAAAACTATTCTGATTGGACATTCTCTAGAAAACTATTTGAAATCACTCCAGGTTGTCCACTCCACAATCGTGGATACAGCCATTGTATTTCACAAGTCTTAACTGTTTCGAGATTGTATTGGTAGCAAAATCAATATTCTTATTCTTCTCAATACTTATTTTCAAAAGTAATAAGTATTTTTGTGATTATTTCGTGTAAGACAAAGTCTCTGAACCGTATAGCAATACCGGCTGCACTATGGGCTTATACATTTTTTTTCTGGTGGTTTTTGCTAAAGTTCACTTTTTGAATAATTTTACTAAGCCCCAATATTGATTTTGCTACCAAATACAATCTCGAAACAGGTAGACTTCTGAAATACAATGGCTGTATCTACGATTGTGGAGTAGACAATCTGGAGTGATTTCAAATATTTTTTTAGGGAATGTCCAATCAGAATAGTTTTGCTGTTAAACAGGTTAATCATATCTGACTGAACTTCAGGGAACTACTTTTTGGCCTTTCCCAGGTTTTCTTTTGTGAGGCCGCTCATTCTAGTCGGTGACAGGGAACTCCGGCTTTACAAAGGTGTCGTAGACAGTCCTCAGCTCTGCAATGACGACTGTCACTCTTCCTAGCTCAGATCCCCTGGTAGACCAATACATTTCACAGTCCAGGGCAAATATTCCCCAGCCTTCTACGGGCATCGCACCGCTTTGCTCTAAAGTCTCATAAGAAACAAGCACTGAAAGTATTAACCAGTGAATTGCTTAGTGAGGCGATTCAAAATGAGGAAGGCGGGCATGTCTCAGAGTACGATGCCGTAACATGTCTGAAACTCATGATACTTAACTGAAGAAAGAAGTTGCTGCTAAATCAAAAAGGTCCCCACCAATGTATCGAGAGAGGTGCAACAAAGTTATCAACTAACGACTTACGTTTTCATATTGATCGCCGCCTCTGATCTGCTCACCAAGCTGCCTATTTATTGAGTGAATTGTAAAAGTAGCTATATTTTATATTTTTATAACATTAATTTAAAAAAATTATATTATACAATGATACAATGATTACAATGATATAAAAACATAACGTCACTTCTACAAGCACTGTACGACTGATTAATTTTAAAACTTGTAATTTGAAGAGTGAATTTAAGTTGCGGAAAGATGATGCGGATAGACGATAGAAATATGGTGATTATTCAGCGGTGGACGACAGTGGACTGCGTCGTTTGGAAGGATATCAGCGTTGAGAGCAAAGGTCGCATACCTTCGTTATAGAGAAGAGCGGCTGAATAGCGGAAAATATTACTCGGGCTAGGTTTTGTTAAAAGAAATGAAAAATAATGAATTCTTTGATTTAAAATCATGAAACTTAAATATAACCAACATATCACCCCCCTTGATCCTTAACAACAATACATGAATTACCTTTAAAAAAAACTTTGTAGGCCTATAACGACAGTAACATTCAAATAGAGTCTCTTCCTTTTTGTAAAAATAAATAATCTATAAAAATATAACAAATAACAATGGTAACAGAATTTGCGGTAACTTGCGGTTCGACGGTAGTAGTCCAACTCCCGGGCAGACAGCACCGGAGGGGACAACAAGCAGGACGGAGCGGGGGCCATAATACAGCGCCAGCCTAGTTGCAACATTCCTCTCCGCCAAGGCTGATGTGGGTTAATCCATGATACTCCTCAGGGCCCGTTCCCTAGGCTTTTTCTTCTTAGATGTGTGTTGTAGATATTGAGTTGATCAAAGTTTGTCGTACTTTTCCTGGCTAGGCGAGGAATCGAATCGGTGGGAGTGTCAGCAGAATTATGTCGGAGGCACTCTTTCTTTACAACAACCTCAAAGGGCGTTACAGAAAAAATTTTCCCTTGTGAGTGACTCAAATTTTTGGGCCAAGACACACGACCCAACTTCTGGCGACAAAACCGCCTTATGTGCCCTGGTTGACAAGCAAAAGAAACAATTGGGTGCCTCTGCTACTGCGGCGGTTCGGGACCCAAAACTACGGGTGCTACAACGACGTATTGACCAATTGGGGAATGATGCCCCGCTGCTTGGTCTCTTTGAAAATCAGCGTCCTGGACAGACCTTGAAATGATGGAGAGCCTGTCCAGAGTCTTGAACCTTAACAACAATACATGAATTACCTTTAAATAAAAACTTTGTAGGCCTATAACGACAGTAACATTCAAATAGAGTCTCTTTCTTTTTGTAAAAATAAATAATCTATAAAAATATAACAAATAACAATGGTAACAGAATTTGCGGTAACTTGCGGTTCGACGGTATTAGTCCAACTCCCGGGCAGACAGCACCGGAGGGGACAACAAGCAGGACGGAGCGGGGGCCATAATACAGCGCCAGCCTAGTTGCAACATTCCTCTCCGCCAAGGCTGATGTGGGTTAATCCATGGTACTCCTCCGGGCCCGTTCCCTAGGCTTCTTCTTCTTAGTTGTGTGTTGTAGATAGACAATAGACAATAGACAAATTCTTTATTCCTTCAACAATATACACATATTGTAATAGACATCGTCAAACTTAACAAGCAATAACAAAATATCAAGGCAACAAATATTTGTTCTGTCAAAAGATACATATAATACATAAATAAATGTCACAAAAATACAATATCTAATCTGTGTACAAAAAGGTCATCTTAACAATGCAACAAAAACTCATATTTCATAAATTAATCTATGTCATAAAAAGGATTTTTTACTAGCTGGAATACAATACCTTTGCAAATTTTCTTTCTGATGAATTCAGCCATGCTTTTAGTTACTTGTTAAAGAACTTAAGACCTACATAACTATGGTAACTCTCTGTTTTGGTTAATCTACATTTTGGTAACTGTAGGAGATGTCTATCTCTTGTTTCATAGTCATGGAATATGGCTCTTTTAGGCAACGATGGATAGTTTTTCTTTACCAACATCAGAACGTCATATATATAAAGATTAACAAAGGTTAAAACATTAGCTTCTACAAATAATGGTCGACAATGTTCTGACGGTTTAGCATTCATTATTATTCTAATTGCTTTTTTTTTGTAAGATTAAAATTCTATCCATGCCTATACCATTTTCCCAACCTCTCAGGCCATATCTTAAAATACTTTCAAAAAAAGAAAAATAAGACATCCTTAAACACACCTTAGTTACTTGTCTTTTTAAATTAATCAGTAAATATATTATTCTACATAACCTTTTACAAACAATATCAATCTGATTTTTCCATGAAAGACTAGCATCAATACTTATACCTAACAATGTTACAGCCTTATTTACATCATATAAATTACCTTTTTTTAAAGAAACTATCAAATTTTGTGTTTTTCCTTCATTTAAAAACAAACCATTAGCTTCAAACCAACTCTTTGCATCCAGAAGGACTTCTTCTGACAAATATTCCAGGTGCTCTATACATTTACTTACATTCAGAAGGGAAGTATCGTCTGCATATATTGTAGTAAAACTAAAATTGTTAAAACTAAAATCATTTATCAAAATTATAAAAAGTATTGGCCCCAATACAGATCCCTGTGGTACACCTGATAAAACATCTAAAATCTAGGAACAAACACCTCCTACATCTACGATCTGCTTTCTATGTCTCAAATATGACTCCAACAATTTCAACTCTTTACCATCAAAACCATAGTATTTTAATTTGGCAAGTAATATGTCATGATTTACCGTGTCAAATGCCTTCGTTAAATCACACAGTGTAATCTGAGCAGAACGGCATACTTCTAAGGCTCTAAGTAACTCATTAACCAAGACATCTATAGATAGTTTCTAGATATTGAGTTGATCAAAGTTTGTCGTACTTTTCCTGGCTAGGCGAGGAATCGAATCGGTGGGAGTGTCAGCAGAATTATGTCGGAGGCACTCTTTCTCCACAACAACCTCACAGGGCGTTTCAGGAAAAATTTTCCCTTGTGAGTGACTCAAATTTTTGGGCCAAGACACACGACCCAACTTCTGGCGACAAAACCGCCTTATGTGCCCTGGTTGACCACAAGCAAAAGAAACAATTGGGTGCCTCTGACACTGCGGTGGTTCGGGACCCAACACTACGGGTGCTACAACGGCGTATTGACCAATCGGGGAATGATGCCCCGCTGCTTGGTCTCTTTGAAAATCAGCGTCCTGGACAGACCTTGAAATGATGGAGAGCCTGTCCAGAGTCCCAAAGGAGGCCCCAAGGTGGAAATATTTCTCCGCCATGCTCCCGGTGTCACAGGTTGACAGCTCACATGGGCCCCATCAGGCACAGACGGCCTGCGTGCTTACTCTATCGAAGAACAGCCCACACCAATTAGGCAAAAAGCACTAACAGGGCACATAAAATTATCCAAAAATGGTGGATTAATATGGATAAGGTTTTCTGTGAAGTCTACTCTTTTTACGTCTCGGAGCCTCTGACCTCTTGAGGGTGAGAATAAGGAAAACATGACACACAGCCTTCTTTGGGGGTCGTTGGAACAGTAAACAAGGCGAACAACCAAACTAACCTACTATACAAAAAAAATTTGACCGTTGATTATGAGTCGTGACATTCGCCGGTGGAAAGTAGTCACAACTCATTATATATTGACGTTGGTTTAGTTGCTGCTACCTCAGAATCTGAAATAGATGTTTCTTTCAAAATGGTAGGTAAGGAATTTAAGATCAAAACCATGACTGCTTCACACTTCTTATTACTTGAAATTTTGAAGGAACAAGATGGTTCAATTACTCTTAGTCAAGCAGGCTACACAAAGAGACTGTTGCAGGGGTTCAACATGAACGATTGTAACCCTGGAAGAACTCCAATTGGTTTGGAAAACTTGCGGATAGGAAAGGAAATTGAAATAAAGGCAGAGAGAACAACGGCTCCCTATAGGCAGGCTGTTGGAGCATTAATGTATTTATGTTGTGGAGCTAGACCTTATATAGCATTTGCTATTTCATATGGTTTCAAGATTTTTTTTTTTCAAGATTTTTGGACTGTCATACTTCTGAGCACTGGGATATGGTGAAACAAATTATGAGCTATTTGAAAGGCACAATGGACTATTGAATAAAATATGACAAGCAGCCTGAGAATCAAAAGTTAACCATATATAGCGATGCTGATTTTGCAGGTGATATGGCAACTAGAAGGTCAACTACAGGTGTAATCAGCTTCGATGCCGGGTGACCAGCCACTTGGCTGAGTCAAAAACAATCATCCATTGCCATATCGACAACAGAAGCAGAGATAGTTGCAGCTTAACGTCCGCACTAGTGAGTATTACGACTATCCGCAGTACTATCCTGATAATTAGACCAATTCGTATATACCAAGGGAAAAATGTGGTTCGGATTCCACTATAAACTGTAGGTCCCTTAGTTGCCATTAGCTGTTTGGGCTATTAATTAACAGCTGTGTCTAAGGAATGTCGGCCTTAGTCACTAACAAGACTACAAGATCGCGCCACTCATCCTACACTCATCTCCATTCATACTTGGCTTAAAATACCTACATTGTATGGTCGCCATTTCATAAGAAAGTATTAAAAGTATTAAAGTATTAAGCTAGTGAAGCAACTAGGGAAGCATTATGGCTTTATAGAACATTTAAAAGTTTGACAACCATGAATGAGAAGCCCATTATTTATGTTGATAATGAGTCAGGTGTTCGTTTATCGAAAAATTCTGAATTTCATAAAAGAACAAAGCACATTCAAGTGAGACATTTTTTTGTTCGAGAGAAAGTACTTAATGGAACTATAAAAGTTTCAAGATTATCATCAGAGAATCAAATAGCTGACATACTAACCAAACCTCTGATTCAAATGTTGACATAAAAACTTCATTTTTGAGAATATTCCATACAGAAAACCCCATCGGTGTCAAATCATGGGATGTTGGTGGTCACTCAATGGTATCCCAAATTGTTGTTTAGGAAGTCTCTTATAATGGTTCCATAATGAGGGGGCTCTCCATCATGTTGCCATATCAGCTTTTCTTTTATTGGCTAAAGGTGTTTAAATTGTGGACTGTTTTAAAGTTAAATCAACACTTTTCTAAGCATCTCTACATAACCTTACTCTAAGGATTTACAATACCATCAAAGAAATAAGTCCCAACTAGCCCACCTTTGAAATTCCCTGCCAATAGGCAAAGGCCAGGAGAATTTAAATCTCTTTCCATTGTCACATGAGGATTTACAGAATCCCAGTAAGCACAATTGCAAGAATCACCTCAGTATCACCAGGAGCAGACGGAATTGTACGAGTGGTCCATCTACAAACCGCTACAGGGAACTTCAGACGGCCAGCCGTCAAAGTTTCTCTTCCTATCAATTAATTCCTGAGCATTCTCATTCACCCTCTTTCAATTTTATTTCATTTGTCATTTACCATTTGCAAGTTTTTTCATTGAACCAGGTTGGTTCAAGGGAGGCGATATGTTAGTTATATTTAAGTTTCATGATTTAAATAAAAAAATTCCTTAATATATTTTTCATTTTTTTAAACAAAACCTTTTTTATAAAAATATAAAATATAGCTACTTTTACAATTCACTCAATAAATAGGCAGCTTGGTGAGCAGATCAGAGTTGGTAATCAATATGAAAACGTATGTCATTAGTTGATAACTTTGTTGCACCTCTCTCGATACATTGGCGGGGCCCTTTTTGATTTAGCAGCAACTTCTTTCTTCAATTAAGGATCATGAGTTTCAGACATGTTACGGCATCTTCCGCTGAGACATGCCCGCCTTCCTCATTTTGAATCGCCTCACTAAGCAATTCACTGGCCAATACTTTCATTGCTTGCTTCTTATGAGACTTTAGAGCAAAGAGGTGCGATGCCCGTAGGAGGCTGGGGAATATTTGCCCTTGACTGTGAAATGTATTGGTCTACCAGGGGATCTGAGCTAGGAAGAGTGACAGTCGTCATTGCAGAGCTGATGACTGTCTACGACACCTTTGTAAAGCCGGAGTTCCCTGTCACCGACTAGAATGAGCGGCCTCACAAAAGAAAATCTGAGAAAGGCCAACAAGTCATTCCCTGAAGTTCAGTCGGATATGTTTAAGATGTCTAACAGCAAAACTATTCTGATTGGACATTCTCTAGAAAACTATTTGAAATCACTCCAGGTTGTCCACTCCACAATCGTGGATACAGCCATTGTATTTCACAAGTCTACCTGTTTCGAGATTGTATTGGTAGCAAAATCAATATTCTTATTCTTCTCAATACTTATTTTCAAAAGTAATAAGTATTTTTGTGATTATTTCGTGTAAGACAAAGTCTCTGAACCGTATAGCAATACCGGCTGCACTATGGGCTTATACATTTTTTTTCTGGTGGTTTTTGCTAAAGTTCACTTTTTGAATAATTTTACTAAGCCCCAATATTGATTTTGCTACCAAATACAATCTCGAAACAGGTAGACTTCTGAAATACAATGGCTGTATCTACGATTGTGGAGTAGACAATCTGGAGTGATTTCAAATATTTTTTTAGGGAATGTCCAATCAGAATAGTTTTGCTGTTAAACAGGTTAATCATATCTGACTGAACTTCAGGGAACTACTTTTTGGCCTTTCCCAGGTTTTCTTTTGTGAGGCCGCTCATTCTAGTCGGTGACAGGGAACTCCGGCTTTACAAAGGTGTCGTAGACAGTCCTCAGCTCTGCAATGACGACTGTCACTCTTCCTAGCTCAGATCCCCTGGTAGACCAATACATTTCACAGTCCAGGGCAAATATTCCCCAGCCTTCTACGGGCATCGCACCGCTTTGCTCTAAAGTCTCATAAGAAACAAGCACTGAAAGTATTAACCAGTGAATTGCTTAGTGAGGCGATTCAAAATGAGGAAGGCGGGCATGTCTCAGAGTACGATGCCGTAACATGTCTGAAACTCATGATACTTAACTGAAGAAAGAAGTTGCTGCTAAATCAAAAAGGTCCCCACCAATGTATCGAGAGAGGTGCAACAAAGTTATCAACTAACGACTTACGTTTTCATATTGATCGCCGCCTCTGATCTGCTCACCAAGCTGCCTATTTATTGAGTGAATTGTAAAAGTAGCTATATTTTATATTTTTATAACATTAATTTAAAAAAATTATATTATACAATGATACAATGATTACAATGATATAAAAACATAACGTCACTTCTACAAGCACTGTACGACTGATTAATTTTAAAACTTGTAATTTGAAGAGTGAATTTAAGTTGCGGAAAGATGATGCGGATAGACGATAGAAATATGGTGATTATTCAGCGGTGGACGACAGTGGACTGCGTCGTTTGGAAGGATATCAGCGTTGAGAGCAAAGGTCGCATACCTTCGTTATAGAGAAGAGCGGCTGAATAGCGGAAAATATTACTCGGGCTAGGTTTTGTTAAAAGAAATGAAAAATAATGAATTCTTTGATCTAAAATCATGAAACTTAAATATAACCAACATATCACCCCCCTTGATCCTTAACAACAATACATGAATTACCTTTAAAAAAAACTTTGTAGGCCTATAACGACAGTAACATTCAAATAGAGTCTCTTCCTTTTTGTAAAAATAAATAATCTATAAAAATATAACAAATAACAATGGTAACAGAATTTGCGGTAACTTGCGGTTCGACGGTAGTAGTCCAACTCCCGGGCAGACAGCACCGGAGGGGACAACAAGCAGGACGGAGCGGGGGCCATAATACAGCGCCAGCCTAGTTGCAACATTCCTCTCCGCCAAGGCTGATGTGGGTTAATACATGATACTCCTCAGGGCCCGTTCCCTAGGCTTTTTCTTCTTAGATGTGTGTTGTAGATATTGAGTTGATCAAAGTTTGTCGTACTTTTCCTGGCTAGGCGAGGAATCGAATCGGTGGGAGTGTCAGCAGAATTATGTCGGAGGCACTCTTTCTTTACAACAACCTCAAAGGGCGTTACAGGAAAAATTTTCCCTTGTGAGCGACTCAAATTTTTGGGCCAAGACACACGACCCAACTTCTGGCGACAAAACCGCCTTATGTGCCCTGGTTGACAAGCAAAAGAAACAATTGGGTGCCTCTGCCACTGCGGCGGTTCGGGACCCAAAACTACGGGTGCTACAACGACGTATTGACCAATTGGGGAATGATGCCCCGCTGCTTGGTCTCTTTGAAAATCAGCGTCCTGGACAGACCTTGAAATGATGGAGAGCCTGTCCAGAGTCTTGAACCTTAACAACAATACATGAATTACCTTTAAATAAAAACTTTGTAGGCCTATAACGACAGTAACATTCAAATAGAGTCTCTTTCTTTTTGTAAAAATAAATAATCTATAAAAATATAACAAATAACAATGGTAACAGAATTTGCGGTAACTTGCGGTTCGACGGTATTAGTCCAACTCCCGGGCAGACAGCACCGGAGGGGACAACAAGCAGGACGGAGCGGGGGCCATAATACAGCGCCAGCCTAGTTGCAACATTCCTCTCCGCCAAGGCTGATGTGGGTTAATCCATGGTACTCCTCCGGGCCCGTTCCCTAGGCTTCTTCTTCTTAGGTGTGTGTTGTAGATAGACAATAGACAATAGACAAATTCTTTATTCCTTCAACAATATACACATATTGTAATAGACATCGTCAAACTTAACAAGCAATAACAAAATATCAAGGCAACAAATATTTGTTCTGTCAAAAGATACATATAATACATAAATAAATGTCACAAAAATACAATATCTAATCTGTGTACAAAAAGGTCATCTTAACAATGCAACAAAAACTCATATTTCATAAATTAATCTATGTCATAAAAAGGATTTTTTACTAGCTGGAATACAATACTTTTGCAAATTTTCTTTCTGATGAATTCAGCCATGCTTTTAGTTACTTGTTAAAGAACTTAAGACCTACATAACTATGGTAACTCTCTGTTTTGGTTAATCTACATTTTGGTAACTGTAGGAGATGTCTATCTCTTGTTTCATAGTCATGGAATATGGCTCTTTTAGGCAACGATGGATAGTTTTTCTTTACCAACATCAGAACGTCATATATATAAAGATTAACAAAGGTTAAAACATTAGCTTCTACAAATAATGGTCGACAATGTTCTGACGGTTTAGCATTCATTATTATTCTAATTGCTTTTTTTTGTAAGATTAAAATTCTATCCATGCCTATACCATTTTCCCAACCTCTCAGGCCATATCTTAAAATACTTTCAAAAAAAGAAAAATAAGACATCCTTAAACACACCTTAGTTACTTGTCTTTTTAAATTAATCAGTAAATATATTATTCTACATAACCTTTTACAAACAATATCAATCTGATTTTTCCATGAAAGACTAGCATCAATACTTATACCTAACAATGTTACAGCCTTATTTACATCATATAAATTACCTTTTTTTAAAGAAACTATCAAATTTTGTGTTTTTCCTTCATTTAAAAACAAACCATTAGCTTCAAACCAACTCTTTGCATCCAGAAGGACTTCTTCTGACAAATATTCCAGGTGCTCTATACATTTACTTACATTCAGAAGGGAAGTATCGTCTGCATATATTGTAGTAAAACTAAAATTGTTAAAACTAAAATCATTTATCAAAATTATAAAAAGTATTGGCCCCAATACAGATCCCTGTGGTACACCTGATAAAACATCTAAAATCTAGGAACAAACACCTCCTACATCTACGATCTGCTTTCTATGTCTCAAATATGACTCCAACAATTTCAACTCTTTACCATCAAAACCATAGTATTTTAATTTGGCAAGTAATATGTCATGATTTACCGTGTCAAATGCCTTCGTTAAATCACACAGTGTAATCTGAGCAGAACGGCATACTTCTAAGGCTCTAAGTAACTCATTAACCAAGACATCTATAGATAGTGTCTAGATATTGAGTTGATCAAAGTTTGTCGTACTTTTCCTGGCTAGGCGAGGAATCGAATCGGTGGGAGTGTCAGCAGAATTATGTCGGAGGCACTCTTTCTCCACAACAACCTCACAGGGCGTTTCAGGAAAAATTTTCCCTTGTGAGTGACTCAAATTTTTGGGCCAAGACACACGACCCAACTTCTGGCGACAAAACCGCCTTATGTGCCCTGGTTGACCACAAGCAAAAGAAACAATTGGGTGCCTCTGACACTGCGGTGGTTCGGGACCCAACACTACGGGTGCTACAACGGCGTATTGACCAATCGGGGAATGATGCCCCGCTGCTTGGTCTCTTTGAAAATCAGCGTCCTGGACAGACCTTGAAATGATGGAGAGCCTGTCCAGAGTCCCAAAGGAGGCCCCAAGGTGGAAATATTTCTCCGCCATGCTCCCGGTGTCACAGGTTGACAGCTCACATGGGCCCCATCAGGCACAGACGGCCTGCGTGCTTACTCTATCGAAGAACAGCCCACACCAATTAGGCAAAAAGCACTAACAGGGCACATACAATTATCCAAAAATGGTGGATTAATATGGATAAGGTTTTCTGTGAAGTCTACTCTTTTTACGTCTCGGAGCCTCTGACCTCTTGAGGGTGAGAATAAGGAAAACATGACACACAGCCTCCTTGGGGGTCGTTGGAACAGTAAACAAGGCGAACAACCAAACTAACCTACTATACAAAAAAAATTTGACCGTTGATTATGAGTCGTGACATTCGCCGGTGGAAAGTAGTCACAACTCATTATATATTGACGTTGGTTTAGTTGCTGCTACCTCAGAATCTGAAATAGATGTTTCTTTCAAAATGGTAGGTAAGGAATTTAAGATCAAAACCATGACTGCTTCACACTTCTTATTACTTGAAATTTTGAAGGAACAAGATGGTTCAATTACTCTTAGTCAAGCAGGCTACACAAAGAGACTGTTGCAGGGGTTCAACATGAACGATTGTAACCCTGGAAGAACTCCAATTGGTTTGGAAAACTTGCGGATAGGAAAGGAAATTGAAATAAAGGCAGAGAGAACAACGGCTCCCTATAGGCAGGCTGTTGGAGCATTAATGTATTTATGTTGTGGAGCTAGACCTTATATAGCATTTGCTATTTCATATGGTTTCAAGATTTTTTTTTTCAAGATTTTTGGACTGTCATACTTCTGAGCACTGGGATATGGTGAAACAAATTATGAGCTATTTGAAAGGCACAATGGACTATTGAATAAAATATGACAAGCAGCCTGAGAATCAAAAGTTAACCATATATAGCGATGCTGATTTTGCAGGTGATATGGCAACTAGAAGGTCAACTACAGGTGTAATCAGCTTCGATGCCGGGTGACCAGCCACTTGGCTGAGTCAAAAACAATCATCCATTGCCATATCGACAACAGAAGCAGAGATAGTTGCAGCTTAACGTCCGCACTAGTGAGTATTACGACTATCCGCAGTACTATCCTGATAATTAGACCAATTCGTATATACCAAGGGAAAAATGTGGTTCGGATTCCACTATAAACTGTAGGTCCCTTAGTTGCCATTAGCTGTTTGGGCTATTAATTAACAGCTGTGTCTAAGGAATGTCGGCCTTAGTCACTAACAAGACTACAAGATCGCGCCACTCATCCTACACTCATCTCCATTCATACTTGGCTTAAAATACCTACATTGTATGGTCGCCATTTCATAAGAAAGTATTAAAAGTATTAAAGTATTAAGCTAGTGAAGCAACTAGGGAAGCAGTATGGCTTTATAGAACATTTAAAAGTTTGACAACCATGAATGAGAAGCCCATTATTTATGTTGATAATGAGTCAGGTGTTCGTTTATCGAACAATTCTGAATTTCATAAAAGAACAAAGCACATTCAAGTGAGACATTTTTTTGTTCGAGAGAAAGTACTTAATGGAACTATAAAAGTTTCAAGATTATCATCAGAGAATCAAATAGCTGACATACTAACCAAACCTCTGATTCAAATGTTGACATAAAAACTTCATTTTTGAGAATATTCCATACAGAAAACCCCATCGGTGTCAAATCATGGGATGTTGGTGGTCACTCAATGGTATCCCAAATTGTTGTTTAGGAAGTCTCTTATAATGGTTCCATAATGAGGGGGCTCTCCATCATGTTGCCATATCAGCTTTTCTTTTATTGGCTAAAGGTGTTTAAATTGTGGACTGTTTTAAAGTTAAATCAACACTTTTCTAAGCATCTCTACATAACCTAACTCTCAGGATTTACAATACCATCAAAGAAATAAGTCCCAACTAGCCCACCTTTGAAATTCCCTGCCAATAGGCAAAGGCCAGGAGAATTTAAATCTCTTTCCATTGTCACATGAGGATTTACAGAATCCCAGTAAGCCTAATTGCAAGAATCACCTCAGTATCACCAGGAGCAGACGGAATTGTACGAGTGGTCCATCTACAAACCGCTAAAGGGAACTTCAGACGGCCAGCCGTCAAAGTTTCTCTTTCTATCAATTAATTCCTAAGCATTCCCATTCACCCTCTTTCAATTTAATTTCATTTGTCATTTACCATTTGCAAGTTTTTTCATTGAACCAGGTTGGTTCAAGGGAGGCGATATGTTAGTTATATTTAAGTTTCATGATTTAAATAAAAAAATTCCTTAATATATTTTTCATTTTTTTTAAACAAAACCTAGCCCAATCAATATTTTCCGCTATTCAGCCGTTCTTCGCGATAACGAAGGTATGCGGCCCTTGCCTTCAACGCTGATATCCTTACAACGGCACAGTCCACTGTCGTCCACCGCTGAAAAATCACCATGTTTCTATCGTCTATCCGCATCCTCTTTCCGTAACTTAAATTCACTCTTCAAATTACAACTTTTAAATTAATCAGTCTGTACAGTGCTAGTAGAAGTGACGTTATTTTTTATATCATTTGTAGGCCTATAATATAATATTATTTAAATAACGTTATAAAAATATAAATTATAGCTACTTTTACAATTCACTCAATAAATAGGCAGCTTGGTGAGCAGATCAGAGTTGGTGATCAAAATGAAAACGTAAGTCGTTAGTTGATAACTTTGTTGCACCTCTCTCGATACATTGGCGGGGCCCTTTTTGATTTAGCAGCAACTTCTTTCTTTAATTAAGTATCATGAGTTTCAGACATGTTACGGCATCGTACTCTGAGACATGCCCGTCTTCCTCATTTTGAATCGCCTCACTAAGCAATTCACTGGCCAATACTTTCATTGCTTGCTTCTTATGAGACTTAAGAGCAAAGAGCTGCGATGCCCGTAGGAGGCTGGGGAATATTTGCCCTTGACTGTGAAATGTATTGGTCTTCCAGGGGATCTGAGCTAGGAAGAGTGACAGTCGTCATTGCAGAGCTGAGGACTGTCTACGACACCTTTGTAAAGCCGGAGTTCCCTGACACCGACTAGAATGGGCGGCCTCACAAAAGAAAACCTGAGAAAGGCCAACAAGTCATTCCCTGAAGTTCAGTCGGGTATGTTTAAGATGTCTAACAGCAAAACTATTCTGATTGGACATTCTCTAGAAAACTATTTGAAATCACTCCAGGTTGTCCACTCCACAATCGTGGATACAGCCATTGTATTTCACAAGTCTACCTGTTTCGAGATTGTATTGGTAGCAAAATCAATATTCTTATTCTTCTCAATACTTATTTTCAAAAGTAATAATTATTTTTGTGATTATTTCGTGTAAGACAAAGTCTCTGAACCGTATAGCAATACCGGCTGCACTATGGGCTAATACATTTTTATTTTGGTGGTTTTTGCTATAGTTCACTTTTGAATAATTTTACTAAGCCCCAATATTGATTTTGCTACCAATACAATCTCGAAACAGGTAGACTTCTGAAATACAATGGCTGTATCTACGATTGTGGAGTAGACAATCCGGAGTGATTTCAAATAGTTTTTTAGGGAATGTCCAATCAGAATAGTTTTGCTGTTAGACAGGTTAAACATATCTGACTGAACTTCAGGGAACGACTTTTTGGCCTTTCCCAGGTTTTCTTTTGTGAGTCCGCTCATTCTAGTCCGTGACAGGGAACTCCGGCTTTACAAAGGTGTCGTAGACAGTCCTCAGCTCTGCAATGACGACTGTCACTCTTCCTAGCTCAGATCCCCTGGTATACCAATACATTTCATAGTCCAGGGTAAATATTCCCCAGACTCCTACGGGCATCGCACCGCTTTGCTCTAAAGTCTCATAAGAAACAAGCACTGAAAGTATTAACCAGTGAATTGCTTAGTGAGGCGATTCAAAATGAGGAAGGCGGGCATGTCTCAGCGGACGATGCCGTAACATGTCTGAAACTCATGATACTTAATTGAAGAAAGAAGTTGCTGCTAAATCAAAAAGGGCCCCGCCAATGTATCGAGAGAGGTGCAACAACGTTATCAACTAACGACTTACGTTTTCATATTGACCACCAACTCTGATCTGCTCACCAAGCTGCCTATTTATTGAGTGAATTGTAAAAGTAGCTATATTTTATATTTTTATAACATTAATCAAAAAAAATTATATTATACAATGATAAAATGATTACAATGATATAAAAACATAACGTCACTTCTACTAGCACTGTACAGACTGATTTATTTTATAACTTGTAATTTGAAGAGTGAATTTAAGTTGCGGAAAGATGAGGCTGATAGACTAAAGAAATATGGTGATTATTCAGCGGTGGACGACAGTGGACTGCGTCGTTTGGAAGGATATCAGCGTTGAGAGCAAAGGCCGCATACCTTCGTTATAGCGAAGAACGGCTGAACAGCGGAAAATATTACTTGGGCTAGGTTTTGTTTAAAAAAAATAAAAATATATTAAGGAATTCTGTGATTTAAAATCATGAAACTTAAATATAACCAACATATCAACCCCCTTTGAATCAACCTGGTTCAATGAAAAAACTGGTACATGGTAAATGACAAATGAAAATAATATGAATGGGGGTGAATGGGAATGCTTAGGAATTAATTGGCAGAAAGAAGGGAATCTTTGACGGCTGAAGTTCCCTGTAGCGGTACGTAGATGGACCACTCGTACGATTCCGTCTGTTCCTGGAGATATTGCGGTGATTCTGCGAGTTTCAATTGTAGGGGATGAGTGTAAGGCTCATGCATAACAACAAGGTCACTAATCTTGAAGTTCTCTGTAACCTTAAAATAAGACCCTATAAGAAAACTTTACTTCGAGACAGGCGTCTTGAGTTTTATGAGAGTTACGTCATCCGCTGTGGAGTGACACAAATTCTTATTAAACCATCCTTTGGAACGATGAAACGACTTTCAAGGTTCAATAACAAGAAAAGGCCACGTTTGAAAAGCGTTGCTAATTTTTTTCTACCAGTTGACATCCTATAACGGATTTAAAATCTTATTTCAAACTAAGCAAGAAAAACGTAACTGTACTTGCTCTCTTTTGCTTAGTTAACAGGGAACAACAAAAACACACTTGGTGTAATAAGCCCAAAAGACATAACTGCAGTTACTGCTTTTTGGCTTCTGTAATTTATGTGGGTAAAGAAGTAACTGAATAAAAAATGGTAAATGATTAAATTATATGAAAATTAATTTCATTAATATAAACTAGGCCTAAAAGACATAAATAACCAGCCATATCTAAATGTCTATGGCCAACAAAATTTGAGTAAAAAGAAAAATACCCCCACCGCACCTGCCGTCTAAGCGAATTTCCATTTGGCTGAATTGATTTTCAATTGATCTATTTAAATACCATTAGGTTTAACGAGTACCTAGGTTTGCTGCTACAAGGAAACTAATAAAGTAGTGTGTTTTTTAGTAAAATATTGATAGCATACTATAAAATAAATAAATTTGCCAAGGTTGATCAAAATATATCCATAAACAAGCAAACTACAACATTTTACAATATTCTCCATAAGAATAACATGGGAATTTCAAATTTACCATTTTTTTTTTGTTTTCTCCGTAACCAATAACCTTACAAAAACACTTTGACATACTGAACTGTTTGTTTTTTAAGCCCTTTAAGAAGGTTTAGAGAAAAATTGGGAAATTTTGTGTTTTGAGGGTCAAAAGTGAGAAAAACCAATTTTTACCCCATAAAACCCTGTTCCCATGGTCCGATCATGCTGGATCGCGAACTCATTCAAGTTTATCCCGCCTTACACCTTCAAACCAAATTTCATCAAAATCGGATAAAAATTACTCAAGTTATCGTGTTCACGGACATATATATATATATATATATATATCTTACTAATATTATAAATCTGAAAGTTTGTGAGTTTGTGTGTGTGTGTGTTGCTCAATCACGCATAAACTACTGGACGGATTGGGCTGAAATTTGGCATGATGATAGCTCACATTCCCGATTAACATTAAAGCATATTCTTATCTCAAAATTCTTTCGGGCTCCGCCCCAGTGGCTCTGTAGTTCCCCATGTTAACCTTATGATTTTTCATATTTAAAAGGAATTAATGAATCTTAACAGCTGTTTCAATTAAACAAGTTGGTTCTGTTCTATGATGTTCAATAGCATCAAAGTTACAAGGATTACCAACAGGGTGCAGCACTATTATTATTTTTTTAATTTATGACAACAGCTAATTTCCAACCAAAAGGTGAGTGAGCGTAGCGAACGAACTTCAACCTGGAGGCGAGTTAGCGTAGCGAACGAGCTAACCTGAAGGCAAGTGAGCGCAGCGAACGAGTTCCAACCTAAAGGTGAGTGATCGTAGCGAACGAACTTCAACCAGGACGTGAATGAGCCATGCAAATACTTATGAAGTTAAACGGGGCAAAGCCCGCGGGTACAGCTAGTATATATATAAATCTATATATATATATATAAATCTATATATATATATATAAATCTATATATATATATATACATACATATATAAAAAATTGAAAGAATGGTGTTTTTGGCCTCTGGGGACATCAAAATGAAAAAGTAAATCGGTCCCGGGCCTAAGTCTTACTATGAGACCTACGGTAATAGCTACTTCCCTATAGGGAAATTCGCTAAAAAACAATTAGAAACTTTAAGTGAGGTTTTATCGTGTTGGTGTTTCATTTAGATAATGCCTTTTGGCTTAGTAGGGCAGATAAAAAAATTGTATTTTAGAATTTAATCGATCAAAAATGTATAAACAGTGTAGGTAAAAAGAAATATCTAGGAAGTTTAATAAATACCTTTAATTTTAAGTGGTCGCATTTTATACTCAGTGGCACATGTAACCAACACCTTGACGTAGTGTGGAGAGCTTTACTTATCTCGGTGACAGGGTGAGAGCCCATCTGTCAGTCAAGCCCTCTACTTTACCTCGGTGTTAGCTTGCACCTTTTCACCACATAAGCTTCTACATAATCGTGAAGGAATCTTTACATCTTGATAGTCATAGAACTCCGTTAAAGCTTTACTTGCATACATTTCTGAGTCTATTTAGAATTACTTACGATAACGTTGCAACATGAGTAACCATTAAAGGTTTAAGTGTGTAATACAATTTGGTTTTTGGGTTTTTTTAATAATTTTTAATTTAGTACAATCTTTGCTAATATTGTAAATTACCATTCAGGTGCACTACAAATAGCAAATTATATCAAAATATTTCGTCTATGGATATAAAACAAGTAGCACAAACGGCTGCTGTAAACAGGATAACAAATATGTTTTGAAAACAATCCGCCATGCGTATAAATTGTGGCTTTGTTTTTGTCCATCTTGTAATACATTGCATCTGTTTCACAAACTTATATTTCAATGCAGGTAAAATTGATGCTCCTAAACATTTGTTAAGTTAACGTAAACGTGTAATATTGTTTGCACGAAATAAAATCCTAGGTATAATTAACATTAAGTGTATATGCTTGCAACTTAATAGTAATTTTTACCTATAATAAGAAATGTTACTTACGGAACTAATGGTTTACCTTTTGATTCCGTATATTAATAATCAGACATATTAATAAATAATGATTAATATGACATAATCAGGATGATGGGTATCTACTGGAAATCAATTTACCTTTAACTAGATTTCAGATCTTCTAAAAATTCTAGAAAAGTACCCATATATATTTTTGTTATTAATGTTATAAAAATGCGAAAGTACAAGAATAGACGTTTCTTCCATTAGACAATTTAGATGAAATTTATTACTTTGCGTATATAATGTCTCTGTTATGGATAAAGCTTTCTGAACTTATTTTCCTCATAAAAAGTAATATAATATAATAAAATTATTTCCCTGAGTGCAGCTTCACGGACTATAACTGATCCGAGACATGTCCAAACTTGAGTTCCTATGAAGTTTGTCTAGTTTAAAAAACTCCTTGAGTTCCTCTAGGTTTACAATAACAACAAAACAATAAACACAAACGAGCCTATACATTAGAAGAATACGAACATAAAAAGCACGTTCAAAGAATAATAATTAATCTGTAATTATGTAAGGTCAATGTTGTGTAATCGATGAAACCTCCTTCTTCTATCTTAACCATGTCTAAAGCGTACCAGAGAGAAAAACTAGATAAGTTTTCTAAGTTCAATTCCTTTAACTGAACGGCTGATCTTTAGAGTAAACGGACTGAGCTAAGTGAATCGAAATTCTAAGCCTTATGTCAACCACATTTAACCATATCTGCTTATTTTACTAAGTTATTGAAACATCCTCAGCACTTGTAGACTGATGAGTGAAGGTCGTACACAACAAACATTGAAATGCCGTATATTTCAACGGAATATATATAATGAATTAGTTTTACAAGTAAACTAGCATCTTGACTTTTTCATTTATAGATTAATTCGGAAGTCAATGTATAAAGTATTCCGAAAGCATCAGTCCCTCGAGAAGTTGGTTTTGGTCACAAACTAAAGTTCTCTACTTGACTTTCAAATGCAAAGTTAGAAATACAACTATATCTTATTATTGACATTCGTATTTCTACATGATAACTGCGTTCAATGAAACTGTTTATTTTTCAATTATGTACTAATTAATTGGTACTTACAACTTAACAAAAACGAAACATGTAAAAAGACTGGATTAAAAAAGTAATGTATTAATGCATAATATACTGCTATATTGTCCAGATGATTTTCAGTCTGTAAATAGCTACTGACCAGTTTTGGAGAAAAAAGTAAAACTTATGAGAAAATCAACGATTACGAATGTAAGTTTTCGTATTTTTGAAAGTAAAAGATTACGTCATAAGTATAGAAAATTTTATCTATGCGTTAAGCACCAAGTTACTAGTTATTAAAGAGAGGTAAACCCCTTCTTTATGGAAATGTGTTTTTTTTTACTTTCATCGATTTTAAGATTGATTGAGTTAGATCAGTAAGGTGCAAAGGAATAAAAATGCAATCTCTTTATGGTATCTATGTCATAACTGTAGGACTACACATAAACTTATATATGACTATGCATATAGACAGATAATCTATATATAGATTAATCTTGGAGTCATAAAATCGCTACTTTCCATTCACTTATCTACAGACTTATTAATATTCCCTTGAATGAATAAAACTTCAAAAAAGTGAAAAATACTATTAAATACTTAGCAGAGAAAAATGGCTACAGGGCGAAAATTATAGACAATATGATAAAGAAGAAATTGAAAAACAGAATACAAAAGCAAAGAAAATCAACGGAAAATGAAGAGAAAAAGAAATATATATGTATACCTTATAACAAATTTATGACTAAAGCAGTAAGAAATACATTTAAAAATTCGGATATAAGAGTAAGTTACAGAACTAAGAACAATATATTCCAATTAATCAATAAAAAAATCAAACACACAGAAAATAATGAAGACGAAAAGTACAACAAATCAGGAATCTATAAGATAAACTGTAGTGACTGTAGCAATTATTATATAGGTCAAACATCTCGAAGTTTTAAAACATGATTCAAAGAACATCTACAAGCATTGAAATCAAAAAATCAAACATCAATGAAGTCGAACTTCGCCGACCATATAATGAACACAGACCACAGTTATAAAAACATGAAAGAAAATCTAACAATTTTAGAATATGAAAAAGAACGTGAGAAACTTAATGTAAAATACCCCCCGCCGCAGCAAACCTGCAGACTAAGCGAATTTCCATTTGACTGATTGGATTTACACTGAAATGTCTACTTAAAAATATAACATTTATTCCCTATTTAAATAGAATTAGTTTAACAAGTACTTAGGTTTGCTGCATCAGGGAGGGTAGAACTGTTTTTTTTTTGTAAAATGTTAATAGTTAGTAAGAAATAAAAACATTTTCCAAAATTTTATCAAAATATGTTCATAAACAAGCAAACTACAACAGTTTACTTATTCTCCATAAGAATAACATGGGAATTTTAAATTTACAATTTTTTGGAATTTTCTCCGTAGCCATTAGGCGCATAATAACGCTTCAATATAGTAAATTATTTGTTTTTTAAGCTCTACAAAATGGTTTGGAAAGAAATTGCTAAATTTTATGTTTTTTGGGTCAAAAATGGGAAAAACCTATTTTTACCCCATAAAACCCCCCGTAAACCCCCGTTCCCATGGTCCGATCATGCTGGATAGCGAACTCGTTTGAATAAACGTAGGTTTACACGTTTGTACCAAATATCATCAAAATCGGATCATTTTTGCTCGAGTTATCGTGCTAACGGACACACACACATATATATATATATATATATATATATATATATATATGAAAAATAGAAAAATAGGGCTACTATATATAAATAAAGATTTTACATTAATAAACTTAGTACCCAAGTAAAATTATTTATTAAAATATTTACTGACTATAGTTTCGGCTCTAAGGCCATTTTCAAAGTAAACAAAAATCAAAATAAGATATGTAAATAAATAAATAACATATGATATTATAAAACTTTTCTAACTTGTAACATAATTTTGTCTTCATTGATTAATTTATATACTATATGATGTGTTGTACTTATTTTCATTAATATTTTCTCAATTTTGCTATTTTTTCATATATTGGATTATTCAATTTTGGAATCATTGTATTTAAAATGTTTGATTTGTTATTTTTGTAGTTCATATAAATATTAATTTCTTCTTTTACATTCAATTTTTCTCTGTCTTTTTCAATTTCTAATATTGTTAAGTTTTCTTCGATCTTAGTAAACTTATGTTTGGATTTTAGTAAATGATCTGCAAAATTTGATTTAATTGATGTTTTGTTCTTTGATTTATATGCCTGTATATGTTCGCTGAATCTAACTTTAAAATTTCGATAGGTTTGTCCAATGTAGTAGTTGTCACAGTCAGAACATTTAATTTTGTAGATACCAGATGCATTGTATATGTTTGATGTATTGTTTGTTATAGGATTGTTGGTTTTATTTTGTATGATTTTAAAAATGTTATTTTTTGTTCTGTAGCTTAATTTTACTGGGGTATGTTTGAATGTTTTCCTGATTGCTTTGTTAAAATTGTTGTTGTATGGGACGCACATGAATTTCTTTTCTTCTTTGTGTTTCGAATTGTTTTCTAAGTTTGATTTTAATTCATTTCTTTTCTTAATTTTCTTCTTGATCATACTATCAATCATTTTGCTTTTATATCCATTTTTTTCTGCTAGATATTTTATAGTGTCGACTTCTTTCTTGTAATTTTCTTTATTTAAAGGAACGTTGACTAATCTGTGTATTAATTAATGAAAAGTTGCTATTTTGTGTGTCCATGGATGATTCGAATTTATTGGAATTATTATGTCTGTAGATGTGGGTTTTCTGAATATGTTAAAAGAATGTTTGTTGTTTTGGATGAAAACTGTTAGATCTAGGAAATTGATTTCTTTTTGTTGGGTTTCTTTGGTGAATTTAATTTTCTTATTAATATTGTTGAGATTAACATTGTTTATTGGTACAGATATGTAGATGACATTTTATGCTTATTTAAAGGAAATGACAATGAATCTGAACAATTATTAACGTATCTCAACTACGGCTATTACCGTAGTAGCTATTACCATGAGTACTACGGTAATAGCTTATTCCCTATATGGGAAATTCGCTAAAATGTCGTCGCTGATCAGAGAGTAAACATGTTTTTGTTATTATTCAAGTGCAACCTACAACTGTCAAAAGATTTCCAAACAAGGTGTTACCATTGACTGTATTGATAGTCAAAGGTTTTACGGCTATCAGCATTGTATAAGATTCGGGCCATATGACGTTACTGTATTTGTTTATGTTTATGATCAATACTGCTTCTGTTTTAATGGCCTTTAATACATCCTAAGATTAGAGTGGAAAACTCAGTCGACATCAATGCGTTTAAGTTTCGCCAAAACGATGCACAGATGCTATGATTCGTCGTTTACATTTATGTTGTTATTTATTTCGTACCCATCATTACAACCCATAAGCCTACTATTTAAAATTAAGAATTTTGAGTCGGTTATGAAAATTGTGTAGGCATTATCAAATAGAAATTCCATATTTTTCAAGCTTTCTTACCGATTGTAAAAACAACCTTGGTAAATTTGCCTGAAATGAATTCAACCGTTATGCATGATGATATGTAATTATATTTTACTTTACAGTATATACATTTATAGTTGTTTTAATGCAATTTTGTTTCATAACCACCTGACAATGTTTGATTAAGGTTTTACGGCTATCAGCATTGTATAAGATTCGGGCCATATGACGTTACTGTATTTGTTTATGTTTATGATCAATACTGCTTCTGTTTTAATGGCCTTTAATACATCCTAAGATTAGAGTGGAAAACTCAGTCGACATCAATGCGTTTAAGTTTCGCCAAAACGATGCACAGATGCTATGATTCGTCGTTTACATTTATGTTGTTATTTATTTCGTACCCATCATTACAACCCATAAGCCTACTATTTAAAATTAAGAATTTTGAGTCGGTTATGAAAATTGTGTAGGCATTATCAAATAGAAATTCCATATTTTTCAAGCTTTCTTACCGATTGTAAAAACAACCTTGGTAAATTTGCCTGAAATGAATTCAACCGTTATGCATGATGATATGTAATTATATTTTACTTTACAGTATATACATTTATAGTTGTTTTAATGCAATTTTGTTTCATAACCACCTGACAATGTTTGATTTTTTTTTTTTAAGTTTGTTGGATAAACTTGACACACTGATTTCGTCACTGTACAACAAGTGTTGTGTCAAGTATTTATCCTAGGCTTTAATTTTTATCCAAATTAACTATTAAGTATTGCTATGTATTGAAACACGTAAATTACAGTACGGTACACGAGAGTCAGCAGTTGAGGGGGAGCCTATTTACCACGTGACTTTGAAGCCAAATAGCCAAGTAGCCAATTAGGACCTCGTGGTGTTGCCAAATCTAATAATACCAGCTGATTTAAAAATATTGTTTAGTATATTTTAATTAGTGTGGTGATGCAACGTCGTGCTAGTCCAGTCTTGGTATTGGCTGCCGCCAACTGCAGACTCTCGTGGCCCCTAGTGTAAATACTGCACCACTTGTTAAATTCAAAAACGTATAACCTCTACTAAATCACATGTACTATTGAGTATCTTTAAGTAGATTGGTTTCAAACAAACATGCCAATAATACAGTTTAATAGTAAATTAATTGTATTACAATGTTGTTAATTATTATATTGATTAAAAGAAGTTCTTCCAGAGATTTAGATAGTTTACTGTATTTAACTCCAGAAATGAAGTTGACTAATTAAGAACCTCAGCCAACCACTTTGGAATTGGCAACGACTATTAGTGGTTTACAACATTGTTCATTAACATTGAGCAAAGTTGTCTTGTTCGCTGTGATTGCCACGTTTGGTTGATGCAACACACGCGGCGAAGGTACCGGAATTACCACGACAAACAGTTCCCTGTGACTGGGAAAACTGTTGACGCACGTGTATTGGGAGGCTTTCAGTTCTTAGTTTAAACACAAACTAATCACAATATGCATTTTTCAACAGACTTATTTTTATGATCAAACAGCTATTATTCTCCTGTTTATCTTTATTCTATACTGTATTATTAAACGAATTGTTTATTAGTAGATTAGTTTATTAATTTAGTATCCGAATGTATTTATTACCTAATCCTACTAAGTCCTGCTAAGTCCACTTTTAGTGATTCACCCCAGAGGATTGTTATTTTTCTTGTTAGTAAAATAGAGTTTATCTTTTGTATAGAATTGGTTGGTTTTTACTGCTGTAAGATAATATGTCTATATCCGTTCAAAATGTTATATATTATACATATATATTTATTTATGTGTCTGTGAACTTGAGTAATTTTTGTCCAGTTTTGATTACATTTTGTTTGAAGGTGATAAACTGAAGGGAATAAACTTGATGAGTTCGCGAACCATTATGGTCGGACAATGAGAACGGGGTTTTACGTTTATGGGGTAAAAATTTGTTTTTCTCATTTTTGACCCGCAAAACAGAAAATTTTCTAATTTATCTCTAGACCATTTTAAAAAGCTTAAAAAACATATAATTTAGTTTAACAAAGGGTTTTTACAATTATTGGTTACGGAGAAAATTCAAAAAAATGTAAATTTAAAATTCCAAAGTTATTTTTATGGTGAATATTGTAAACTGCTTTAATTTGCTTGTTTATGTATATATTTTGTTCAAATTTGGCACATTTATTTACTTTTTACTAAGCTATTAACATTTTACTAGAAACACACGTTATTGACCTCCCTGTAACAAAAATCTAGGTACTTATCAAACCCAATGTTATTTAAATAGGTTTAATTGAAAATCAATTGAGGTAAATGGAAATTAGCTTAGACTGCAGGTTTGCTGCAGTGGGGTTATTTTTCACTTATCGTGATAGAAAATATCCGCAATAATCTTCAACAGTGGCGAGGTTCGCTGTGGCTCATTGTTGCACGCACACCAGGTTTACTCGTGTAACAGTGTGCTACAGTATATACTAGCGTGCAGTGTAGTGAACAGTAATTAACTATGAGGGTTGTACCAGTTTTCTCGCCGTGTGATGGAGTGGCCGACATCGTGACATAGACTGACTTATCGGCTATCCGACACTGCTTCAAGGCAACACCCGCGTTCATAACTACAGTACTGTATATCACATGCTTCTCCCAACGTTGTCCGCGTGTGTCGTTGTCCAAGTTCGGCGCGGTCCCTTCTACGTCAGTAGCTGGATTTTTAACCTCAGGCTGTTTACGCGGTTGTGGTTTAACAATATGTATTGGCTCGCAATGTTTGTTTCTAGAATCACCAAACCTACTAGACCTATGAGGTGAACGTTTGTTTTCCAGTCTCGCATTAAATATTCATTTGTTATAGCACAATAGTTTAATATGGATTTGACCACCTATTATATTTTAAATGTAGCCTAAACTCTAAAACTGTACATGCAATAAAGATGTATATTGAAATACGTTATATACACTAACAACGCTCTGGATGCAACCGAGTTGTAACAATCAAGCGCGTGGAAATTATAACCACTTCGTACATTGCGATTACAGTTCGGAAAGATATAAAAAAATACCCCCGCCGCAGCAAACCTGCAGACTAAGCGAATTTCCATTTGACTGATTGGATTTACACTGAAATGTCTACTTAAAAATATAACATTTATTCTTGATTTAAATAGAATTAGTTTAACAAGTACTTAGGTTTGCTGCATCAGGGAGGGTAAAACTGTTTTTTTTTTGTTTGTAAAATGTGAATAGTTAGTAAGAAATAAAAACATTTTCCAAATTTGATCAAAATATGTTCACAAACAAGCAAACTACAACAGTTTACTTATTCTCCATAAGAATAACCTGGGAATTTTAAATGTACAATTTTTTGGTATTTTCTCCGTAACCATTAGGCGCATAATAACGCTTCAATATACTAAATTATTTGTTTTTTTAAGCTCTACAAAATGGTTTGGAAAGAAATTGCTAAATTTTATGTTTTTTGGGTCAAAAATGGGAAAAACCTATTTTTACCCCATAAAACCCCCCGTAAACCCCCGTTCCCATGGTCAGATCATGCTGATTTGCGAACTCGTTCGAATAAACGTACGTTTACACGTTTGTACCAAATTTCATCAAAATCGGATCATTTTTGCTCGAGTTATCGTGCTGACGGACACATATATAAATATATAAATATATAAATATATATATATGAATTTGAACGGATGGTGTTTTTGGCCTTTAGGGACCTCAAAACGAAAAAAAAATCGGTCCCGCGTCCAGGTCTTACCATGAGTACTACGGTAATAGCTTATTCCCTATATGGGAAATTCGCTAAAAAGAGCTAAATATTTATATACACAACAAAAAGGACCCCAACAACATACTTAACACAATGATTCCAAAATTAAACCAACCTATCTATGATAAAATTGAAAAAACTAAGGAAAGAAAGAAAAACATTAATATCGTATAGTGAAAAAATTAATACCAAAATTTATTATTTTATTATTTTTACATATGATTATATGTTTGATTTTGTTAGTTTAAAGAATGAGGTTATGGTAAAAATGACTTGATAATGGAATGTATATATATGACTATACATAAACTTATATATGACTAACTTATATATTACTTTATGACTGTATGACTATACATAAACTCGATTAATACACTTAAAGCTTCAATGGAGTTTGTAAAACTTTAAACATGTGAAGTGTAATCCAGATGTTTTAGCTTATGTGGATAAAAAGTGCAAGCTAACACCGAGGTAAAGTAGAAGGTTTGAGTGACAGATGGGCTCTCACGCTGTCACCGAGATAAGGTAAGCTCTCCACACTACGTCAAGGTGTTGGTTACATGTGCCACTTAGTACAAACTTATGTTTGTAAATAAACGGTTGCATTCTACAGGGATGAATAAATAAATTTTACCGCCTTGCTGGTAATGTATAAATAGTAAATTATCAAATGCAATAATTAGGTTAAGGATATAAAATTATGCTATCCCTTAAAATTTAAGGTATTTATATAGCTTTCTAGATATTTTTTTTATCTACTATTCATAAATTTTTTATCCTTCGGGATTTTAAAATACCCTTCGGTTTTTCCGATCTATTATTTGTTATTTAACGTTTGTCTGTTACCACCTTTTCGCAACAGAATCTGTACAGTGAACCGCTTGGCGCTACACAGATGGTAAATATTTTATGTGGATCTTTAATGTGAGACTGGACATACAATTTAAATCCAATAAGTTTTGGAAATCATTTGACGCCACCCGCATCAACACAAATAACCTGATGTGCCTTGTCGATGGTAACACTTACGTTGCTGAAATGTAAAAGGTTTCTTTGATTAGGACGACGGCATCTGTAAATCTGCATTTGCGTGTCCTTTTCAGTAAATCCGTCTTTGCTGGAAGTGAATAAATCAGGACTACAACCAAATTGAACCACAGAGGCTCTGTGGAAAGCACCAAAGAGCTAATGGCAGGACTGAGAGTAGGCCTAAGCTACAGTCAAAGAGGCTACGAGAAATGAGGTAAGTAAAAGGATGACATTAGTAAAATGGCATGTAAATAGAAAGTTGGAATTATAGTAAAATTGCATACTTAGGTACATAGATTGCTTTTAAAAATTATTTAGGTGGTGCATCTTTCTAACAAAATATCATTTTAACTTCTCTCGACTAAATTATCGTACTAATAGTTCATACTGTCTCATCATGTTTATAGAAAAACTGATTTTGCAAATCATTAACCTTTAAGATATTAACCATTTTCTTATGATTATTGTTCTTATTAAGAAATCTTTCTTAATCAACCAAATGTAGTCAATGTTCAAAATAAAAAAAATATACCTTTAAAAAAATAAAAATAAAAAAATTAATTTGTTTGGATTGTTCATTGTTTTTAGGGGAACATTATAAAACATTTTCGTGAATTTTTGGAAACAATATTGTTTCAACAGATCTTTTTTTATACATTAAACATTAAATTTAATGAGAAATCATTTATAAGTGTTATGACTGTTATAATTATTCCATATTTTAAGTGTACTTCTGTGTCATTGGCTACCTTATTTTACATAGCAGATGCATTTATTTGTATTAATAAATTCTTTTCTCTCGTGGGATTTAGTTTTTTTTTTTCCAGCCAACTAACCCTTAAAATATGTGCAACCATTTGCTAATTCTTAAGACAATATCTTATTTCTTCGTGTCCAACTCCATTTTTACCATATGAAATGTAAAAAAACTAGTTACAAATTTAATTTGTTGTTGAAGGTTAACACAAGTAAACACAGTTTTTGAACTGAATGTTTTTTTGTACTAATATGCTAGCCGTTGTTTATAATTTACTATACTTTTATTTACAACTTTTAAGTGTCTTGTATGAAGGCAAATGGTACCTTTAGGTTATAATCTGCATTATAATTTAGGTTATAGGTTGCGGTGATGAACCTTATGAGGTTTTAAAGTGCCTGAATATGTTATTTTATGTTTTTTAATAACCCAGCATTATAGTCATTAGTATACATTGTAACCTACCCAAAGTTCCGATTTCCTGCTGCAGTTCCAAAGACTTTATATAATAGATCAGTGCAGTTGACATTACAGTTTCCAACTCCACTTAGACATAATTGTCCCAGACTTGGTAATCATTTCCTCTTACCCTTCTGCACTTTAGACAATAAAACAATTCACATAGTTTTTAATCAAATTGTATTATTGTGTTTTACATATCTAACGGGACATCTAAATTCAAAACATTGCCGTTAGTAAACGAGCTAGGGACAGGTTGATTTATTGCTGAAACGTATCAGAAAATGCATTAAAGTAAAAGATATATAATTTTATTTTAAATGTTTGAAAAAATATTTTATTTTCCCTAACTTATAACGAATCATTTAGTGAACCAAAAAACTATTTATTTTCCAGTCCCCTATTCTCTACAAAAAAATAGAGATCAGTAAGTTACAGTACAAGAGGTTTGGTGATCTCGATGGTGTTATAAATCACACTTACCATGCTTGTTTCTGCACTTTCTGTCTCTTGCATTGTACAAGTTTACAATTAATTTGATGCACTATACTAAGGCGTTAAGGTGTTACTAAGCAATGATATATCAATTAATACTCGCACATGTTAATAACTAAGGGTTCAATCATCGATTTTAAAAGACATTTATGAAATTTAAGTGCAAAACCAGTTACAAACACAAGTTCTCATTGGCAACGTTTGCGTACTATACTTCTACTTTTGGACTTAAATTAATCGTATTATATTTTAGTTATTTTAATTAGGTAGCTCAAAAGTTAACTTTAACACTTAGATTAGACCTACTTCAACATTTTAGATTAAGAAGCATATAAATGACTTGCTAAGTACACAGAATACAAAAGTAATCTCTTTCAATATTTTTCAAGCAATAATTTCTGGGAAGAACTAAATGCAAATATCACAATAAAATACCTCACACAGTAAAACCTTATTGTTTTCGCTGAATGGGGGGGGGGGCATAAATATTTGAGTAACCTCCTTTCAAAATTATATAGAATTAGCTACCATGTCATTTAATGCAATTAATTAAATTAATTTTCATTTGAGGTAAATTTTAGTTCACAATCAAACTAAAAAAAAATATTCATTATACCAAAATTGAAATTCTAGTAAACAAGTTTTTATTAGTTTAATGTGACCAGTATCTTGGATTATAATAGAATATATATCAGTTTCAAGCGTTGGCTTGCAAGCAACGATTATTATTTCCAATGATGAACGTTATGGTTTATTGAGTGATAATATTATTATTTTAAATAACTAAACAAGCAGAGAGCAACTAATTCGTCAGCTTATCAAAAATAGCCTCGCTACAAGATAAATGGTAGATGGAAGTTATTGACGTTCGTGAAGATCTTTCTTGGAAACATTAGTCTGACAAAAGAAATATCGGCTCTCAGGGAGTGTTATTTTTCTCATATATCAAACAAGCCAACAGTTTCATCAACATCACAAATCATAGATTTTTTTACAGAAATTAAAACATGGAGTGGCTTATCCACCTTAGAATATTTAAATCACAAATAATTGTTTAAAAACAAAAAAGTTCTTTTAAAACCTTCAGTAAGTTACTAAACACTATGATATATCTTTGTAAGCAGTAACAATTATGCAGGCCTACATACATTCGTAAAACAAAAATAATATAAAAAAACTTAGGCCTATCATACACTTTCAGTTCGACCTCAAGGTTTGGACTGTACAGTCTTGGACGATCTTTGAAGGAAAAACTGACAGTTTCTTTGAGGAGATTTCTTGAGGTGGATTGTCTGCCCTCCAATCCTTAGTGGATATTCTTAATAGCCGTACTCATTACTTTACTCCCTATTGATTAGCCTGTAGAACGTGTGGTGCTGTCCCCGTGAGCTACATTTCCAAGCATGTTGTGATTTTCTACTTATCTCGGTGATAAGCCAAAAAGTTTGACTGGTTCTTTATCTTCCTCCAGAATGTCTCTTTAAAGAGACGATAATGTTTTCTAAAGTCTTGACTTAACTTAATTTTAAACCCATTGCTCTTGAACCAGTATTTTTGCAGAGGTGAATGTTTCATTGGCATCTGACTGGACGTCTTCAGCGCTTAATCCTCTGTCTACTAAGGTTGAGTCGTCGGCAAAGAGAAGGGTCTTTCCATTCAAGTCCATATCATTTATATGAAAGATGAAGAGCAGTGGGCCCAAACTACTTCCCTGTTGGCCACCATATTGCCACAGACCATGACATTCAGAGACAGCTACCTCTAAGGACACTATCTACTTACGGTCTTATAAATAGTCTGTAAGCATATGGTTTATTAACTCCGTAGGCCAATAGCTTCCTAAGCAAGATCTGGTGGCTGACACAGTCAGATGCCTTGTTAATGTCACACATAGTTAATGATAGAATCTATCCGTCTTCAGAGGTGTTGTTCGCAAGCCCCATGAAAGATATGAGAGCGGTAACTGTTGACCTATCCCTCCGAAATTTAAGTTGAGAGGTTGAAAGGAGGTTACTCTCCTCTAAGTAATCCAACACCTGAGATTTAATATTTGACAATTGTGAAGATTGTTGCTGTTCACTGCCTGTTGTTACTTTACTACTATTAAATTGCATTCAAATAAACTGTACACACAAAATATCTGGATTGTAACCAATTAACTCAGCACTATTCACATAATCAGTCAAAATCGTAAGCTATACATGGGATCATTGAGTCCACTCTTTACCAAATTAGATTCGAATTTAAACCAAACGGTTAATTAAAAAGTGGGATACAAAGTTATCTCCTGACTTGTATGTATATATAAATAAAAAAAAAGAATGAGGTTTTTACTGATCTAGAGTCATATGAATATTTTTTCAATAACAGTTAAACCTCTGCATAAATCTGGTTTAACAATAGAGAGCATTATATACCACATGAATTCGCATGCTTAAATTGACATTAACTTCCTTCAATGAAATATCGCCTATAGCCTATATTTCATTAATGACTAATAATTATAATTGTAATACGAAATATAAATCGGTAGCAAATAATATTGTGACGACTAGTAGATTCGTTTGTATTTTGTATTGTGTGACGGAAAAAAGGAAACTGTGCAACGGAAAGTACATAAGTATGGCAATGCTTTACTTTTCAAGTTATCCATATGAAGCACTAAATTCTCGGTTCAATCGGGTTTGCGTAAATTATTGCCCATTCGAGAGCCAAAAGAGCAACTGATTTTCTTCTGTGTGGATTCCATTCGTTACAACATACAGTATTTAAATTTAATTCCACCAAATCGAGTAATAAAAACGCAACTGTTTCACACATTAATTACGAATAAGGGAATATTGATATCTTATGTTAGGTATAGCGTTGTGAATGTTTTCTATGTGTGTATCTTTAAGGTTGCCTTAATCTATTTATCACCTTGTGACACTAGGATTTTCTATACAAGATTGCTTAAAATAAGCCACTGTCTCAACATAAATGTATAATGATATGTAAATTAACCACATAGGAATTTTCTCAAATTGTTCACTCTAATAATACTCCCTAGTGTCATTGATTTTTCCTTCTGTTTTTTATATTGCTTATTTACTATTGCAGGTTACCTTCAAGGTAATACATGAATATAACTATTAAAAACATTAAATTGCATAACCATTTTGGGCCGTTATTTAATTCCTATTTGGATAAGGCCTATAGAAAAAAAAAACATAAAAGCAAATATAAATAAAAAGTACGAGGTGTTAGCCCGTCCTACGTACGGGAGTAGTCAGTTAAAACTGTGTATAATTCAGAACAGCTAGCTTACACGTATAAAGACAAATTTTATTGCAGCCTACAGTAGAAACAATAGATACATTACAGCAATAGATAGAATTATCAATTGAGAAGTGTGTAGGCCTAGTCAACGATATCACCTTCCAATTCTATCGCATACCTGCTTCTTCCATAATCAATATCACCAAAATACAATTACTCATACTATACACAATTTCCAGTAGGTCTGAATAGGAACTCCCTAAAATAAAACGAAAACATCCAATAAAATTCACAGTACACATAATTATAACGTCGGTGTCCTGACATCATTAAACGATTTGTCCACACATATCCTTTATATCAATTTCACTGCATCAATTGCTAAAATAAATAAGTGTAAACAAAGAAAAGTAAAAACAACAACATATAGTTTTTTTGGTAACAGCTGATTCAAAAATAAAATAATATTCACATGGAAAAAAAGAACTGGTCACATGTTGAAGGAATTTAAAACGTAAACACGGTAGTAAAGCTAGTGACGTAATTAATAGTCTATATAAAATATTCAGCGCCTCCAAACGTAACCACAACTAAACACACGCCAAACAACGGTTTAGATTTCATAAAAGGATGGTTAGTCTAATTGCAGTATCCTAGGTCAATGATGACGTTGTGTTCAATCTATGTCATTCATCTGAAGGCCTATATCTTTTGATAAAACCCGTCTGAGGTTGTGAAGGTAATTTAAAATCGTATTCCTGAGGATTCTTGACCTCCTTCTTTATGACATCAACATTTTCGGGCCTAATCCAAACAAAGTTTAAGCATTCAAAAACATCGATTGTAAACAAAAAGCCACCAAGATGAATTAAAACATGTAAAAATTGTGATTTTCCTACCCTTTCCTAAAAAAGGTTGAGCAGTAAAATAATTTGCATATCCTTTTTTTAAGACTCGTTTATAGAGCCTCGACTTGTATACATGGATGGTGTTACTTATCTCGGTGGTCTACTAATCTTACTTATTTCCTATAATCAATGACAAAATCAGATTAAATAAAATAACCTCATCATAGTTCTATAAAGCATTTTTATATTTAACCAGCTTTTAGTTAAAATAAATTATATTTCACTAAAACAAACCGAAGATTAAACATATATTTCGATTACTTAAAAGAATAATTTGAACTTCCTAGTATTTTACTATGTATATTTAAATAATCTGTCATCTTCTTATCGAAGTATTGAACGTATCAATGATTAGCATTACACATAGTATAAATAAGTCAACCCTTAGTATGTCTTTTAATCTTATCCAAATGCTGAATTTGTGTTACAAACGCTGAATGTTTACAGCTGTTTTGGTAATCAAATTATATTATACCAAAAGCTAGTTTAGAATCTTAGCGTCGGCTGCTAGACTTTTCAAAAATTAAAACTTAATTTCTAAATAACTGGGACCCTAAACTAAAATTATGGCTTCGACATTCCCTAGTTCTCAAAATTATCTTTCTTTCAACACAAAAATCATGAAAATCCGTCGAGTGGTTGATTCAGAATCGTGAAATAAAAAAACACTGTTTCGTTTTAATATTATAGATAGTCAGAATCAAGTATAAGGCCTAGGAAACCACTTTTTGGGTCACGTTTTAAGTTATTGGAGTCATTCTACCCTATAGAAAATATTCCGTTCCATAACACTTTCATTTAATTTTTTGAATTAAATAGATAGATTTTAGGTTCGGAAAAAGATTATTTGAATCTATAAGTAGATTCTTAAAATTACATCGATCTAGTAATAACGGTGCCTTGAAAAATCATTTAAAGGCCCACATATAAATACTAGGCCACTAACTGGGCTAAACAAGGGTGAAATGCGTTATCATAAAGGAATTGTTCTATAAAATATCGTTATCAAATTTTCAAATTACTTAATTACAATTTATGAACAATCTAAATTGAGAGACACATGTACATGTGTGAACTATTACATTTTGTAGGCAACTAATTTCAAAAATATTTATATACAGGCTAGTAGCATATTTTCATACACAACAAATACTTTTAATTATATGTGCATTTCCACCTATGCTTACATTTAAGAATTTCTTCTGACTCCTAGTGCCCCCCCCTGAGGAGAGAGCGTGTATCTGAATAACGTGTTAAAATGATTTTAATGCCCAGTAAATTTGTACCAGGTTTTATAGCTCTATCTTTATTATTTTTTTTTATCATTTATCTGTTTCGGGACTTTTTTCCACCCTGTATCAACCGGTATTTTCTATGTTTCATGTTGGCCTCCGAAGACATAAAAACGATACAGTAAATAGATCCCAGGTGTAGGTTTTGCCACGAGACTAACGGTAATAGCTAATTCCATATATAGGATATTCCTTAAAACCAAACACACACGAAATATCATCAATAATAATAAACACTTCAGAAACATTTAAAACCCCTATATTAAAATGATTTCCCATATTAAATAAGCAGTTTGAAAAGTTTTTACTGCAGTACATTTGGCTCAGAAACGTTTACTTATCATGCAAAGTGGTCGTCATACTTAAAACTTAACAGTCATTATTAGTGGTGGAATGATAAGTTAAGGCAAGCGAAATGGCGATAGATAAGGTTTATGGACAATAAACCATTGCAGTGTCGTAGTTAGAATATTAGCAGTAGGAACAAATTGCCGTTTCGTAATATTACATTAGGGCGACGAGTTAATGTTGTCAAACAAAAGTAGGACTAATTTATTACTTAGTAAAAATAATGTATTACTCAATTGTAGCTTAACCAGTCACTTAAGAGTTACAGTATTAACGGTTCTACGGCACCAAATGCATTAACGGGCATTTAGCAGTTCTACAATATAATATACTGACAGTTTTAATAAGTGAATGATCACATAAATGTATACAATTGTTCACTGGTGTACGTGTATACGTAATTCCATTTACTTACGATGCATTTAGCTTAATTCAAATTTAAATTGCTTTATTACCATAAGCCTTTTAAAAATGACTATTCACTTACAAAATATAGTGAAATTCATTAATTGAAAATTTACTGTAGATAAGTTTGCTGATTAAAAAAATTGATCTAGTATGAATACCAATTCATCTATGACAAATTAAAAGGGAAGTTAAACTTTGCCGCAGTCTTTTATAAATACAATTCTATTAAATGACTAATAACTATTTTAGAAAGTGCGAAATAAAAATTGATTAAACATCTGTAGAATTGAGGCATTTTCAATATCATTTAAGTTTACATTCATTAAAAACATACCTAATAAGGCAAACAAATATACATGCTAAGCCAATAAAGATAAACTAAGTTGGAATTTGACGACAATATTGAGTTTCCCAGTTACAGAAAATTAGGTTAAGTGAAGAAAGATATTTCGTTTTGTATTACCAATGACTAACACTGAATCTAAATTGAACCGTAGTACCCACAATGTATGAAGTAAAAGTGAACTTTACAGTTTGTACTTAACATACGCTTAATTTATTGTGTAATCCTAACAATCCTTGCTTAATATTCTGACTTTTTTACTGTTTCCGTGAAAACAAAAACCGTGCAAACTAAAAATATATAATTGACACTTGATGGACAAATACTTTTGCTATTTATATTTTGGAACTCAATCATCCTAAAAAAATAAAATATTAAAATAATACACTAACGTTGCAAGTGTACAATTTAGAATCCTGTGTTATTGAGTTTTTCATAGCTCAAGTATCTTTACTAAACTGTCCTTTTTTTAATAGAATTATTTAAAACGTACATATGTGTTGTGTATTGTAAGTTTATATTTGTAATAAATAGTTAAATAAATGTAGGATGAAAAATGAGCCTTATTTTGTCACTAGTTTATTTATATCAATTGAATCACATTTTTGAAAATAACATATGATTAAATTATTAAATGCATAGCATTTGAAACATAGAGATACAACAGTTTCTTCCCCACTAAATTTGATTCATAAGTCCAGTCTTTTCCGTTGCTTTCTCGTTCTGGCTGATTTGCGAGGAACATCTGTTGAAGCATTGTCATCTGTTTGATGATTATTATGTTCACTGGGTTGAAGCCTGATTTCTGCATTTTCAAGTTTAACATTGTTATCTTCTCTGCGTTGAAGCCTGATTTCTATATTTTCCAGATCATTGTCCTTGATTGTCACGTTCTGTTGTTGTGAACTGGTATTTTTTTTAGGAGATGAGCTGGAGTGTGTTTTGTCTGTTGTTTCTGGCACTGATGTTCTCTTCAACTGATCGATGTGTCTCTTGCCAATGTAACCGTTGTCCAGTTTGACTTTGTAGTGCAGAGCTCCAAGTTGAAAAATAACTTTTCCGAACTTCCAGCCGTCTAAGGAACGTACTAATATTCTCTCCCCCACTTTAAATGAGCGGCTTACTTGTTGAAAACCTGGATGTAATGATGTGTTTTTCTTAGGGGGTTTGAGAGCATCTAGTTTTGTTCTCATCTTTCGATTTAAATACAGTTCAGCCGGTGATTGTCCGCATTGTAGAGGTACAGCTCGGTAGCGAAACAGTATGTCTTGAATTTTAGATTTAATATTCTTTCGAGGATCTTCAGCACAATTTTTCAGAGATGTCTTTAACGTTTGCACATAGCGTTCCGCTAATCCATTGGTTGCTGGGTGTCCTGGGGCGATAAATTTTTGAAATATGCCTCTTTGTCGGCAAAAGTCTGTAAATTCTTGGCTAGTAAAAATAGTGGCATTATCAGAAACTAGTACAGCAGGATATCCATGTGTAGAGAAGATATCATTTGGAAATTCTTTTGTCGTAGCTGTGGATGGTGCGTTTTTGGTTATTCGAACCTCAGGCCATTTAGATTTTGCATCAATCACTACTAGGAAATGGTGTCCATTAAATGGTCCTGCGTAGTCCATGTGAACTCTTTCAAAGTTTTCCTTAGGGATTTCCCAAGGGTGAAAAACTTTTGTTGGCTGTTTTGACTGTAAAGCGCAAGCTGCACATGATCGAACTTTATTTTCAATGTCTTTGTCAATTCCGGGCCAATAACAGTGGAGTCTTGCGAGTCGCTTCATTCTTACCATTCCTATGTGTGTTGCATGAAGCTCTTCTAAAACATGAGAGCGTAGTGATCTTGGAATGTATACACGTTCTCCTCTGAATACAATTCCTTTATTGGTTGAGTAGATTGGATCATTTACAACTTCTTTTATTTGTTTCATAAGATCTTTCATTCCTGGATCGTACGCAGTTTCTTTTGAAATTGAATCACTCGTGATGTTGATTGATGAGATTTGAAGGATTGAATTCTGTTCTATTTCATCTTCTTCTTTATTCAGTGCTGTGTCGATACCACGATAGTCCGTTGTTTGAAAAGTCCTGGATAGAAAGTCTACATTTTGGTGTTGTTCTGTTTTCCGATGTTTGATGTTGTATTCAAATCCTCTGAGGAAAACTGCATAGCGTAAAAGTCGACCAGCTGTCATTGGAGGAACATTCTTTGGGTGAAATATTCGTGTGAGTGGTTGGTTATCTGTGATCAATTCAAACTTTCTTCCATAGAGGTAGTTGAAAATTTTTCCAATAGAAAATACAATATCGAGTGCTTCGCGATCAAGTTGGCTGTATTGGGATTCTGATTTTGAAAGTGAGCGGGAGACAAATGCAATGGGCCTTTCTTCTCCATTGATAATGTGTGATAGTACTCCTGAGATCCCATGTAGGCTTGCATCGCAGGCTACGGATACTGGAAGGTCCGGGTCAAAAGGAACTACCACTCTATCTGAGGCTATTTCCTTCTTGATGTTGATGAACGCTTTCTCACAATCTTTTGTCCAGTTGAATGGTTTATTCTTGATGAGTAACTGGCGTAGAGGGTAAGTTATGGTAGAAGCTGCTGGAATGAATTTTGAATAATAAGTTACAAGTCCTAGAAACTTTCTCACTTCCTCTACTGAATTTGGTTTTTGAATATTGAGGATATTTGACACTTTTGCTGGAGACTTGGATATCTTGTTGTTTTCAATAACATATCCTAAGTATGTGATGCTTTCTTGGAAGAATGTGCATTTATTTCTGTTGAGGTGAAGATTGTTGGTTTGAAGTCGCTCCAGACAAGCTACAAGGTTGTTGAAACATTCATCCAAAGTTGAACCGTAGACAATTATGTCGTCAAAGTAAGAGCTGACACCTGGAAGGTCTTGTAGAACTTGTTCCATTACTTTTTGAAATATGCTGGGTGCAGTCTTGATTCCAAAAGACAATCTGTTGACTTTGTAAGTACCTTTATGGGTTGATATTGTTTGAACACAAGCACTTTCTTCATCGACACCTATGTGTAGGTAAGCTTTAAAGAGGTCGAGAGTACAGAAAAACTTGGCGTTTCTCAGTTTGTGGAGTGTTTCGTCGATCCTAGGAATCGGATAGTGTGAATCGTAGATTTGAGGATTGACTGTGACTTTATAGTCTGCGCATAGCCTAAGTGTACCATCAGGCTTAGGCACTACAACTAAGGGTGAACCCCAGTCGCATGATCCGATTTTAGTGATGATTTTGTCTTGTTCGAGTTTGTCAAGATCATGTCCCACTCTATCCCGGAGTGCATACGGTAAAGGTCTAGGTTTGAAAAATACTGGTTTGGATTGAGGTCTTAACTTTAGAGAGCAGGTGACATTAGGAATATGTCCTATTTCTGGTGAAAATATTTCTGTAAATTTTGATTCTACTGCAGTAACTAGTTTGTCTGTGTCACTGGAAACTAAGTTTACATAAGTACCGGTATCTTTTGGTCTCTGGATGTCAAGATCGTTCAAGTGGACTCCAAGTTGTCTTATCCAAGTCCTACCTAGTAGAGGGCTGTACATGTCAGGAACTAAAAACAACTGCTGTGTAGATGAGCGTCCATTGTATTCAACCTGAACATTAACTAAGCCTAAGGGTTGGAAAACCTCATTTGTGTAAGAACGAAACCTTATATTTGTACTCTGGATTGTGTTTTGAGGAAGATTAAGTCTATCAAATTGAGCCTTTGGTAGCAGGGTATGAGCTGCGCCTGAATCTACCTCAAACTTTTGTGGTTTCCCATTGATTAGAATAGTTGTGAAAAATTTTTCTGTGTCTGATGAATTGTAGTCAGTTACATTGAGAATTTGAAGTTGCCCTATTCCATCAAGTGAGTTTAAGTCCTGTGAATCATTTGGAGTAGTAGGCCTACTTATTGTATTAACTGTAGGCCTGGATTTCTTAGAGAGTAGAGTTGATATACAGACCTTGGCCATGTGTCCATCCTTGTCACAGCTTTGGCAGTGAAGGCGTGATATGTTGGTTTTACATTCCCTGGACATGTGATTTGCTTTACCACATCTTAAACACAGGTTTCCAATTCCAAGTGTTGCCAAATCAACCTTATTTCGTCTTGTGGAAGGGTGATTTAGTCTGTTGTTAGATCTGTTGTTGAGGTAGGCTGTCCTTCTTGGTGTATAATTCTGGTGTGTTGGTCTTGTCAATAATTTGTTGACTTCTGCCTGTGACGTTGTTTGAGGACTAGAAAAGTTGTTCAGAGTTGCACTGTCTATTTTTGAAGCTTCAATTGCTATTGCCTTTTCTACGGCAATGTCAAATGTTAAGTCCTTGGTCTGGATTAATTGTTCTCTAATTGAAGAGTCATGAATTCCCCTGATAAACTGTGATCTTAAGAATAAGTCAGATACAGATGCTTCACATGATGTACAGGTAAGTTTGCAAGTTGCAATTTGTTTCCTAAGAGCTGTTACATAGTCTGTTATTGATTCATTTTGTGCCTGGATTCTGGATAAAAACTTATGCTGTTCTACAATTTCATTGGTTTTTGGAAAGTAATTGTCTAATAATTTTGTAATTTCATCATAGGTTTGCTCATTAATACTTTTTGGAGCTGAGAGTGAAGACAAAAGGTCATATGTTTTAGAACCTACACTATTGAGAAAAAGCTGGGCACAAATAGTTTTATCATCAAAAGCATTCTTTATCTTTAGGTAATTTTCAAATCTTTCTTTGTATAGTTGAAAAGTTTCTTTGTTTGAGTCAAATTGTTCGAAATTGGAAATTAATGCGATGTTGGATTGTTGAGTCTTTGACATACCTTGAATAGCTGAAGACAAGGTCTTGATTAATATTTCAAACTGTTCTTGGTTCATTTTGAAAAAAATATATAAAATCAACTTTAAAAACAAATAAAAACGTGTTATCCCATCCTCGTCGCCATTTCTGTTGTGTATTGTAAGTTTATATTTGTAATAAATAGTTAAATAAATGTAGGATGAAAAATGAGCCTTATTTTGTCACTAGTTTATTTATATCAATTGAATCACATTTTTGAAAATAACATATGATTAAATTATTAAATGCATAGCATTTGAAACATAGAGATACAACAATATGCTTCTAATTTTTTTTTATTGAACTAAAGTAAGTATAGCCATTATAATAACAATCTTGTACTTAAAATCTGCTAAATTTCTTGTGTGCCTTAGTGATACTCTAAGAAGTCTTCACTTTATTATCATGGACAAGATATTAAACCTGACACAAACACCTCTGGAGTTAATTATCACCTAAGTAAAGTTTGCTGTATACAATGGTCGGCACCGAATCAAAGGGAGTCCTTCTCTTGGAGTTAGTGGTCTTGGGACATCAAGCTAAGTAAACCCAATAATTGCTGCCAACACAGCCGTACTACTATCAGAGAAATAATAGACATAATCATAATCCCATTATGGTCTGGTTTACTTTTTTTTTAATTGCAACTCAGCAGACTCAAAGGCAGCACTAAATGAATAAACTAAATGAATAAGGTAATACAGAAAATTATCTTTTTATTTTAGTTTTAGTTCATATTTAGCAATTATTTGTCTATTAAAGTATGTATTTTGTTCATTATGTACATTATGTAGAAAATAAACATATAATTTCATTCATTCATTCAGAATTGACTTTATTCATTGTGTTGTGGGGTGATACTTTAAAAAGATATTAGTAAGAATTCTACCTTAGGCTAGTAAATTTAAAATGGAGGTTATTCTTTTTAAACGTTTTTTATTTGCTATCAACACTAACCGAATAACTTATTTAGTTTATAAATAATTTATATTTTTAAATTTTTAATACTCATTCTGACTTAGCGTTAAATACATTTGTTTTTAGTTTTTAATTCCTTATACATTTTTTTGATTAAAGTTATAATTGTTATGCTTCGAATATCGTAGGCATACAAACGATGGTTTTAATTATGGCTTTATTAGCCTATTTAAAAAAATATAAAGATAAGGATACCTCAGTCATTCGTGATGATTGTATGTAAAATTAACAGTCTGTTTTTTTTTTGTTAAAAAAGTCCATAACCAAGTTTTGTTACTGCTTAGGAAAGTTTCCATTTAATTAACAATATTACAATCTCTTAATTTTACACATTGGTAAGTTACGAATGCATTTTCTTTACTGCTACTACTTTTGCTTTAATTTAAAATTATATAATAGAATCATATTATAAAAAATTCTATGGTAAAATATTTTTAATAAATTACAAAAAGAAAGTTTTAGTAAAGGAAGAATTCCTTTATAAATTATAAACTGAAACACTCGATAAAAACTCAGAGAACAGTCCATTCAATGTGTTTAAATATACATTAAGATTTATCGTATTTTTTATTTTGCAATATTACTAAATTAACAATGGAAAACCAGATATAATACACGCACAAAACATTTCTGTAAGCTGGAGATTAGTTTGGTTAGACGTTCTTCGCTACATTACAAAAAGTGTGTAGGTACTACAAACAGAATACTGTTAAATATATGTTGACGATTAATATTTTCCTTGCGTTGCTTAATAAAATAAAGTGATTCGTATTGATTTAGTTTACTACTATAATAGTTCTCTATGATAGTAGTTGTCTATGTAATAAAATCCTAGTAACAATCCTAGTAAAAAATAGGGTCTAAAGTGACTCTTTTTGACACGAGGTCAAGTTTTACGATCGAGGTGGAGCCGAGGTCGGAAAATGAGTGAGTTCATAAAGGTGGGTTAAAAAGGTTCCGTGTTGGAAAAACTTGGTGGTGGAAGCTATCGGCTGACATGTTAGTGTGGCATGGCTCTAAATAGGTCAACTCAATATGTGTCCTATATTTCCTGGCTATTTATTAGCAAAAAAACAGAGAGAAAAGAGACAGGTTTTGTCCATCCACAAAATTATTTTCCTGACATCTCGGTTTGTTACCTTAAACCACAGACAAGGGAAACAAAGGTTTATTTTCTTTTATTTCCTTAGTCAAGCTTAAACCAATGGATTGCAGTGCATGTGTCTCCTTTCTTTCTGCGAGATAAGCCTTAATGCCATATAGAGGCCATGGGTTTATTCTCTGCAGACCGTTCCGTTCCTGCAGGTACGACTGATTCATTAGGAGCTACACTTCTTCTAGTGAAGATGCATTCCTTGAACTCACTTATGATAGGGCGCATTATTACTTTTTAATGATCCATCTAGTAAACCACGGTTTATCAGACCCATATTCATCCATTTTCTCAGTTGAAACATACTTTTTGTACGGTTTACTAGCTTCTTCAAATTTAATTTTGCGATTCAAATGGTTTTCACATTCTGTATATGACACACTCTCACCTCTCTCGCGATAACGAAGGTATGCGGCCTTTGCCCTCAACGCTGATATCCTTCCAAACGGCACAGTCCACTGTCGTCCACCGCTGAATAATCACCATATTTCTATTCTGTCTATCCGCATCATCTTTCCGCAACTTAAATTCACTCTTCAAATTACAACTTTTAAATTAATCAGTCTGTACAGTGCTAGTAGAAATTACAATATTTTTTTTTTCATATCAGTTGTATAATATATTTTATTAATAATGTTATAAAAGTTAAAAAATATAGTTACTTTTACACTTCCCTCGTTAAATAGGCAGCTTGGTGAGCAGATCAGAGACGGTGGTCGATATGATAACGTAAGTTGTTAGTTGATAACTTTGTTGTATCTCTCTCGATACATTGGTGGGGACCTTTTTGATTGGTCAACAGCTTCTTTCTTCACTTTAAGTATCATAAGTTTTAGACATGTTACGGCATCTTCTGCGAAGTCATGCCCGTCTTTCTCATTTTGAATCGCCTCATCAAGCAATTCACTGGCCAATACTTTCAATGCTTGCTTCTTATGAAACTTTAGAGCAAAGAGGTGGGATGCCCGTAGGAGGCTAGGGAATATTTGCCCTTGACTGTGAAATGTATTGGTCTACCAGGGGATCTGAGCTAGGAAGAGTGACAGTCGTCATTGCAGAGCTGAGGACTGTATACGACACCTTCGTAAAGCCGGAGTTCCCTGTCACCGACTAGAATGAGCGGCCTCACAAAAGAAAACCTGGGAAAGTCCAAAAAGTCATTCCCTGAAGTTCAGTCGGATATGTTTAAGCTGTTTAACAGCAAAACTATTCTGATTTGACATTCTCTAGAAAAATATTTGAAATCACTCCAGATTATCCACTTGACAGTTGTGGAGTCCACAGCCATTGTGTTTCAGAAGTCTGATAAGAAGCAAGCACTGAAAGTATTGGCCTGTGAATTGCTTGATGTGGTGATTCAAAATGAGAAAGACGGGTATGACTCAGTGGATTATGTCTGATCACTCCAGATTATCCACTCGACAGTTGTGGAGTCCACAGCCATTGTGTTTCAGAAGTCTGATAAGAAGCAAGCACTGAAAGTATTGGCCAGTGAATTGCTTGATGTGGTGATTCAAAATTATTTAAACATTTTTTTGCCACCAAGACTGATATTCGAATATATAATAGGTTTCGTACCTTGGTCCGTCTTCAGTCTTATTTTAGTCAATGGATGACTATTTTCGGGTACAAAGACCCATTGTCAAATCCTTTTCAAAACATCATGTAGAAACTAGTCAAAAATCCGACGGAAGTCTTCATCAATATATAAATACAAGTTGACACATAAAGTTCATTATTTAAAAAACACAAGTTACGGAACATATAAGACGATTGATAGGCCGGCCACATTTAACACGGGACAAACCGACACAGGTTAGACGGCGGACACGACAGAACTCAGAAGTCACAATCCATGCAAGGCGGCCTGGAATCTTGTAAATGGTGTGGCAAAGTCTAGAAAAACAAAAAGTAGGCCTAATGTGAGAGAAAGTCCAGATGAGTTTAACCAGTTCCTACTAAATGAAGTTGATAGGCTAGTTACCTCTATTCCTGATAGCGATAAAACTATGGCAGAAATATGTAGGCCTATACTAAATTTGGGTATGGAGAATGTGAAATTGGATAGGTGGGTTCCCGTTGGTCCTCAGAAACTTGTTCGGCTGGTCAATAAATTTAAGAACAAGAAATCCCTCGACATCTATGGCATGAGCGTGAATGTGCTTAAATGCATAATTGAAGTTATCGCTTATCCTCTTAGCATTGTACTAAATAGGTGCCTGCAGGAGGGCTGTTTTCCTGATGCCCTAAAGCTATCCAGGACAGTTCCCGTATTTAAGAAAGGGGACCCCGAATCAATGAAGAGTTATCGACCAATATCTATTATCCCAGTTCTGGCAAAGGTGTTCGAGGCAACCATGAAAGTTCAACTTGTGAGCTACTTTGAAAGTAACGGGCTTTTTGTAAATGCCCAACATGGTTTTAGGTGTGGCAAATCTACTGCCACGGCTGTTGCCCAGCTTGTAACTGAGGTCCTAAACGCTTTCGAGGCAAATGAATCTCTGGCTCTGGCTCTCGCGGACCTAAGCAAAGCTTTCGACTGCGTCCCTCATGCCCTGCTTGTCGAAAAACTGAAAGCTTACGGAGTCTGTGGTGAGGTGCTTTCCACCTTCGCATCCTACCTGGCAGGTAGGAAACAATTCCTCACCCTGAATGGAGTCAACTCTTCCCCCCAACCCGTCAACCATGGAGTGCCCCAAGGTTCGGTCATTGGACCGGTTCTCTTCTTGGTCTTGATTAACGACCTAGGTGTGCAGGGAGACATACTTCTATTCGCAGACGATACCACCTTTTCTGCAAGAGGCAAAACACCTGACTTGGCCCAGGAATCGGTAACAGGAAAATTTGTTATGGCCAAACAGTGGTTCCTTGACAATAAGCTGAGCTTAAACGAAGATAAGACACAAGAAATTGTATGTAGCCTCAGTTTAAGCCAATCATCAACTTCTCCGGAAGTTAAGTTACTGGGTTTTGCCCTGGATGCTAAATTAAGCTGGAACAGTCACACGGCTAACATCTGCCTAAAATTAGCAAAAGTAACACGTCTCCTCAGGTGCCTAAAGCCTCTAATATCTAAGGAGCACCTATTAATGATCTATTATGCACTGTTTCACAGTCATGTTATGTATGGGCTTCAGCTGTGGGGACACGCATCGGGATGCAAAAATATCCTACTCGAGCAGAAAAAAGCCTTGAGAATCATAGACTCGGCTGGTTTTCTCGACCACTGCAAACCTATATTTGCAAAACTCGAAGTCTGCACTGTGTTTAGCCAGTACATTCTGCTTAGCCTGCTTTATGTCAGGGAAAACCTACCTTTACTAACTATGAGAGGGGACCTGCACCCATATAACACCCGAGGGAGGGAAAAGATTGATATCCCTTTTTGTAGGCTGAGTAGAAAGAAGGAATGCTTCCCAGTCCTGGCAATAAAACTTTTCAACACGCTCCCAACTAGTGTGAGAAATCTGGAGGTCGGGAAGTTCAAGACTCGGGTAGAGCGATGGTTGAGGAAAAATCCTTTCTACTCCATTGAGGAATATTATAAAGCAGATACCAAAAATATATAAGGCCTAGCTCGGTAAAGACCTGCCGCCAAACACACAACCCAAAATATGTAAATAGTGTACAGTTTTTAAAAGTTTATATTTGTTGTACAGTCCTAAATATTAGTTTTAAAAGTATTACTGACGCCATCTATCCAGTGTCACTGGTCAAAGATGAAGGAAAGAAGTATGAAGTAAGTAAGTATGAGCCGTGACTACTCAGCTCTCAGTCAGTATTTTTGTGACATTCGCATGGTGGAACGTGTCTTGCGACTGGGAATCGATGAGCTTGAGCTCATTGACATTGTTCTTCAGGGGTTGAAACCTGAGGAACGCTCCCGTTTGGTTTTTGCGCAACGACCATAATCTTTTGCGGATCTGGACAAGCTCTCCATCATTTCAAGGTCTGTCCAGGACGCTGATTTCCAAAGAGACCAAGCAGCGGGACATCATTCCCCAATTGGTCAATACGCCGTTGTAGCACCCGTGGCGTTGGGTCCCGATCCGCTGCAGTGGAGGCACCCCATTGTTTGTTTTGCTTGTGGTCAACCAAGGCACATAAGGCGGTTTTGTCGCCAGAAGTTGGGTCGTGTGTCTTGGCCAAAAGTTTGAGTTACTCACAAGGGAAAGTTTTGCCTGAAACGCCCTGTGAGGTTGTTGTGGAGAAAGAGAGCCTCCGACATAATTCTGCTATGACTCATGTATGAGGGTAATATATAATTAAAGAGTTTATCATGTTCTAAGCTTACATTAAATTTATATTAACCTAAAAAATATCTATAATAATTATATAGGTATGGTTATGTCCCCCCTTTTATACACATTAATTGTGGATATTTATAGGCATGCACGGTGGATGCGATGCTTCCTTGCGTGGATTAACGTCCGCACTAGTGAGTACTACGACTATCCGCAGGACTATCCTGATAATTAGACCAATTCGTTATAATTACAAGGAAAAACTGTGGTTTGGATTCCACTATAAACTGTAGGTCCCTTAGTTGTCATTAGCTGTATGCGCTATTAATTAACATCTGTGTCTGAGGAACATGTCGGCCTTAGTCACTAACAAGACTACAAAAGATCGACTCATCCTACACTCATCCTACACTCATCCTTCACTCATATTTGGTTAAAATACGCACAAAGTGGCGTCCCCATCTTAAATTATTTATATAAATATACAAAATAAGCCTTTTCTCTTTTTTCGTAACTGACTTGTTTAAGCCATTAACCCTAATGAAATTTCTTGCACCCCACAATGCTTAGTCTTTGGAATTGGTTAAATATAAAATCCATTTAACTATGATAAAGCTTTAAGAGGAGACAATTAATATACCGTAGCTCATGCAATTATTGCTGCAGCTCAACCACGATTTTTCATATCGCCCCTGCTGCTTGACCTTCACAGACGGTATGGCTCAAAGTTGCCATTAGACATTCTATCTTAGCTCGGAATTTGCTCGACATACAAGAAGGTCGTCAATTATGAGACTTCGATGGCTGATAATGTCTCACCTTCAATAGATGACGGCACTTACGTTCAGTATGATGGACATGGAACTCTTCACGCCATGGATGACATTGAGTGCGTAACACCAGCCGAAATGTGTCAATGAAAGTGCTCCTCTACCACGTTCTACAATCCCAAAAGCAAAAAAGTGTCCTTCTATCTCATGGCTTTCAGCCAGTGACACCTTACCAACGTCCGCCTAAGCCTAGGACATCATTAGTAGTGTTGGCAGATGTCAGTAAAACTCTTTCCGAACCAAAAATAGTTGTATATGCTTGTCTTGCTGACACCCTATGACTCATACTCACCCACTGAGTGACAAACCAAGTCCAGGTTGGAATGGATTCATGAATACAGTACAACGACCCTTATGATCTTTATTGCACCACGATGCATGGATACTGCACTGGACACGGATGTGCCAACCGCGCTAGTTACAACGAAGATTACATCACCGACAATAACATTTAACAGCAAGTAGTTACATTATAAGTTTATACTTATGCAATATTAAAATATAATGGTAATCAATTATAGCAACGATATGATGATTCTATTTTTCAGATCGGAACGAACGAAATTATGAATTGCTTTTTCATAATTTATTTTGTACTTCATTGTTTAATTGTTGCTTTCCTAGTCAAGATTATATTTCCTGTTACTGATGTTGCTCTGCTCCTGCCATAGATTTAAGTTAGTTAAGTTTTCTGTTAAAATGCATGTTGTTACCACTTAGGCTTCTTGAATCCACATTGTAAATTGGTGATCTTGCCGTTGGAATAAATAAATAACAAATTACAGCATTTAGGTGAATAAAAAGTCAATACCCCCTTCTCTAATATTTTCTAAGTGAATATACAGAGATGTCCTTTTGGTGGTCGTCCAATCTTAGCAGGATGTTTCATTTTATGAATTTTTAAATGTTCCCCCAAAAGGGGGGATTTTGGGGTTACTCAAAAATAAACCCCCTTCAAGTGGCATCTCATCTTAAAGTGTTTACAGCAACTTTATGAATGGTGAAAACCAGATTTTGCTATTTTATCTCTAACCAAAATGGTAGCCCGTCGAACGTTATGTAAAATCAATGGTCATATTTGTTTGTGATTGTAATATTGGCTACCATTTTGGGCAGAGGAGAATACTCAACGATTTTAAAATCATAAATAAAATCGTAAAAAATAAAATGAAACTTCCTGCTAAGGGTGCATGATTACCAAAAGTATTACTCTGTAATATTTACTTAGGAACAAATTGGAGGGAGGAAAACTACTTTTTATTACACTAGAAAATTAATGTAACAGTAACGTCATTAAACTTTTGACGGGCTACCATTTTGGATAGAGAAGAGATAGCGAACTTTGTTTTTCACCATTTTTTAAGTTCTTGTAAACACTTCAAGATGAGGTGTCACTTGAATAGGATTTACTTTAAAATTCTTGAGTTGCCCCAAAATCCCTCCTTTTTGGGGGACACTCACAAATTTCAAAATCATTAAATGAAACTTCCTACTAATATTGCAAGACCACCAAAAGGATACTTCTGTATTTACTTAGAAAAATATTAGATGGGGGGGGGGTTCTAGACTTTTTATTCACCCCGTATTTAACCAATTCCAAAGACTAAGCATAGTGGGTTGCAAGAAACGTCAAAAGGGTTAATGGCTTTAACAAGTCCATTAAGAACAAAAGAGAAAAAGCTTCATTTTGTAAATTTATATCATTATTATAGATATATTTTTAGGTTAATATAAATAATATTTATGCTTAGGATGTATTAAACTCTTTAATTATATATTACCCTCATACATGAGTTCAAAACGCTTAATTTGAGACATAAATAATGCCTTTCAGACAATTACTTTAAAAGATACAGCAAAAAATCTAAATTTCCAAGATGGCGGCAGTTTTTTCAAGATGGCGGCCGTTCCCCAACTGGGATTTCTTGGGACTTTGTGTGGGCCACTCAGGACATTGTTCTGAACGTTTCCACCAATTTTCAGCCTGTTATCAATTTTGTCCGGGTCAAGGTCATTTTTTGTCTAATTGCACTGGATTATGTGTATTATGACTGTTAATGTATACTACATTTCAATCAAGAATTGTGTACCTTAAAGTTTACTCATCATGGATCTCATTACTTTATTTGCTGGGAATAGTAAAATTTAGTTGAGACTAAGTTACCATGATTAAGAAAACTTTACTATAATAATTTATGTACTGTATTTAAAATCACAAATCTTTGACATTATTAATTCATTACAAACTAAACAGCTGATCGAGAAATCAAACAAATCCCCTACTTCATGTGAACAATGTTTTTACACAAACATAGTTTTTTTAACCAATAACTTGATTCTTTTTTACTTGTGGGTGTATTTTGAGTTTGCAGTTAGGAAAGCACCAAGCCAAGTAACTTTTATCTAATTATCTGTATAAACTAACATTATTAATGAATTACTACATGAACTTAACAAGTTAGGTAATTAATTGTCAGTATGCCAAGGGGAAGAAGAGTGGGTCCTCGAAAACAGTCAAAGGCGGAGACACCCATCTAGAAAATCAAACTGAGTTTTTAAATATAGAGGTCAGTGGATTGCCAAGACACAGATTATACTAATATAAAAGGGGCAGTGGTTTTATTGATATTAATACATCAAAAAGGGCCTCATTAATGGCACAAGGCTTCATGTGATCAGAACGGTTAACAACAATGTAAAGTAGAATGTAAAGTCCTAACTGGAACAAGTGAGTAGGGACATATTTTGATTTCGAAGATAAAAGTTTGCCCGTCTGAAACAAACTTACCTTTAAAAATAGAAAGAATGCTAATTTCTGTTTTTTTTTCTTTGCAGCACAAGCAATTTAATTAAAGAGCAGCACTGTTCTTAGCCAGACCAATTTCAGTCATGAGCATATATATATATATATATATTTGTTGTTTTAAGTAAGGCTACATCTTTTAATAGGATACGCATATTCATTACGGAAAATTATGACCAGGGTAATATTCCTGAAGGTAACTTTAAGACTAAAATCGTAGTATTCATGGAAGTGCTTTTGTGATAAAAATATTGTTTTTTAGTGTTTGTTTTTAAAAGTGTTTTCTTCAAGCAGCATTTTATGACCCTAAAAATATGCTACATAGGCCAATTGGTTTGATATGATAAAATGCTTTGTTAAATTTGATTTTAAAAATATTTAAAAAAATAACTAGGCCTACACTATAACATACTTAACCTTGAACACTTATTAATTTAATAAATATAATACGCATGCATTTAGAAAATGGCTGGACTGCTTCCCTTCTAAGGCTCTATTATTACTGAATGTAATTTTCGACGTCGAGTCAATATATAACACGATGAATTCGTTTTCTAAATTAATATGTTCTTTGCGGGGCATTGAGCCGCACAGGTTCACTAGTATGAAAATTAATTTCTTTAATTGTATAAACTAGGGCTAAAAGACCGTCCCATCCAATGCCACCGTTGCCAGGGCTTCGGACACGGGTCGGGGCAGTGTCACCGCCAAGTCCGCTGTGTCCGCTGCGCGGACAACCATCCAGCGACCGAGTGCCCCAAGGAGCCAGCAGCCCAGGCGAGGTGCTGCAACCGTGGAGAGGCCCATACCACCAACTACAGGGGCTGTACTTGTTTCAAAACTCAGCAACGGGCTACGTACGCGGCTGCGGCGAAGTCGTCAACGGCACCGTCGGGCCGTCAACCGCGCCGGGTCGACCCGCATAAATAAATAAATAAATAAATAAATAATCAGCCGTCTTTAATTGTCTATGGCCAACAAAATTTGAGTAAACAAGAAAAAACTATTGGAAACTTTAAGTGAGGTTTTATCATTTTGGTGTTTCATGTAGTTAATGCCTTTTTGGCTTAGTAGGGCAGATAAAAAAGGCTATATTAGGATTCAATCGATCAAAAATGTATTAACAGTGTAGCTAAAAAAAATATATCTAGAAAGTTTAATAAATACCTTTAGTTTTGGGAGTGGTCGCATTTTATACTCAGTGGCACATGTAACCAACACCTTGACGTAGTGTGGAGAGCTTAACTTATCTCGGTGACAGCGTGAGAGCCCATCTGTCAGTTAAACCTTCTACTTTACCTCGGTGTTAGCTTGCACTTTTTCACCACATAAGCTACTACATAATCGTGAAGGAATCTTTACATCTTCAAAGTCCTAGAACTCCGTTAAAGCTTTACGTGCATAAATTTCTGAGTCTATTTAAAATTACTTACGAAAATGCTGCAACATGAGTAACCATTAAAGGTTAAAGTGTGTAATACAATTTGGTTTTTGGTTTTTTTAATAATTTAGTAAAATCTTTGCTAATATTGTAAATTACCATTCAGGTGCATTACAAATAGCAAATTATATCAAAAGATTTCGTCTATGGATATTAAACAAGTAGCACAAACGGCTGCTGTAAACAGGATAACAAATATGTTTTGAAAACACAATCCGCCATGCGTATAAATTGTGGCTTTGTTTTTGTCCATCTTGTAATACATTGCATCTCTTTTCTATTTCACTGCAGGTAAAATTGTTGCTCCTAAACATTTGCTAAGTATAAGTTAATATAAATGTGTAATATTGTTTACAAGATATAAAATCCTAGGTATAATTCACTTTCATTTTGCTTACTACTTAATAGTAATTTTTACCTATAATAAGAAATGTTACTTCCGAAACTAATGGTTTATCTTTTGATTCTGTATATTATTAATCAGACATATTAATAAATTAAATGATTAAAATTATTAATATGACATAATCAGGATAATAGTTTTCTGCTGGAAATCAATAATTTACCTTTAACTAGATTTTGGATCTTCTAAAAAATTCTAGAAAAGTTACCCCTAATGTTGTGTAATTGATGAAAGTTCCTCTTTCTATCTTAACCATGTCCAAAGCGTACCAGTGAGTAAAACTAAGTTTGATAAGGATAAGTTTTCTAAGTTCAATTCTTTTAACTGAACGGCTGATCTTTAGTGTAAAAAGACTGAGCTAAATGGATCGAAATTCTAAACCCTATGTCAACTATATCTAGTCATATCTGCTTGTTTTACTGACCCATTGGAACATCATCATCACTTGTAGACTGATGAGTGAAATTCGTAAACAAAAAACCATTTAAATGCCGTATATTTCAACGGAAAATATATAATCAATTACTTTTACAAGTAAACTGGCATCTTCACTACTTTCATTCCGAGATGAATTCGAAAGTCTATGTATAAAGTATTCTGAAAGCATCAGTCCCTCGAGAAGTTGGGTTTGGTCACAAAGCAAAGTTCTCTACTTGACTTTCAAATGCAAAGTTAGAAATACAAATATATCTTGTTATTGACATTTGTATTTTTACATAAACACTGCGTACAATTAAACTGATTATTTTACAATAATTTACTAATTGGTACTAACTTATAGAATGTAAGTTTTTGTATTTTGAAAGTAAAGTATTACGTCATAAGTATAGAAAATTTGATCTATGTGTTAAGCAACCCGTTACTAGTTATTAAAGAAAGTTAACCCCCCCCCCTCCCCCCTTCTTTATAGAAATGTGTTTTTTTTACTTTCACCGATTTTAGGATTGAGTTAAATCAGTACGGTACAAGAGAATATAAAATGCAAACTCTTAATGGTGTCTAATTTCGTAACTGTATAGTAATTAGTTATAAATGAACTCAGAATAAATACACATAAAGCTACAGAGGAGTTTGTAGAATTTCTTACACGTAAAGTGTAATACAGATGTTTTAGCTTATGTGGTGAAAAAGTGCAAGCTATCACCGAGGTAAAGTAGAAGGCTTAACTGACAGATAAACTCCCACGCTGTCACCGAGATAAGTTGAGCTCTCCACTCTACGTCAAGGTGTTGGTTACATGTGCCACTGAGTGTGAACTTACGTTTGTAAATAAACGGTTGTACATTTTATAAGGATGAATAAATATTTTTTTTTTTCACCATGATGGTAATTTATGAATATTTTAACGTCATCAAATAGAATAACTAGATTAAGGATATAAAATTATGCTATTACCTAAAATTTAAGGTATTTATATAACTTTCTCGATAATTTTTGTTTATCTACTATTCATACATTTTTTATCCTTCGGAAATTGAAAATGCCCTTCGGTTTTTCCGATCTATTATTTGTTATTTAACGTTTGTCTGTGACCAACTTTTCGCAACAGAATCTGTGCAGCGAACTGCTTGGTGCTACACAGATGGTCAATCTTATATGTGGATCTTTAATGTAAGACTGGACATACAAGTTAAATCCAATAAGTTTTGGAAATCATTTGACGCCACCCGCATCAACACAAATAACCTTATGTGCCTTGTCGATGGTAACACTTACGTTGCTGAAATGTAAATGGTTTCTTTGATTAGGACGACGGCATCTGTAAATCTGCATTTGCGTGTCCTTTTCAGTAAATCCGTCTTTGCTGGAAGTGAATAAATCAGGACTACAACAAAATTGAACCACAGAGGCTCTGTGGAAAGCACCAAAGAGCTAATGGCAGGACTGAGAGTAGGCCTAAGCTACAGTCAAAGAGGCTACGAGAAATGAGGTAAGTAAAAGGATGGCATTAGCAAAATGGCATTTAAATAGAAAGTTAGAATTATAGTAAAATTACATACTTAGGTACATAGATTGCTTTTAAAAATGATTTGGGTGGTGCATCTTTCTGACAAAATATAATTTTAACTTCTCTCGACTAAATTATCGTACTAATAGCTCATACTGTCTCATCATGTTTATAGAAAAACTGATTTTGCAAATCATTAACCTTTAAGATATTAACCATTTTCTTATGATTATTTTTCTTATTAAGAAATCTTTCTTAATCAACCAAATGTAGTCAATGTTCAAAATAAAAAATATATAAATATACCTTTAAAAAAATTAAAATAAAAAATGAATTTGTTTGGATTGTTCATTGTTTCTAGGGGAACATTATAAAACATTTTTGTGAATTTTTGGAAACAATATTGTTTCAACAGATCTTTTTTTTATACATTAAACAATAAATTAAATGAGAAATCATTCATTAGTGTTATGACTGTAATAATTATTCAATATTTTAAGGCTATTTCTGTGTCGTTGGCAACCTTATTTTACATAGCAGATGCCGTAAGATTTGTATGAATAAATTCTTTTCTCTCGTTGGATTTACTTTGTTTTCTTGCCAACTAACCCTTAAAATATGTGCAATAATTTGCTAATTCTCAAGACTATATCTTATTTCTTCGTTCCCTACTCCATTGTTACCATATGGAATGTAAAAAACAAACAAATAAAATTAGTTACAAATTTAATTAGGTTTTTGTTGTTTAGCACAAGTTAAAAGTGTTTTTGAACTGAATTTTGTTTGTTCTAATATGTTAGCCGTTGTTTTTAATTTACTATTCTTTATTTTTATCTTTTAAGTGTTGTATGAAAGCACATAGTACCATTAGGTTATAATCTGCATTATAGTTTAGATTATAGGTTGCGGTGATGAACCTTGTGAGGTTTTAAAGTGCCTGAATATGTTGTTTTATGTTTTTTTTAATAACCCGATCATTATAGTCATTAGTATACATTGTAACCTACCCAAAGTTCCGATTTCCTGCAGCAGTTTCAAAGACTTTATATATTACATCAGTGCAGTTGACATTACAGTTTCCAACTCCACTTAGACATAATTGTCCCAGACTTGGTAATCATTTCCTCTTACCCTTCAGCACTTTGGACAATAAAACAATGTACATCGTTTTCAATGGAATTGTATTATTGTGTATTACATATCCAACGGGACACCTAAATTTAAATCATTGCAGTTCGTAAACGAGCTAGGGACGGGTTGATTTATTGCTAAAACATATCAGAAAATGCATTAAAGTAAAAGATATATATTTTTATTTTAAATGTTTGAAAAAATATTTTATTTTTCCCTAACTTATAACGAATCATTTAGTGAACCGAAAAACTATTTATTTTCCAGTCCCCTATTCTCTACAGTACAAGAGGTTTGGTGATCTCGATGGTGTTATAAATCACACTTACCATGCTTGTTTCTGCACTTTCTGTCTCTTGCATTGTACAAGTTTACAATTACTTTGATGCACTATACTAAGGCGTTAAGGTAATACTAAGCAATGATGTATCAATTAATACTTGCACATGTTAATAACTAAGGGTTCAACCCTAAGAAGTTGCTTAGTGGTTTGTTAGCCACAATAATATACTTATATTATTTTTGCTACATTAAAGTTCGCAACATACCAATAACACCCGTATGAAATTAGCTCAACTGTCGGATTCTGTGCTTCTTTGAAAATGAAGTCATACCTACATAGCTGTTCAGCGTGAAGTTTAATGCCATCACTGTTAATGCAAGCATTTAATGATAACTTATTAATGTGTGACTAGACCTATGTGTGAATATAGAGTAGGTATAATATCGGTGTCTTGTATTTCATACCATCATACATTTATATACAATTATTATTCAATATAATATTTTAAGGTAGGGGAATACAATTGGTTAAATGTACTCTGCTAAGATTAGTGAATGAACAGGAAAAAGTGGGTGGTGATTGTGACTTTTACATGCAATTATTCATGGATGGCATATTTGGGTAGTCACATGTGTAGAAATTATTTGATTTATCGAAAAATCGTTTCATAGATTTTAAAAGACATTTATAACATTTAAGTGCAAAACCAGTTACAAACACAAGTTCTCATTGGCAACGTGTGCGTACTGTACTTCTACTTTTGGACTTAAATTAATCGTGTTATATTTTAGTTATTTTAACTAGCTCAGAAGTTAACTTTAACACTTAGATTAGACCTACTTCAACATTTTAGATTAAGAAGAATATAAATGCCTTGCCAAGTACACAGAATACAAAAGTAATCTCTTTCAATATTTTTCAAGCAATAATTTCTGGGAAAAACTAAACACAAATATCACAATAAAATACCTCACACAGTAAAACCTTATTGTTTTTGCTGAATGGGGGGGGGGCATATATATTTGAGTAACCTCCTTTCAAAATTATATAGAATTAGCTACCATGCCATTTAATGCAAATAGTTAAATTAATTTTCATTTTAGGTAATTTTAGTTCACAATCAAACTAAAAAATATTCACTATACCAAAATTGAAATTCTAGTAAACTAGTTTTTATTAGTTTAACGTGACCAGTATCTTGGATTATAATTGAATAGCTATCAGTTTCAAGCGTTGGCTTGCAAACAACGATTATTATTTCCAATGATGAACGTTATGGTTTATTGAGTGATAATATTATTATTTTAAATAAATAAACAAGCAGAGAGCAAGTAGGTAATTCGTAAACTTATCAAAAATAGCCTCGCTACAAGATAAATGGTAGATGGAAGTTATTGACGTTCTTGAAGATCTTTCTTGGAAACTTAATTTTTTACTAGAAAAAAATTAAGTGACAGGGAGCTCCGGCTTTACAAAGGTGTCGTAGACAGTCCTCAGCTCTGCATTGACGACTGTCACTCTTCCTAGCTCAGATCCCCTGGTAGACCAATACATTTCACAGTCAAGGGCAAATATTCCCCAGCCTCCTACGGGCATCTCACCTCTTCGCTCTAAAGTCTCATAAGAGGCAAGCACTGAAAGTATTGGCCAGTTAATTGCTTAATGAGGCAATTCAAAATGAGGAGGACGGGCATGATTCCGCGGAAGATGCCGTAACATGTCTGAAACTTATGATACTTAATGTGAAGAAAGAAGCTGTTGCTCAATCAAAAAGGGCCCCGCCAATGTATCGAGAGAGGTACAACAAAGTTATCAACTAGCAACTTACGTTTTCATATTGACCACAACCTCTGATCTGCTCACCAAGCTGCCTATTTATTGATGGAAGTGTAAAAGTAGCTATATTTTTTAACTTTTATAACATTATTAATAAGATATATTATACAACAGATATGAAAAGAAAATATTGTAATTTCTACTAGCACTGTACAGACTGATTAATTTAAAAGTTTTAATTTGAAGAGTGAATTTAATTTGCGGAAAGATGATGCGGATAGACGATAGAAATATGGTGATTATTCAGCCGTGGACGACAGTGGACTGTGCCGTTTGGAAGGTTATCAGCGTTGAGGGCAAAGGCCGCATACCTTCGTTATCGCGAAGAGCGGCTGAATAGCGAAAGATATTGCTTGGGCTAGTAATAGTTTAAAACAGAAAAATATAAATAAGGATTTGTTTGATTTAAAATCATGAAACTTAAATATAACCAACATATCGCCCCCCCTTGAACCAACCTGGTTCAATGAAAAAACTGGCAAATGGAAAATGACAAATACAAATTGAAAGGAGGTGAATGGGAATGCTTAGGAATTAATTGGTAGGAAGAAGGGAATCTTTGACGGCTGGCCGGCTGAAGTTTTCTGTAGCGATGCGTAAATGGACCACTCGTACGATTCCGTCTGCTCCTGGAGATTTTGCGGTGATGTTTGGGAGTTCCCATTGTACGGGATGAGTGTTAGGCTCAAGCAAAACAACAAGGTCGCCAATCTGTTGGTTCTCTGTAACTTGAAAATAAGACCCTATAAGAAAACTTTACTTCGAGACATGCGTCTTGAGTTTTGTGAGAGTTACGTCATCTGCTGTGGAGTGACACATATTCTTATGAAAACCATCCTTTGGAGCGATGAAGCGACTTTCAAGGTAAATGAGGGAGTTAAAAGTCACATTTGTGCTTACTGGGATTCTGTAAATCCTAATGTAACAATGGAAAAATATTGATATTCTCCTGGCCTTTGCCTATGGGCAGGGAATTTTAAAGGTGGGCTAGTTGGGCCTTATTTCTTTTATGGTACTGTAAATTCCGACAGTTAGGCTGTGTAGAGGTGCTTAGTGTCGATCTAACTTTAAAACAGTCCACAATTTAAACACCTTCAGCCAATAAAAAAAGCTATTATGGCAACATGATGGAGAGCCCCCTCATTATGGAACCATTATAAAAGACTTCCTAAACAAAAAAGTTTGGATACCATTGAGTGACCACCAAGATCCCATGATTTGACACCGATGGATTTTTCTGTATGGAATATTCTCAAAAATGAAGTTTTTTTGTCAACATGTAAATCTAATCAGAATTTGAAAATCTACAATCACGGAACATTTCTAGCAGAATTTGTAAGCTGGTCTTGAAAAGATGCAAAGCATGAATAAGAGAGCGTGGACACCACTTTCAGTCCCTTCTGAAATAAGATTGGACATTATTTATGTAAAGTTATAATATCTTAATGTTGTTTTTGGTTTCTGAATTCGTAATAGATATTTATTCCAAACTTGTTGTGTTATATTTTATTGGATGCGTTTGTCAACTGACATATGGCCCACCCTGTAGTAGTGAACAAGCCGATAATAGATTATATTTGCCTACTAAAAAAATGTTTAAGACCATGCATACAGACTTTCTACAGAATATTCCTAATCTGAATCACCAAAGAATTGGTACCAAAAATGAAAAATGTACTACATCCAAGCTCCATATTTCGCTTATTATTTAAAATACAAAAGATTTTCTTATATATTTGTATCTCTAATGTTTAGTACAATTGAACAATAACAAAAAATAAGACATGAAATTTTTGACCAAACACCCTTAAAGGTTAAATCTGTATGATAAGGTATTTAATATAAGTAAGTTCTCATTTAGTATTTCGTTTTCAAACGTGTATGTTTGCTAAATGTAAATATTCTTTGTTTGTAAAGTGTATTTATTTTATAGAATTTCATATTAGGATTGTGTTTTCAGTTTTGTGAACTGGACTTTGGCCAAATGGCAAAGGTGTAGATTAATAACATTTTATCAATATCTTATTTTTATGGAAAAGGGTTTAATTAACTAACATCAACTCGTTTTACATTTGTATTATATCAATCACTTTTAAACTTATATATGTGTTCAATTCTTTTTTAATACTGGGGCCCCAAAAATATTTATTTTTTTTTGTTAATACGTCATTTGATTTATTGATTATATATATATATATTGTGTTTTAAAGGGTAATAAATTAGAGTGAGTGGTGAAATAAAATTTAGTTACTCATACAGTGTGCGTCAGTTCAATCAGTTCCTGAGTATTCTCACATTGCCAAGCGAGTATACTGAACTTAGTAGTCATTTTGTATTCATTCCATTTAACGTAAGAAGTCAAAACCACCAGAAGTTTATACACCTATGGTAATAGCTACCCCCCTGTTGGGGAATTCGCTAGTAAAAAGTGTTTTCATTTTTTTTATCAATGCAACCACTACTATTCCCTACTACTATCCACTACTATTAAATAGGGATTTAATCGTAGTAAATCCCTTGTTAACAAGTCGAAACCTATTGATTAACGCATTATCCAGATTATTTGAACATTTGATTAGTCATTTCTAACGATATACAGGGTGTCCCGGAACCAATATTTTAGGGCATTCTTGGGTATGAACCATAACTAAATATCATATTTAAATTGTCCGGAAGTCCTTAGTGACTCACACAGCCGTCATTTATAATTTTTTTTTCTAAACAATGGTTAAAAATACGAAATGGAAACTTTGCACAAATATTTATGACAACTAGACAAAGCTACCAAACAATTGTCACGATTTTTCAAATTCATCAAACAAAATGGTGACCATTTAAAATTTTTGTAAAATCAATGGTTTTTAAATTATTTAAGAAAGAAAATTTTAAATGGCCGCCATATTGTTTTATGAATTAGAAAATTCTTCATATTTTTTTGTAGCTTTGTCTAGTCGTCATTATTGTTTGTAAAAAGTTTCCATTTCGTATGTTTAACCATTCTTTAGAAAAAAATTAATAACTGAAAAAAACAAAATGGCGACTGTGTGAGTAACTAAGGACTTCCGGACAATTTAAATATGATATTTAGGTACGTTTCTTACCCAGGATCAATGCCCTAAAATATTGGTAGAGAGTTCCGGGACATCCTGTATAGGCCAATTTATTATTAAAGTTATCTAATTCGTACCTATATAAGCTAAGGTCAAGATGTCACTTGATTTAGTCTTGTTTGGTTTAAAGTAACCTTCCATTAGCTCAAGTGGCCTTTGTGTTTGTTCACATCATGTTGATCATAATATTACGTTTAGACTTCTATGAAGATCATCCAGAGTACTTGGGCTGATAAATCGCTTACACTAAATTTATTCGAATTAAAAAGCACTCAAGAAGCATATATTAGTTTGATATTTAATTTAACGTTTGTGCTTTCATCAAGAAAATATTTTACTAAAAAACTTAATTAAAAGTTTTTTCTAAAAAAAGAAATGTGAACAACTCGGCCTCAGAAGGTAATCAATGTACTTTAATTTGACCTGTCTTTATCAAACCACTAATATTAAAAAAAAAAGTACTTCATGGTGTAGTTCTTTTAACGTATCATGTGAAGCTTATAGTTGGTTGGTATAATTTTTCCTAACCTATTTGATTTACTTGCAATCCAGTAAATTTTTAGTTATATGTACTCTTGAAAGGTTGTGGGGTGGAATAGATATTTTTCTATTTGGTTTTTTGGAAGGTTAAATCCGAATATGAGGTTCTCTAAAAAACATCCTTCACTCAACATTGACAAAAATGTGAAAAAGGTAAAAAATGTATTTATTCAAAGTTTTTAGCTTTTAACTTAGAAATTATAAACTTTTCGTAAATGACTTTTATTATTAAAATTAGAGTACCTACACAAACTTGTCTACAAATTGTACTCCTTGAGTTTTATTCTCCGATAAACCATTTAGGTTCCAGAGCTATTTGAAAATTGGAGCATGTTGTATTAGTTAGTAAGTTTCTCTAATTCTACCCAATTGACAAGGTTTTGCTAACAAATGTGAGTAAAAGAAACAAAAGAGAGTGTACATTTAAAGCTCATTAAAGTTTGTATATGTTGAAATGGTTGTATTCGTATGGGTAAAACTTATTAATCCTTGTAATATTAGAACTAGTGCTGAGAATCTATATAATTAATACGCTACATGAAACTTTGTCGGTTGAACTCCTCCGCCATTTCCTAACCGATTTTATCCGTTGACGTCTCATTGGAAAGAGCGTGTCGCGTAGATTTGCAAACTGGCCTTACATTTTTGAAAAAGTCCCTTGGGCTCTGCCCCAGTGGCTTTGAAAGTTCCCATGTTATTCTTATGGATAACGTAATTGTTTACATTTTGATCAGCTGTATAATTTAATTGCTGTTATTTATTATTCAATTCAATGAAACGCATTGAGTACATTTATTTACTATTTGAGTTTGTGTAAACATAACCCCCAAGAAGAATCGTGTTAGAATGGTTGTACAGTATCTTAAATTTGTGTATTTATCGTTGTTTTGTGTCGCTATGACGGATCGTGTTAGCACGATTGTAACTTAGATTTGTGCATTTATCGTTGTTTTGTGTAGCTATAATCTGTTTATTTTTTGTTTTTTTCTGTTAAATGCCTCTGACGCGACGACAATGAAACATAGAAAGGAGGCGTAATCGTGATAACGACCGCAGCTACAGAACAGTGGCGCGTAAAAGGCCTAACTCATCACAGGCAGCACCTGACCCTCGACAATCTCAACTATTAGGTTACAAATGCGCCCTAACACTACCTTAAAACGACTTTTCGTTCTCAATTGGTCATCTATCAATAACCTGTGTTGCCTGTACAGCGAGACATTTTGAGAAGGAGAAAACCGACCGGAATGCTTTAGGTTTATCAATAACGAAGATAAACATGGTCTGAGTTACACACCGGTAATATTTTTGAGTTAACTCTTTTAAATTAATTGTAAATATGACTGTTATTCGTTTTTAAATAACTCCTGTAATACTTTGCAATTGCTCTAATTCGAGCAACATGTACACTAGTAGTAGCTTAAAGCTCTGACAAATCCTATTAAGCCTAAATAACGTTGAATGGTTATGTGTTGAAAGCAAGGCTATAAAAGGCAATGCAATGAATTGCTTTGTGGTCAAGTGTCTGAATTCCATTTAAAGCGTTATTTTCATGTAAAGCGGGCGTATTGCGTTACCTCCACGTAAGCAGCTCTAATGTTGTATATTCAGTAACATTTCCTCCTACATTACATTGAATGATCTATAAATAAATACTTAATTTGTGCATTAAAAACTACAAATAAACCCTTTTTTTTATAATAAAGTATTTCATATGCTATCTAAGTACCTTTTAGCGAATTCCCCTATAGGTAAGTAGCTAATATATAACTTGAGTAATTTTTGTATGATTTTAATGAAATTCGGGTTGAAGGTGTAAGGTGGGATAAACTTGGATGAGTTTGCGAACCAGCATGATCGGACCATGGGAACGGGGTCTTGCAGGAGGTTTTATGGGGTAAAAATGGCTTTTTATAGTTTTTGACCCTCGAAACACAAAATTTCCAAAATTCTTTCTAGACCTTTTTACAGAGCTTAAAAACAAATATTTCAGTTCATCAAAGTGTTTTTGTACATTTATTAGTTACAGAGAAAGTTTAAAAAAATAATTTTAAAATCACCATGTTATTCTTATGGAGAATATTGTAGAATGTTGTATTTTGCTTATTTATGGATATATTTTGATCAAGCATGAAAAACTTATTTATTATATACTAAGCTAATAATATTTTACTAAAAAAAAAACACTTCATTAGTTCCATTAAATAAATTTATAATTTATTAATTGAAAATTAATTCTGTAAATAGGAATTCTCTTAGACAGCAGGTTTGCTGCTTCGGGGGTATTTTACTAAGTATAGAACGAAAGCTGGTGGCTACGTTTTACGTGTAGGCTATATACAGCATTACACACAATAATTTAAATTTAGTAATATGGGTATATCCCGGGCAAATCAGACCAAAAGAGGTGGTGCTTCCAAACAAATCGTCCAAAGCTGGAAAGTGCTTTAATTCATCTTGAATTCCCAAAAAAGGGTGATTAGAGGTTGTGATGAATTCGGAGATGTCATTAAGATTTCAGAGTCAAAAAACCACAAAATATTTTCTTATATTTCTAAGCATTTAAGTATGCATCGATTGGTATTAAGTTCACTGGAAAAAAAATAGCCGAGTAGCAACAATATATTTTCAATGTAGAGCCATTTTTAGCAACATAACCAGAAAGTTGATTATTTGTTCAGTTTTCGGCTCACATCTTCCGAAAGAGGCATTATTACAACTACACGTATCGTATATTACGTCCACTAACCTGTTACTCATTTGCTAGACTGCTTGTCTCCGACGTCGGGCTGTGACGTCAGCTGTTGTCGTCATCGGTGGTCAGTGTAGCCAATTCATAAACTTAAATTCCTCTTGCTACTTTACTTTAATAATATACTACACTCGCCCCAACTTAAAATCAAGCTCTTCCTTTAATAGGCCTAAATAATAGTCCTAGGCCTAATACCAAAAATCATTAACCAATTTCAAAGTCCATAGTTCATTGCATTTAACTTAAAACTTTTCTTCAATAACTCAAAATAAAAATTACTTCTTCAGTTACACAGTCGACTGTTTACTTAAAGATCAAGCCTCCTCGGCTTACGAACGGCCCGTTGAGACCGTCTAAGAAGTTGCGGGCTTGACTGCACTTCATGTCTTTCTTCAAGTCTTGGTAGAGGGCTAGATGCTTCTGGCAGGCTTCGCCTCTGATGTGAGGGCGTTATCGCCGCTGGCTGAGGGCTAGGTATCTTCACTGGTGAAATAGGCCTAACCGGAGGTGATGCCTTGACTGGTGATGGCTGTAGAATTCGCCTATCCACCAAAGTCTCCTCTTCGTCTCCCAGAAGACTGGAACGCAGATGGTCCGCATGACAGAACCGGACCTTGCCTAACACACTTACAACATAAGTCGCAGGACTTCTTTGCTCCATCACTTTTCCCGGAACCCAGGACACATGCTCCCCTCTGACCGTCTTCACCCACACCTTATCTCCTTTGCCAAAATGTCTAGCACCACCTCGGATGCTGTTTGCAGCTGAACGTTGCTGTTCCTTCTTTTTATCAATCACTGACAACAAATTAGGCTTAAGTAGGGTCAATTTTGTTCGGGGTTTCCATTGGAGAAACAACTCGGCTGGTGAGAGTCCAGTTACTGTGCTGGGTGTGTTCCGGTACACAAACAGGAAGTTGTCTAATTTATGCTGTAAGGTAACACCTTCCAATTGACTTTCTATCACTTGCCTCTGCAGATTTTTCTTTACCTCTTGCACACATCTTTCGGCTGCGCCATTGGACGCAGGGTGATAGGGGGGTGACAAGGTGAATTTTATACCATTCCTACTCAGAAACTCCCTGAACTCGGCACTCGTAAAATTAGGTGCATTGTCACTTACCAGTTCTTCCGGCAACCCATAAGCAGCAAACAAGGTTCGTAATCTTTCAATGGTTTTGAATGATGTAGTTGATTTCATAAGAAACACTTCAAGCCATTTTGAAAAACTGTCAACTATAACTAACAGTTGTTGTCTAGTTTGCGGATCTTCCGCATAGTCAATATGAATTCTCTGCCACCTGTTGGTAGTTCTAGGCCATTGATACAGTGGCACCTTAACGGCAGCATTTCTAGTGCACTGACAAACAGTGCAGGTAGACACGGTTTCCTCTATATTTTTCTCAAGACCAGGCCACCAGACGTAGCTCCTGGCTAACATTTTCATACGCGATATTCCTGGATGCTGGTCATGTAGTAATCGGATTACAGCACTCCGAAGCTTTTCGGGCACGACTACTCGTGCTCCCCAAACGACACAATTGTTGTCAACCGACAGTTCATCCTTCCTTCTGAAATATGCAATTAACTCAGGTTCATCGGCCGAACGCCAACCGTGCCAAATAAAGTCCCTTACTTTTGATAACACAGGATCCCTATCAGTCAATCTAGCAATATCTTTAGCCGTAATAGGTGTGTCGTCACTCAACAATTTGTAGCAGCTAAATACTTCCACCACATTTTCCACGTGAGAGAGGTGATTGGCCTCCAATTCCATGGTCTCATCATTGGGCAGCGGCAATCTTGAAAGGGCATCAGCATGAGGGAGATCCACCCCACGCCTGTACTTCACCTCGAAGTTATAGGCTGACAAAATCAACGCCCAGCGTTGAAGACGAGCCGCAGCTACACACGGCACTCCTCGCTTACTTCCAAAAATGGCAACCAAAGGTGCATGATCTGTCCGCAACACAACATTTGAACGACCATAAATGTATTTATGGAACTTTTTGACTCCAATCACAAGCGCCAACGCTTCTTTGTGAAGTTGAGAGTAATTCTTTTCACTTGCACTCAAAGATTTTGAGGCAAACGCAATTGGTTTTTCCACACCGTCAATGAGATGAGAAAGTACTGCTCCAACACCCCGTGGGCTCGCATCACATGTCAAAATCAAAGGTTTTTGCACGTCATAGTGAACCAATACATCAGTAGACAACACCCATTGTTTACTCTGCTGAAAAACATCTGAACACCTTTTAGACCATATCCAAGGTTCGTCCTTTCTAAGTAGGTCATAGAAACAGCTTATTTTATCTGACAGGTTACAAATGAATTTACCATAATAGTTGATTAGGCCTACATAGGCCTTGAGCTCTTCCTTACAGGTTGGTTCTGGAGCGTCACGGATCGCTTCCAAAATACCTTCCTGGGGACTAATTCCCTCTGAAGTCAAACAGTATCCCAGATATTGAACAGAAGGCTGTAAAAATTTACATTTGATTTGGTTTACCTTAACTCCATAGCTTTGAAGTCGCTGCAGAACATGTTCCAATCTTGTTAGAGCTTCCTCTCGGGATGATCCACCAACCAACACATCATCTAGGTACGCCACTGTACCTGGGAGTCCTCCAATTATCTTGTCCATCGCCTTAATTCTGTTTCACACCCCTTGATTGAGGGTAAAACCCTTTTTTTTGCCCTTGACGGTTAATTTTAACCGCTTGGAATATATTTTTGCGAGGCGACCACATTTGTTGATATGTGTAAATGTTTTTCATGTTCGTTTAAATGTAAAAATTATTTATTTTAATGTAGGCCTAGGACTAAAGGCATTAAATTAATTGTTTTAAAAGATTTGTATAAGGTGGCCACCTAAGCTAATTTGTTTTAAATTTGTTTGAGTTAGTATACTAAATGCTTTTGCAAAATGTCACTTACGCCTAGTATCACTTAACTCGATTTTCATTTTTAAATTAAATTGTATTTTTATTAAAGAAATTTTTAAATGTTTTAAAAGCTTTAACTTAATTATTATCTTGGCTAGGGCAATGTGTTATTTATTATTGTTATTTAAGTATCATTGTTGCATTTATATATATATATATTAGAATGAATAAATTTATATTTGTGTCCAGCCAGCTCTTGTGTTGTTATTGTTGGTCCTCCACCTCAGCAATATTGTGCCGGAATCCCACCATTGATTTTGCGCTTCCAAGGGCTTCACCCTTTTGATCAATGGAGTTGGGAATTCGGTTACAAATGGTAGCAGAGCGTGGTTGGTCCAATTTACTGTGCAGTAGGTTGATAAAAGTAGTAGGAAAAAAAAAAATTTTTTTGCACAGTAAATAAAGTTGGTAATTTTTTCAAATGAAATTTGTTGAGGTTAGGAGGACATGGCATTTGTGTTTAGTCATAGTGGTTCATTTGTTCTTTGTCTGTTAGTTATTTATTTGTTTTTGTGGTCGTCTCATGATTCTGATTTTGGCCTGTTGGTGGCAGGCTGATGTTGATTGTTGGCCCCGTGGTTGTGTTCTCATCTGTGAATTAGAGGTCTTAGGTAGGTAGTTGTTATGTGTAGTTTTGTTGTATTTGTGTTCATTGTCCTTTCAAATGTGTAGTCAACATGACTGGTCCACACCGAACTTCGAAATTTTCCCCTCAGACCCACATCTCCCAATTGAAGGCTTTTCGGGGACAACCAGATCTTAGGTTAGGTTAGGTTAGGTTCCTGCCCTGTAGGCCTGATCACCCTGCAGTGTAGGAATGTGAACTACTCTGTTGTGTCGAATTTGTTTCTTTGCCATTGCTGGGCCCAGCAAAATCATCCCCTGGAAGTGAGTTTTCCTTCCAGAAGACAGAGTCGTTGTCCTGGTTTTCTGTTGTTGCCCCGGGAGGTTAGGTTTTCGTGGGGGAGGTTGTGCCGTGTGTATGTGCTCAATGCTCAACGGCACTGTTTAATTTGTTGCGTGGTTGGTACTACTGGCCGCGTCTGCTGGACATTTTGTGGCTCCCGTTCTTCAGACTTTGGGTTTGAGATTGTTCCTAAACTACGGGGTTTTCTTCCGGAAGAGTTTTCTTTTGTGAACCCTGAAATTTTTACCTTCAGAGGTCCCTTTCCATCATCGTCAGCATGACGTACTTTGGCTAAGAGTTTTCATACCACGGGTAAGTTGAATTCGCCAGGCCTAGTCCTCGCTTATTTCATTTTGTTTCATTTTTCACTGTTTCACTATCGTTCAGAAATGTTTTATAGAGTCATTTTGATGTTTATTGTACTGTTTTCTGAGAGTTTCGAGTCCACTAGATAACACAATGTGCATGCCTCGTTGAGTTAACTTTGTCAGTACAAGTGATATTAAAAGTTGAGCCAATTTTCATGTTTAAGGTTAAAAGACCAAGTTAAAGTGTTAACGTCATTTTTGTGTAATTTTTGAGTCATTTTGTGTAATTTCTGTGTTTAACTGTGAGCTGGTCTGGACCCAATCATGTCAAAAGTTTCTAGGCTAGTTCTAATTTTGTTTGTGCTAGTAACTTTTGCTAGCCTAAATTGTTGCTCTGGTCAATTACAGTAGCCTAGCCAAGATAATAACTTAAATATCCATTTTGTTTGTCCTAAACTTGTGAATAGTAAGCAAGCACATTCATGCACTTTTATTCATGTGAGATCATGTTACCTTTCTCTAGAGAACCATGTTGATTAGGCTAGACTACAGAACAACTTTGTAAAAATGTGGTCGCTGACTGCAGGTAAAGAGAATGTTTTACGCCCTTTGAATTATTCAGGCCTAGTGCAACCTAAATATATGGACTCTGAGACATGTTAGCTTAATTAGGCCAGGTCAGTGATCTATACTTTGTATCAGGGTCGGCGACTCCACTTGAAACCTGCCACCATTAGAATGCTAACAACTGCACCACGATGAGCCTTCTCCCGGGCGGATGGGACTGCGTCACACCACTGACTGTGCACCACCACCCACTGATGGTGACACCTACGCAACTAGGCCTATGTCTACTCCGGCCTAATACCGTGCTGCAGTGTCTGGGAAGCGGCCACCATGTTCTCGGCCTACTTCTACTTCCTACTAACTCACCTGGATGCCAGCAAGGTTTTACGGTCAGGTCAGTCCAGTCCATTTGGAGAGTCTCATCCATCATGAAGAAATCTCACTCAACATAGGCTTTTATTTAACTTATATAACAAAATCTGTAATCTTTTTACCTGCAATTTAACTAATTAGTTTTTCCTCTCTAAATTTACTTACTTAATATTTTTTCCAATTTTAAATTCTATTCCTTAATTCTGTTTCACACCCCTTGATTGAGGGTAAAACCATTTTTTTTGCCATTGACGGTTAATTTTAACCGCTTGGAATATATTTTTGCGAGGCGACCACATTTGTTGATATGTGTAAATGTTTTTCATGTTCGTTTAAATGTAAAAATTATTTATTTTAATGTAGGCCTAGGACTAAAGGCATTAAATTAATTGTTTTAAAAGATTTGTATAAGGTGGCCACCTAAGCTAATTTGTTTTAAATTTGTTTGAGTTAGTATACTAAATGCTTTTGCAAAATGTCACTTACGCCTAGTGTCACTTAACTCGATTTTCATTTTTAAATTAAATTGTATTTTTATTAAAGATATTTTTAAATGTTTTAAAAGCTTTAACTTAATTATTATCTTGGCTAGGGCAATGTGTTATTTATTATTGTTATTTAAGTATCATTGTTGCATTTATATATATATATATTAGAATGAATAAATTTATATTTGTGTCCAGCCAGCTCTTGTGTTGTTATTGTTGGTCCTCCACCTCAGCAATATTGTGCCGGAATCCCACCATTGATTTTGCGCTTCCAAGGGCTTCACCCTTTTGATCAATGGAGTTGGGAATTCGGTTACAAAACATTTACAGCCTGCTAACGAGGCAAATATATCTTCGGGCTGCGGCAACGGATAATGTTCTGACTGTATAACCTGGTTCAGAGTAACTTTAAAGTCCCCGCACAAGCGGACGCCTTGTTTCTTTTGTATAACTACTATTGGGGTAGCCCACTGTGAGCTTGTAACAGGGTAGGCAATACCTTCGGATATCATCCGATCAATCTCTTGTTCAACAGAAGTACGCAATGCATACGGAACAGGTCTATATTTACAAAACTTAGGAATAGAGTTTTCTTTTAAGACTATCCTAGCCTCAACATCTTTGATCTCCCCCGGACCACCTCTAAATACCGAGACATATTTTTGTTTTAATGCCTTAACCTCATTAGGTTCTATAGAAACCTTTCCGGTTAGGTTAGGTGAAACCCCATCTTTGGCTGCCTCATTAGGCTTGGGTTCATGACTACCAGTAGCGGTTGCGCTAGCAAAATTACATGAGAAAATTGATTTCCAATCTAAATCAATGTGCTTAATCCAGTTTCTTCCTAAGAGCATTGGTTGGTTAGTACGATTTATTTGAACCACAATCATAGGCAAACAATAAGAATGGTCCTTGTAGTCAACATTGACTTGAGCTTGCCCAGTTACTATGACTTCGTTGCGAGAATAGGTTAACAACTTAATATCTACAGATCTCAATGGAACGTGAGAAAAATATTTCTCAAATATTTCCTGAGGACACACTGACAGTGCCGAACCAGTGTCAATTTCCATAACTACAGGCACATTCTCTATAGCTAGCCTTACCTTGTAATCAGAGTTACTTGAGCATGAGCCAATATTATATAGAGACAAATTTTCCACTTCCTCATTTATGTCTAGGCTAGGCTTCCCTTTATCTTCCAGTTGATGCACCTTATACCTTCCTTTTAGGCCTTTTGCGGCAGTTTCGCCTTTAGATTTGCACGCCTTGCTAAGATGGCCTACTCTTCTTCACAAATTACACCTATAATTACTATAAGGACACATATGAGCCTTATGATCCCAACTTGTGCAACGATAACACTTTATCTTGCTATCATTATTTTTCTCTTCAAAAGATTTTAACTTGTACCCAACAGGATTCCCACTTTTCACAGGACCACGTGCACACTTTTTCACACTAATTTTGGAAATATCTTGCACAGGATGATTCCCGAATAAGCCTGTTTGCCTTTCAGCCTGTTCTAGCATGAGCGCTTGAGCAAAAGTTTTGCTCAAATCTAACTCTTCGGAAAGCAACTTTTGCCTTATTCCATCATTACTAATGCCTGATATTAGTTTGTCCCTCAAAGCATCATTTAAGAATGGACCGAAATTACAAGTACTGGCTAAATGTTTGATAGCGACCATAAATTCCGCTATTGACTCTGCCGGTTTTTGACAACGACTATAAAACGTATATCGTTCCGCAACAACGAGCCTTTTAGGAGCAAAATGTTCTTCCAATGTTTTACTTAGGCTTTCGTATGTTTCATCGTCAATCTTCTTAGGTGATATTAAGTCCATTAACACCGCCAAAATCTTAGGCCCAATCACTGTTATCAAGATGGAGACAGGATTCGTCGACTTGACATCGTTGGCCTTGAAATAATGCTTGAGTCGTAATAAATACGAACTGATGTCCTCCTCGTGGGGATTAAATTCCGAGACTCTACCGATACTCGACATTTCGCACTTTTGCGGTTTTAAAGAACGCACTTTACAAAACTTTCACTAGTTTTACTGCGACAAAACCAATATTTAATCCGGCGACTGCGCCATTATTACAACTACACGTATCGTATATTACGTCCACTAACCTGTTACTCATTTGCTAGACTGCTTGTCTCCGACGTCGGGCTGTGACGTCAGCTGTTGTCGTCATCGGTGGTCAGTGTAGCCAATTCATAAACTTAAATTCCTCTTGCTACTTTACTTTAATAATATACTACAGGCATAATAAAGAAAACGTGCATTAAGTTTGTTTGAAATATTAAGCTTTGCATAGAATGTTTTTACAATTGAAATTAGCCAAGTCTTTCAATCGAAATTGATTGTTAAAGTAAGCAACAACAAGAAACACAAGAATAAAACGAATTCAGTGCTGTTCGGCAGTCTTTACAGGATAGCTTTCTTCTTTGTTATCAAATATGCGGTTTGCATATTGGGCATTGATTGTATGCCAACGGAAACTACTCTGAATGGGAAACATGATCTTCTTAATTTAAAGTTTTGCTTGTGTATTACTACTGTCAATATTAAAGCTGGTCTCATATTTTTATGTAAAATAAATATGGAGGTTTCTTTCTAGGGTTATCAGTTGATAATTAAAACTAACAATTAAGACAGCTGATGTTTTTTAGCCAACTAGCAGAGATTTTACCTAATGAGTAAAGAGTACCTTAAAAAAGTGATCTCCTTTATTTATTTACCAATCTTCTTAAATTTGGTATCATAAGAATTGCATCAAAATCACGAAAATAAAGCATTATCATAGTAGTTTGGCTTACCTACCTAGTTTTATGTTATTTCAATTTACGGGATTTTAAAGACCACCGTTTTAAAACTACAAACGCTAACAATTTTTTGTTTATAAATATATTTTGCGTTATTCATCTGTGCACCAAATTTAATTTAACTACAAAAAACTGTTATCAAAATAAAATTAGTTTTGCGAAATAAATAAAATGGTGGCTGTAGGGTCAAATTTCTAACGTGATATTTTAGTTTTTCTTTGGTTCAGGTATAAAAATCATATTAAAAGGCCCGCAGAAGTTCGTGGACACTCTGTATAATTTTGATCTTGTAAGATTGAAACATCTGCTTAACGTTTTGTTTTTACTATCCTTCAACACTTATAATTTAGATACAATTCGCCCGCAAAACATTTAATTAAATACAAGAGTTTGTACATTTCAATGTTTTTAATTAGTTTCGAAAGACGTCTGCTACTTTGTAACAAATTAAATAACTTTCTCTTACCTACTAACGAAAGAGGAAAATGAGCAATGTAGCGTCTATATAAGAAAAAAAGTTTTGCGATTATAAAATGTTACTTTTCTTAAAGATATCTTATTATGGCAGATGCACATTACTTATACTTGCTAGGACGTTTCAATAAATAATAGGTCTACATTGATATTTTAGGAAAAAATCAACATAATTTTATAGCAAAATATTTTTCAGTACAATCCCATTTAAGATAAATATGTATTTCTAGTATCGATATTAACTTAGTTATACTACCGCACAAGATGGTTAGTCACACACCAAACGCCCTGATCTATTATTCTATCTAGAACTAACATCTAGGGTGTAATTTCCATAAATTTACAAGACGACAGGCCCGTCGTGTCTTTTGCATCAACAATCTCCTCAAGTCTGAACAACAAAATAAAATCAAACTGGTTTATTAAATTTAAACTTAAGAATAGGCCTATAAAATTATCTTTTCCGATTAGTCAAGTGTGCATAGGTATATCATATCCATATTTTTGGATGGTTAAGTAACCTCATTACCATGTAAAACGAAAAATTCATATTTATTAACTTAGTTTGTATTAATTATACCATATGATTGTGGATATTCCTAGCTTTAAACAGTATAAATAACAAGATAAGTATAACTAAGACATCTGTTTCGACCCATTAGGAATTTCAGTCACGATCTTACAAATTACTGTAGCAGGAACGTGCCTATTCCAAACTAGCACTAGTTATGTCCTAATGTAAATACCCCCACCGCAGCAAACCTGCAGACTAAATGAATTTCCATTTACCTGGCTGGATTTGCACTAACATATTCCCTTGATTTTTTACATTAATTTCCTATTCGAATAACATTAGTTTAAGTCGCACTTAGGTTTACTGCAGTAGGGATGGGCAGAAGACGATTTTTTTTTATTGGATATTGACAGCTCAGTACAAAAATTTAAAAATTGTCCAATTCAATTATAATATTCCATAAACAAGCAAACTACAAAAGTTTTCCTTTTCTACATAGGAATAACATGGTGATTTTAATTTACAGTATCTTTAGAAGTTTCTCCTTAACCGTTAGGCATACAATTATGTTTCAATATCCTAAAATATATGTTTTAAGCTCTACTAAATGGTTTCGAATGAAAGTGCAAAATGTTATGTTTTTAGGGTCAAAACCATTTTTACTTCATGGACTTAATATTAAGTAACTGAAAATCATAGTAAATTGCATTATTATATACTAAAATATTATTTATCTTTCTTAGTTTTTTATTGTAATATAATAAATTCGTATCGGGAAATGTACTAGGGTTTGTGTGATAATTAAATATCATCTTTGTTATTAATTTTATTACAAATCAAAAATTAAAATTATTTTAAAATTTGTATTTTGAAATTTGTAGAATTTAAACGATAACTGTTATTTTTGTATAAATAATCAAAACTATTTCATTATGTTAAACTGTTTCCTTTGAATTTACACTAGTTATTAACGTACAAATATTAATGTAAGTTATTATGTTAAGAGTTTGTTACATTAGATTGTTACACAAATTTTTGTTTCAGACAATCAATGCAACAAATGTTCACCTAACTACCTACCTGGAAAATTTGATAATTTTACAAGAATGTCATACTGCACAGATTTTGAGTTTTTGTTGAACAAAGTGTCACCAATGATAGCCAAAAAGTACACCTAACTACGAGCTGCCATTCCTCCGAAAGTTCGTCTTGCATTATTGCAAGAACCTTGAGATTTTTAGCAACTGGTGACAGTTTTAAGAGCTTAGACTATTTATATGAAGTTTCAAGTGATTTAATATAAAAATCGTACCAAATGTTTGCAAAGCTCCGATTGAAGTTTTAAAAGGACATATAAAGGTAAGCTTTTAATAATATATTTAACAAAGACATTTTATTAAAAGTGTTATTATTGAAAAGTTACTTACATGATGTATAAACACAGTCTACAAAAGTTATTTAGTATAAATCAGTCTGTAATATTGATTTATTGAGTATACTTAAACACAGTTTTACACAGTAATGTATCAAGCTTAATAAAAAGATTTCTAATCCCTGATTGACGTATAAACATTGAGAAAACTAGGAACATAACACAACAAATTTTTACTGTAAAAATAGTCTCTATAACAATCCACAGTTTTTTTTTTTATTTCTTCACATGTCATTCCAATTGCTGAAGCAAGCATGTCTGTGGCTGAGAACTGAGTGTTGACAAGCATGTGTGGTTGGTAATCTCTTCCAATACAACCAGAGTGGACAAGGTTGGCACCGCCTTGATTGTTTTCTGCTGACAATGCATGTTGTGGATCCACAGTAGTGTATTGTCGTGGGCTCGGATGACCTGGCACATATGTTGAGGAGGATCCTGAAGACGAAGGACGAGAATTTCCAGGCGAGGAGATTATTTCAGGAGGCGTATATCTACGATGTGTTTTCCGAAAACATACCATGTATGTCGTATATTTTTAAGTCACGTTCGTCAGCTGCCAATTTCCTTAACTTTAGGCTATCATCTTACCGAATAAATCAAATTCATCAGGTTTTGTAACATGCTTGTTCGAAACAACGTTATTTAACGTATTAAAAGCTTGAGACATTTGATTTTCTGCTTGCTGGAGTTCCGGAGGGAGTCTTCGCAGCCGGATCGTCTGCGCAAATGTGACAGTGGTGTCGCAGATGTTAGGTATGATGCAGACTGTGTACGGGGTGGCGCTGACGGTGAACGTGATGTTGACGGAGTTGAAGCATGTGATGAAGGCGCTGAATCTGATGGTTGCTGCGCTGCGTTTTGTTCAGATAAATCGACAGTTTCATACGCCACCAGATCTTCTTCTGTTGCATTTCCAACGATCTGGACCTAGAAAGTAATAAAACATTTATTGTGACACTATTATTATTATATTACAATTTTACGTTTATTTTCTGATGTCATCAAGTCAGATGAATAACGTTGAAAAAGGATTCAGAGAAAATTTTCCGCACGCTATATGTGCCATTGATGGGACACGTTGTCATGTTAAGTCCTGCTTGTAGTGGATCCGAAAGAAAACCTTTAGTATTGTTCTCTTGGCACTGGTTGACAGTAAGTATCAGTCCATGTTTGCTGACATTGGTAGCCAAGGGGGACTCAGTGATAGTGGTGTTCTGAAAAAGATGTGTGATGGTGAACTCAACATTCCCCCACCTGGTTCTCAAGTTGCTTTGCCTTATACGATTCTTTGTGATGGTGCTTTTGCTCTAAGTTTACATTTGATGAAACCTGTTCCACGTGAACATGAGTATGTATTTATAAAACGAATGTTTAACGATAGATTGTCGAGATCACGAGTAAGAGTGGGAAATTCTTTTGGAATTATATCTTCTAGGTTCAGAGTATTCAAAACACCGCTTGCATTACAGCCTGAAAAGGTGTTCTAATTACTTATGAACAGCCAAGCATCGAAGCCATTATACTACCCCCCTGGTACTATGGACACTTATGACGTCAATGGCATTTTGATTCAACACGGAACATGGCGGCAAGAAGTAAATGGACTGTGCGCAATCAGGCCTGAACCAAGAGTACCTCGCAGATCAACGAACAACGCTTTAACAATTAGAGAAGAATTTGCAACATATTTCAATAAAAACTTGTTATGGATTCTTGGTGTTCATTAATAATACATTAATTGTTGTGCGGTGTAAAATTAAAACAACTTGTTTATTACCGTTGAGCATAAATTACCACAAAATGAAAAACCAATAAGGCTTATACACCAACGACTTTAGAAACTGCAAATAGGCATTTCATTGAAGTGAATATAATGTAACATTAACTTTGAGTACTGCAAGTAGGCATTCCATGTAAGTGAACCAAATATACTTTAAACAATAAAGCTTTTATTGTAGAAACATACATTTTCGATAAAATTGCATAAAAGGAATAGTTATTGATAAAATACATATTGCTATGATATTGCTTTTTCAGTCTGATGTATACTATTAGCTATTTACAAAACATATTTTCGACAAAGCTTACCGTTTTTTCAGTCTCTGGTCCTTAGTTCACGAAGTAAACAGGCATCTCATTTTATTTTATTTCGATTTTTTTCTCAATAAAATATGTTTTTGGAAATGTTTTATTACAGCAAGCTTTTCTTCACCTGACCAGGGGTTTTGCCAGAGGTTTTCCATCTTTTATACGTGACGTTCTTTTGTTATGTAATCAATCTCATCATTTTCATCCAGTTTTATCAGACGTGACCATGCTGTGTACTCCTGGGTCATCACTTACTTCTAGAGTTGGAGCAGTGTGAGTTGGGTATTCAGTTACATTGGTTTCTTCGTCTTCACTTTCTACATCACTGACAGACCTTAAGTCTGTTTCAACATTGTCGGATGTTTGTCAATTTAACGAATTTAGTTTTCCCTTATCCATTATTAAAAGAATTTTGCGGATTCTTGCAACTTGAATTGTACTTTCGGGTAGCCGGTAGGAATTCTTCTGTACAGAAATGTCATGACCTATAAACTTAGCTGACTGTCCATATCATTTTCAGTAAAGTTCAGGACTTGGCTCATTATTGGTATATGTTCCCTAAGTTTTGTAGTGGTCATGTTTTCGGTTCTTTAGCCCTACTCTGGCCCTTATTTTCTTGACTTGATATAAAAAATAAACTAGTCTATTTTAGTTATAGTAGATTTGAAATTACTAGGCATATACCTACACGTTTTATAACAAGGCTACCGCTCACTATTAAACTTGTTTTAAAAATATTAATATTTTTACATACAAGAAAAATGTTAATCCTTTAAAAATCCATTTTCAATATTTCTACTTATTTGTACGTTAAGGAAATGTAAAATAAACGGCATAAGTTGTCTGACACGGATACCTTCTCCTGCCTCGTCAACAACTGAATAACCTTGTAGGAGCAACTGCGGAGAAATTGCAATAACTTCTGAACCGTAGTTTTACATTAATTATGATTTTAACATCCCTAAAGGGGAGTTGAGGAAGTCTAAATATGGCTTCAAGGTCGCACCCAACCCTTCCTCCGCTTTACTCCACTGTAGTTTGGTTTTCTTTGACTCACGTCTGTGGCGCGAGCTATTGCTTTACGTAAGGCCGGTTTCACACGAGCCACAAACGTGCCACAATCGCCGGCAGAAACGCGCCACTAGCGGCGCTCAATCATGTGGGACCTTTCAGGTGGCAAATGCATGATTGCGCGATTTCCATCAGTTTATCGCCATTTCATACCGCACCTCCCTGAACTACTCCAGAACACCAGTCCGTTTGGAAAGACTATGAGTGCAGTTCAGTGTTATTTTACTTACATATGTCAGTCTTCTCTTTGGTTTCCATCAACTCGTAGTTTGGCCACATAGTAGACGCCACATCTTCCCAAGCCTTGAACTTCAAATGTTTATTTGAGTAATCTTTACATTCTTGGTCCTACAACACTGGCCTACACTCTACTTCTACGATAAAGTGGTCTTTGTCAAAGTCAGACATAAAAGTTATAAAAGTCAAAAGAATTTTCAGAACAAAACAGAATGATTAGTTGTTTTAACAGTCTGAGAGGCAATAACCAGCTACAAACGCCAAATTTGTGGAGGACAGAGCCACTGCAGGTGATTGCAGCGCGTTCTAGCGTCAATCGCAAAAAGATGCCACATCGTGTGAAAGGCCGCGCTCCAATGTTAATTTGAATGGGGCTCTTCTTTTCTGCGTCAGGCTGCGATTCTCGCGCTACAACAGCCAGAAGCGGCGTTCGGTAATTGTCGGGCGTTTTGTGGCTCGTGTGAAGCCTGCCGTACAGTTTGGCCAAAACGTCTGTGCACGCGAACGGGTCGCTACTGGCTGAACTAAAAGATTTGGGTACCGATTATTGGCATTGCTGGGGGTAGGGGCGAGTGAATAGGAAGAAACAAATGTTTTCACAAAAGTACCCCACCAACCCCCTTGCCTACACCAGAACTGGTCGCGCGCACAGAAACTTTGGCCAAACTGTAAAGTAGTACATTTTTCTACTGTAAAATAGTACAATAATTTACTATGACCCACATAGTTGAATGAACTATATCTACTGTAAATAGAAAATTTACGCATTCACAATAAGGGGCTTAACAACATTTTCGGAGGTTTGTCTATTTAAGGAATTTAGTATTCCTCTCCAAAATGATTGATTTTGCTGAATTTTGCAACTTGAATTGTTCTTTCGGGTAGCCGGTAGTAATTCTTCTGTACAGAAATGTCATGACTTATAAACATAGCTGACTGTCCATATAATTTTCAGTAAAGTTCAGGACTTGGCTCAATTTTATATGTGTTTCCTACGTTTTGTAGTGGTCATGTTTTCGGTTCTTTAGCCCCACTCATAGTGGAGTATTTCATTAATACATCACATCCTCGCATAGTGCTATCTTCATATCCAGGAAGAGCAGTTTACACCCCTATGTTTACCCTATGTTTACAGATTCATTTTTATATATAAACTTTCATAACTGAACCATTTATGCTGTACAGTTTATTACATTTGTTTTTGTTTTTTGTTTTGCAGGAAACGTCCGACACCAATAAAGGGGTACTAACAGTTTGCCCGTTTTGTGGGCATAGATGGTGGGATGGGAGAAATTTTACACGCCACTTGAAGACTCACCACTCCTCCGAAGAGGCAGTGAGGAGCCTTATACGGCTAACTGACTGTGGAGCGAAGCGGAGGGAAGTATAAAAAATCACTGATGGACTGAGGAAACTTGGGAGACTTCATTATATGAAGAGGTATGGTACAAATTTGCCAGTTAAACAGTCAAAAAAAGAACAAGATGTAACGGTTATTTGCGACTTTTGCAAAAGAACAAAGGCCTCTAGCCCATCATGTTCAGCAAAGCACCACCAGCAGCCGACAGCACTGAACAATACCACCTCATCCATCAAGCGAAAATGACGAAAACATTGAAAAGGCAAAAAACCTAATACTTCGGACCATGCATCTAAATGAAGTAGGCAAAACTGCAATAGGGGATAGGTTAATTCTCCAATTTGCAAGTGAGAGGCTTCTTGGAAGTAAAGGTGACACTGGCAAGTTGGATTATTTAAGAACAGGAGTTAGGGACTTAACCAATTTACTGTTAGCTGTGAAAAGAATTGATTCAACTGTATCAAAGCTTGAAGACATTGTCGTGTGTTCAAAATTTGACACAATTATCAAAGCTGTGTATGAGTTATCGGGGACGGATTATGAAGAGGGTACAGTTGAAAAAACCCTCATTCAACAACAGGTTAAGGACTCCGATTGGGGCTTGCTGTGACATACTACTGTAAATGCAAGAAGGTTTGGCAAGAAAGAAGAGGGGAGGGAAAGTCAGATTAGGGAGCTGAACCATTTTATGGACGAGCTTAAAAGCAAGTGGCCCAAAAGATTTGTTAGCCTTGCAGAAAATAAAAAAAAAGAAAGCAGACATGGAAAAGTCATCAATACCGCCGACCCAGAAGACATGAGGCTGGTTTTTAAGCATTGCGAAGAGCTGCTTCCTGCTGCTATACAATGCTTAACAAACAAAATTCAAATACTAACTACGAATATCTACTGAAACTTGTAGCCCTCAGCATGTATTGCACGAGTAGAAGAAGGTCATGCGATCTTCAAAAGCTTACGATTTCTGATTACCAAATGGCGGAGCGAAATGAAGAAATGTGTAAGAAGATCGGCCATACCTTGGAAATTGCTGAAGAAGTATTGGAAGACATAAGCAAGATGTCCTGCATATTCTCCTGTGGTAAGGATCAGATGCCAACAGCAATACTGCTAACAGGGGATATGAAGTCTGCTGTGGAATGTATTTTAAAAGTAAGAGACAAATTCAAGGTTAAATCAAACCAAATTTTTACAAAACTTCAATATACACCTAAACCGTGGAAAGTAGATACAGCGTTGGAGTGGGCCAAAAAGATGTGGCCCCTTAAGGACCCCAAAAATTTTGGTGTGAGGGGTATAAGGCATCTGACAGCCACCAGAGGTCAACTTCTGACAGAGAGAGACCCTCAAATAGAGACGATTTTTCGCGAGGGCCTTTCACATTCGGAAGCTATTAGCAAAAAGTACTTCAGGGGGCATTTAGCATCAAGGATTATTCAAGGATATGGACTTCCATTACTTGATGAGATGAGGGTCGTCCCTACCTCTGCTCAAACGTCTAAGGAAATTCTTAAGAACCGATCAGAAAATTCAACTCCAATGCCCAAGAACACGCCTACCTATTCACCTAAACTGCAGGAGAACAATCTTGAATTGGTGGATATCGTCCGTTCCCCTTTGCCTGAACAGGAGGACACCATTAATCGTTCCCCGCCATTGTGGGAGGGAAACAGTTCCCCTTCAACCTCGACATCAAGTAACGAGTCAGAACCAACAATTACAAGAAAAAAATGGTCGACAGAAGAAGACTCTGCACTGATTCGACAATTTGCCAAATCGTTGAAGGATGAAAGCAAAATGACCAACCATCAAATCGGCGAGGCAAAGGAGAATGAGGATGCATTGAAAAACAGAACGCCGGAGCAAATAAGGGCTAGACTGGGCCTCATCAAAAACAAGAAAAACAAGTTTGGAAAAAGGATATCAGCCATCATTAAAAAACTAAGCAGTCCAGACGTAAAAATGTATGGAAAAAATAAAAAAAAGGTTTAATGTGAAAGGAACTCGCTTAGTAGTAATTTTATTCGTCATAAGTATCGAACTCATGCGATCACTGAGGTTAACACAAATTTCATTTTTAAATATAATTATTGTAAATATGTTTTCCTTGTTATTTTCCCTCTAAAAAAGTCAAAAATATCATAACTTTTACATTCCTAGGTAGATATAGGTCATAATAGGTTAAAATAGGAAGATATTCCAACTCAGTTTTCATTGATTACCGTTCATAACAATAAATATATTACACAACCTTCAATTAGAAATTATTGTATCAGCTACACATGAAATCACGTTTCAGCTATTGATTTGTGTATATAATATTCTAGAAATAATATTGTTTCCATATTATTCTTAAGTAATGCCTTTTAATGCATTTTTTATGTATATAATATTTCTAGTTTTAAAAGAGTATTTCATTTATGGTTTGTTGATAAAACATGTTTTATTGATTTGTATTGTACATAAAAATGTGTCTAGCAAAACTGTATATCTTTTATAAGTATCTTATAAATTATCTTTTAAGATGGTCAGTCAATAATTCAGTCAATTCCTTTCTAGTTTTATTTACAATTTTAATATCATTTTTAACAGCTAAATCTTGAATACATTTCAATGATCTATATTTTAAATTATTAGGATTTTGTTTCATTTTATTTAGTCTTAAAAATGATATCTTTCAAAGCCTGTGCTAATTTAAAATATAAAAATATGCTGCAAAGTATAAACAAGATAATGGTAAATTAATGGTGATTTGATATAACGCATTATGCCTTAAATAATCTGGCTAAAGCGAAATGAAACAAACAGCTATTGTTGCCGCTAGCAGATGTGTCGCGAATACACTCCTTTTTGCAGAGAAGGATACGATTCTTTTCAAAGAATTAAACTGCAACCAAACTCAATAGCTTAAATGGAGTTATATGAAGTAACTTAAGCTAACCTGATAATTTCTTAATAGAAGAAGATCAGGAGAAGCTGAGAGAATAATGTTCCCACATTAAACGAATAGAGAATAAATAGGTCATAATTGGGAAGTATTCAACATTCTAACCAATACAGTAAAGAGTGTTCGTAAAAAAAATGCCATATTTGGGACAAGAGGGAAGAGGGGAAATAAAGTTCCTGTGATATAACCCAATCAATGAAATAAAATTTTGATGTATTAATCAGCGAGAAGTGGCCAATGTTCTGCCCAATAATCCTTATTTTTTAAGAGTAGTTCAAAATGATGGGTCACAACACCCCCTTCATATTTAAAATAATTTATCACATTTCAAAATGGCGGATCCAAGATGGCGGCCGAAAAAAATACATCAGTCATAACCAAGTGAAAATAGGTGGACAATTACTGGTAGTGTATACTTATCATTATCTAGCACTATTTTGGGATTATGGTCTTAGTTTGTAAATGCACAATGTTAAAATGGGCTAAAAATAAAGTTTTAAAAAGCCATCGTAACTTTAGAATGAATCAAGATTTTTAAAAACGGTTTGCGGCATTGTAATCAGGGTAAAAATGTAGTTCGAAATAATGGGTCACAACCCCACCTTTACATTTGAAAAAAAAATTTTGCATCCAATATGGCGGATCCAAGATGGCGGCCGGAAATGACCACCTTGTCAAAATGAAGTACTTACTACCCAACAATGTTTGGAAGTGGTCTGGGATTGATATTTGAAAAAATGTAGAAAAAAGTTGGGGGGGGGACAATTAAAACTCACCCTGTATAGTTGTAAATCTTCTTTTTTTTTTGTCAAACATCTTCTGGGAAATGGTTTGACCAAGTCCTTGTGTACCGGCAAAGACGTCATCACCAACAACAACAAAGTTCAAGTCTTCCTTGGTTGTGTCATTAGAAGGCAAATTTAACTTCTCTTCCTTATGAATTCTTCCAAACACAGTGTTATCCACGACACCTCCATCTGATATTCGTACCTAGCGTTGACCAAAGCAAGTAAAACTACACTATGCTACCCTATGTAGTTATAATAATATGAGCCACAATCACGAGGAGCAACTATACGAATATGCGTCCCGTCGATACTGCCTCCACGGATTGGAAAATTCCAAAGTTCATCGAAATCATCTGCAATTGACATCCACTCTTCCTTTGTTTGAGGAAACTGCAATAAAAAATAGGCTTTTAACGAGGATTAACGGTATTGTTGTTGCATATTATTTAAACTGATTGTGAACACTCACAAGAAGGAGATGAATAAAAACTAATAATTTGCAAACAATTTCGTTTGTATCACGTGTAAAAAAGTACTATACAAATATAAAGTTTAGAACAGTGATTATACATATTATAATACAAGGTGAGTTTTAACTGCCACCTCCACCTTTTTTTCTACACTTTTAAATTCCAATCCCAGACACATTTTTGGGTAGTGTGTACTTAATTTTGACAAGATGGCCATTTCCTGCCGCCATCTTGGATAGTAACAATTAAAACTAACCCTGTATATTATTGTACACATAAAAATGAAAAATTTCCCATAAATAAGTAAATCCTAAAACTAAATGTTCTTAAAATTTGAGTTGTACACGTATCTGTTGTATGTGTTTCAATGTCCACTTGTTGTTTACACCTATATGCAGATATACAGAAAACTACACGTTTTAAAATATGATGATTTGTATTATTTGTATTTTTATAATATTATCCTAAAATTTCAAAACATTTCTCCTAACAATCTGTATATAGACTTCAATAATATTAAACGAAAAGGCATGTAAGTAATATGAAACGGGATTTTGAAATGTTACAGCAAGTTTGGTTGGTTAGGTAAAGTTAGTTTAGAACAGTTTCATTTCAATATAATATTTTTAAATTTTTTGTTGATACTGAAAAATATTATTTTATTGGTATATTGTATCAAAAAATAGAATATCGATGAATCGAAAAAAATCTTGAATAATAATGAATGTTCCCTTTAACAAGAAAGTACCCTTTAAAACAACTAAATCTCACCCAAAGGATCCTGCCCCCCAAAAATCTTGATGGCGCGAACTGCGCCTTGCCCCCCCCCCCCTCTTCTGGGCACCCCTGCATATAGGGGTATGATAACCTACTTAAAATGTTCTTATACTTATGGTGAACCTATTTGCAAATGTAAAAAAGTGGCAAGAACCATAAATAAGAAGTGGCAATGTTTTACTTGTCAAGTTATCCATAAGAAGCAGTAAATTCTCGGTTCAATCGGGTTTGCGTAACATATTACCCATTCGAGAGCCAAAAGTACAATTGACTCTCGAAGGTAGTTGGATACCCCTTGTTATAAACCTTCTCACATTTACGAGACCCTTCTCACATTTACGAGACAGTTCTTTTAATTTTGATTGTATAAAAAAATATGACCTAAATAAATTTAGATTGGATTTAGCTACGGATTGAGTAGTCTATTGCTGAAATCTTTATCCATGCATGATCAAATAAGTTTAAATATGGTCATACATCTAAGTGTGACGAATTAAATTAAAATTGCCTTTAATGTGAAACAAAAAAAATGACAAACGCGTTTGGGTGTTGGTTGTTTTCTTTACAGCTTACATTTGAAATATTTCTTAAAAAATAGGTAGTAAGTAAGTCGTACCTTCAAATTTATATCAATGTAGTAAAACGAGAGTTAAAGGCTCAGTATTATGTATTCTGGTATGGACTATATGATATTTTAATAAAAATATATTATCTTAGAAGTAAAAATTAACATTGTTAGCAAGTTAACTGTGACGGGGCTATGTATTCATTGTTTGGACTGAGTACAATGAGGGAGTGCTTAAAACAACCTCTAATAATATTCGCCACATATTATCATGACCCCCACATTTAATAATTGGCCCTGTAACCAGGATCTGGCTTGGGTCCCATTCCACCTGTGTTTGTATGCTATTCTATGGTACGTGTCAATTTTTCAATACTTAAAATTGTTTTTTAATTATAATAAAAAGAATGAATTATTGAGACTATTAGTTCAATTACAAAACCAAACTTTATTTGCCAAATTATTGAAAAAAAAAAAACTAAAGTAAGTCATTCACTTTTATTTTACTAAAATTATATTCCTGTAAAATCATCCTGTAAGATCATACTGATCAAACACTGACACTTTACTGGCACTTTTAAACCTGCTATACATTTAAAAAATTGTTTACATTGATTGGAAGAATATTATTATAATCAGAAATATTTTATTAGTTAAACTATTTTATGCGCATTCACAGATTGTAACCCCACATCAATTTTGTAATTGCACACGAATCACTGTATGATACTTTAAGTCAAAACCTGTGGATTAAAGAATCCCTTCAGTACGTGACATTTTAGTGAAACTCATCTCCCTGGTAGCACATGCTATAAAACCATCAATTCATACAATAGGTAAGGTAAGTAAGTTTGAAGCATTTATCATTGGTTAGATTACCTAACAAATAAATCAATAAAATGTATAACACGTTATTTAATCTATTCTTAATCCAAACACACTATAGTGTGAACCACAATCTTTATTATACTTTACCAATTTCATTATCACCATGAATCTAACATATCCATTAGTTTGTCTGTCTGGCAGAATATTAAACAGTAAAATAAGATCGGTATGATACAAGAAACCATAATAAAAGAAGTAAAGTTGATTATTTTAGTGTAATACAGTACTACGACGAACATATAAGTTGATATATCTGTGAGACTCACGGCAGTTTGCTATATGGTTCGAAGGCTCCAACCACTCCTGGAAAAAGAAGTACTAATGAAGATATACCATGGCTGTTTTCACAGCATCATGAAATATGGGATCCTACTATGGGGAAACAGCCCAGCTGCCCAACGAGTACTTCTCCTACAAAAAAGAATAATGAGATCTATTTTCTTGGAACCATTTCTCGCACACTGTAAGCCACTGTTTGAAGAAGCCAAGGTCCTTACCATGACAGCACTTTTTATCCTGGAGTCAGCACTGAGCGTAAAGAAGAACCCACAACTGTTCCTAATAAATGCAGCATTCCACAACTACAACACAAGGCAATGTAAAAATGTCCACCTAACCCAAGTAAACTCCACTTTAGTAGCAAATGGCCCTAAATTTATGTGCTCCAAAATCTATAACAAGATCCCAACTGAAATAAAAAATATTGAAGAAATAGAAAAATTCAAGATGTTACTCAAGAATTATTTATTGAAGAGGCCATACTACTCACTGACAGAGTACTTAGAAGATAAATGAAAAGGCCAATATTTTTTTGACGACCACGGCGCAGTGACACTTCCAGTGGGAAATCTTCAAGTATCAAGTATCAAGTATATAATTCTAGAGAATGTTACGACGAACCAATAATTTGAACGTTACATCATGATCACGCTTCATGGTCCCCCCAAGTGTGGGGCTGGTGCATCTATGGTCACAGGGTCCGACCAGATTACAATGGTATATTATACATGTATATTATACTACTTCATTTTGACGATCAGGGAATGGGAGGGAGGGGTTTTCCTAGGTGACCTCCTAGGTGGTGGTGTTAGTAGAGGAGGGATACTTTTTAGTTGTTGAGGTTTCATCTTTTTAAAATGTTTTTTGGCATTGCCCATAGCAAACTTTTTGGGTCGTCATCTTCAAAATCCAACCTTTTTGCAGCCCTTTCTCTTCTTTTGATTTTATTTGCATCAACATCATCTGTGTCGACATCAGAAAATTCCTCTGCAATTTTGGCCTTATTTACAGCATCAGTGTAGTTCTATAACACAATCATAGTCTGTTTCGTAATACAAATATATATATATATATATATATATATATATATATATATATATGTTAAGGCTACATTAAGCTACCTGTGATTATTTAGTAACAGTAAAACATCCTTTAACCAAAACTACGGTTAACTGTAATATATTGTAACGTACATCTTTGAGGTTTTTTAAGTTTAAAATTTATTTAAGAATGCAATCTTCTGATGGCTATTAAACAAAGTGAAAGTTTCCTCACTTTACCCCTAATTTCCCCACTTTTCAAATAGTAATGGCTTGGGTGATTGATATAAAATTGGTAAAGTAGCAAGGTCCAGCGCCATTTTAGAGAAATTTAAAAAACAATCCACTGGGTTCTGACATACAGAGGGTCTTAAATATACATGTACTTATTATGGAATAAATATAGATGATAGAAAGATGAAACTATACGAATAAAATAGCGTAACACAGTATAAAGTAACATAAAAAGTTCAAGTTGCATGCTAAAAAGTTGTGTGTCACATTTACATGAGAGGGGTGAGAAATGTAACACAAATTTTACATTTGACTAGGCTAGTTCTAGATTGTTGAGCTTATGTTAGATTTATGCAGTAGTACATAAAAAAAAAGATCTCAGTCAGGGGTTGAATTAGGCCCAAACAAAATTAAAATAGTGGTTTAACCTAATAAATAGTTAAACCCAAAAAACACAACATCCAAATATTCATCAGATCTCACACATTGGGTCATTTTGTCATATTTAAAAAGTTCAAGACTTTTTTTTAAGTAGCCTACCTGTTGGGTTGCCAAATTTTCTGAGTACACGGTGAGTGGCCCAGTCATCTTGTGGCTCTTCCTCCATAGAAATAGCTTTGTTTATCCTTAATTGATTTATGTATGGTGGATACCGGCAGTGGTCCTCATTAATTCAGGCCAGAGGCATGAACTGAATGCCATCATCAAACAGGCACACTTGAAATGGCATTTATTATTGCCTAAAACAAATAAAAACCATATTCTAAGTTATTTGCACACTGATATAAAGTAGAAAATTTTTTTAAAATGCAATAACAACAATTAGGAACAAAAAACATACCCTATCTATTCTATATACAGGGTGTTTTTTTAAAAACTTGCATCTTTATTTATGTAAAAACCGCAATAGATAGAAATATGCAGTTTGCAGGAATCATCTATTGACGTAGGGGGACCAATTGTTTTGAATTCAACGTTACATTCACATTCCCCCCCCTTTCCCCCCCTGCCCCCAACTTAATTTTTTTAAATAGCAAGGTACCCCTTGTGACATATCAAATAAAAGAGCATGAAAAAAGAAAATGTTTGATGAAAAAAAAATTGAAAATCGGTTCATAAATGTATGAGATATTCCCCCCCTTACCCCCCTGGAACTTAATTTTTTTTAATAGCAAAGTACCCCTTGTGACATATCAAATGAAAGAGCATAAAAAAAGAAAAATTTTGGTGAAATTTATTTTTCATTTGATATGTCACAAGGGCGGGTACCTTGCTATTAAAAAAACAAGTTATGGGTAGGGGAAAAGGGGGGTGATTATCTCACAAATTCTTGAGCCGATTTTAAAATTTTTTTCACCAAAAATTTTCTTTTTTCATGCTCTTTCATTTGATATGTCACAAGGGGTACTTTGCTATTAAAAAAAAAATAAGTTCCGGGGGGGTGAGGGGGGAATATCTCACAAATTTATGAACCGATTTTCAATTTCTTTTCATCAAACATTTTCTTTTTTTATGCTCTTTTATTTGATATGTCACAAGGCGTACCTTGCTATTTAAAAAAAATAAGTTGGGGGCAGGGGGGGAAAGGGGGGGAATGTGAATGTAACGTTGAATTCAAAACAATTGGTCCCCCTACGTCAATAGATGATTCCCGCAAACTGCATATTTCTATCTATTGCGGTTTTTACATAAATAAAGATGCAAGTTTTTAAAAAAACACCCGTATAATTCAGTTTTAAAAATCTTTGTACAACTAAATCTAGAGTTCTACTGGACCGATTTTATTAATTAATGGGTCGTTGGAAAGCTTAAGTCGTGTAGATTTGCAAATAATTATGAAAGTTAGTTTTTGTTATGGTTTATGGTGCAAAATAAAAAAAAAACATGTTTTCCATAAGAAATACATTGGAAACGGTGTTTTTCACACTTTTTATTTGGGTGCGACTTTTGGCAGCCTTTTTTTTAACTTCCAAGAAGTGTATGGTATCAATTTGTAGGAAATTTTATCCTTTTTCAGAATGTCACCTTCCACTTTGGTTGATTTACTCACAATTTTAAAATTATTTACAAAAAAGCTAAGCAACCTCTGAATTTATAGTAAGGAGAAAATATTGAGTTTGTGATATTTTGTTAAACTTTGTACAACTAAATCTAGACTTCTACCGGACCGATTTTGTTAATTAATGGGTCATTGGAAAGCCTAACTCATGTAGATTTGCAAATAATTATAAAATTGTGATTTGATTAAATATTTGTGGTGAAAAAGTAAAAATAACAAAAATACATCGAAAACAGCTTTTTTCAAGTTTCTGTTTTCAAGATTCTATTTGTAGCCAGCTTTTGGCTGCCTTTATTAAGTATTTTCAAGAAGTGCATAGTAGTTATTTGTAGTGAATTTTATTCTCTTTCAGAATATTACATCCACTTTGGTAGATTTTTTCTCCATTTAAAAGTTATTGGCAATAAGCTAAGTGATCTCCAAATTTATAGTGGTGAGAAAATACTGAATTAGATATATTTGTGTTAAACTTTGTACAACTAAATCTAGACTTCTACCGGACCGATTGTATTACTTAATGGGTCGTTGGAAAGCCCAATTCATGTAGATTTGCAAATAATTATAAAAGTTTGATTTTATTAGATATTTGAGGTGAAAAAATAAAAATAAACAATAATACATTTAAAACTCAATTTTTTCCAAGTTTATATTTCCAAGTATATATTTGTAGCCAAATTTAGGCTGCCTTTATTGAGTATTTTCAAGAAATTCTTAGTAGTAATTTGTAGGAAATTGTATTCTCTTTCAGAATATCACCTTCCACTTTGGTCGATTTCCTCGCCATTTCAAAGTTATTTGCAAAAACGTTAAGCAACCTCCCAATTTACAGTAGTGAGAAAACACTGAATTAAAGGTGTTGTTGTTAAACTTTGTACAATTAAATCTACAGTTCTACTGAACCGATTTTATTAATTAATAGGTCATTGGAAAGGTTAATTTGTGAAGATTTGCAAACAATTATGAAAGTACTGTTGAGGTTGGAAGCAAGATCGTTTGACTATAAATCTATGATAAATAACTCCATTTTTTTTACAATTCGTGGTCTAGCTGTGTGATTTAGGTACGTCCGATCTTAATAATCAATAATCAAATGGAAGCTGGTATTTCACTGAAGGTTCTTTGGTCAAAACAAATAGAATAATTTAATTAGAATTAAGTAAATATTCTATATATAAAGCCAAAAGTACCCATGAACTTTTGAGAAAACTACAAGTCACACCCCCACAAACCATATACTTAAAATGTTCGTCATGACGAGAAACCTTGCGCAAAATTATCCATTATTTCATAAATTGCCCTATAAGGTCGTAATTGCTTTCCAAAGGGAACTTTCCATTTACCTAATGTTAAAAATACCTCAGCTGTTATTATTTGTTTGTATTACCATTACTGTATTCTGCTTTGTTTATTTCAGCTTAACTTAACCAATCAATAGTCTTATTAATACTTATGTAGTAAACGGGGTGGAGCCCGTGGGTAACAGCTAGTATATCTAAAACTAAATTCCATATCCAAGATATAATCAAATTTATATTTTCTGATTGAGCGATACAGTATCTTGAACTTAACTGATTAAAACTACCAATATATCTTAAAACTACCAATATCTCAAGTGAAAGCCTTTGAAGTATTTTAAGACCAAGACATATAAAATAACTTAAATAAAAATAGAGTTACGTATCATTGATTGCAGATAAGTACTAAAACGATTGTGATTATGTTTTTGTTAACAATTTGTATTTGTGTTTAAAGTGTGTGTTCCTTATTTTAAGTGTGTGATTGTAATGTTATGTGCTTTATCTGTACCATTAATATTAGTGAGTAAAGTGGTGTATGGATTTCATAACCGTTATTTTACTAGAGACCGTTGTATTTAACCACAACGGGCATTGTTCCTAGTCATAGAATACATCATAAATATGAAGTATTTTAGTAATGAACAACCAGAACGTCCATGATGTACATGGGATAACATGTGATCAGTTTATTTATAGGAAAATTCCAAGCTAGATGTAAAATCTCGCAGCAAGGTCCTTTGGTCCCTTTACTAAACAGAATTATTTCGGCACACTCTGAGCGCGCCCAACCAATTTGGTGGCAGAGGACGCCCTCACTACTCGGTAATTCTACAGCTAGGCCTAATTTCTTCGCCCCTAAATTTGAAGAAGTTAGTTAATAAGTTAACCATTGCACTCTCATTAACAAATAACAGCTTCAGTATTGTACTGGAGTCTAAACCTTCGCTAACTCATGTTGTCCCCTGGCACTGCGGAGTGGGGGAAGCACAGCATTTTATTGGCTGAGGGAACACCATTACCACAACAATACGGTATGGCCTCGATGGTCTAATGGATAACGTGCCGGGCTGACAATGTAAAGGTACCAGGTTCGAATCCTCTCTTTAGCACTAACTTTTTGTCTAAGATTTTTGCATGATCAGCAAGTTTGGTTAGTTTGGTTAGGTTATGTCAGTTTAATTTGTTAATAAAACATTATAAAATTCAATTTGAGCTATTATAGTTTTAGTTTAGAACTATTTTTTTTCTATTAGTAAACCTTCGTTCGATTTTTTTATTATCAGCAAGTTTGGTTGGTTTTGTTAGGTTATGACAGTTTAATTTTAAAGTTAATAAATTATAAAATTGAATTTAAGGCATTTATAATTTTATTTTATGAACAGAACTATTTTTTCGATTAGTAAACCTTCATTCGCTTTTTATTTTAAATCTTTTTTTATATAATCTGCAAGTTTGGTTGGTTAGGTTAGTTTATGACAGTTTAATTTTATAAATATTCATTTTTTTACTTATTGAAAAACTGCAGCATAGGTTTATGCATGTAAAACAACGCGGGCTTGTTTGGACGCCGTCTAGAGGGGAGGTGGAGGGAGAATCATTTCCCCCACTCCGCAGCGCCAGGGGACAACATCGTGATGAGTTAGCGAAGGTTTAGACTCCAGTATATATTGTTCTATGTGAGCAAAATTTGAATCAAATGTCAACGATGTTCTGGTAGACGAGTGAGAAGTGTTGGAGATAAGTGAATTGGATAGTTAAATTATATTTAGTTCAGCCTAGATACTTAGAAAAATGTGTGGATGATTGGCATTACTAAAAAATGGTTGTCAGAAAGAGGCATTTTCCACATTTTTGCTACTATTTCTTTTGTTTTCCATACTTTTAAATTGGTCTTGAATTTTATTTTGAAAATGTTGAACGGACTTGATCTGCAGGGATTAATATATAAGTCGTCAAGAACAGAGTGACCCATTCCAACAACGAAGCTCTGGTTGTTAACTACAACAATATTGCATATTGAAACTACTGTTCCATCTTCCAACATGCAACAGTTGTTCTTATTGTCCTTACAGTTTAACTTAAATTGCTTTGTTTCAAAGGTTTTGTATTGCATCTCAACCCTTTCAAATTCAACAGGCAATGGACCACTGTCATTAGACTGAGGAAAACAAGGTTCTATTTGAGTGATATTTGTTTTGTGGGGTGACTCACTGTTGTAGGCTTCTTCTAGCCTTTTTGCCACCTGTTGAAGGGGTTTGTCATGTTTTCTTAGTTTGTTCTTTATGCTAAGCATAAAATTTTCAAACTTGAAAGCACTATAATTGTCAACAGGGCCAAATTTCATAACATCTGCTGTCATATGTTGTCATATGGTTTTACCATCCATTGTTTAAGATACTTATCGTACGTCTTACCTGAAAAAATTAATAAATTTAGGCTACGGCTGATTTACTAATTTTTAGATTTAAATACACTATAAGCCTGTGACGTTTCACTAAGAACGTCATAAAGACAAGTTTGTTTCAACATTATACAGCTAAAATGTATTTTATCAAACCGCTGAGGGTGAAGTAGGTCTAGGAATAGGAGAAGCCATATATTTTATCATTTTTTAATTTCAAAAAACTAGTGAATAACTTAGTTTCAAGGCAAAAATCACTTTTGGCATTGACATTGAAGTTACGGATTCAACGTCAACAGGCGTATAGCTAATGATATCATTATTCCTACTTAGACCTATTAACTAAATTAAGACGGTCGCTGTGAATGACGCCGTTTGGCGTCAGGTCATAAGAATGGCGTGTGCGGGTGACACTGATCGGCGCATGGTGCAGTTGACTCTTTCCCGCCATATCCTGAATACATGACTTAGTTGGTGATGGGCAGTGATTTTGTGCAGTTTTGTTTAGTTGTAATTTTAGTTAATAGGCTAGTGCAGTTTGTTTTTCTGTTTTGAAATATTTCATATAAATACCCTAACTTGTGTGTAAAACCCTAAACAAAAATTGACTCTGTGTGCCAATAATTTGTTTATGGTTTTAAAAAGGTCAATCAACATGTTAAACAATTTTGTGGTTTTCAGCCAAACTCGTCATGAAGAAATGGTCAAAGATCCGGGACTCTTTTCAAAGCGCGAAAGAAATTTCAAGAAATCCATGAAGTCTGGAAGCGCGAGGCAGCCAAACAAGTCCTATTTGTTATGGTGACCAAATGAAGTTTTTGAAAAAAAAACAGTTCTACCCCACGACACGGATAACAGCTTTTCAGATAGTGGTAATTATTTATTTATTTATTTATTTATTCCAACGGCATATATCACCAATTTACAATGTGGATACAAGAAGCCTATGTGGTAACAACATGCATTTTAACAGAAAACTTAACAACTAACTTAAATCTATGGCAGGATCAAGGCAACATTGGTAACAGGAAATCATGACTAGGAAAGCAATAATTAACAATGAAGTACAAAATAATTGTGAAAAAGCAATAACAAAGGTAAGAATTTGGACTGGCAATGGCAATACAGTTAAACAATCGATCAGCAAAAGCAAGGTAATTCTTTTTCTAGGAAAGCTATAATATAACAATGAAGTCGAAATAGAATATGAAAAAGCAATAACAATAGTAAATATTTTATCCAACAAAACAGTATTAAACAAACGATAACATAACTCAAACATGATTAAATTTACAGAAAACGAAAAAGATAGCAAATTACGAATAACATAACAACGGGAGACACTAAGTTTCATTGGCAGGGGACCAGGATGCGGCCGCAGAACGCCTGACGGCTGCTAGGCTGTCATGAAAGAGGTCCACTAAAGCCGAGACGTATTTGCCGGAACGCATGAGCCTTGGGATAGGGCTGTTCTGGAGGTAACTTCTACCTGCATGCTCCAGCTCAAATAAACGCTGTTCCCTAGTACTGATGGTGGGCACTCTGAAATTCATCTTCTCCAGGAGGTAAGGACAAACTACCTTGCTGTTGAGGAGCTTGTAGAGGAAGGACACATCTGCTACTCGTCTTCTACATGATAATGGCTGCAGCCCGTAGGATTCTGAGATGACATCAATGGGGACATCTAAGTAGTTGAACCCCTGTCGGCGTCACAGGAACCTGATGAATCGTCTTTGGACTGACTCTAGCTGATCTGTGAGGCCGAGTTGGTATGGAGACCATACAACCGAAGCATACTCAAGTAGTTGACGGACAAGGGACTTGTATAAGATGGTAGCTGCTACGGAATCCAGCCCATGATTTACCGTCTGAATAACCATAATTATGCTCAAACGAAGGAAGTATCTGGTGATTTGGAAAACGACGATGGACAGGTCAGTAATAGTAAAAGTAACACAGAAGAAGGCGTTGCCAGTGAAAGTGCTTCATTTAAAAAAACCCGAACAACGGAAGGGTAAAAAAAGGAAAGTTGATCCGGTAGAGTTGGAACTGTTGTGTGTAATAAAACGAAGTTATCGACATAGTTCATTTTTGCTGGTATAATTCCAACATTGGAAACTTTTTATGACGAAAATATAGTTGAATTTCAACTTAGGGTAATGCAAATTGTATAGCCTAACTTACATTCAACCAGCGTAACTTAAGTTATGCCTTTGCCAAGGCGCCTAGTAAGTTTTAAGGTGTGCATGAATGTTGGCCTACCGTTAAGTTACTAAATCGGTTCACAATGGCTTAGGTAAGGGGTAACTTAGTCTATAGGCTATTTTTTAGATAACACTTACCAGAGAATTCAATCACAATGGCATCGAAACATGACCAGCCTCCCGACGGAGGTTTTTGGTGTCTCGCCACTCGACGACGTAGCTCTCTGACGGACTATTTGAAAACTACTTCGTATTAAAGTTCTTAATCCACAGTGTTGATATGATGGAATATTTTCCTTGGTCCTCCCCGGTAAGCCACTTGACCAATGTGTATTTTGGTGTTGCGCCACCGGTAGTACCACCGCTAGTCTCGCTCTAGACACTCTATAGTTGTAAATCTTTTTCTTTTAGTTGTCAAACATGTTCTGGGAAATGGTTTGGTCAAGTTCTTGTGTACAGGCAAAAGCGTCATCACCAACAAAAACAAAGTTCAAGTATTCCTTGGTTGTGTCATTAGAAGGCAAATTTAACTTCTCTTCCTTAAGCATTCTTCCAAACACAGTGTTATCCACGACACCTCCATCTGATATTCGTACCTAGCGTTGACCAAAGCAAGTAAAACTACACTATGCTACCGGTACCCTTTGTAGTTATAATATAATGAGCCACTATCACGAGTAGAGGAGCGACTATTCGAACATGCTTCCCGTCGATACTGCCTCCACAGTTTGGAAAATTCCAAAGTTCATCGAAATCATCTGCAATTGACATCCACTCTTCCTTTGTTTGAGGAAACTGGGAAAAAAATAGGCTTTTAACGAGGATTAACGGACTGATTGACGAGGATTTATTTAAACTGATTGTGAACACTCACAACAAGGAGATGAATGAAAACTAATAATTTGCTAACAATTATTTCTTATTCGTAGCACGTGTAAAAAAGTACTATACAAATATAAAGTTTCGAACAGTGATTATACAGATTATAATACAGGGTGAGTTTTAACTGCCACCTCCAACATTTTTTCTACATTTTTTCAAATACAAATCCCAGACCACTTTTACACATATTTGGGTAGAGTGCATTTCATTTTGACAAGATGGTCATTTCCAGCCGCCATCTTGGATAGTAACAATAATTAAAACTAACCCTGTATACTAACCTAACTAACCTTGTACACATAAAAATGAAAAAGCTCCCATAAATAAATAAATCCTAAAACTAAGTGTCCTAAACATTAGAGTTTTACACGTATCTGTTGTATGTGTTTCAATGTTCACTTGTTGTTTACACGTATACACAGATAGGCGGAAAACTACACGTTTTAAAATACGATGATTTGTATTATTTGTATTTTTATAATATCATCCTACAATTTTAAAACATTTCTCCTAACAATCTTTATATAGTCTTCAATAATATTAAACGAAAAGGCACGTAAGTAATATGAAACGGGATTCTGAAATGTTACAGCAAGTTTGGTTGGTTAGGTAAGGTTAGTTTAGAACAGTTTCATTTCAATATAATATTTTTAAATTGTTTGTTGACATGCATGATCTGAAATAATACGTGAGACTATGCTATTTTTACAGTTACTCTTATTCTCTGAACCTTGTAGTAGTGTTTTACAAATAATTGCATTGTGATCAGAAACAATGGTATGTACAGTACTAGCATCTAACATAAAAGAGTCAAGAGAAGTAAAAACATTGTCAATGCAAGAACCTTCATTTACATTACCGGGCGGGTTACATCAAATATGGTTCTTTTTAAGTGAAAACTTTTACATAAAGTGATAAGATCTAAACTATTGGAACATTAAGAATTTAAATCCACATTAAAATCCCCAGCCAGAATAATTTCACATTTACATTTGATCCCTTCTTGTAGAATATTTTCTAATACATTTAAAAATTTCAAAAACGTCTCCTTTTCTTTAGTGTAAGGTCGATAAAGGGACAGAACTATTACATTGCATGATATAAGTAAACCCAGCCAGTGTTCTGCAATGCAGACATCAATTTTAAATTGGTTAAGATACACATTTAGTATATCTATTTTGTTCACTAACCCTTGAACATTCCAGAAAAAAATATTAACCCCTTTTTTGGAATTAAATGTATTGGAAAAATCTGCTGACTCTATAACATCTTGAGTAGTTAAATTTTGCCTAAAGTCTGGCTGGTTGATCTTAAAAAAGAAGCATTTCCATTATCACTACAATTTAAGACCTCTGACTCTTTCACTGTGCTCTGCTTTTTTTCACATGACACTATCACATCAGATGTTGGTGGACATTCTTTAAGCGCCACTGCATAATTCTCAAGGTGATGTCCTCTCACTTTAGGTGTTGGATGTGCAGTGTTTGTTGAGCAAGGTTCACAGGATGACTTCTCCATCTGAGTTACTCCAAGGTTCAGGGACAGTAATGACTCACTGGCCGATGTTTCCGAGTATTCACCCATAGACTGTATTTGGTTGACTTGTGTAGTTGCACTGTCCATGGTGCTGTTGACATCATGTAGGTGTGGTCCTGGAGCTGCCGACCTGACAACCGTTGTGCTTCTGGTGTCAAAGGATTGGCTTCTGACTCCTGACGAGATCATTGTTGCATTTGACGAATTATTTTTTATTGAGATAAAAATTTTCAGTTTGTTCTTAAACTCAATCCCTTGTTCAGAACTCTGTAGCTTTTTTGTTCATAAACAATTATTTTAACTGTAGATTTGGTAATATTTTGGAACTCCAATATTTGGGTTACAAAATACTCTAGAGGTACCATATCTCTAACACAGCCCATAGCTGAGCACATTAGTTGTTGGTATCCTTTTTTCTTAAAATCGTCTGTGAACTCTTGAAATGCTGTGTCATAATCAGGTTTACAAGGTTTAGTGAAGTACTGCGGCTTGGTAATTAAACTGTAAACACCTGCACCACCGTCCACCTGTTGGAAAGCCAGGTGTTTTGAGACACAATCAGCGGTTGAAGGTCTTCCAAACTGCCTCCGGAACTTCACTGCCACACCTGCTGACATATGTCTGGGATTGTGGAAATCTGCTGATATGCAGTGAGAAAAAGCAATATTTTTTTTATTTTTAAAATATTTTATCATTTGATCCATGTTTACATCCAAGACTTCTATGTCATTATTTTTAGGAGATTCGTTACAATCTGTAGTATTTCTTTTTCGAAGGAGTTCCTTCTTTTTAAGTTAATCTTTTGAAGTTAACTTTGCCTTCTAATGACACAACCAAGGAAGTAGTCTTGAACTTTGTTTTTGTCGGTGATGACGCCTTTGCCTTTGCACAAGGACTTGGTCAAACCATTTCCCAGAAGATGTTTGACAAAAAAAGAAGATTTACAACTATAGAGTGTCTAGAGCGAGACTAGCGGTGGTACTACCGGTGGTGCAACACCAAAATACACAGTGGTCAAATGGCTTACCGGGGAGGACGAAGGAAAATATTACATTATATCAACACTGTGGATTAAGAACTTTAATACGAAGGAGTTTTCAAATAGTCCATCAGAGAGCTACGTCGTCGAGTGGCGAGACACCAAAAACCTTCGTTGGGAGGCTGGGCATGTTTCGATGCCATTGTGATTGAATTCTCTGGTAAGTGTTATCTAAAACATAGCCTATAGACTAAGTTACCCCTTACCTAAGCCATTGTGTACCAATTTAGTAACTTAACGGTAGGCCAACATTCATGCACACCTTAAAACTTACTAGGCGCCTTGGCAAAGTCATAACTTAAGTTACACTGGTTAAAAGTAAGTTAGGCTATACAATTTGCATTACCCTAAGTTGAAATTCAACTATATTTTCGTCATCAAAAGTTTCTAATGTTGGAATTGTACCAGCAAAAATGAACTATGTCGATCACTTCGTTTTATTACACCCAACAGTTCCAACTCTACAACTCAACTTTCCTTTTTTTTACCCTTCCGTTGTTCGGTTTTTTTTAAATGAAGCACTTTCACTAGCAACGCCTTCTTCTTTGTTACTTTTACTATTACTGACCTGTCCATCTTAGTTTTCCAAATCACCAGATACTTCCTTCGTTTGAGCATAATTACCACTATCTGAAAAGCTGTTATCCGTATCATGGAGTAGAACTGTTTTTTTTTCAAAAACTTCAATTGGTCACCATAAATATAGGACTTGTTTGGCTGCCTCGCGCTTCCAGACTTCATGGATTTCTTGAAATTTCTTTCGCGCTTTGAAAAGAGTCCCGGATCTTTGACCATTTCTTCATGACAAGTTTGTCTGAACACCACAAAATTGTTTAACATGTTGACTGACCTTTTTAAAACCATAAATTTAAATATTCAACAAAACATCCAGTCAATTAATTTGAATGATGTATTATAGTACAATAAAAATATGTTTTGGCAACAAAAAAAAAAAAAAATAGCACACCCAAGGAATTTGGTACAAATGTTGGGTGTACCTTCCTTTTTGAACATACTTAAAGTCCCCTAAAACTAAAGCTGTGCTACGGTCGCCATATTGGAAAATGGCGGAGTTGTTTTACTCATAAAATAAAGTTAAATTATAATATTTTATAGTTTGAATCTATTTAACTAAATGGGATGAAATATCTTAAACCTTGAAAGTAACCGTCGATTTCCATAGGTTTCGCCTTTTTTAATAAATAGAAAAACTAAATATACTTAATCACAAATAACTCATAAACGTTGGGTTTAGAGAAAGAAGATAAATAAAAAAAAGTATTTTTAGATGGACTACATTTTGTATATTTTGCTTTTTCCTGTATCTGTAATAATAAATTCACTACAGCCAAAAATACAGAATTATGCCACCATTTTACAATATAGCGGCCGTAGCACAGCTTCAATTTTAGGGGACTTTTAGTATGTTCAAAAGTAGGTACACCCAACATCAGTACAAAATTCCCCGGTTGTGCTAATTATTTTGTAGGTTTATGTAATTTTTCGCTTATTTTTTCTGCACTATTAAAGGAGTTTTCTTTTTTCAGATACCTGGCGAGTAAGTGCTCATTTACTGACCTCCACTACAGTTAAAGGCTTGGAATTTCCACAATTAGTGCAATAGTTAGAGATGTATGTGGATCTCTTTGGGAACTGCGACAAGAATGCATGCCTGTTCTCACAACAGACGATTGGAAAGAAATTTCCGAAAACTTTGAAAAAAGAGCTAACTTACCTCACTGTGTTGGGGCAGTGGATGGAAACCACGTTCGGATTGTCCATCCATGTTACTCAATGTACTACAACTACAAGGGATTTTCGTCTGTTGTATTAATGGCATTAGCTGACGTTCAATATAGATTCATTTACGTCAGTGTGGCAGTTATGGGAATGACAGTGATTGTATTTTGTTTGCCTTGCACACTGTTTACACTGCCCACTGAACGTTCTACAGGGTGGTGCAGAGGAAACGCAAGTTTTTCAATTATGTTCAGTATTCAGTGTAATTAATTGTGATTTGTTATAATAATACTTTCTATCAACTAAAAATAAATACAGATGGCATTGGTTTTTAATTTGTTTTAATGTTTAAAACAACATATGGGATTTAACAATGAAATAATGTATTAGTAATTTTTGTTAGTTAAAAAACAAACACATCAAGACTCAAGATCCCTCTCTCTTCTGTAATCTCTCTTTAAAGTTCTGTAAAATCATTGAAAGTTTATTTGTTAATATTAAAACTATTTGTTAATTGTATCTCAGTGTTCTAATTTGAAGAATGAAAACTCCGCTTAACTTATAAATATACAGTCCACTCAATCCACTCTACATGCTATCGAAATTCTACATGGTCCTTCGGCCGCAGATCATCTGAAATTCAGCTCTTTTGGTAACTATAAGTCACAATAAGTTCTACTCCAACTCCAACTTGCAACCTTAAAAATGAACTACTAACTCCTTTCTCATAACTAAGAAGTAAGAAGACTACCAAGACTACTGTAGATCTAAAAGGTCAATATCTAAAGGACTTTGATTCAAACTTTGATTCCTCTATATTTTAAGCATATTGTTTTTGTTGTAATTTATCAATTCAATTGACATTTCAATTTGTATCAAACTGTACAATTTGGTATTTTGTAATGCTCATAGCAACCACTAATAGCGCTAATGTAACAATGCCATCTGTTATCTGTGTCTCGTATTGCAGACAATAATGACAATCTCTAATCTCTCTCTCTCTGAATACTCAGAATAATTGTTTTGTTGTACAACAAAAAATGAAATTCGTCACTCTCTCTAGGCAATTAAACTCAATTGCAAATCGTTTAGCCAAAATCCAAACTAACATCCAAGCTTTAGATTTATTACCTGAATTGTCCCAAGAACAAATAAATAAGTTGAAACTTTTAGAGTCAGAAACACTTAGAAAATACTCAGAATTTGAAACCTCCCTTGAGAAACTATTCAATAGTGACACGCTTCCCGATGATTATGAAGAAGATACACTCTTTCAATTACAAGATACTATATCTGACTTATATGTAGGAATTCAAACTCTCACGAAGAAACACCTTTCTCAAGATCCTACAAGTCATAGGCCTGTTCTAAACACTGACTCAATAACAAATACTCCATCAAGTAGCCTACCCCATAGGCCTAGTAGCTCTTCCTCAAACCAAGATAGCCACTCTCTAAAACTCCCTCCTCTATCTCTCAAAACTTTCAATGGTTCACCGGAACGATGGTTATCTTATGTTAGCCTGTTTCAAGTATCTGTTCATGATAATGAAAACATATCCAAAGTTGAGCGATTTCAATATCTGCTTTCTACTCTACAGGGAGAACCTTTCAATCTTATAAAGAATTTACCAATCACAGCTGAAAACTATGATGTAGCATGGGATCTTCTTCAAAAACGGTATCAAAACAGTAGGAAAATCATAAGTATACACCTCAACAACATAATAGACTTACCTAACCTAATTGACTCCTCCCTCAAGAACATTCGCTCGTTCATTTCTCAGTATAATGAAAATGCCCAAGCACTCATTGCACTCAATCATGACATAGCCAAGGATAATATCTTGCTCTCAGCCATGTTACTAAGGAAATTACACGCAGACATTCGCAAAAAGTTTGAAAGCTTACGTCTAAATTCTCAAGACCTTCCAACCGTAGGTGAAGTAATAACATTTTTAGAAAATGAATGTGCTTACTTAGAAGCTGCTAACCTCTCTAACTCTCAGTTCCCTAGAACTACTTCAAGCAATAGCAATGTAGGTTTCACTCAAAATAGTAAGAGGTCCAGCCCTCACTCCTATCAGATAGGCCTACATAAGTCTACACCGAACCGCACTACTTTACTAGCTTTCAGAGACTCAAACGCCACATGCACATTTTGTAGTAAAAGTGATCACAACATTTACCAATGTTCAGAGTTTAAAGATTTGTCCGTACAGGAAAGATACAATTTTGTGAGGAAAAACCACCTTTGTTTGAACTGCTTAGGTACCGCTCATTCTGTCAAAGACTGTAAGTCAAATAAAACATGTTTTCACTGTAAACTGAAACATCACTCCCTCTTACATACAACTAATAATAGGCCTAATGATAAGCTTACCGGTAATCAAAAGCCTAAAGATAATGCTCCGATGCCCAAGGAAATGAATAAAACTTATGATCACCCTGAACCTCCCTTTGTAGCTGTCTCCTCAAACCCTAATACCACTATATTGCTAGCCACTGCATTGGTACACTTGAAAGCTAATAACGGTAACACAGTTGTAGCCCGAGCCGTTATTGACTCCGCATCTATGGTAAGCTGCGTAACAGAAAATATTGCTAACCTGCTTATGCTTAAACGGACATTTTCCAGTAATTCCAAGATAGATGGCCTATCATCAGTAGAAGTTAAATCTAAAGGTGTGTCAAAAGTTAACATATCGTCTCTTAGCGGAGAAATGATTGCTGATAACAACCCAGTCCTTATTCTAGACAGAATAACCTCAAACCTCCCACACTCAGAAGTTCCAGTTAATGTTAAAGAATACTTCAAACATTTGGTCCTGGCTGATCCAACTTTTCATTTGCCTAGTAAGATAGATGTGCTCATAGGTGCTGATCTATTCGCTAAAGTAATCACTGGTGAACGCATCATCATTAACAAGGATCTTCCTGCTGCCATGAATTCTGTATTTGGATATCTTATCATAGGATCTGCCCCAACTCTTCCTGCTGTAGCCCCTCAAAAAACAGCCCCTCAATGCAAGGGTAATGTTTCTTTATTAAGTACTCAAGATATTGATTTGCACAATTCTCTGCAGAAATTTTGGACTCTAGAGGAACCTCCCATCAAACATCATGTAACATCTGAACAAGAAATTTGTGAAAATCACTTTCTAAACACGGTCTCTAGGGATTCAAATGGACGCTACTTTGTTAGGCTACCCATAAAAGAAAATCATCCCCCTCTTGGTGACTCATCATTTTGCGCTCGCAATAGATTCCTATCACTTGAAAGAAAATTAGAAAGTCAGCCTGAAGTTAAAGCAGAGTATAATAAAGCCATACATGATTTATTGTCATCTAGTCACATGGAACCTGTTAACCCTCCTCCAAATAGTGATAATAAACAATTTTACTTACCTCACCATGCTATTGTCAAAGTAGATTCCTCAACCACCAAGCTTCGTGTAGTATACGATGCAAGCGCACGCAGCTCCTCAGGTGTCAGCCTTAACGATATTCTACATACCGGGCCAAAACTACATAATGATCTTAATGATATTCTGTTAAAGTTTAGACTTTCCCCTATTGTCTTCTCATGTGACATCAAACAAATGTTTCGTCAAATAGTGATCCACCCAGATGATAGAAACTATCAAATGTTGTATTGGAGAGATGACAAAGACGACCCCCTTTCAGTTTACCGTTTAACTACAGTTGTGTTTGGATTCAACTGCTCACCCTACTTGGCACTAAGGACACTTCACCAACTTATCACTGATGAAGGCGCAAACTTCCCTCTGGCAGCTGAGGCTTTAAAGAAACAAGTATATGTAGATGATTTAATATTAGGTGCCAACAGCATAGAACAAGCTTTGGTACTAAGAAATGAGGTGGAACAACTTCTTTTAAAAGGATGTTTCGAACTGAGGAAATGGACTAGCAACTGCCCTCAAATCATGGAAACTCTCCCCGACTCTTACAAAGAAACTCCTCTATATTTCAACTCCTCAGATCAACCTTATTTCAAGGTACTAGGTATAAAATGGTCACCTAACTCAGACACTTTCTCTTATCAGTTAAATATCCCAGACACGCCTCCCACTAAACGAGGTATACTTGGAACAGTTAGCAGAATATTTGATCCAAACGGTTGGTTGACTCCAGTCACTCTTTGGGTAAAAGCGTTGATACAAGTTTTATGGGCACTAGGTTTATCATGGGATGCGCCTGTACCTCCGGATCTAACTGAAAAATGGTCTAAGTTCCTCCAACAACTCCCTTTCTTAAGTGAACTTAGCTTACCTCGATATGTTTCCGTAGCTGATGCTGTTCATATCAGTTTACATGGATTTTGTGATGGGTCTGAAACAGGTTACGGAGCTTGTGTCTACTTGCGATGTGTAAGTTCTTCCGGAGAAATCAACGTACATCTGTTAATTGCCAAAGCTCGAGTAGCTCCTCTTAAGAAGATCTCCATCCCTAGACTAGAATTGTGTGGTGCCCATCTTTTGTCCAAACTCCTGAACTATTGCAACTCTCTACTCTCTCAAGATTATCTTGTCAACGAATTACATGCTTGGTGTGATTCATCTGTAGTCTTGTCATGGATAAAAACTGTACCCTACCGCTTAAAAGTTTATGTTGCAAATCGAGTCTCAGAAATTCAAGAACTTACTCCTACTTACATATGGAAACATGTCTCAACTCATTGTAATCCAGCTGACTTTGCCAGTAGAGGAACCCTTCCCATTTCTATGAAAGACAACAGTTTATGGTGGAACGGTCCCAATTGGTTATCTCTGGATCAGGAATCATGGCCTATTCCTCGCTTCACCCCTCTCCAAGACGAACAATTGCCAGAACGTAAGGTCGAACCTTTACCAATAATGGTTACAACTAAAAAACCAGACTTATTCAACAGGTTTTCATCTTGGTCAACCCTCCAGCGAGTCATTGCTTACGTTCTACGCTTCAAAAATAACCTTACAAACCAGGTTAAATAATCAGGGTTTTTAAAGCTTGAAGAGCTTGATAAAGCAACAATCACTATCTGTAAAATGATTCAGCAAACTGTCTTTTCTGAAGATATTTCTAGATTGAAAGATGGAAAACCTTGTTCCTCTCGTCTCGCGTCTCTCTCCCCCTTCTTAGACGAAAATGGATTGATTCGTGTTGGAGGCCGCCTTAAGCACTCTCAAGTATCCTACGCTGCAAAGCATCCTATTGTATTGCCCAAAACTAACCATGTCACCAATCTCATCGTTGATCATTACCATTTGAAACACTTGCATGCTGGACCTCAGTTTTTACAAGCCGTTTTATCTCAGAAGTTTTGGATCCTATCTGCTCGAAGTATTATTCGAAGAAGAGTTTACAAGTGCATCCGATGCTTCAAATGCAATCCTAAGACAACAACTCAGAAAATGGGAGATCTTCCTCCACAACGAGTCCTACCCTCAAGAGTGTTCAACAACTGCGGGACGGACTTTTTAGGCCCATTCTCAGTTAAACCTTGCAAATTAAGGAAGTCCTGTCCAATCAAAGTATACGTTTGTATCTTCATTTGTTTTTCTGTCAAGGCTGTACATTTAGAGGTTGTTACAGATCTCAGTTCCGAAGCTTACCTAGCAGCATTGACGAGATTTGTCTCTCGACGAGGGTTGTGTAGCAACATCTACTCGGACTGCGGAACAAATTATGTAGGTGCCGCTAATGAAGTTCAAAAGATTGTTAAGAATTTCTTCGTCCAGAAAGAAACTCAAGAAGCTCTTAGTAAGTTTGCAATGGAAAACAACATTACATTTCATTTCTTACCCCCCGCAGCTCCACACCAAGGTGGCCTTTGGGAGAGAACTGTCCGCAGTGTCAAACACCATCTTCGGAGAGTCATAGGCGAACAGATTCTTACTCTTGAAGAGTTCATCACACTAACAACTCGCATCGAAGCAATTCTAAATTCACGGCCCATAACCCCACTTTCATCTGACCCCAGCGAAATTGATTGCTTAACTCCTGGTCATTTTCTGATTGGAGGACCTCTTTTATCTCTTCCCGAACCTGACTGGAAAGATGTCTCAACAAACAGATTGTCAAGGTGGAAGTTTGTTCAAGCCTTAACCCAAAGTTTTTGGAAAAGATGGCAAAAAGAATACCTCTACACGTTGCAACAACGAGGGAAATGGAGAAGTCCTCAACCTAACATAAAAATTGGAGATCTTGTCCTATTGCATGAACCAAATCAACCTCCCCTTTCATGGCGAATGGGACGTGTCATTTCAACTTCCCCAGGGCAAGATGGTCTTGTACGAGTTGTACAGTTAAAAACTTCATCAGGAACACTCTCCAGACCTATAACTAAAGTCTCACCCCTACCAATCAATGATGAATGACGAAAGAAGTTAGACTGTTAACCATCAGTTTATTGTAAATAATATGTTCATTTCTAAAATAATTTTTTTTTCTCAATACTTCATTATTAGGTGAACCCCTCTTAGTGGTTCACGGGCGGGGGTATGTTCAGTATTCAGTGTAATTAATTGTGATTTGTTATAATAATACTTTCTATCAACTAAAAATAAATACAGATGGCATTGGTTTTTAATTTGTTTTAATGTTTAAAACAACATATGGGATTTAACAATGAAATAATGTATTAGTAATTTTTGTTAGTTAAAAAACAAACACATCAAGACTCAAGATCCCTCTCTCTTCTGTAATCTCTCTTTAAAGTTCTGTAAAATCATTGAAAGTTTATTTGTTAATATTAAAACTATTTGTTAATTGTATCTCAGTGTTCTAATTTGAAGAATGAAAACTCCGCTTAACTTATAAATATACAGTCCACTCAATCCACTCTACATGCTATCGAAATTCTACAGTGGCAGTTATGGGAATGACAGTGATTGTATTTTGTTTGCCTTGCACACTGTTTACACTGCCCACTGAACGTTCTACAGGGTGGTGCAGAGGAAACGCAAGTTTTTCAATATTGAATTACTGGGACACAATGGGTTGAAAATAATAAAAACAAGTATTAAATTATAGGTTTTGTAATGCAGTTTTTGAAATTTATGTATATGAGGAACAACCGGCTACAGAGGGTGGACAGAGCATAGAGGAGAGAGAGATTATGGGCTCAACGAGACGTCCAAATACCATATATCGGCACAGGTTGCTAGGATGCTAGGTTGAAAATAGATTTGTTTAAAGCTTCGCTCGACAATCCAATAAAATGAAAGAAATGATTGCGTTTAACAAAAACGATGTTTTAGAAGGGACGCATTTAGGATTGTTTAGGCTCATTGGAACATAAATAGCCCAGATGCAAAATGTTTGAACAAATTTACAGAGCGAGGGCTGAAAATGTAAGACTGACATCTAATTTCTTAAGCTACAGGAACATATTTGATATAATAAATATAATGAATGATGTGGTAGTTGAATCAATCGTAAGCAATACTGATTCAGGGTACTACATTACATTACATATTTCAAGGTACACATCCAGGGTAATATTAGATTCTACCCTGGATGTGAGCAAAAAAGAATGCACAACTGTCATAGTTCGCTACATTGGCCACATGGATTGCAATACCAATCAAACTACAATGTCCAATGTCAAACCAGAGGAGCGCTTGGTTAAGGTTTTTGCATGTGGATATATAACCGGAGAAAAGCTGAACAAATGCTTAACTTCAATAAATCTTGATCCAAAAGGTATCGTAGGCCAGAGTATGGATGTTGGAGGGAACATGAGAGGTAAATTTAAGGGGCCGAAAACACTAATTACCAAAGAATACCCCAGAGTATTTTATGTATGGAAGCTGAGCTAATCATTTGCCTGTAAAAACCAACAAACAAGTAGGTAGTAAGCGGGCAGTCCGTGGACTAACCGCATCTGGGCCCGGAAAAGGCGAAACGGGCCCGGAAAAGGGGAACCGGTCCCAGAACCCCGTATGACCCGTCAACGTGCCACCCGTCAAGCTCGGGCGATAGAGCACGTATCGCCAAAGCCTGGAAATAGCCAGGCAGGTCAAGTGACCGCCTCAGGTAGGCGTTTTAACAATAGACCACACCGACTAAGCTCGGACGAGGACAAAGACGGCATCTCTGGTCAATTACCTGACTCCCCTCGGACCCGTTCTCCGAGGGTTATCGTAACTACGGGACCACCGTTGGAGGAGGCAGCTTCTCCTCCTTCAGCGGCCCCGACCCTTTCACCTGTGTTTACTATAAGGAGAAGAACACTATCTCTCGGGTAGCCCAAGCTGGTGGGTACGAAAGCATTACGCCTGAGATTGAATTCAGGGGCTCATCCCCGAAATCCTCTAGATTGGTAGTGTAGAGACCCCGCAAAACGAAAGGGGAAACACCCCAAAAGATCTGAGTGAGGCGCATACTGCTTGCATCGCCCCCAGTTGAGCTAGCCGAGGAAGGCCTAGACACCAGGGCAAAGCCGACCCTGGAGTCTCCGGACAGGAGGGGCGGTCTTTACACCTCGCCCCAGCCTCCCGGAGACTCGAGGATCGACTGGGGGACGGATCCGTAGATCGGATCATATACATCCGGCTTGTGGCTCTCCGTCCCCCCGCCCCCTTATGATGCAAGCAATGGGGAATGAAAGGCGGGAGAGGGGGAATTAAAGAAACCCTGACGACCCTGGAGGGGACCCCGGAGGCTCACCTGACGATTCTCCAGGTGCCTCGCCCAGAAACATTGACGGCGATTATTTCACCTTTAGTGGCACTTGATCCCACGTTGACGTTGATGACTGGATCCCAGCAGTTGACATTGCCGCAATGCTTGATCAATTGGCAATAACAATAATTGACTCCATGGGGTCTAACCCCATGATTAATGCATCCCTAGACGAGGTCGTCGATGAAATCGCGGCCTTGCTAGGACAAATGGCGAATGGCGTAGATCGAAATGATGGTAGGAGGAATAGAGTCAGACAAAGGCGTAATAATCACGCCGCACCGAGGAGAACTGCCTATGCAAAGACCCAGGAACTTTTCAAAAAGTGCCGGGGAAACTGGCAGACATGGTGATGAAAAACACCATGGGGGAAATCGATAACAATGTCGATGAAGAAAAACCCCCTCCCCGTGATTTCATAAGCCTCTACAGCTATCTGTGGGGTGTACCTGGAGACTGATATCAATCTAGTCCAGGGCATAACTCCAAGGGAAGTCTACCTTAGAATAAGCAAACTAAAAAGTAAGACCTTGAGAGTAAGAGCTTGGGGCTACGTAGCGCTAATGACGATATCATAGTGCGCTTTTCTCAGATCTCATGAATACAAAAGTGTGACACTTAAAAAGTATTTAGGGCATTCAAAAAGTGAAGATGCAAAATAGTCTTACAGAACATTAACACCTGTTTTTTTTAGTGAAAAACATTTTTACTACATTTTAATATATGCTTTTTAAACCCATACAGCTATCAACCTATAAAACATACTCGTACCTAAACATGTCATGGAATGATCAAGCTGCAAAATTTTGATACTAATTGTTGTTTTATTTTATTAATTCTTTTAAATAACGTCCTATTGTATTACTCTCAGTCCATGACTAACATTATAATAAAAGCTGTGCATTATCAAAGTAATAAAACTTCTATGTTGATTTGTTTTATATTATATGTTTGAACTAATGAAACCTGCTTTTATGTAATCCAAAATCAATGCAACATTAACAACTTTTTGGATTATAATATTCAATGTAAATCTGTGGCTGACATAAGTAATGGAACTAATAAAACTTGTATTAAAGCAACTTATACAGAAAATTAACTTTGTAGCTGTTCCGCTGAGCGTAGAAAGATAAAACGAAACGGAAATAGATAAGTGATTACATAAAAATGCCATCACTGTGAAACGACTGACAATAACTGTTATTCTAATCATGCATTTGCGACTCGCGTATCACACAACATGTTATTGCTATTTTTCATGACCCAGCAATCTGATGTTACGATTGTGAATGGCATCTTTTATAGTCCCTGAGTTTTAAAAGGATAAGCAAAAAATAGATTCAAGTATTTAATAAAAACCTATTAATTAAAAAATTATTGGTAAACGATTAATTTATTAAATACACTTGCTGACATTTTATGATTTTACTTGCATACGATTCTTCATTGCCTGTATCAATTTATCTGTAATAGCTACAAAATATAATGCTAATGTCTAATTTTGTTGAATGCAATTTAGTAACAGACAAACGGCTGTGGCACAACAATGGAATCATTGTTCCTTAACTATACTAGCTGTGGCCATCCATCCGAATGTAATGGCGACATTTGTCGCTTCTAGACAATGGACAAATTACTGTCCCAAACTAGTTTAGGCCTCATTTTAAAGTATTCACAGTTTAAATTATTGTTGAAAAATATTTTTTAATAGCTAAGCTAGAAAAATTGGTAATCATTAACAGAATTTTATATTCATTCAAGGTATTAATGCTTGACTATTACTACAGTTTCATAAATATTTTAATATGTGACAATAAACATTAGTTTTACAAGATACTTCATACAAAACATCCTATTAGCTGTGATGTATCCATAATATACAATGCTTGATAAAATAATCATGGATCTTAACTAACATTAGAGATAATCCCAGTACAGTAGTTTTAAAAACCGTTGCCGTTAAATAACATGTAACAAAGTGTATTAAACAATAGTGTAATACGCTTAGCAGAAATTTACAAAAATAGGTTCAACGAATGTTTTGAAAAGATTAACAAATATTTTTTTGGAAAAACCAATCTACCATGAGTAAGGAAAGTGGCACGGTTTGCTGTTATTATTGTAACATACTGTATAGACTCTTGTGTCGTTATTATTACTGATGGAAATTTGTCGTTTACAAACAAACATTTGTTAAATATAAAGTTATATACCACTTTGTAAAAAACAATAAGTTTTTTAGGATTGAGCATGTATAAAAAAAATATTACTTAAATGTGCATACGAATCATTACGAATTTTCCAGCTCTCTTATTATGACTAAACATATCAACAGTTCGTTTGATTTGGCCTATTCTCTTAATTCCTTTTTTCTGTTAAAATTTTTACAGAAATCTAACGTCAAATAAAAACTATTTGTATACACATCAATAATATTGTTTAAAAAATTATTTTAACTTAGTGGTTTTATTTTTGGTTATGAAATTGAGTTCCACTGCATAATACTCGTACATCATTGACAAGAATCATTGTCAGAGTTTCAGAATCAGCAGTCACATGGCTGACCTTTCCTGGCCTCTACAGCAATTTGCAGGACGTTCAGTAACCTTTATTGGTAAAACCAGTCGAACAAGGCTAGAAGACGAGAGACTTATGTGCGCCTAGCTAAGCACCCACGCAGTTTATCAACACTTGCTAAAGATAGGAGTTTAATGGCTATATATTTCAGCCAATAATAACTGTATATTTATAATTGCGATCTAATTTTTAAAATGTATAACTAGCTAAGATGTAAGGCTCTAAACATAGCTCGTAAAATGAACGATGATTAAAACAAACATGTCCATTTATTATACATAAACACACAGACCTTGCTCCTGCACAAACTGGAATTTCAAAGCTAGTGTGTACAAAAAAAATAAATTTAAGTGGCTTTAATAATTTAAATTAGTAGTTTCAGCAAACAGATTCTGAAGATGTATTCAATTTTTATGCATCTTTTTATGTTGTACATACTGCAAAGATTGGCGTGAGGAAAATCGTTTAATATGAATAGTAAAACTAATAGTGTAAATAAAAAATAGTGTAATAAATGTAAATATTTAAAAAAAATTTACATTTTTAAATGCAAATGAACTAAAATAATTGAAAAAAAGAACATCAACGATCGAAACTACCAATCAATTACTCAATTTAAACAACGTTGTGTTATATATCGATGGGTGCATTTGTCGTCAATATTTCAGTGACCTTATTGCTTTGACATGAAGGTTACATTAAAAAGAAAACAATACAATTAACTTTATATCAGGTGACTTGTTTATTTATATCAAACATGATCCCGTTTATACAATTTCTATCGTAAATACAATTCTGATAATAGTACGCAGAAGAAACAGAAATATATTGTGTACAATTTTTTCATACTTAACTAAAAATCCTGTTTTGAACACTAAATGAATAATTCATTAATTTTATGTACCTGAACAATCCTCATGGTTGAAAATGTTTAAATAATCTACTACTCCAGCTTTACAAAGAATACTATTTAGTTTTGTCAAATTTATCAAAAATCTGAAATATAAAACTTTTATTTAGGTGTAAATTTAATAAATTTTCACCAAAGGAAGTTCCAGTTACTTACTAAAACGGCTTATCAATTAGGTATAATTGTAGAAGCAAGAGCAAGTTATTGGAAAAAGGCAAGGAATTAATGAAGTAGAACAAATTGCTGAGACGTTTAATGCTTGAGAAGGCGCATGGACGAGTTTACTTCGTCTTGAATACTTACTGCCTGATTAAGTTTATTGGATAATAACTATACATATATTGAAACTAATAATACCACTATAAATAGAGGTCGCTTAGCTTTTTGCATATAACTTTTTAATGATGAGGAAATCAACCAAAGTGGAAGGTGATATTCTATAAGAGATGAAGATTTTTTTACAGTTTGATACTACGCGTTTCTTGAAAGTATTGAAAAAGGCAGCTAAAACTGTTCTCCAAACAAAAGTTTTTAAAACCCCGTTTTCAATATATTTCTTATGAAAACGTTTTATCCCCATACATCTTATCAAAATAAAATTTTCACATTTTTGCAAATCTACATTAACTAAGCTTACCAACGACCATAAATTAATTACGTGGGTCCAGTAGAATTCAATAATACGTTTAGAACTATATATAAGTAAGGGTAAATATATATTAGATGTTTTTAGTGATATGTTGATTTTTTAAATGTGCATAAAAGTTGTCTAAATATGTATCAGCTTTATATATTTTTTGTGGAGTTATAAAATGTGATTCATACACTTTTAACAAGGCACAAATATGTATTTCTGTTCACTAGGGCAGTAGTGGTCTACTAGGGTGACGATACAAAGTTCAACTTATTTATTTACTCAATATTTCACTATTCGGCAATACCCCTGAATATAGTTTGTACACGAAGCTTTTCGGAAAAAAACATGATTAGACATTTTACGAAAATATAATATAGATTTATTTAACTTGTGTACGATAATTTAACTGTAAGAAAATATAAACATAGTAATTCAAGCAAATAAATTAATGCAAAGAATTAAATATATTGTTATAATTTAAAATAAAATTACGATTGCATGAAAAAGTTTCTAAATATAACTATACACATTTGTATTATGTACATATTTACACAAATACTTCATAGTAAAATTACTATTTAATTTTACGCGATAAAATTTATGTCCCGACTTTTAATGGTCTAACGCGTCAAAATTTTGGAAGAAGTTTCAAGGAAGTTATAAATCAATACACCTCAATGGTTGTCTGCTAAAGGAATTTATAATCAACAGAATATTGGGAAACCTGTGGCGCTCTATAAGGTAAAGCGCAGCTGAAGCTAGCATAAAAAACTTCTTACCTCGAGGTGGTTGTCAGTTAAATAAAGATGTCTTGAATATTCCATCATAGAAGGATTTCTTTTGATGAAGCATGACTATGCACAGTATATGCTATATGCTAAAGGTGTCACAGGATAGTGTATGTTTAAAGTATTATTTCTAACAATTTTTATTTTTACAGGCTACATTGGATTATTATGCTGAATACAAATTCTTTTGTTATTCAAAACATTTAATAATTGTTAATAATGATAAAAATAAGATACAGTCGAAAAGTTCTTCCTATGGAATATATGTAAAACATGTACTACACTAATAATTTTTGTATGCTTAGACTACAATTGTTTTCCAAAAATCCCAATTACTTCTATATTTAACATGATATAAATACTAAAGCTGGTTCATAGATAACCACAAGTTATTTTTGAAGTGTTCTACCATAGCTCACGATTTACTGTATAAAACATTGTTTATAGCCCATAAATCGGAAAGTTTCAGTCTTGAATCGGTTATTGACGCTATAGCTAATGGAACATGAAATTTACAACAGGACATTGTAAAGAAGTTAAAAACAAATAACTCTTTCTCGTGGATACAAACAGAAAAGATTTATAACCGTTTTAAAGATATTAAAGTATCATACAGTGATTCGTGTGCAATTGCAAAATTGATGTGAGGTTACAATCTGTGAATCCGCATAAAATATTTTAACCAATACAATAATATTCTTTGTTCATGTCTAGATCCATGAACACTAACACTGGAGCAAACAGGGTACACATTTCTTCAGAGCTTGCAAATCTGGTTTTCATATCAACACGATGAAATCCAAAACAGGAAAGACTATAGAATAGAATGACTTGAATTCCTGTGAAGCTTGTTGCTGAAGTTGCTCGGGTGTATTTTCAATTTTCTTTTGAGGCGGAATTCTGGTATGATGCCAGCTGCACCGGCAACGTGTTTTGCTTCGTTAAGGATTGTTTCCCATGAACCTCTTAGCGCCTGCAATTCAGTTAAAAAATCTTTTAATAAATCTTTGCGTTTCTGTGTTTGAGGAAATTCCTTTCCTTTGTATAATATCATTTATTTGATCAATGGAGGCCCAAATCTTGTGCCAAAACGATGATGCAAAGAGGCCTTTAAAAGATCCAAAGTACCTCTTCAGTGTGAAAACAGTGTTTCTGGCAGCTGGAGTCAATGTAGGCAATTGCTTTTCTCCCAAACCTTGAGGATTGAAGGAAAATGTTTGAAAATTTTTCGTTCCACTTGAATTTTTTCACTCCAACGAGTCTCGGAAAGGCTTTGTAAAGACCGAGAGACGTGTTGCTTCAATAATTTCCAACGGCCTGGGCTGCTCGAGAACAAAATAATATAAACTATCAATGATTCCAAAAAATGTCACTACGTCGTTCCTTCGTCTGGAGGAAGGAATATGTAGAGGAAGTTTGTAGGGTCCTAGCTGGCTTTTCGGCTGTTGTATAGTACATACGCACCTACCTACAGTATTTAAATATTAACTAGCCTAGAATCTAGAAGGAATATATTTAAAATTATTTAAATTAGTTTTTTCTAAAATATTTTTTTAAATCTTTAATTTATGGTCTGTTGTAAAGTGATCTTATTATGGTTTCTTGTATCATACCGATATTATTTTACTGTTTAATATTCTGCCAGACAGACAAGCCTATGGATATGTTAGATTCATGATGATAATGAAATTGGTAAAGTATAAATCAAGTAAAAAAAGTATGTGGAAGCGTCTGAGACTATCTGTTTATTCTGATAGCCAGGGAAGGAATTTGGGGCCAAAAATAAAAAAGCGCACACCTTCAGATCTTCAAGTCATAGGAAAAGTAATGCCTAATGCAGGTTTAATTCAAGTTGCGGATTCTGCACTACAATCCAAAGAAAACATTGCTGTACTTATTGCAGGTACAAACGATACCCGAAGAAAGGATTTTTTGCCTATCTACTCAACCCTGGAGAACAGACTAACCAAACTGAGCAAAAATAAACATGTTATAGTCACTACAATACCTCAACATTATGACCCAAGTGTAACACAAGATACTAGCCATGAAATCCTAAAAGTTAACAATTATATTAGAGAACTAGTTGCAAGATCTGTAAAAGTACACCTAATTGATTTGGATATTCTAAATAGATCCCATTTCAAAAGACAAGGACTCCATATTAATCAAAAAGGGAAAAACATAATTGTTCAACAGATACTAAATTTATTAGAAAAACTAACAATAATAAAAAAGAAGGAACGATAGGAAAGAAGGATTGTTTATGAACAAAAAAGCTACAGAGTTCTGAAAAAGGGATTGAGTTTAAGAACAAATTGAAAAATTTAATCTCAATAAAAAATAATTCGTCAAATGCAACAATGATCTCGTCAGGAGTCAGAAGCCAATCCTTTGACACCAGAAGCACAACGGTTATTTCTGATGTACCATAAAATTTCACTTTGTATTTTGAGTCAGATTCATGGCTGTCAACAATAGCCGGCCAAGGTGAATGGCCTTTCACCTTAGCAAACACTCTATCTCCAATTCCATACTTGTATTTGTTTTGACTAGTATTCATAATGTAAAACTTGACAATGAATAATGGACAAAACCAGAGTGTTAATTTATTTAAACAGTGTCAATTTTATTTCATTCAAAATCCATGTAGCAAGTAGTTATAACAAAACACTTTAATTGTTTTAAGTCCATAAATAAATATATTTGTCAGCAATAATAAAAATATGAAATAAATAGTTTTGTAGATAAAATCAAAATAATAAAGTCCTTTGTGATAATACTTTACTTCTCCCTGCTAGTCTTAAATAAATAAAAATAAACAGCTTTTCTTAAAATAGTACAGGGAAGTATATGGTGCTGAAAGTTAATAATAGACCAGCTCAGTGGAAGTTCAGGTGAAGGGTCAGTTCTCAATTGTAAACAAATCTGCAGATTATGAGACTGAAGCTGAAGTATCCAAGGCAGATTTGTAAGTGGGCTGGATATCAGTTGCAGGTACAAAGGTCAAACACTCACCACACTCACTGCCACTTCTGAAGTCTTATCTCTGGTCCCATCTATTCACTGATAACTAAAATAATCCTGTAATATTTTGGAAAAACCTTGATTTTATAAAAACCTGTTACTTTAAAGAAAAACTGGTTGCATACTTTTGCACAAAGTTTCAAACTGATGAAATTGGTACTAAATACTTTGTATAAAAATATATTAAACTGGTAAAACTTTAAGAAAACTGAGGAGCACAAGTGACACAGTTCTTGTAGCACAAGGGTCTTCCCCCTACAGATGAATATCCTCCCTGTTCATCTCCAACGATGATGGTTACTTCTTTATCATCTCCCTCGTTCGAAGTAGCATCATTATCATCTCAAAGTCATTTAGATTGGTTGAAAACAAATGGATTTGGTTTGCACTTTGCCTAAGTTGAGATAGGCCTATTAAGTTCCTTGTATGAACCCAAAACGTATTTCTAAATCAATCTTTGTGGCACTGGTGGTGATGAGTGTGATTCTTATTTTGTGATTTTCAGGACCTTTTAGGGCCTATTGACCTATAGACCCAGGATTTCCAAGAATACAATGTTCTGCCCAAATCGAACTAGGCCTAGGCTAAACTTGTAGCTAATTTGTAAGGTTAAAAATTGACTGTTTGAAACCCCAACACCTCTGTAACACACAATCACGCCGACATTACTCAATAGCGCATTTATTCGGCCAAGTCCAAATTTAAAGGTTTTAAGTTTTATTTAAATTTAAGGTTAAATTTAAGATGTTTTAAGAAGTAAGGCTAGGGCAGGCTAGTCAAATTTTGAACACTGTTGAATCTAACCAATGATAAATGCTTCAAACTCACTTACGTTACCTATTATATGAATTGATTGTTTTTTAACATGTGCGAGCAGGAAAACAAGTTTCACCAAAGTCTCACGCACTGACGGGGTTCTTTAATCCACAGCTTTTAACTAAGTGTTGACTGATTATGATATACGAGTGGCTTTGAGAGTGACGGGCAAGATGGATCGAGATCATATTCATACTAAGGAGAAGTTTGAGCCTTAACCGATGCATCTAGGCATTTCTTTAAAATATATGTTTTTTACAATTATACTTATTCTAGTTTCACATTCTTTGACTATTTAAAGGGGGGATGTCACAAAAAGGCAAATTTGAGAAAACATCGATTAAGTGTTTTCAAACGCTCCCAAAATAAATACTTTGCAGTCCCAGTACTATCGACATTCCCCTTTTTTACCCTTGTATGATTTCAGATCGTATGTTAAAAGAGTTGCGATGTTATGAGTAGTGCTTATTATTCCACGACGTTATTACGTTATTATGTTATTATTATTCTATAACGACGTACCAATAATTTGAACGTTACATCATTGTCACGTTTCTTACACTGTTTCTTGAGGTTTGACGTCAACGGAACAACAAATTTACCCAATTATATTTTGTTCTTCAACTTATCATTTTTGATCGTATTTTGTGTATAAATTCAACTAGATTTTTGTGATAATTCTATTTCTTATTATAATTTACGTATAATAGCTAAAGTGTCATAGTTTTGAAAGTAGTAAGTGTATTTTCTTTTTTTATCACCTGTATATGTTTTCTGTTCAATTATAATGCAATCAAAGCTCGATCGCACAAAGAATTAAGATACCTAAGCTAACTGACTATATATTTTAGAACTCAATTTTCATTACATCGAAATTGTGATGGCACATGAGTAGGTTGACTCCGACAGAGTCAGGCATCGTTAGACACATTTAATCAAAGATTTACATTTATTCTCAATATTAAATAGAGTGGTGTTGTAACAATTTGTCTAATCACTCCGAAATAAGTTATTTTCGATAACAGTCACTCGTATTGTTTAATCTCTCGTACCGAAAGTGATTTTCTGGCACTTGCTCCATTATTCCTGTCGTCGGCTTTCCCTTAAAGGACGAAAAAAATTAAAATAAATAAAATAAAATAAATTAAATAAATTAATTAGTACAAAAAATTTAAAGTTGATTGGAGGTCAATAGTTTTTCCCGTGAGGTAACTTTTTCATATGCTAGGCTTTGCCTCGCAAGTTTGGGGTTGCCTCACACATGAAACTCGGGGGCACGGCGGAAAATTCCACTTTCGGTCCTAGTAATAAAATTTACTATTCTTGGTAGCTTTGGAAAACTGACAAAAGTACTATGCAGCGTTTGGTTTCGTGGTTCCAGGTGGTTACGAGTCAGTAATGAATTCCCACCCGACGGAGTTAGTCTTAACAAAGCCACATACACATGTGCAGCAAAATAATAAAATACAAAAAGTATATTAGACAGCATAAAAAAATAAAAAAAACATTCCATAGAGACAAATGATAAAATATTTGCCAATCACTGTAGTAGTAAGCATATTTTGAATTCCGTAAACTGAATATTTTCTTCTTCAAAATTTGTATCAACTATAGTGTATAAAATATATATGTTTTTACTTGTTTTAGTAACTTTGTCCAACCTGAGTCTTAGCTATTATGGATCTGTACATTCAGATGTATAAAGTGGTCTAAAGTTAGATGAAAATGTTAGGTGAACGTACAACGCTATAATAACTTTTAAAACACATTATACGCACCGCTACAAATTCATTGTCAGGCTTTGAAACGGTAATACATGAACAGAAATAATGAGTTAACAGCACTGTAAGATTTTACTTCGATACTTGCTTGCAATAGGAAAATTATTTAAAGTTACTGATCGAATTATTACACCTTTAAACCTGCTCTATACTTCATAAAAGTGTATATTGTTTGGATGAATATTTTTATAACAATGAATATTGTATTGGTTAAAATATGTTATGCGGATTCACAGATTGTAACCCCACATCAATTTTGTAATTGCACATGAATCACTGTATGATACCTTAATATCTTAAAACGGTTATAAATCTTTTCTGTTTGTATCCACGAGAAAGAGTTATTTGTTTTTAACTTCTTTACAATGTCCTGTTGTAAATTTCATGTTCCATTAGCTATAGCGTCAATAACCGATTCAAGACTGGAACTTTCCGATTTATGGGCTATAAACAATGTTTTTTTACAGTAAGTCGTGAGCAATTGTAAAACACTTCTAAAATAACTTGTAGTTCTATGAAGCAGCTTTAGTATTTATATCATGTTAAATATAGAAGTAATTGGGATTTTTGGAAAACAATTGTAGTCTAAGCATACACAAATTATTAGTGTAGTACGTGTCTTACATATATTCCATAGGAAGAGCTTTTCGACTGTATCTTATTTTTATCATTATTTACAATTATTAAATCTTTTGAATAACAAAAGAATTTGTATTCAGAATTTGTAAAAATAAAAATTGTTAGAAATAATACTTTAAACATACACTATTCTGTGACACCTTTAGCATATCACTGTGTTAGTCATACTTCAACAAAAGAAATCCTTCTATGATGGAATATTCAAGACATCTTTATTTAACTGACAACCACCTCGAGGTGAGAAGTTTTTTATGCTAGCTTCAGCTGCGCTTTACCTTATAGAGCGCCACAGGTTTCCCAATATTCTGTTGATTATAAATTCCTTTAGCAGACAACCATTGAGGTGTATTGATTTATAACTTCCTTGAAACTTCTTCCAAAATTTTGACGCGTTAGACCATTAAAAGTCGGGACATAAATTTTACCACGTAAAATTAAATAGTAATTTTACTATGAAGTATTTGTGTAAATATGTACATAATACAAATGTGTATAGTTATATTTAGAAACTTTTTCATGCAATCGTAATTTTATTTTAAATTATAACAATATATTTAATTCTTTGCATTAATTTATTTGTTTGAATTACTATGTTTATATTTTCTTACAGTTAAATTATCGTACAAAAGTTAAATAAATCTATATTATATTTTCGTAAAATGTCTAATCATGTTTTTTTCCGAAAAGCTTCGTGTACAAACTATATTCAGGGGTATTGCCGAATAGTGAAATATTGTGTAAATAAATAAGTTGAACTTTGTATCGTCACCCGAGTAGACCACTACTACCCTAGTGAACAGAAATACATATTTGTTCCTTGTTAAAAGTGTATGAATCACATTATTACGTTAATCACGTTATAAACTCCACAAATAAATATATAAAGCTGATACATATTTAGAAAACTTTAATGCACATTTAAAAAATCAACATATCACTAAAAGCATGTAATATATATTTGCCCTTACTTATATATAGTTCTAAATGTATCATTGAATTCTACTGGAGCCATGTAATTAATTTATGGTCGTTGGTAAGCTTAGTTCATGTAGATTTGCAAAAAATGTGAAAATTTTATTTTGATAATATGTATGGGGGAAAAACGTATTCATAAGAAATATATTGAAAACGGGGTTTTAAAAACTTTTGTTTGGAGAACAATTTTAGCTGCCTTTTTTTAATACTTTCAAGAAACGCGTAGTATCAAACTGTAAAAAAATCTTCTTCTCTTATAGAATATCACCTTCCACTTTGGTTGATTTCCTCATCATTAAAAAGTTATATGCAAAAAGCTAAGCGACCTCTATTTATAGTGGTATTATTAGTTTCAATATATGTATAGTTATTATCCAATAAACTTAATCAGGCAGTAAGTATTCAAGACGAAGTAAACTCGTCCATGCGCCTTCTCAAGCATTAAACGTGGCAGCAATTTGTTCTACTTCATTAATTCCTTGCCTTTTTCCAATAACTTGCTCTTGCTTCTACAATTATACCTAATTGACAAACCGTTTTAGTAAGTAACTGGAACTTCCTTCGGTGAAAATGTATTAAATTTACACCTAAATAAAAGTTTTATATTTCAGATTTTTGATCAATTTGACAAAACTAAATAGTATTCTTTGTAAAGCTGTAGTAGTAGATTATTTAAACATTTTCAACCATGAGGATTGTTCAGGTACATAAAATTAATGAATTATTCATTTACTGTTCAAAACAGGATTTTTAGTCATGTATGGAAAAATTTTACACAATATCTTTCTGTTTCTTCTGCGTACTATTATCAAAATGTATGAAAAATCTACGATAGAAATTGTATAAACGGGATCATGTTTGATATAAATAAACTAGTCACCTGATATAAAGTTAATTGTATTGTTTTCTTTTTAATGTAGCCTTCATGTCAAAGCAATAAGGTCACTGTCAAATAATGACGATAAATGCACCCATCGATATAACACAACGTTCTTTAAATTGAGTAATTGATTGGTAGTTTCGATCGTTGATGTTCTTTTTTTCAATTATTTTAGTTCATTTGCATTTAAAAATATAAACATTTAAAGCATTTACATTTTAAAAGATCCAAGCGTTATAGTTTAGTTATTTATATTAAAAGGTTTTCCTCACCTCAATCTTTGCAGTCTGTCCACAGAAAAATAAATGTAAAAGGTAAATACGTCTTAAGAAACTGTTTGCTGAAACGACTAATTTAAATTATTGAAGCCACTTAAAATTACATTTCTTAGGTACTCACTAGTTTGGATAGTCCAGTTTTTTTTCAGGATCTAGGTCTAAGTACAATAATAATTGGCATGTTTGTTTTAATCATTGTTCATTTTTACGAGCTATGTTTAGAGCCTTACATCTTAGCTAGTTATACATTTTAAAAATTAGATCGCAGTTAATTAATATACAGTTATTATTGGCTGAAATATAGAGCCATTAAACTCCTATCTTTAGCAAGTGTTGATAAACTGCGTGGGTGCTTAGCTAGGCGCACATAAGTTTCTGGTCTTCTAGCCTTGTTCGACTAGTTTTGTACCAATAAAGGTTACTGAACGCCCGGATATTGCAGTAGAGGCCAGGAATGGTCAGCCATGTGACTGCTGATTCTGAAACTCTGACAATGATTCTTATAGTCAACGATGTACGAGTATTATGCATTGCAACTTAATATCGTAAAAAAAAAATAAAAGCACTAAATTAAAATAACTTTTTAAACAATATTATTGATGTCCATGCAAATAGTTTTTACTTAACGTTAGATTAGATACATTTTCACTGAAAAAAGGGATTAAGACAATACGCCAAATCAATCGTACTGTTGATATGTTTAGTCATTATAAGAGAGCTGGAAAATTCCTAATGATTCCTATGCATATTGATGTAATATTTTGTAATATTTTTCTAATACATGCTCAGTCTGAAAAACTTATTGTTTTTTACAAAGTGGTATGTAACTTTATATTTAACAAATGTTTGTTTGTAAACGACAAATTTCCATCAGTAATAATAACGACACAAGAGTCGATACAGTATGTACAGTATGTAATAACAGCAAACCGTGCCACTTTCCTTACTCATGGTAGATTGGTTTTTCCAAAAAATATTTGTTAATCTTTTCTGTAAATTTCTGCTAAGTGTATTACACTATTGTTTAATAAACTTTGTTTGATGTTTTTTAACGGCAACGTTTTGTAAAACTACTGGGATTATCGATAATGTTAGTCTAGATACATGATTATTTTATCAAACATTTTATATTAGGGATACATCACAGCTAATAGGATGTTTTATGTATGAAGAATCTTGTAAAACTAATGTTTAAGGTCACATATTAAAATATTTATGAAACTGTAGTAATAGTCAAGTATTAATACCTTGAATGAATATAAAATTATGTTAAAGATTACTAATTTTTCTAGCTTACCTATTAAAAAATATTTTTTTAACAATAATTTAAACTGTGAATACTTTATAATGAGGTCTAAACTAGTTTGGGACAGTAATTTGTCCATTGTCTAGAAGCGACAAATGCCGCCATTACATTCGGATGGATGGCCACAGCTAGTATAGTTAAGGAACAATGATTCCATTGTTGTGCCACAGCCGTTTGTCTGTTACTAAATTGCATTCAACAAAATTAGACATTAGCTATTACAGAGAAATTTATACAGGCAATGAAGATTCGTATGCAAGTAAAATCATAAAATGTCAGCAAGTGTATTTAATAAATTACTCGTTTACCATTAATTTTTTAATTATTAGGTTTTTATTAAATACTTGAATTTATTTTTTGCTTATCCTTTTAAAACTCAGGGACTGTAAAACGATGCCATTCACAATCGTAACATCAGATTGCTGGGTCATGAAAAATAGCAATAACATGTTGTGTGATACGCGAGTCGCAAATGCATGATGTTATGAATTCTACACAGTTATTGTCAGTCGTTTCACAGTTATGGCATTTTTATGTAATCACTTATCTATTTCCGTTTCGTTTTATCTATCACGCTCAGTGGAACAGCTACAAAGTTAAGCTACCGTTGATTTTCTGTATAAGTTGCTTTAATACAAGTTTTATTAGTTCCATTTCTTATGTCAGCCACAGATTTACATTGAATATTATAATTTGGTGTAAATACGTGCTTCGTTTTAATCCAAAAAGTTGTTAATGTTGCATACATTTTGGATTACATAAAAGCAGGTTTATTTTTATTATTCTTCTTATTATTATTATTCGATTGTTTCATTAGTTCAAACATATAATATAAAACAAATCAACATAGAAGTTTTATATTACTTTAAAGAGCACTTTGATAATGCACAGCTTTTATTATAATGTTAGCCATGGACTGAGAGTAATACAAGAGGACGTTATTTAAAAGAATTAATAAAATAAAACAACAATTAGTATCAAAATTTTGCAGCTTGATCATTCCACGACATGTTTAGGTACGAGTATGTGTTATAGATTGATAGCTGTATGGGTTTAAAAAGCATATATTTAAATGTATTAAAAATCTTTTTCACTTAAAAAAACTGGTGTGAATCTTCTGTAAGACCATTTTTCATCTTCATTTTTTGAATGCCCTAAATACTTTTTTTAAGTGTCACACTTTTGTATTCATGAGATCTGAGAAAAGCGCACTATGATATCGTCTTTAGCGCTACGTAGCCCCAAGCTATTTTGTGGCGGATTTTAAATTTAGGTGGTGAAATTCAACGTAATAAACATGCACAGTCTAGTACCGTTACTTAGTCTATATTTACTAATTATTAACAGAATCTTCAAGTTGTAACAGGTTCTCTCACTTTTGATTGTGACGTTATGTATAATCTTGACTAATATCTTTGTATTACAATTAAATTTTCTTATTTTATTTAGAATGAATCCAGGCCAATGTAGGCTATTTTGATTGTCTGATCTCACGGGTGTTTTGGTTCGTGCAAGGCTGAATAGGCAATTAAATGAACCTGTTTATATAAATATATACATTTAAATAACTCACTTCAAAAGAAAAATAAATAACAACAAATTCTCACAGGATGTTTTGATAGCCTATTTAAAAAGGAAAGATACAACCATGGATTTAAATTTACTAGGTTACATTTACTTAAATAGTACTCATCTTAAGTCTCAGCAGTGAGTGTGAGTGACGATCCATCCACCACTAGGCACCATCATGGCGTCGGGAGTCGAGAAGTCCTCCTGGGAAGTGAGGGGCAGCAACATCCTTTTCCTGTAGATATCGCCTAAATCGCACCGTAACTAGATGGATACTTCTTGATGTATGCTCACGGGGACGTAATATAAGTAGGTTAAAGATATTGTGATTGACGATTCATCTGACAGTCCTCGTTGAACAAAAACTTCCCTCACTGAATAATGGCGATGTCCCCTATCTGGTGGCTAGCTGACGAACGAATAACCTCCCTCGCTTCGCTTCCCTCTCTACTCGATTTTAGTTCTACTCCTCCCGTTAGGGGCGCTGCCCGACGGAAACGGAAACCAACCCGAAGGCTCTCGAAGCTTCTACATCGTTCTAGATCTTTCTGGCACCGGACACGGAAGTTACCCAGAGTGCTCTGAAACCTTCTAGAATGTTCTCGGACACTCTGGAAGGTCGTTCAACCACCTCGCTTTGTATTTGAACTTGTTGGCGGTTTCTTCCGAATTTGAATTTGAATTAACATTATTCTTTTTCCCCTTTAATCAATTAATTTTTTTTTTTTATATGCATCAACCCATTACAAAGTGACATGAGTTATTGGCGTTGGAATAATTTTTTTATTGATTCGCGTTAAAATGAAATGAAAAATCAAGCAGATGGCAATAGCATATCTTTCGATAAATGTCATGATTTTATTATACTCGTACATAGAGGCTGTATTCAAACTATTTACTTTATTATTTGTACAATCCCATTCAATTGCAGATGTCAATGATTACTTTTGTATGTTTTTGACTTGTTTTAGAGTAAACGTGGTCATATAACTATAATAAAATGTGCTCAAACTTTCAAGATTGTTTTTATCATCGTTTGTGTTCGATGTTTCGTGATTGTCTGTGAGAACATTGTAAATGATCTTTTGATCATGTTTGCCACGTTTAAAATTACATGAATTAGAGATTTTTTTTCATTTCAGTGGCTTGCCAGTAGTACTTTTTCCTATATTTCCTTTTGAGTTACAGTGCGCCAGTTTGTTTACTTTTTTTTATTTCTTGCATTTTCATACAGAGGACATTCTATTATAAAATTTTCCATTGATTCTATAGTTCCTGTTGTACATTTCAAGCATAGTGGAGTGAAGTAGAGATTAATTCTATTAAGTGTTTTAACATGGCATGACCAATCATTATCCTAACGATGTTGATTATTAAAAAAGAAAATCATTAATGTCACAGCGGCCCTCTTTGGCCCCCATAAATTGCATAATTTGACAACCCCAACTCAGTTCAGGGCCAATTACAGGTACTAATTTGGGTTATTTTATTGACTTATACACTAATCAAACCAGATCCATCACAGTGGGACAGTGTTAGCTGCTACTCCAACAGCAGGTCCGCAGCAAGGAGTCTCCATGTGTCCTAGTCAACAGGGACAGCAAGGCCTGGCTTACACTCCTATATAAAACTGTTCTGTATAACAAACAAAAAGAATTATCCAGTGCACATTTATATAAATAAATTTCCATATAATTATCATAAATACTAACCAATTTATCTAAATAACAAGAATTTATTCTTTTTACTAACATCAGCTTGACCGTTTATTTTTAACCACTCAAGGGTTTCCCCAATTTTTCACGACAGCTTCCTCTGGCGAGGGATTAGCCACGGCCCAGTGTGACGTCTCCCTTATCCCATTGGAAGACTTACATACCGGAATCTACGTTTACAAAAAAAAAACTAGATAAGTAACATAAAAAAAACTCCAAAATCACAAGTTATCAATTAACCAATTTAAAACAAGAAAACCCGATACGGCAGCACAGTGTCAAACAACTCTCCCAACCCAGCAACCACCCCGGTTCCATCATGTGGGACCCAACGACTCGGTCCCCCGGGGACTCTAAGAAAAAAAAGAAAGGAGAACCTGCACACCCAGTGCAATGACGGATTGGAGAACCTACACCTCCACCTGGAAAAGAAAGAAGAAACTACACACCCAGGCAGGTTTATTACTCAGTTACCGCTCGGACCGCAGAATGCTGCTTAGCTGGAGGGAAGTACTTCCAAGACTCGGACAGCAAAGACTGGGAGGATGAAGTGATCGACCTAATATACGTTCAATCACTAGATGAGAGTGAAGGGCCAATAGCCGGACTGGAAAAAGAAAAGAGAAACTCCTCGCGTAAGAGAGGAAGAATGCGAATTCACCATCGCATCGCTACGCTCCTTACACCAACGCACCACCTGGACAAAGAAAGAGAACACCTCGCGTAAGAGAGGAAGAATGCGAATTCACCATCGCATCGCTACGCTCCTTACACCAACGCACCACCTGGGAAAAGACTCGGAGTGAGATTTTCTGTACCTCGTCAGCGTATTATCAACACCATCTAGAAAAGAAAGGAAAACACTATGGACAAACAGTTCTCTGATCAGAACGTGGAACTCAACCAACTTCTTATGATCATGGACGAGTGTTTGAGAAAAGAAGAGAAATATGGACACGGAGAACAGACGCACCACCAAGCGCCCATGGAACCTGAGAAAAGAACAACTACGGGGAGTTCAATGAGACCCAAGTTCCACCAGAGGACAAGGGAGGTCGGGGGGTCGGGGTGAGTCGCGACACCGGCTCCAACAAAACAAAACAAGTGTGAAGTCGCAACGGACATAAATTAGCCTGACCCAAATTAAAAATAAACGCAAGCTATATAAAAAAAAATAAACTATCCACAAATTAACAAGAATTTACACAAATAAATAGCTTTAGCCCCAGTTTCACTTTCGAATATTCAGCATTCAATTCACAATCTAAAAACAAAAATAAAAATCCCTAATTAAATCCCCACCTAAGTCAGTAAAAATCCCCATTCCATAAAAAAAAAAATTAAATTCCCTTTATCCCACAAAAATCAAAACAAATCCCTATGGAGGGATAAAACCCGTTTCATCCCTGCCACAGTTTGAAAAATCCCAGTGCGGGACAAAAATCCCGCCAATGACAACACTTTTCCAGGTACAACTTTTAACTCAGTAATTGAAAAAAACAAAATACAAAACGCATGACCCCATTGCCTACTCAGTCAAGGACTAAATAATGGAAACCAGGCATCATCTCTCATCGACGCATCACATAAAAACAATTAATTCTCGCTTTACTCTTCTCAGTTTTTCAAAGTAATTAAACAAAAATTTCCAAAGATTATCATTAGTCCGTATTTCCCTAATCAATAGATAGTGCAGGCCTACATCAAATAATTTATTTCCCCAAATTATTTTACGATTACACAATATCACTGGTAAGATTCCAGGAAATTTTCTAAGTCCAATTATAATAAAGTACAAAATCCAGTTCTTATTTTTATAATACTTAAAGCTATCAGAACTGTCAAGTGAGTTGGGCCCTTTGACCAGATCAATGGAGTAAGCCAGTAATGCTGCCAATACATTGAGCAAAAACAAACTTTCAGTACACAACTTTTACCAATAAATTAAAAATTTTCAAACATTTTAACTCCATTAAGTCTAATTAATTTACAATCAATTCTGGTTATTAGCTCTTCCATTAACGCCCAGGCTTTACCATCCAACTCACTTTCAAGTTCAATCCACTTAACTTAACCACAGACTAAGCCTAGGTTAGTAAATTACCACTAGCCTAAATGCATGTTAGTAAGCCAATCTCAAATGTTTCACAACGATTTGTTTTTCTCCCATTTTCTCCGGCTAATTATTTACCAACAGTAGGCCTAACACCATAATATTCCATTAATGATTCATAATATTCACGTCAACAACGTAATTCCGTTTTTCAATCACTTCAACGACAAGCGGTATTTCCCCACAACGATTAAAAATAATCCCCCATTTATCCCACTCAAGCTATAAAAATTCCCTTATCCGGGATAAAATCCCGCGGATGGAACTGACAACCTGACAGCAAGCCAACCCGGCGGCCATCTTGAGCTCACGCAGAACGCATCCACTTTTAATTTTACAAGTTCAGAAACATTTTAATTTCCGAAATTTTGCTTCCCATCCTCCCACAATAATTATTTCTTAATTCCCTTTCTTTCTTACTCCTTATACTAGCAGCTTTTAATCAAGTATCTATTACCAATTGTTCACCAACAACCAAACAAAATATTCCAATATGGCGTCTTCATTCACAACGCAACATACAACGCACGACAGCTCTGACAAGACAACAGCAGAGTGCAACACTGTGGGAGTGGGAGGGGGGAAGAGACCCAATACATCCTAGATCACGTGTACAATGGCGAAATAAGTTTACGAACAAAATATTCTATTTACTTCAAAATTACCTAATAAATCGAAAAATAGCTCTTTCTTCACGAAAATTTCACGAAAATGATTCTTATTTTACTTTTAATCGATTTAAACATATTTTATTCCAGAAACAGCCAAACTTTAAATTTTGAACATTATTATGAGTAAAATAATTTGATCAAGCAAATCCCTAATTTCACTTACCTTTAGGTTGACATTGTCGCAGTCAACCCCACACCTGACACCAGATGTCACAGCGGCCCTCTTTAGTCTTCGTAGCGGTTGGGAGCAGGAAGAACGAACATTAAAACAAGCGAATAGGGATCAACTAACTTTATTAATTATCGAATAATGAATAATGACTTTACATAACTACAAACACGATGATACAAGAAAATACAACTAACACTTTGTACTCGCGACTAACAGAATATTAAATGATTTTAACACTGAATTTAGAACGTACACGGACTCATAGAAAGAGTAAGAGAAAGAAAGGGCGCGAGACCGCGCGCGGCGGACCTTACCGTCATTCGCTACATTCCGGCGCGATCTAAAGCTTCAGCATCGCCCAAGCGGAAGCGTCAGCGTGGTCACATGACCATCGTCAGCCAATCAGCGCACGCTGAGCGCTCAGCCCATAATTCAACGCGTGGACAGTTGCTTGACAGGTGCTGCAGCCAAACGATTACAACTGTCATTAATGAAACTAACTGAAGCGAGGAACCGAGTCTAGAAGTGTAACATTGTTTATCGCGGCACACGTGCATGCAGATTCAGCACATTCCAAGGCATATCCGGCCAGGCCACGACGTCTGGTTAGGATTATTGTAGGGTTACAAAGTAATGAAATGAATTGGAATATGAGTTTTAAGGTTCACTTGGAGACTTATGTGAAGTTAAATAAAATTCAATATTGCTAAATACGGTTGACACATCAACCTAGCAAATATTCGGTGATAGCCAGCGGGCCAGGTTTAGGGAGTAAGGCCAATCAGCTTAAGCTCAAAGTTAACAAATTACAACCAAATGAGGCAAATATGCCAGGCCGTCACATTAAGTTGCTGCAAAATATTTCTTAGAGCTATGTGCTTATTCTCAGTAACTTGAGTTGCCTTTTTGTGTGATGATTATACAGCGACATCGTCTGCATATTGTAGTGATGATACATCATATGGTAATCTATATAATTAATACGCTACATGAAACTTTGTCGGTTGAACTCCTCCGCCATTTCTTAACCGATTTTATCCATTGACGTCTCATTGGAAAGAGCGTGTCGCGTAGATTTGCAAACTGGCCTTACATTTTTGAAAGAGTCCCTTGGGCTCTGCCCCAGTGGCTTTGAAAGATCCCATGTTATCCTTATGAAAAACATAATTGTTTACATTTTGATCAGCTGTATAATTTAATTGCTGTTATTTATTTTTCAATTCAATGAAACGCATTGAGTACGTTTATTTACTATTTGAGTTTGTGTAAACATAACCCCCAAGACGGATCGTATTAGTATGGTTGTTGTATCTTAAATTTGTGTATTTATCGTTGTTTTGTGTCGCTATGACGGATCGAGTTAGCATGATTGTAACTTAAATTTGTGCATTTATCGTTGTTTTGTATAGCTATAATTTGTTTATTTGTTGTATTTCCTTTTAAATGCATCCGACGCGACGACAACGAAACATAGACAAGAGCCGTAATCGTGATAACGACCGCAGCTACAGAACAGTGGCGCGTAAAGGGCGTTATTATACATCGATGGTAGGCTTAACTCATCACAGTCAGCACCTGACCCTGGACAATCTCAACTATTAAGTTACAAATGCGCCCTAACACTACCCCAAAACGACTTTTCGTTCTCAATTGGCCCTCTATCAATGACCTGTATTGCCTGTACAACGAGGCACTTTGAGAAGGAGAAAATCGGCCGGAATGCTTTAGGTTTATCAACAACGAAGATAAATATGATCTGAGTTACACACTGGTAATCTTTGAGTTGACTCTTTTAAACTCATTGTAAATATGACCGTTATTCGTTTTGAAATAACTCCTGTAATACTTTGCAATTGCTCGAATTCGAGCAACATGTACACTAGTGATTTATTTATTTTCTAAATGTTTATTGAGAACAATATGCGGCTGAGTGTGCTTCCTTGAGGCAAGCCTCGTTATGTGACTCTGAAAATTGTTTGGTTCTCGGCTACTGTGTTAAGAGTTCTGTCAACCAGTCATTGTTACAGTGAGTGATGAATGTTTTTGTATTTCATATAAGTACATTTTTCTGAAAAGGTATGGTAGATTTACTCTGTCATATGAGGTAGTTGTTACCTAGCGTGAAAAGGTTAGCCTGATCAATATCTGTATACTTATATTCTATTTCTTAACTTCAACTATAAATGCTTCGCACAGCTGTGAACAATTGTAAAAACTAATAGATTATTGAAATTTGAACATTCGAATAACAAATGGAGGATTTATTTCCCACTATGATAACACGAAAAACACCAACGTTATGGTTCATAATTTACTGTTATTATTTCTAAATTATTATAAATACAACAAAAATTAAATTCAGCAAACGGTGCACTGCATCTAGTTAAATATGATGGAGGAATTTTGTGTGCTTTATAATAGGATCATTATTGCTAAAAAATCGTGCTAACGGACACAGATACCTTAATTTTAACGAATGGTGCTTTTAATGGTGCCTCTGAGGACGTTAAAACGAAAAAGTAAATTGTCCCCGAGCTCAGGTCCTACCATGAGACCTACGGTAATAGTTTATTGCCGATATGGGAAATTTGCTAAAAGCAAAGAATGTGTATTGTACAGTACAACTCATTATTGTACCAATAAACGTGTTATGCCTACGTCCAACCCCAGGTGGGTGACTCCTGCAGAATTCCTTGTACAACAACTCACATTGAGAATTAAACCTAACACATATTTTACAGCACAGGCGTATGGTCCGGGTTGAAAACTCGCCAACCACAAGTGCCCACGTTTTGATTAACAAAACGTTACATGATGATTCAGTGCACAATTGAGATAAAGAGAAATAACATTATTGTGGAAATTTATCATATTTATTTTCAACTCCGAATTTACTTGTGAATGAATCTTAATTCACGAAACACATGATAAGCAATAATATGTTTTTTAGTATGTCTATTGAGTACATTATAGCAACATAACCTTTACTCGGTTTGCTATATTTTAAAACTCTTTTTGATTCTAATGACATTTTTGTCTATATATTTGTTGTACATATACGACTAAAAATTCGCTGGCAGAAAATTGGGATACCACTCCTCTGTACCACCGATTAACCGAAGCAGCTGAGCTTGCTGAACTACGCACTTGATCTATTTTAAATGTATTCATTCGCATAAGCTTAAATTGTAAGAACAGGAAAAACATATATTTTTAAAGTTTGTTATCTTGGAGTTGTTAGCAAAAAGTTAATACTAAATAATTAAACGTCGTATTAAAAGTTCAGTTTCATTTACAATATATTTGAGGTGTTCCATTTAAAATCTCGCTTATCGTCATTCTGTTCTATTTTGTGATATTTTGATCACTGTATTTGTTGGAAAAATCTGTATCGACTTTTAACATTGAATCTTTTCATACGTTTTTCATTAGTAATTTAATGTACGAATCGGTTAATCCTTTCAAAACTTACTTATTTTAATGCCCTTGTTGCCCCATAATTCACTCATTACAACCAGCCAATCAAAACGCTTTATCGTCATAACGTTCACCTAAATTTGTATCCTTTTTAAAACTCTCTTTTTCTATCTGGCCAATAATGTTGCTTCAAATTGTCACGTGACTCTACTACTGTTAGAGAACGTCATGCCAAAACTCACTCTTTACAGGCTTTGAAGCTAAATTTCAGGATATAATATAAATAGTTCAAGAGGTTCCAGAGATAATTTGCCACTAAGGTACCCTAACATTATTTGCCACCCTAACAACTGAAATACATGTGAATTACTAATTTTATTTAAACCCCTCCTAACGTTAGACACTATACAAACGAGCACAAAACCAATATCTGATTATAATTCAATAAATAAATAAATAAAAATGTCTTTATTAAGCGTTTCTCTGGTACACCAGCTTTTCAGAACAACTTTCGTCACTATGCTACAGGACTATCAACTACTACCATGGCCAATCAAAATGTGGCCATGGTATCTACCGTTTCGTTTTATTGTTTAGGCAGCCCAATACGTAATTTTTTAGAACAGGTAAATGAATAAATATTTTACATATACGGTTACTTAAAGACATTTGTTCATCTTTTTCGCCTTAACCTGTTTATCTTTAAATTGGTGGTATGTTTTACAGTACTTCTTAATATTACTTTCATCTATAAATAAAAAGGAAATAAAAAAAATACCAACACAGTGAATTTTGTTTGTTTATAGTCCAATAATATTGGTGCAATATTTTTTATATATTGAGAATCTTCCTAATATGTAAATTGTTAGGACATGAAAAGTGTATTTTTGAACTTTATTTCATTTGCAATATTTCTAGTAAGCGCTTATAATATTTAAGTTACTAGTGATGCCAACATTGGGTTTTAGTTTTTTATTGGATAATTAACTGCCAAATCTTGTTTGTATTTAAATCTATTATGGATAAGTGTTTATAGTTGTTTTATTTTTTAATTTAAAAGATATTATACTCTAATTAAAGTATATAGCTACCGATATTTCAATATGCATGCGCAAGAACATACAAAAATAGATATAATCCATTGTATTAAATACGAGAAATCAACATACTTCTTGCCCACTGAATTGATATCCATCAAAATTTGAGATTGATACAAATACGTATCATAACACTGTAGTTGTGGCCTGCAGGACATAATTCTGCTACAATGGTTATATGCAGAATATATGCAGCCCTGAAGCTGTTTAAGATATCATGTGATAGAGATAGCTCTGGACAGCCAATGGGAGATTAATTAACCCTATTTATCACAAAGCCAATATTAAACACCAATTATATATACCAATATTAATGTATTTTGTTTATATTAACAATGTACATAAAGGTATCATTGTTCTGAAGAAAGAATATCGTTGGCATGGGTATTTTATCCGTATCATTTCAGTATATAACGAAATCTACTTAGGACGACCCTAGGGGAAGGGGTGTTAAATTGAGTTTAAAGCGAACTTCTTGAATCTAGTATTTACACCTTTAAACAAAATTCATAATGAGACTACAAACAAAATGTATGAATGAGTTATAGACGAAATATAAACAATAACTAAGTTTAAAATCCCCATGATACTTTTATGGAGAAAAAGCAAACTGTGTAGTTTACTTGTTTATTGATATATAATATCAAAATTTGATTAAAATCAGTTTAAATTTGCCGTGCTATTACGGATCGCAAGAAGAAGAATAAAATGCGTGTTTGGTATCATCCTATTTGTTGAAAAAAAAACGCGGATTCTCGCGATTTATTTTATTTTGTGCTGTCTCGACTTACATCACTGCAGTGATGTTTAGAATAGAACTCAGGAACAGGAACTCAGTTGACGTTTTGTTTGTTGTTCATTACCTAACCTAGATTGTTATTGCCAGTATGTTTGTAAACAGTAAACAATTACATTACCTATATGTCTAGTTCTCTCCAGGGGGGAGCGAGCTGGCGTAGTGGCTAGAGGTCCGTGAGGTCCCGGGTTCGATCCCCGCCAAGTCACCAATGGATTTTATCTAAGTGATAATGCAGCAACCCCTAGGTCTAGCCTGAAGTAATGTGAAAAACAATCCCAGGCTCGTGCCTAGCGTCCTAGGACAAAAAAAAAAAGTTCTCTCCAGGATATGAAATTAAGGAATATTAGGACGATGCCAGGTTTAGTGATATCAGGAGTGGATTATGAGGAAGATATTACTGTTCAGTGGCTAAGTTTAGGCCTAAAGTGGATGGTGGTTTTATAATATAAGTAAGACCTGATTCCCCAGTAAGTTATGTCCTGCAAGTATTTAAGCTGATAAATTATAATAGTAAATGCAATATTTGTTTTTTATTCATCATGTATTATCCATAGCTGTAAGTAATGGGACATTATTGTTTTTATCATGTAACTTAATTTATGTTTCTATGTAGGGAATAAATTCTGTAGAACATTAATCAGTTTCCCCTATGTTAGAAGAATAAAAAAAATTAAACCATACTTCAAAATGTTCTTTCAGAAAAGAAAGTTATTGTGTACACCATTTAACTTCTTATTCCAACAATTACTGTATAGGTAATGAATAAATTGATTGTCTTCGAAAGATTCCCAGAACTATAAGCTTTTTCATCAATAATGGGGTAAAGTTAACAATTTAAAAAAGGGCAACATTCAATAGACGGGATTCGTTTCACTTTCCATTTTTTTTTACATTAAAAATATATATTACCAACACAGCTCGATAAGTCCCATCCAAGTCTTTCTTAAATTTTTCTTCAATTTTGAGAACCCCATCAATAGATTGAATGCGGAAATCATCAATGTCAAGATTGTTCACAATCTCTATTGTGACGTTACTATTGTTCGCTTCCTGGACTACAGGGTTTTGCTGAAGTTTTTGTAGCTGGTCCAGGATTTGCCTCTGGGTGTCCATTACTGAAGCCAACTGGTACTTTATGGGGATTACATATTTTAGAATGGTCTTCATGATCTTTTTTTCTGCCTGTTTTTCTGGACAAAATATTTTTTTTTTTAGATTGACATAAGTTACTAAAGGCTACTTTTTCTAGATACATATTACGAGTAAATTAAAATTGTATGAGTAACAACGAACAAGTCTCAGTACATTAGTCCTTTGTAGAAAGATAAACGGTTAACTTAGTTGCATGGTTTTAGTTGCACATTTCATACAAATATGAAAGCCAGAAAAAATATTTGAATACAAATGGGTCACATAAAATAAATATTTGTAATTGTTATGTTTGTGTGTGAGTGTGTTTGTAATTCAATGTTATGTTATTTCATTATTTTGATTGTGTAATAAGGTAAAATTAATTAGTTACGTAATATTTCTATGAATAACTCTGATTAAATCTAGGCATAGGGCATAGGCGATCCTGATAAATAGCTTTGGTATTATTACATTGTTTTTAATAGGCTAGATGGTTTAGGCTACCTTCAAAGTCACTAGTTGTAGAAGTACTTGACTGAGAGTGATGGGCGTGTGCAGGGGACGTTAGCTTTCTCTTAGCAGATGCATCAACATGGTCTGACTTCCTCTTAGTTTGTAGTTGAGTGTAATCAGGGGTCCTAGGATCCGCTGGCTGAGACAGCTCAGGAGACTTGGGTACTGGCAGTTGGGGGTACTCTGGTGTCCTTAAAAACATAGAGTGTTACTCAAACACTTGTGTTACTCAAATCGTCCTCACTACTGGTACTTTCTGAACCAAAAGTAGAAAACTCAGGAAACTTTTTCTTGGCTCGTTTTTTCCTTTTCTTAGACTCTTCAGTGTCTGTGTTTATGTCAGACTGGGCCTCTGCTAGTTTTAGTTTTTCTTTGGCTCTGCCAAAGGAGTCTGAAAAATGTAAGAACAAATTTATTTGCAAAGGTTTATGTTAAAATGTATTTGAAGAACTGTATTTGGTTACCAAGAGAACTGCAAAGATAGATATTCGATCTTTAAACATCATACAATCATGCAATAGATCATTCAAAAAACAAGTTACAGCAATGAAAGGATTACATTCAGAGTGCATAAGTATAAAATAAGTTACATTGATTAGTAAATATAATATAGACAGGCTTACTTAATAATACATGCATTAGAAATAACAGTAAGATAAGATTCGCTGTGTTTTTGGAATAGCTAAATTGGCTGGTTGTTTAACGCAGATATTGTTATAAAATCTAGCAAACTGTTCTGGCCTCTGATCTGAAAATGCATATGGTTTTATTTAGTAAAAAATAAGTAAGTATGGTAATTAATTTTGATCAACCTAGGCCTACTGTTACGTATGAGTGTATTTATTTAAAAATTGAATATTAAAAGTGATTATTCATAGGTAAATTACGAAGGACCACCGCAAATTACATTGCGGAAAATAATAAGAAACTTGAAAACATGTACCTTTACAAACTCCAGTGCAGACGTAGGGGGAAGTGGGAAAGATGGCGTATTTGAACTTCAGATTAGTGTCGGCGCTGTGACGAACCCTTGGTAGTTGGATGTTGGATGAGACGATTTTCGCTCTTCTTTCTGCTTGAAGGCTTGATGTTCGCACGTAACGCTAAGTCTTTTATTGTTCGTGGCCACTTTAATTACACGGAAGTCGCGACACCGCACAGGACACTTTGATTACTTGATGGTGCATGATTCATGAGTTAATAAAACGCAAATAAAAATACTACTTGTCACTAAAACAACAAAAATAACTTCAGAATAAGATTGGGCAATATTAATTGCAATAAAAATGAAAACTGAAACAACTTGATGAAATAATGTAAATGGAAATGAGATTAAAAGAGGTGGCCGGTACTAGACCATATTAATAGGGCCGTGGACAGAGAGAGAATGACCAGGATACCTGTCTGAGGCGAACGACAAGCGATAAGGACAATGACATGAATAGAGCGATAAGATTGTTGTCTGAAGATAAAATGGACTTGGGTTCTGTGGCTTTGGTGTTTGGCATTACCATTTGTTTTTAATATAAAATAAATATTCTTCTTTTGAATTAATATAAAGTTGATAGTTCCTTTTTTCTTCTAAATACTAAACATACAGGGGGCCTTGAATCCTCCAGGATTCAACAAATCAACACAAAAATAATATTCCAATAAAATAAATCTTCTTTCCAAAGTGGTTGAGAAAAAATACTATTTACAAATTAAAGTTCTTGAAGTTACTCTTGATAAGCAGGCAAAGGAAAAACCTTGTGAGCTGGTCGAGTCAAGAGTCCTTGTTGAGTTTTCAAGTGGACGACCCGTACAACCTCATCCTTTCCAGGAGAGACACCCACAATCCGAGCTAACGGCCAAGAAAGAGGAGGAGTAGGCTGATGTACTAAGGCGAGGTCACCAATGCGAAGATTGGAATTTTGTTCAGTCCATTTAACCCGCTGATGGAGGGTGTGAATGTACTCCAGTTGCCATCTCTTCTAGATGCGTTGATTTAGGGCCTTGACCAAATGCCAGTGTTTCAGGAGATTATCAGGAACATCTTCCAGATTTTTATCAGGAACAGAGACAAGTGGAGCTCCGACCAAGAAATGTCCTGGAGTGAGCGCAGTGACATCTGAAGGGTCGTTTGACATTGGTGTGAGAGGTCTCGAATTAAGTATCGCCTCCACTTGAGTAGACAGGGTCATGAACTCTGAGAGGGTTAGGACATGTTCGCCGATGACACGGCGGAGGTGATGCTTGGCACTCTTAACGGCTCCTTCCCAGAGACCACCTTGGTGAGGAGCAGCTGGGGGGTTGAAATGGAAGGTAATGTCTTGGTTTGAGGAAAATTCAAGAAAAGATGTTCGTTCAGCTGACTTGAAGAGAGCTTGAAAGGCGTTATTAGCACCAACGAAGTTTGTCCCGCAGTCCGAATATATGTTCTTGCAGAGGCCACGTCTTGACACAAAACGAGTTAGTGCAGCAATGAAGGCATCAGTTGATAGGTCAGTAGCTACTTCAATGTGAACAGCCTTTGTTACAAGGCAGACGAAGATACAAATGTACGCTTTTATCAAACGTATTGAACGGAGGTTATGAACCTTGATGTTGGAAGGACCACCGTAGTCCAGCCCCGTGTTGAGAAATGGACGAGAATGTGTCACTCGGGATTTTGGGAGATCACCCATCAGTGGAATTTTATTATGTGGTTTGTGTCGAAAGCAGATGACACATTTAAAAATTCGAGAGCGTATTGCGCTGCGGGCAGAAAGAATCCAAACGCTCTGAGCGAGAAGGGATTGAGTTAATTGAGGCCCTGAATGCAAATATTTCTGGTGATAGAAATCAATAAGAATGTCAATCACATGATGTTTCTTAGGTAGAATTACAGGATGCTTAACGTCTTCTGAAAGTTGAGATGCATTCAATCGTCCACCAACACGAAGTAAGTAAACCTGATTTATCAATGAAAGGATGGAGACGTCGAAGTGATGAATTGGTTTTAGATGAGTTGTTCTTCAACGCTGCGATGTCATCTCCAAAAACCGTTTCTTGAACCTTCTTGAAGATTGTCAGTCGACTTTGAGTTAACTCAGATGAGGTGAGAGGGCCTGAGCACCTTTTTGAGTGCCGGAGGTTATAGATGAATCGTAAAATGTAATCCATCACTCGTGTAAGTTTGCTGAAGTGAGAGAATCTAGTGAGGAGTTCCCATTCTTGAGTGGGTTTTATTGTAGATATAAGAGTGGTGGGTGACTGAGGTTTATTTTCTCCTGTTTTTGTAATATCTAGAGGAGTAAAGTTTGAGGATGGCCAAGATTCACTCGAATATTGAAGCCATGGGGGACCAGACCACCAAAGTTCGTGGTTAGACAATTCTGATGGGAGGATACCTCGTGACGCGCAGTCAGCGGGGTTATATTCACTGGATATGTGTCGCCAGCAATGATTAGGTACTAATTCTTGCACCTGCGCAACCCTGTTCCCAAAAAAGGTCTTCAATCGATGAGGTGGTGTCTGCAGCCAAGTTAGGGTGATAGTAGAGTCACACCAGAGAATGATGGATGAAATCTTTAATTTTATCTTGTAAATAGAAACCACATAGGCTACTATCTGGGCAAGAAGATGGGCGGCGCATAGTTCCAAGCGTGGAATTGTAAGTTTTTTTTAAGGGAGCAACCCGAGTCTTTGACATAATCTGTCTGATTGTTGTGACAGTCCCATCACTGAGTTCACAGCGCAAGTAAACAACTGCAGCATAACCATTCTCGGAGGCATCTGAGAAGCCATGTAAGGCAGTAGTGCATGCTCGTGACACTTGAAAAGCTCGAGGAATTGAAATCTCTCGCAGGCTGTCTGTAGATGAAGTGAAACTTTGCCACATTTCGAGTAGGGCAGCGGGAAGTGTTTGATCCCAATCCAATCCTTTGGTCCACAAGAGCTGCATAAAACGTTTTGCCCACATCACAATTGGGGAGAGGAAACCACAGGGGTCATATATTTGTGCAATCACACTGAGCACCTGACGCTTTGTAGTTGCGCTTGCGGAAAAATTAAAATTGTATGTAAAACAGTCAGTAACTGGAGGCCAGTGAATGCCTAAAATGGTGTCATGAGGCTGTGAACTATCTTGAAGGAACACCGGAGTCTCTCGATGACCATCTGGAAGATCTAGAAGAAGTCGACTGGAGTTGGAAGTCCATTTCCTTTGCTCAAAGCCTCCACGTGCTAATAGGGCGATGAGTTGTCTCTGGAGTCTTAAAGCTTCTTCTTCGGAATCTCCACCAGAAATCACATCGTCAACGAAGGTTTGTGTTCGAAGAATCTCTGCCGCTTCAGGGAACGAGTCGCCTTCATCATTGGCAAGTTGGTGCAAAGTCCTGATTGCGAGGTACGGTGAGCAATTGACTCCATAGGTTACTGTGGTAAGTCTGAAGGTAGAGGGTGGTTGATCTGGACGAGTATGCCATAGGATATAGTGAAACTTCTGGTCCTCAGAATGGACTTTGGACAGATCTGTCTGTACATCTGCCTTATATCACATGAAAAAACTACACTATGAGTTCTAAACATGAGCAACAAGTCACAAATGTTGGTTTGCATTTTTCTTCCTGTAAGCAAAATATCATTGAGAGATTGGAGGTTTTTGCACTAGCATCGAACACAGTACGTAGTTTAGTGGTACTGGATGATTCCTTCAACACCCCATGATGAGGTAAATAGTAATGCGGGGCGGATAAGTCAACATTATGAGCAAGTTCCATATGTCCCGAAGACGAATAATCAGACATGAAGTCGAAATATAGAGATTTGAATTGAGGTTGAGCCTTAAACTTTTTCTGAAGTGAGTGTAGTCTTTTCTCTGCAGCAAAGACAGAATTTCCTAGAGCAGGGTGTTCAGTCTTGAACGGTAGTCGGACGTAATATCTGCCAGATTGGTCCCGAGAGTGAGTGGAGAGGAAGTGTTCTTCACACATTTTATCATCATCTGATTGCTTTGATGCGACTGGTGGCTCCTCCTGGTGCCAAAACCGCTGGATAGAATTGTGCAGTTCAATGTCATTGACTGCCAAAAGCATGGTTGACATGTGAGAACTAGTGTCATCATCCAGCTTGATTGCACAGGGTGCGTCACCCATTACCAAAAATCCAAAGTGTGAGCCTATTAAACTTGGTAGGTTAGGCCCGAGGTTGTGAACTGCTTGAGTGAGCATGAGAGGGAAAAGTGATCCACCTAAAAGAACATCAATCCCACCAGGTAAATGGAACATGGGACCAGCCAAAACGTAAGAATTTACCATCTCAATGACACCAGAGGATATAGGCATGCGGGGTAAATCAACACATATTTTATCAAGAATTAAAAAGTTTGATTCAGTAGAGATAGTTTTTCCATTCAATGTCTCTACCTTGAGAGAAGTGGCACCTTTACATCGAGTAGGTATTTGAGAGAGGCCTACTACACTAGGCGCACTTTTTGTGCGTGAGACACATAAAAGTTGAGCAGCATGTTCTGTGAGAAAACATGATTGACTACCAGAGTCAGCGAGAGCTCGAAATACATGGCTAACTCCGGTGGGCGATACCAGCTTCACAAGTAAAGTGCCCAACAACACTGTTGAGGGATGGGATGATGTGTTGTGGAACATCTTTCTTGACTAGTCAGGGCTGATGAGAGTTGAGATGATGAATTTTCTTGATGAGCTGAGGAAGAATCACGAGTTGAAGTCTGAGGCGTAGCCTGGTTAGATGATTGACGAGGTTTACCATAAAAATGTAATAAAGTATGATGATTCTGATGGCATGTGTAACAGCTCGACTTAGATTTACAGTCACTCAGTAGATGATTCCCTAAACACGATGTGCACCGCTTATTCTCCTTTACAATCTGGTAACGGGCCTTAGGATCCTTATCTTTAAAGACCGAGCATGTATACACCTTATGATCAATTTTGTTGCATACAAAACATTTAGTGTACTTAGGGTAGGATTTGCTTTGATCACCAGAATGATAAGTCAGCATAGACACCTTATTACCTACCGATGATTTGTTGAATCTTGAGTTAATATATGAATTATCAGATGTTGTTTTCACATTATGACTGCTGTGGAGGTTTGCTTCTTCAATTTGATTACATTCTTTAGTGAGAAACTGAATTAACTCAGTCACATTAGGTAAGGCAGGGTTATCACCATCACTGTCAGTGGGGTTTGCAAGAAAAATCTCAAATCGTTTCCTTAAATCACTATCCAGTTTTCTCAAAAGCATGGCAGACAAAAGGTGATTATTTTTTGTAGCAATTTCACTATTTAAGCCTTTGAGTGCTTGAATGTTTTCATTATATAAATTTACAAATTTTCTCATTTGTTTTGAGGTGTGATTTACTGAGGGTAAGTCAAGAATCTGATTTAAGTGCAGAGTAACTAATCGTCTAGGCGAATGATACCGCTCTTTCAACAAATCATAGGCTACTGTGTAGTTTGCATCAGAAATAGGCTAGGATTTAATTAAATTCAAGGGTTCCCCAGAAACAATGCCTAATAAATACTGAAATTTCACCACATCAGACAAAGATGAGTTTTTATGAATGCTAGAATCAAACAAATTTATAAAGGACACCCACTCCAGAGGTTCACCACTGAAATGTTTAAGTTCAAGCTTGGGTAAGCGTACAACCGAAGGTTGTGGAGTCGGAGTCTTATCACTCTTATTTTTTGAGGATTGAAGTTTACTTTCAAGGTTGGCAACATTGGCATTAATGTAGTCAATTAATTCATCAACACTATTTAGAGGAGCATAGTTGGGTTGAAAGTTAGGATCTTTTGCTAATTCAAGTTCATGGCAGGCATCTAAAGCCTCAGAGAAATCATCTCGGAGTTTATTTACAGACTTAGCCCGAATCAAAAACCTTTGCTGAATATCCTTATCAGACACTTTCTTGGACAAATCATATATCATCTGAATTTGAGTGAAGGCATTATCCTTTCTTGCATTTACAACAGCAAGGGAGGTAGCCATGGTTGCCTAGCAATCTTCTGTTTTAACCTTAATTTAGGCCTATTTCCAAAAATTGAGAGTAAATATTAATAAATTGCTATATCTTAGTGAGCACTGAAGGTTAGGTTCATGAACCAGTAAATAACCAGCTTGGTTTGTCTTTATAAAATAATAAAGCATAGGCTATGATGATAAAAATATAATAAAGTTGTCCAAGTGTAGTACTGTAGGCCTAACTATTTAAACTTGGAATAATTAGTTATATTTCAGTAAATAGGCCTACTTACAGCCACAGTCCAAAACATGACAGTATTTCATTATTCAAATCAATCAGCAGAAAGTCCATTTTCTTCTTGTATAGATTATTCAATTTTATTTTGTAACACTTTAAGTTGAAAAAGTAGAAAATATTCTCAACCCATTAACTAAAATACATTTCACTTTATAAGTCCACTACATAAAGTAAAAATAATGCCAAACTAACCACTGCCACTTTGAAGTTGAAGTTTGGTCGGCAAAATGAAAATGTAAACAAACAAGATAATGACAGTTAACGATCAGCTGATCGTTGCAGAAAATATTGGAGTTTGCCGAAACAGCTGCAAAGCAGCGCCTATGCAAGACGCGGAGAGTTAAAGAACTAATATTGCATGTAATGCACACTGGGAATATTGTTGTGACAATATGATTGGCTGAGCTAGAACAGGTTATGTGCGCGCATGCGCCGAGTGGTATGATTTAAAACATGACATGGACATGAACTAACTGAACACTGACGGACTGACGTCACTGACTGGACAGAATGACAGAATGTCATTCAGAAAGAGAAAGAGAGATTCAAAATGGCGGAAATGAGCAATGGATATATTTCCATAAAACTGGAAAATGATATGGCTCGAAATGACCAAATGTTATTACCTTATTACCTTATTACCAAAGCTGCGTTGTTGACCAGCATAGCTGGATAAACTGCGTCAATTTTTTAATATAAATATAAATATAAATTATTTACAACAACAAAATAAAACTTGTATCTTTCAAGGAAACAAATTTGAAAGTTTCAAAAAATAAAATAAAAAACTTGGCGGGTGACTACGGAGGTGATGTGCACTCTACCATTTGTCTTCAAAATACTCTCTCATGGAGTAGTAGGCTCTTTGAAGAAGCCTATCTCGTACAACCCTGGCAAACGTTTTCTTCGGAAGATTGCTGATCTCTGGGGGGAGCTTGTTAAACAACTTCCAAGAAAAGGCAGGAAATCGGCGCTGTGTTCCCGTGAGGCGGAATCTAGGAATATCAATCTTGCTTCTGCTACGTGTATTGTAGCTGTGAACATCTCCTCTGGTCTTTATTAGCTCAATGTTCGACCTGACGTGTACAAGGGAGGAGAATATATACTGTCCAATAACAGTATGCACCTTTAGCCTTCTAAAGATTGGCTTACAGTGTTCCAAATGAGCGCTGGATGTTATGGCTCTCAAGGCAGATTTTTGTAGCCTGAGCATTTCATCACACCCTGTAGCATGGCCCCAGAGAAGTATGCCGTAAGTGATGTGACTATGGAACAGTCCGTGGTAGATGTTTATAAGAAAGGCTTCACTTAAGCTACTCTTTAGCCTACGCAGCAGAAAGACAACTCTAGATAATTTTTTGCACGTTTCATCAATTTGAGGTTGCCAACTTAATTTCCTGTCTATGGTGAAGCCCAGAAGTTTAACTTGTTGGGGTTGGTGGTGTTGTGATACGGCCAAATCTTGACTTAAACTGCAGATAATTTGTTGTGTTTTATCGGCATTTACCTGAAACTTGTTGTTTTTAAACCATGTCTCTGCTAAAGCAAGGTCAGCAGCTGCCGCCTCTCTGATTCCGTCCAAGCTCGCTCCTCCCCTAATCAGTGTGGTATCGTCTGCGTAAAGGAGAGCTTCCTCCCCACCACTGAAGTCATTTATCATTAGGAGAAAGAGCAGAGGGCCCAGAATTGATCCTTGGGGGACTCCATGCTCAACTATAAGTTCACCAGAGGAAGCACCCCCAACCACAACAACCTGCTTCCTGCCTCTCAAGTACGACTTGAAGGACTCCAGTACGACACCAGTTGCTCCATAACATTCAAGCTTTCTTAAAAGGACATCATGTGAGACAATGTCGAAAGCCTTACTCAGATCTAGGAGTGTCAGACTAATTGACTCTTGGTTCTCAAAAGCCTCAGATATCCTTTCAGCAACCCGAAGCAAGGCAGTTGAAGTTGAGCGACCCCTCCTAAAACCATGTTGAGAATCCGAGAAGAGTTCATTCTGGTCCAGATGTTCGACCAGTTGATCATACATGACCCTTTCAAAAACCTTAGATATTACAGGAAGAATAGCAATTGGACGATAGCTGGCGATAGAGGTCCTGTCACCTTTTTTATAGACTGGCACAACTCTTGCGGTCTTTAATTCTTCAGGGAATATCCCACAAGCCAGACAGGTGTTAATAACTAGGGTTAAGGGGTCAACAATATCATTAATCACACCCTTCAAGATCTGGGAGCTCATTCCATAGATGTCCACACTGGTGGAAGAACGAAGACCACCAACAATGTGCCTCACCTTTTTTGCTGTCACTGGTCTCCATAAGTTAAGTGGTAGTCTGACATTTAGGCCAGCTATATTAGTGATTGTGGCCTCCGCCCGTGGCATACCCCCCACCACCCGTGATACAACATCGATGAAATAGTTGTTTATTTCATCAGGACTGTCCTCGCAACAAAAATCAACTGTCTTTTTACGCAGGCCGTTTGCAATACTCCATGCGGCTTTGCAGGGGTTGTGAGCTTCAGAGATAAATTTTTCATTTGCAGCCTTCTTGGCATTAACGATCATTTGTCTGTAAATTCTCTTGGCTCTTAGGTACATACCATAGAAATATTCCCTTTCCTCTACAGTAGCCGCACTCTTACATCTATCATTCAAAGTGATCACAATATTACGATGATGTTGGAGTGGGGGAGTATACCAGTCCTTTAACACAGGTCTGCTAGATGGCTTTTTAGAACCAGAATTAGGCCTACATTTTATTCCAGGACTTTTCCTTTGTTTTAAAGGGAAGATTTTATCAAATGCGTTGCTAAAAAGATCAAAAAAGGCCCGAAAAACACTACCAGGATCAGTCTGAACCGAAAGATTGTACCAAGAGGCATTCTTGAGCTCATTACTTAGAATAGATAGTTGACCTACATCTACAGTCCTATAATTAAAGACATAATCCTTATACCAAGATGGAGAGTTTGGCTTACTTACTTGATGTCCTCGTATAGTCACCGTAACTGCTGAATGATCCGCGATCACAGGGTCTTCAACAAGTGTAAGGCAGTCTTCAGGGTCAAAGTTGATTGCAGTGCTGTCAAGGCAGGCAAGCCCCCTGGTTGGCTGCAGGTTGGTAAGGTAAAATCCATAGGACCTAAGGATATTAGTAAAAAGCAGGGTTTCAGTTGAATTAGTGTTCAAATGGATGTTAAAATCGCCTCCAATTATCACTCGCATGTTGCGCTTACTAACATAGGCTAGGCACTTTTCCAAGAGTTCAAAGTATTGACCGGTATTGGCAGATGGTGAGTGGTAAACAGTAAGAATCGAGATGGATTGATTACATAGTTCAATACCAGTAACTTCAAAAACAAGTTCCACACAGAATTGTTCAAGGTCAAGTTTCTTACAGCTAAGGTTGTTTTTTACATATATGACAACGCCCCCGTTCTTTTTTTCAGACCTAGTGAAAACATTAGCCATGGTTTTGTCACCAATCATACTAAAAGATTGAACATTTGAGCTAGTCATCCAGTGTTCACTCAAACATAAGATGTCTGGTTTTGTCAAATCGTTAAACATTTCTATGAGGTCCCATTTCGTCCATATACATTGTACATTAATAAAAGATATCTTAAAACTAGGGGGTTGCACCTGAGCTGGGTCTAGTCCTAGGCCTAAGTTTACCTTGTTTCTAGCGGTTATATATGAGGTTATTATTATAAGCGGTTACGTATGAGTGTATTTATTTAAAAATTGAATATTAAAAGTGATTATTCATAGGTAAATTACGAAGGACCACCGCAAATTACATTGCGGAAAATAACAAGAAACTTGAAAACATGTACCTTTACAAACTCCAGTGCAGACGTAGGGGGAAGTGGGAAAGATGGCGTATTTGAACTTCAGATTAGTGTCGGCGCTGTGACGAACCCTTGGTAGTTGGATGTTGGATGAGACGATTTTCGCTCTTCTTTCTGCTTGAAGGCTTGATGTTCGCACGTAACGCTAAGTCTTTTATTGTTCGTGGCCACTTTAATTACACGGAAGTCGCGACACCGCACAGAACACTTTGATTACTTGATGGTGCATGATTCGTGAGTTAATAAAACGCAAATAAAAATACTACTTGTCACTAAAACAACAAAAATAACTTCAGAATAAGATTGGGCAATATTAATTGCAATAAAAATGAAAACTGAAACAACTTGATGAAATAATGTAAATGGAAATGAGATTAAAAGAGGTGGCCGGTACTAGACCATATTAATAGGGCCGTGGACAGAGAGAGAATGACCAGGATACCTGTCTGAGGCGAACGACAAGCGATAAGGACAATGACATGAATAGAGCGATAAGATTGTTGTCTGAAGATAAAATGGACTTGGGTTCTGTGGCTTTGGTGTTTGGCATTACCATTTGTTTTTAATATAAAATAAATATTCTTCTTTTGAATTAATATAAAGTTGATAGTTCCTTTTTCCTTCTAAATACTAAACACCTACTCATCATACAAGTAGCAATATACTCACCACTTCCTCCAAAAATTCGCAGCACCTTACATCTTTCCCAATTTGGGTTTGGCAATTTTCTTACTTTTACTGCTTTATCAATTTTTTTTTAAATTTTTGTAATTTGGATAAGCACAAATTGACTTAGTCTCATTCAGCCAATTAGATGCGACAAGTTGTAGTCCAACATCGAATAGCACAATTTTGTAGAGTTTATCATTTTCTGAAAATATAAAGTTATAGGCACATTTTTAACAGCTATTAATTAGTATATGAAGGACAAAATAAACTAAGACTACAGAAAGTAAACACAATGTATAATGTTAACCTTTTGCTTTTATCAATGAATAAAGGTACTGCAGGTAAAAGAGTTAAGGTAAAGGTAAGGTCAAATAAAGATAAAAAAAAGGTAAAGATAAAGGTAAAGATAAAGATAAAAGGTAAGGAAATATCATTCACCTGGAAATCTGGAAATCATCTGTATTTTGACCTTACTTCTGAGTTCTTCTATATAAGAAGCTGTATTAAAACTTTCTGCTATGTAGTAGTGGTAGTGCAACATATTTATTGTCATTATATGACAAAAGAAATAACTTTGTTTTCAAATTTATAAGAGGCCATTGCTTTAAGTTTTTATCCTGTCTTGTAACTATAATTATGCCTAGAAAAGATGATCTGGGTTTTAAAAATAGTTCCTCATCTGATTGTGTGAGTTCTTTCCCTATCAGCATGGGTTCATTAGACTTATACTTTATACTTTGAGCAACATTTAGTACTTCAATTATAGTGTCATCTACTAATTGGCAATAGCAATCAGCTTTAGATCCAGGCTTTACCATACACCGTTCTACATAACAAATTTTGTATTGAGGCTCACATGTGTTGTGAGCAAGTGGTCCAAAACTATGGGCACTTTTAAGGTCAATGTTTGTCTTTAGATTGCTATCTGCAATGGTATCATCATCCTCGACACTAGCATTCTTCTCTTCAAAGTATCGCCTACTTAACTGTTGTAGAGGCTTTTCAGATTTCCTCAATTTGTTTTTTATGATATGCAATTCATTTTCGAATGCAAATGCGCTAAAATTATCCAAGGAACCGAATTGTTTCACGTCATCTGCCAAGTGCAGTAATCCATGAACGTTGTGGGTTATGTTGTGTTGGCCATAGACAATCGCATATGTTGTTACAAAGTGTTTCAATATTTTTTCAGCATATTCTAAATGATCTGAACTTGTATTGTGGGAACAAAAAATCCGTATGGCTGCATGTAAAGTTACAAAATGGCCATAAATAAGAGAAGGCAAAATGTTTTTCATAGCAGTCACTCCAGTGTATAATAAAAACTGTCGAAATTCGGTGGCTTTCCATCTTTTTACCTCTGTCAGTGATCTTGGTTTACGGCTAAATTCGATGGGGACAAACGGTAAGATTTTTACAACCAAAGAGATACACTATAAAGGTGGTTATCAATAATTTTGAATACTTGCTTCTTCTTTTTGAATGTTCTATTCCCAAAATTCCAAAACAAAAGTATTTTTTGTTTTATTACACCCAGACATACAAGGTGCATGTAATCCAAAGGAACATTGCTTACTAGGCCTAACCCTGGTATTTTCTTTAAATCTGTAGCACCTAAGAGAAAGTTCCTATCTTGTCTTTCAAAATAGTCATCGTCTTTACGAACAGTAACATCGTTGCTTAAAAACGCAACTCGTCCATTTAAATGTTTTCCATAAACAGTACATTTGGTACAACTGTCATATCCTGTATGGCCTTTCGCTTTTAAAACAAATGATTTTGCTGGAGCATCACACATTATATAACTTATAGATATTTTATAAACTGTGGATTATTTTATATTTATGCTTAACAACCAATTTTCCCATGTTGGAGAGAAAAGTAGAAAACCTAAGCTTAAACGGTTATTTACCGGTACTCTCACCGTAAATAAAGTTTATAAAAAAAATACAAGTTACTATTAAATGAATAAAAAAGTAGTTATTACACAATTTTTCACTTTAGTTAATCCCTCAGCTCAAATAAAACTAGCCTCTACGTCTGGGCTAGGTAAGGTTTAGTATATTGGAATTCTAACACCGTCATACGTCAGGCTGGGTCTGATTAAAGTTGTTGTATTCCTATTACTAACACCACAAACATTAATTGATACTCAACCATTACATCAAGAGGACGAAACATGTTAATCAAATAAACTAAGATATATTTTCCTTTATATGTTTAATCTGTTAAACAGTCTGAAAATATACTTTGCCCATAAAATAATTTGTAAATACTTTAGACTCGTTGTGCGAATAAAATAAAATATTTTAGTTCCAAAACATATATAATATACATAAACATATCATAAAACCATCGTGGTTATTTTAACTAAGCTCTTAAATTTATGATTCTTGTAATTTTAATTAATGTATATTAAATCATTGTTTGAGAGACCTACTTATATCTAGTCGTCAATGGTCGATGCAGTTGTCTACAAATCAAACGCAGGAGGTGAATTAGACAACAAAGGCATTGTTCTAAACCACAGACTCTTGTTCTATCAAACCATCAGTTACACAACAATACAGGAAGTTCATGTACAGTATTTAGCTCTTCAGTAAGCTACAGTTATTGATTAATTGCGCAAGAAAATGTATTAAAGGTTGATCAAACACAAGTTCTGGAATTGAGTCAGTATAAGCTGGGTTTTACTAGATATGAAGGTAACTTCTAATGAGCCTATTACGTATAATATGTTGTTTAACCCGAAACTTAACGTTGATTTAACACTTTGAGTCAAATAGTTTAAACAAAGTTAATTCTAATCCCTTTATCTTGTAATTACTTCCCCAGATTACAATGAATTTTCAAAAATTTGCTGTTGGTATGAGGAACTCCCACTACGTTAGTGGTTTGAAATTTTTGCATTGTTTTTGGTTACAAATCTCAGTATTTAACTGATTATTGTTTTTGTAACATATTTCCATTAGTGAGGGTACGAGTTTTATACCCTGAACATCATCTCGAGCCTAATTAACATTCAAGAGGATGAACAGAAAAAAATAAGATTGTAAAGGGCAATGAATTCATTTGTTGTCAAGAGCCTGAGTTCTATTTAAAGCGTTATTTCCACACGAAGTAGTTGCATTGCGTTAGAGCCACGTGGCCAACTCATAATTTGTATATTTAGTAATATACCCTATTTATTTAAATTTAACGGATATAAAAAATGCAAATGCCTTGGTTTATGTTTATAAAAAATCTAATTAAACCACGTTATTATATAACAAAGTTCGGTTGCCGAATATTCTACAATAGTGGTTTCATCTACTGAAAATGCGAATTTACATTCAGTGGTTGGAATAGGTTTCATTATGGACCAAAATTATGAGCCTCTAAAATTGCAGTGACGTTTAGGTATTGACTGTAATATGCTTTGATTAAGGAAACAATTTTCGAATAGTCAAATTTAAATCCTTACGATTGCAAGCATTTAATATAATTATTCATATTCATTCTTTCTATCAAGTCCTTAAATTATATAATAAACATGATACAAGAGAATGTACACCCTATTTTATTCAACCATTTTGACTGAATGAAAAATATATAAACACAAACATAAACATTATAAAACAATAACATAAACCATGTGTTAAGAAATCATATGTTGTTGACAAATCCTTATTAATCCTCCCCCTAAAATTTACACGGCCGAATGTGGTTAATGTGCCTTCTCCAAACCTGCCCATCGTCCATCTCGATTTGATAATGCACCAATCCTTCTCTCCTTGTTATGTTTCCAAATTTCCACTTTCCGTCTTTTCCGAAATTGCGCACCTGAACCCTGTCCCCCACCCGAAACTCTCTTTTCATTTTTGTACATCCGTCGGGCATTTCTGTGTGATCTTGGGGTTTCTTAATAAGATCCAGCCTTGTCCTTATTCGTCTCCCAAACATAAGTTCATATGCCGAGGACCCTGTAGCATTTGTGGCATTCCTTAGTTACTGTAGGATGTGATTTATTTTGAAGTGCAAATCTCCTCCATCATTCTCCATTGCTATTAACTGTTTCTTTACAGTCTGAACAAATCTCTCTGCTTGTCCGTTGGTTGCAGGGTGATAGGGGGCAGAGAATTTGTGTGTGATGCCACAAGCTTGTAGGAATTGGTTGAAGATAGATGATGTGAAGTTAGGACCATTGTCAGAGACTAACGTGAACGGGTAACCAAAGGTAGAGAAAAGTTTCCTCAGCTGTTGAATGCACCAATTAGATGTTGTAGTTTTGGTTGGTATGACTTCAACCCACTTTGAATAGGCGTCAACGATAATAAAAAGGTATTGCCCATAAATTGGACCTGCAAAGTCGATGTGTATTCGTTGCCAAGGTCCTGATGGAACCAGCCAAGGATGGATATCTACTTTTTCAGGAAGATTCTGCTTCAAACAACATGGACGACAAGACTTTGCTAGATCTTCTATGTTACGGTCAATGTGTTTCCAGTAACAAAAACTTCTTGCAAGATTTTTCATTTTCACAACTCCTAAGTGTCCTAAATGAAGTTCATTGAGTACTTTTCCTTGCAGTTTTTCAGGAATTACTACTCTGGAACCACGAAAAATGCAGCCATCATGAAGTGAATACTCATTATTCTTCAAGCCAATATGTTCTAAATCAGTACCATCTTGAAGTGCTTTCAAAAGAGGTTTTAGGTCATTGTCGTTTGATGTTTCATTTGCAATATTTTCATGTGTTACAGGCATTGATTCAATTTGGTTAATGAAAAAGGCTTCATGTTGATCAATTTGATTTGTCGGTGGATGTTCATTAGGAAAGCGAGATATGTAGTCGGCATTACCATGTAATTTGGTGTTCCTATATTCAATAGTATAATCGAAGCCAGAGAGGAAGTGAGCGTAATTGAAAATACGTGTGGCAGTCATAGTAGGTAAGGTTCTGTATGGGTCAAAAATTGAAACAAGTGGCTTATGATCTGTTACAAGGATAAACTTTCTTTCATAACAATATTGATAGAACTTCTTCAGTCCCCAGTAAATCGCCAGTGCCTCTTTGTCTATCTGACTGTACTTTTTCTCACTTACTGTGAGAGATCGAGAAGCGAATGAAATTGGCCGTTCAGTACCATCTTTGTAGCGGTGGGAAAGAACAATTCCCAATCCAACTGGAGAAGCGTCCGTGGCTAGCACTAAGGTTTCATTTTCATCAAAATGAGCAAGGACCCGGTCACTAGCTATCTCAGCCTTAACTTTTTCAACGCATTTATCACATTCTCTGGTCCAAACGAACTTAGTGTGCGCCTTTAATAGATTGTGTAGTGGATTCAAGATTGTGTTCAAGTTGGGGATAAATTTCTGGTAGTAATTGGTCAAGCCCAGGAATGTTCGTAGCTCTGACACATTTGACGGTTTTGGTGATTTTAAGATTGCTTCCACTTTGTCCTTATTCTTGTGTAGACCATTTTGATCTATAGTATGTCCAAGGTAATCAATTTGTGTTTGAAAAAACTTGCATTTGTCTTTATTTAGTTTGAGGTTGTGTCTCCTGATGACTTTCAAAACACTTTCTAGCCTTGTTAGGGCCTCAGACTCAGTCGAACCTTGAATAATAATATCGTCAAAAAAACACTGAACGCCATCAATTCCAGAAAGTATTTTGTCCATAAACCCTTGCCATAGGGCCGGAGCAGTCTTAATTCCGAACATGAGTCGATTTACCTTATACTGTCCTTTATGTGTACTGATTGTTTGAAGTAGCGCACTTTCTTGGTCCATTGCCATGTGTAAATAAGCGTTACTGATGTCTAGTGTACAAAAGTACTTACCTCCACTTATTTTTGCAAAAATGTCCTCGATACGTGGAATAGGGTACTTGATGTCCTTAATTTGTTTATTTAAAGTCACTTTGAAATCTGCACAGATTCTGACCTTGCCGCTGGGTTTCACGACTGGAACGATTGGAGTTCCCCAATCACTTTGTTTGACCTTCGAGATGATTCCTATTTTTTCCAATCTGTCCAGTTCTTCTTCAACTTTAGGTCTTAAAGCATATGGCACTAAACGAGGTTTCATGTAAACCGGTTTGGCATCTTCAAGTAGTTGTATATGTCCTTCTACCTCGGGAATAACACCAATATTTTGATCAAATACATCGTTGTAATTCTCAATCAATCTATCGATATCTGCATGCGTGTGAGAACTTGTAATACTCCTAAGGTCAGCCCAATCTAGTTTAACTTCCCTTATCCAATCACGTCCAAAGATAGGATCGACCTTCCTGTTGATTACGTATAGTTTACCAATGAAATTGTGATCTTTGTACGTGCATTTCACAAATACATATCCAACAGGCTCGAAAACCTCCCCAGTATAAGTGCGAAGTTCTACTTTCGTTTTGTGAATGGATTTGTTTAATCCTAGATTCATGTAATCCTTGTAAGATATGGTGCTCAATGCGGCCCCAGTATCTAGTTCCATTGTAATTTCATTTCCCTCAATGTCCACCTTCAAATTAAACTTATCTGAGTTTTTTGAAGTTATTAAGTTCATTTCATAAGATTCATCTTCTTCAAGTAAGATATCAGCTTGACATGTGTTTCTCAAGTTCTTAAATTTTGTTATGGAATTCTCGTTTAGACAGACTCGAGCGATGTGACCCATCTTTCCACATTTTCTACACCAGTGTTCAGTAAATTTACATTTGTTAGCTTTATGTTTTTCGTCACCGCATCTGTAACACTTTCCCTTAAGGGATTGGAATGTGAATGAACTGTTGTTGGGTCCTGTACATTTAGTTCTCATTTCACTGTTTGTATTGAATTGTTTATTAGTAGGCGTTGAAATCACTTGATTGATTTCGGCTTTATGTTGTGAAGATGCAATCATCGTATTTTCAGTTTTAGATAGTTCCATTAACTTAGCAGTATTTATGACTTCCTGGAAGGTCTTGTCTGATTCTACTTGTAGTAGTTTCGTTCTTATCTCAGCGTCTCGCAATCCCCTGATGAACTGTAAACGTAGCATAGTTTCAGCTATAGATTTTCCACAAGAACATTTGAATTCACAAGGAGTAACAAGTTTCTTTAGTTCAACTGTAAAATCTGTAACGGATTCACCTACCATTTGCTCTCGTACTATGAAATTATGTTGCCGTGCCCAAATGCTTGGTTGAGGATCCAAATATTGCTTCAATAAAGCTATAAGGTCATCATAATCTTTCTGAAGTGGCGTTTCAGGTGCACAAATGTTGTAGAGCTTTTGATGTAACCATAGATAAAACATACTCCCTTAGTAGATTTCCCATCCTTATGGAACAGCTGAAGCCAATTTTATTGTTAGTTCTGTCCGTTTTTCTGTAGAGGTCGTGTTTTGTTTACAATTTGTTTCCCGTTATTACAGCCATTCAAAACCTCGTTTAACCAAATAATACAATCTAATCATAAACAATAAATTGTCCCCTAGTTATTTAACCAAACAGTAAAGCACAAATCAAGAAATTAACCCTAATATAATAGAAACAAAATTTCGTCAACACTAGCGCCCAGTGTGGCGTACATGAACTAGACACGAAAAACGTGCTTCAAAATTTACAATGGGATGAGAAGTCTACTTGTGTTGGTTAGTCTATGATGTAACGTAGGAGGTAGGGCATTAAGTAGGGTGAATGTCTTCGTAGTTTCATCTGATATGTGTTTCAGGTGCATAAATACTTCAAGTCTTTTTGTAAAATTGTCAAAAGATTCATCTTCACTGAAAGGTTCAAATGAAATATGGGATGTTGAAGCTGTATTGCCAGTAGAGTTGCTTGCATTACCATTGATTTCTTGAGTTGTATTCGAAAGTGAAATGGGTTTCAACTGCCTCAACATAATCTTCAACTTAATGAATACTTCTTCAATGTCCATCTTGTAATTTACTTCTTCATCCAGTTCTGTGTCTTTTATTATTATTTCTAGTTCTATTTTCTCTTGTACTTCAAGAAATTTAGTCCATGTTGAGTCCAGAAGTTCTAGACGTACATCAACTTGCCTAGGATCAATTTCATGATTGTTCAGCTTGTTTGTTAATTTAGTAAATTGTGCCTTGATTGACGTTCTTATCCTTTTGTAACTGTTTAAATGTGATCTAATGTCAGTTGACTCCATTTTGGTTTTCCTCGTCGCCAGTTATCAAGTCCTTAAATTATATAATAAACATGATACAAGAGAATGTACACCCTATTTTATTCAACCATTTTGACTGAATGAAAAATATATAAACACAAACATAAACATTATAAAACAATAACATAAACCATGTGTTAAGAAATCATATGTTGTTGACAAATCCTTATTACTTTCATTGCATTTTTCACTATTGGTGATAAAAATATGTTTCTATATAAAATTAACCATAGTGATACTGATAAACGTTTAAGCGTACATAAACTCCAAGCTTGCTCAAAGGCACTATTATTAATAATTTAAAAGTAGTATAACATGAATATATTATTATACTATAAGTTTAACTATAACATACTACTTATTTGCAGTTAGAAAGTAATAATACTCCGTTACGCAACAAAGTCGAATGTTTGCCTAAGTTTGAACTCTTGTACTTATCCAACCAAGGCAAAACTTATAATTTTTTCGTTAATTTTTAATGCCGTGTTTTCTTTGACAAAATGTTCTTTAAGAAATCTTTAAGTATCTTTAAGAATTTCGAGTAATATCGCTTACGCCTTTTATTGATTTATCATAAAACAGCCATATATTTAATTAAATTCGAACGAACACTAATATATACATAAATACATTGAGGATATCGGTTGTTTAAGTACTGAAAGCTGATACAACGCCACCACACCAAACCTAAGAAAAAATTTCTCTCTCAAGAACTATAATAATCTCACAACTATTGCCTACTCCCGTCTTTTGTTTGATTAGTATTTATTAAAATAAATAGATTTCCTGCATTTTAATCGCTTATTCTCTCAAAGTTAACATTTGTTAAAATTAAAATATTAACATCGCTATTAAGGGCTACGTGGCATGTATTTTATATAAACACTGGGAAAAAAATTTGCACAAACAACGCTAAGAGATACACGTTTTGGTACAGTAGGTAAATACCATGACAAATATGTGTTCAAGTGATGCGATGACTCCAGTTGTAAATTACCATACAATGAGTAAAATTATTTTAGAAAAGATACTGAGCTAAAAAATAGCCTCATAATTAATGTTGCATATTGACAGACTAAACCATTCATTTCTTTTTACTAGTGCAATCTCACTCTCACCCTTTGTTTAAAATCAAAATAATTTGCCTAACACTTAAAGTTTTAACAAATGAATAACATAATATTAAATATAAATTGTTCAACACATTACTGAATTCGTAACAAATGAAGGTCTTATAATATATTTATGGATTGTAATAACTGAACTCAATAACATTTAAATATCCTCGTTTGTTTTTATTCCCCTACAGTAACACTTTTATTCAGAAACAAGACACATAAAAGATTTAATCAAACACAACAGTTTGAAGGTTTCAATGTTCTTAATTTGTTTGGAAAGAGGTTCGCTGCTTATTTAATTAAAGAACCTTTCTCGACATACAAATGGAAAAAGGAAATGAAGAATGAGGGTTATTATAAGGGAAGAATAATTTCGTGTTTTTATTTAAAAATATTAATTATTTTTACTGGTTATATGTAATATAACTAATTTTGTCTTCATAATTCTGCGTTCCAATAATACAGAACATTAATGTCGTAATATAGCAATTAATTGTATAGATATACCAATTACTATACCATTGTCCTTTTAATATAGATATTAATGTATATAACCATACAATAAGTCATTGGTTACAACAATCGCCCTTATCTATTATTCCATCTAAACCCAACATCACTATCTAGGGTGTAATTTCCATAACTTTGCCAGATGACAGGGTCGTTGTGTCTTTTGCATAAACAATTTCCTTAAGTCTGAACATTAAAATAAAATTATACATTCTTCATAAAATGTACAATTAAGCATACCTGGTTGAAATATGTACAAATTAGTAATGAGTGCACATGTTAAACTTTCAATTCTCACGAATGTTATTTTAACACGTAAAATAAGGTTTTTCCAACATAGTTTGCATATCTTGTTCCTAATGCTTCGGAAGATGCTCCGCCACAAATGATGTAATAACAAGGCAAGTATAAAGAAGACATCAGGATTACAGTCCCGTTCCTAGAAATTACTGTAACAGGGAAGTGCCTACCTTAATTTAGCAAAAGACTTGTCGTAATGTTAGGACTCTACATAGATTATAGTTCAAAGGAGCAATGTCATTAGTAAAGAATATGCATTATCGGTTTGTTTAGTTGTATATTTTTGGCTCGTAGTTTATCTCTTCCTCAACTTTAACAAGCCTCAGTGTATTCAATTAATACACTACTTGAATCCCTTTACTAACCGAGATTCTGCATAATATTATTGATAAAATTTTAAATCACCCTTGAATTAAAGTCATAACTATTTTGTTTTAGTAAAGTTTGAGGATGTATTTTTAGATTTTAAAACGTACCCTATTCCGTCTCTTGCCTCACATCTTATACGAAAGTTCTCATACAAGGAACATGATTCTAGAAATCTGAGGCGGACAAACGACTAAGGACAATTGTTTTCCAATGTCGTTTCAAAGATATCTATAACAATAAAATCGTATTTTGAGAACTTTCAACAAATAACAGTAGTATAAACGTATATTTTTATTGTACCTCGTTTACCAATTTCTTTTAACAAATAATTTATGTTATGCAGACAAAGAATAATGTGACACACCCTCGTAATTAACTTGGAATAGTTAAACGAGTTTTTAGTGCATGTAAGTACTCCCATTTATGTTCGCAATACTACAATAACTTTTAATAATACTGAAGTATTTAACCGTTCGAAGAACATGTTACATTAAAGTCAGTACATTGTTTGTATGGTCGCCATTTCAAAGAAAAGTATAAAGTATAAGTAAAGTTGAGCTTTGCATGGACTTACAAAAAGCTATTGTTACATATTCCAAAGGTTTAAGTATAAAATAAAATTTAAACATTTTATTTTACACCATTCAGTTATTTAAATTGGATGTAGTTCAATATGATGATATTTCATCAAGAACTACCCCCTCAATTTGTGTAAGTAGTCGTCGGGAATTACAGAGAACCTCTCATACATAATGCAATCATGGCCTGACAACGGTGTCTGGCTCAGATTTGTACTAATAATCAATTACGAAATTCAGATTGACTATTAACGCTTAGAGATTTTCTTACTATAAAATAAATAACCGTATACGTTTTTATCCACTTGTGAACAATAATCTGAACTTTTCCATAAACAAAAACATTATTTAGTTGTCCAATGAGGTATGGGTACTGTAATGAGCTATATCGATTACTGTACACTTAAACAAAAGACTGTCTGTATCTAACTATCTATTTACAACGTACAGGGTGGAGCGAAGTTAGTGTTAAGTAAGTGCATGTATTAAACTACTGCGTATTGGTGAAAAGTTTACACTGGTTAAGCCATTGGAACTACCACCGTGCTTTTTATATGGAATTAAAATCTAAATACCTTATATCTTTGTAATGTGATTGTCAAAACTAGATCAGTCCATTTATCCTCTTCATAGTCAACAGTTTTCTTTGTATGAATCCTATTTAAATTATTACTTTCGTATTTACCTACCATTGTATTGATATTTCGATTGTACGAATATGTTGAACTCAAACTTTATAGGTACATTAAGTAAAGTTGAGTATTCTGTTATTCAGGTATTGACAGCATCTATTATTCAATAGATATCGTTTCAAAAATAGAGGCTTTACTTACAGAAATATTGTTCAAACGTTAATGTTAAAAATTCCTTATCGTATGCACAGTTGTTACACCATCACAGTAATTCACAGCAGTGTCAAATTTTACATGGTGTTAACGTTTTTTTTTTATAAGGAAATGATTCTGCAGAAAAAGAAGCGAGACAACAATGTTTAACTAATTAGGTTATCCAAAAGAGGGAGAAAATCAACCGTGTTTTCCTACAAATAATCCATTTAAAAGCTTAGAGTAATTGACTCACGGATGTAGATAGATACCCATTGATACAAACCCCCTTAAATTTATAAAACGATCGAATTGGGTTGTAAAAGAAAAGAAAAAAACATGACTCAAACATATTTAGTTAGAATGTAACTGCAGCTTTTGGAATCCAGTGCCAACCATTTGAATGCATGCATAATTGAGTTCAAAGTTAGTTCTAAGAGGATTTAATTAAACTTTGAATGAATTAATACATTACTTATTTTTGTAATACCAATATTGAATTACATTGGTATCTTTAATAAAATACAATATCTTTTATTGTGCATTCATCAAGAATTACAATAGTGTCAATTCGATAGTAAATTTTAAATAGACTATTGTATAAACTAGATTTTGATGTTTTCCGTAACTGTTGACCAACTTGTTAGGCGAAATAATGTTTGCAGATTGGTTTTCGCAACTAAACTAAAAGGTTTTTATTCTAAATTTTTAAACACAGACTTCGTCAATCTGAAGTTAATATTCAAACAAACATACACCAAATGGACGTGTGTAAATATTAACTTAATTGGAAAAATGTATTATATATGAAACTCAAGGTATTGTTAATTAATAATATAATTCAATACAATAAAATGTGAATTACAAAAGTTTTTGTTGTGGATCAAAATGGGTAAAAGGTAAACACAACTTAACTTAAATAAAGTTCTGTATTTTTGAAGATGAATAGGTCATCTCTTTAAAAAAATAACTAACAATATTTACTTTTATTTACAATACTGCCCATTGGTATAAAACGCACTACGTGAATTTCACTACGTGTGGTACGAAAAGGCAGAGACTGTTGAAGGAGTGATGTTATCTTGTCAACGCTGTTTACATGCTTTGCCAGAAAATATTAAAGTAAACTCATTTGCATATGTTAGCATGGTAAATGCTTACAGTAGGGTTGATACATAGCCATCTTTATACTAGAGACGGTTTTGGTTAATATAATGAGATTTCCAAACTAAAATTATTTACTTTTAAACTGGTTTCAAGTGTCGTTTTAGTTTTGTCTTATGATATTAATCGGTTTTATTCCTTCCTTGTGTCTGTACATTTGGATAATGCATAATGAACCTCTTTAAAATATACATTAATTGTTGTAAGAACCAAACCGAAACCGATCCATTTTCTAGAAATGTTCACAGAGACTGAAACTTACTCAAATTAAACTATATACATCACTAGAAAAATTTTATCGAAGATTCTCACTATTAAACAGCGATGTTTTAATAGGTTTTTTTGGTGACTTTGGAAAAATTTATAAAAGTACTAAAATGGCATTTACAGACCTTATATGCCGTAACCACATTTCTTCAGGTCTCATGTTATGGCGCCTCATTTTTATCATAAGTATTTTCATATGTCTAAAGGATAACTGGATTTAAATAAGTGGAAGATATACGAGTACATTGGTATAGTATTATAAATACTGATGCAGAAAATACATACAAAAATCGTCAAATGGGAGTTGTCAACAATTTTGTAAAAGCAAAACGCCGGTGAACATATTTTCGTGATGATTGAGTTAAACTGTGCAAATTATCATCTGTTACTTAACGCTATCTAACTACATTTAATTTGTTAGGCATCTTCCACGGTAGATAGTAAAGGCTTAAAAAAAGGCTATAAACTGTTTCATCTTATTTATAGAAAAAAAAATGCCTAAACAAAAATATTTTCTTTCATCCTATGCTACGCTTGATAGTGAAATTACACTTTTGAGTTCCGGAAACGCTTTATACGCTACTCAGTACCAGCGCTTTAAACGCTGATACTCAACCTTAAACGCCCCCACAAGTGTATAAAATAATCATATATCAAATTTTTATCTACTAAAATATTATTATATATTGTTCAACTGTGAATATTCGTAATATGTTACGATACAGTTGAACAGTAAATAGAGGTTACTGATGTAAAACTTTTACTTATCGTTATTTACATTGATTTAAATATTTTAGTAACGATATATTTTGAAATCAGCATACAAATTAAATGAATATAATAAAAGCATTGTAAGAATAAATTGTACAACAAATCACACTTATCCGTAATACCTTTTCATATTGCTGCGTTAGTCAGGTATCAATAAAGCAATACTCCTACCAAGCGAATTTCGAAGACAGCATTACTGTCATCCAACTCAAGTTGAGGTTTTTTATGCTAACATCAGCGGTGCTCATGCTGTTGATCATAATAACTTACACAAAACTTCGCCATAAAATAGTTCTATGCGTTTGACTACTTTGAAAATTATATCTTTTATTTTATGTCGTAACACAATATATACAGAGTGAGTTTTAATTGTCCCCCCCCCCAACTTTTTTCTACATTTTTTCAAATATCAATCCCAGACCACTTCCAAACATTGTTGGGTAGTAAGTACTTCATTTTGACATGGTGGTCATTTCCGGCCGCCATCTTGGATCCGCCATATTGGATGAAAAATATTTTTTTCAAATGTAAAGGTGGGGTTGTGACCCATTATTTCGAACTGGATTTTCACCATGATTACAATGCCGCAAACCGTTTTTAAATATCTTGATTCATTCTAAAGTTATGAGGCCTTTTTAAAACTTTATTTTTAGCCCATTTTAACATTGTGCTTGTACAAACTACTTACAGTAAGACCATAATCCCAAAATATTGCTAGATAACTGGTATAGACTACCAGTCATTGCCAACCTATTTCCACTTTGTTATGAATGATGTATTTTTTCGACCGCCATCTTGGATCCGCCATTTTGTTATATGATAAATTATTTTAAATATAAAATGGGTGTTGTGACCCATCATTTCAGATAACTTTTTTAAGCTGAACTCAATTCCATGGTCCATTTTTCATTTTCATATTTTGATTTTAAAATATTAACATTTTTATCAAAAATATTGCAATGTTTCATAAATAAAACTTGATAACAACAAATGGATTGCGGCATTGAGTTTAGCTTAAAAAGTAGTTCAAAATGATGGGTCACAACACACCCTTCATATTTAAAATCATTTATCCCATTTCAAAATGGCGGATCCAAGATGGCGGCCGAAAAAAATACATCAGCCATAAATAAGTGAAAATAGGTTTAAAACAACTGGTAGTGTATACTTATCTTTATATAGCACTATTTTGAGATTATGGTCTTATTTTGTAAATGCACAATGTTAAAATGGGCTAAAAATAAAGTTTTAAAAAGGCCTCATAACTTTAGAATGAATCAAGATTTTTTTTAAACGGTTTGCGGCATTGTAATCAGGGTAAAAATCTAGTTCAAAATAATGGGTCACAACCCCACCTTTACATTTCAAAAAAATATTTTGCATCCAATATGGCGGATCCAAGATGGCGGCCGGAAATGACCACCTTGTCAAAATGAAGTACTTACTATTCAACAATGTTTGGAAGTGGTCTGGGATTGATATTTGAAAAATGTAGAAAAAAGTTGGGGGGGGGGACAATTAAAACTCACCCTGTATTTACGTAGGCCATACAACCAAGCAAATCACCAATGTTGCGGATATTATTACCAACTGAGATGGACGATACCGATGTGGTATTATAATTCAAATATGAGTTAAGAATGAGTGTAGAATGAAGTGGGATGCTTTGTTTAGCTTTGTTACTAACTAAGACTGTTTCTTAGCCAGAACCATTTATTAAAAGTCCAAAGATCAAGGACAGTGGGTCCAGTTTAGAAACATCAAACAGCTACTTTTTTCAGGATAAAATTTGCGACTTTTGAATTACTAGGTTATGACTATAACTAATTATGTAATCAGCAGTATTAAATGTTTATAACCTAACATTTTATTATTGTTTTAGATTATAGCTGGATAGAATGTTTGTGGAGTAAACGTAATATTCAGATAGTTCTTATATTTAAATATTTCAAGTAAGTAAGATTTAACTAAATTAAACGTACTTTTTTGTACATTAGCATAAATTTTTAGGGGTAAAAATGAAGTATATTAGCATAAGACTAAATGATTAAGGATTCGCTTAGCATGTTTAAGATAAAACGTAGGCCTATAGTGCAAACTATAACTTATTACTGTGTAAGGCTATACTGTTAAATATTAATTTGATAAATATTTGATTAGTATCATACGGGTAAAATGTGCCATAAAATATTAGTTAATGTAAGATGAATTTGAAAATATAGATATGTTTTTTACTCTTAGTTGTAATATACAAGTTTTATATCTTATTAATGACAAATATTTCCATCGCCAATCACTTTAGTTGGGGTAGTCATCTGCTATCACATAGATTCTCATACATAATGCAATCATGACTTAACAATTGTGTCTGGCTGAGATTTGCATTAAGTAATATAAAGGAACAGCCTGGATATTTGAACTAGATTACACTTTTACAAGTGTTTTAACTGGTTAACGTTTGTATATCCTTATCAAAATAAAACATTCGTGTTTTGGTAAAATATTATAACTACTTAAGTATAGTTTTTTTTCCTAAATAGCCCCTTACCAATCTATAATAACTAAAACAATTAAATTTATATTAAATTTTCGATTGGTTATTAAAAATAAAAAACTCTTTAATGTATTTTTTGTAAATAAAACAAAAATGTAGATATAAGAAGCATCCTATATTAATAGAAATTGTATTAACGAAAAAATAACATCAATATTTTTTTAATTTATAAGTTCGTGAATGGCGTTATATGGGAGCTTTTATACTGTACCATACGACTCGCCGCAGAGGCAAGAATGTACGATTTCTACATTCCTATACATTTACCACATTATAAAAATATGTAAGAAGAGATATATATTTATAATTAATTAGTTTTAAATAACACCTTTGACTATTAATACAGTCAATGATAAAACTTTATTTTCTATACCCCAAAACTGTATTTTTCACAAGTATACTATGCTATACTGGAATTTATTGCTATTGTCTCTGGATATACCAACTTTAAGCGTACACACTGTCGTGTTTCATTCATAGGTATAATTAGGCAAAAAAGAGCTAAATGATTTAAAAGTGTAGATATTTATAGACAGTTAACTATCATTTTAACAATAAATGAATCCTGATCCACGATTGCTGAAAAAACAATCTCGTTAATTAACTTTCAACGGAAAAGTTGAATATAGCCGAGACAAATTGTATTTAGATTTTTTTACTTACAGAATATTTCACGTTCAACTCGAAAATCAATCTGATCAATAAGAAAAAGTCAGAAAGAACAAATCTTCTACCCTTCGAGTGTTAGTCACTGCAAGGACTTTGGCTGGCCACGTGAGAAACCACAACTGAAACCAATCAATAAACCTTCAATTTCTTAACTTTAATATAGTTCTTCGGATAGTAAGGACTTTGTCAGACATAAAACGACTGCATTACCTGTGTTGTATTAGTAGAATTAATGTTTTATATTTGCATTAATCGTATATTATAATTCGTTATTATGACTTTGCAAATTAATTTTCCTTTAATCTCTACATTCAAACTAAATTGGCGGGTATTATAGAAAACTAAAACGTTGCATAAATAAATTAGGTATTACATTTTTGACCCATTTAACTGGAATAAACAGAAATAAAAGAGTTGTAACAAAGTGTCTTAAAGTTAGTTTGTTCTAGTTCAATGAAACATATTATAAACCCGAAACACTTTCAGATAACGCTTCAGTGTTTTCAATTTTAATTTAAGAGTAAAACTTATGAGATGGTTTAATATTATTTTTAAAATCCAAACTACTTGACCATTAACTTGTTCTTCAATATTTAAGTTTTAATCATGTGAATAAAACAGGTACTTGTTAACGAAATTAAAATAGTATATAAGAGGAATAAAAGAATAAACTATCCCGCTGTAAAAACTATTGACAGGATTTGTTGACATGGTATGTTGTCAATATGTTGTCAATTTGTAATTTAATCTTGGTGTTGTATCATTTGCAGAAAAGACTCCAAAGTCCTTGATATTTGTTAACACACAACAAAAAAGGGTATTAATTTATATTCTTTACTAAATCCTGTTTTAGCTATTTATTAAATCCTATCAAATAAATGGAATCAAAAATTATTATTATAATTATTCTAATTATTATTATTATATCATATTATATTATATTATCATTATATCTAATTAATATTATAATTATTATTATATGATTCATAAATGGAAATCCTATAAATCCATAATAAATATATGGATTTTGTTTTTAATTAAAGTGATAACCTTTAGTAGCTTTTTCATTGGTATTATCTTTTTCGGATGTATTGTCCCACACTTCATAACTACACCTTGAGCTTCTGCAAAACTTCACGGTTTATAAAAACAGCTATAGATCATGGCATTGGAAAATCTGTGACCAAGCGATCCGATAGTGATTTGCTTATAAAGGAAAGCCCCAGTTATTTTAATAAAGTGGTTGTTTTATTAGCAGCTTCAAAATTCTTTTACTTTACGCTAGTTCATTTTATTAGGAAACATAAAGTTTTATACAAGCTGATGGTTTGCATGAGGGGGTTTACTGTAATGTATTTGATTACTATTAAAATGTGATTCAATTCTAAATCTCTTCTGATGTTAATCACGTTTAAATTTAATTTTTATAATTGTTATACTTTGAAAAATCTACAAAAGCGTAAAAAATATCATTAAGTAAAATAGATATATCTAATAGGTTTATCTATTGTTATCGTGGAACTAGGATTTATAATCAATAATAATGTTATGACATTTATTTTCGATACAAGAGCTTATTTAGTATTTTGATTAGTATTGAGAATATGAGTACAACGCCTTCTCCAGCCCTTTCGAATCTAAATATCGTAGAAAGGGATACGTATTGAAAGGAAGGATATAAAAGGTAATGAATTCCTTTGTGGTCAAGTGCCTGAGTTCCATTTAAAGCTTGATTTCCATACAAAGTGATAGAATTGCGTTGGTCCTTGTATAACGTTAACAAATGATTGTAAAAACTTTAATAATTATTTGGGGTCCTTATTCTTAAGTTTTTTAAATACTATTAGTAAAAGCATAGCAAATTCCAGAAAAGTAAATGGTGTTTTGCCGTTTCAAATGTTAATAGGTAATAATTTTCCCATATGAATATATGTGCATTATCAATAAAGATTATTTTACTTGGCTTTGACTGAATTACAAGGATTGAGTGCTCAAATTTTTATTTTTATTTTATTATACTTTTGAAGTGCTTCTATAAACAACTTGCAGTTTTGTGTTGTTCTCTCCCTTTATTTATTCATTTTTTTACTTTTTCAGTATTCAGGATTTTAAAACCATAATGCTCTGCTCTGCTTTGCCAAATACTTATGTCTAGGTTTATTTTTAATTTTTTTAAATTTTAGTTGAGTGTGGGAGAAGACTCGATCGATAAGATATCTCCCTAAACCCATAAATATCTCAAGGACTCCTAACTTTATTACGGAAATCCAAACGTTAAAAATACTCAGTGCTATGAGTTTTTACTGGCAAAATTTATGTAAACTTAGAAAGAGATTTCACTAAAACTCCTGGAATTAAACCTTTTATTCATCGATCAAGGGCTAAAGGAACAATCGGAACGTAATTTCCACTGTAGCTTAAAATTATGTCCTGAATGTCTTAGTAAGATATTAGACATTTTCGTGCAAATGTAGATTACAGTACGCATTATTGAGTAAAAAAGTATTACAGTTTTGAATGGACCGGAAAGTACTGTTACGCTTAAACCCTCCTGTGGTCAAACCAGTGATGATTAAAATCATAAGATAGTGATAGCGCCGGGCATTGAACCAGCAGTGTGTGGTTTATCAGCCTAAGATCCTTCTACTAAGCTACAGTGTTTGCTAAAAACAGCAGGCACGATCTCTGGCCAGCTTAAACAATTTATAGATAGTTAAACGTTATTCTTTTAAATGTAATATTACTTTCAATTGAATTATTATCTTAAAGACCAGGAAGATTACTTTTCTACTCCATTAATTCTTTACCTTCTTTGCAATAACTCGCTCTTGCTTTTACAATTAATTGTACATAATTAATACACCGTTCCCGTAACTCACTCTAACTAACGTTTGTGACTTCATATTATATCCACACCACTAAAAGTATTTGTTTAACTGAGCTTTTTTTATCCACTTGTATGGTTTATTTTTTGCATAGTCTTATAACGTACTTTTCTTACTGCAGCGGACTATTACCTGGATATAAATGTCGGTGCCAAAGTAGACCTTTATAGTCTAAGATGGAAAAAAAGATTACCTGATATAAGGCCGATATGTTCAATGCCGTCCATGACAATGTGGAAGGGTCCTTTTTTTAGAACAAAGATTAAACAGGACGATATAACACAACTTTGTTTAAGATAAGTAATTTACTCTTCTTTTTTGTATGTCTTACACTTAAAAAACATAGGTGTGCTATTCCCACATATTCTGACGTCATTTGGATTGCAAACAAAAGATCACCTGATTGTAACTGTCAAATTAGTATATGTAAATGTTTTGATTTGGTTGTTATTGTTTTTATTATTATAAAAACAATAACAATAAAATCAAAACAAATACATACTAATTTGACGGGTCTGACTTAGGGGAGGTACAAATGAGGCATTTAGTTCAAAATTCCTCCGTGAACAGCGCTGTAGTAGAGAGCACTTTTGCAATGAAGGTTTACTAATCGCAAAAATAGTTCTGTTCATAAAATAAAATTATAAATGCCTCAAATTCAATTTTACTATTTTTTAATTATAAAATTAAACTATCATAACCAAACCGAACTAACCAAACTTGCTGATAAAGAAATAATATAACAAAAGTTTAGTAATCGGAAAAATAATTCTGTTTATTAAATAAAACTAGAAATTGCTCAATTACAATTTTATAATGACTTAATAATAAAATTAAACTGTAATAACCAAACCAAACCAACCAAACTTGCTGATAATAAAAAAATCTTGGACAAAAAGTTAACGCTACCAGCGGGATTCGAAACCGGGACCTACAGTATATCAGCTCGGTACGCTAACCAATAGACCACCGAGGCCGACGGCTGTTGAACGTTTTGTTACGGTAATGGCATTCCCTCAGCTAATAAGAAGATCTCAGCTGTCATCGTAGCCTCTTCTATACCTCCCCTGAGTAAATACCCTAATTTGACAGTTACAATCAGGTGATATTTTGTTTGCAATCCGAGTGACGTCAGAATATGTGGGAATAGCACACCTATGTTTTTCCTTCCACCTCAAATACATTATCTTACAATAAATACGTACTATATTACAAGTATCATTTAGTAAAATAGTTCGATTCGACAACCCAAGTAAAGGAGCACTTTATTAATAATTACCTTTTTAAAAAAAAACTAGACCTTTGTTTCTTTAAATACTTTGTAATTAATTTTAAATTTTGGGGGGAGTTTGTTTAGGCAGTGAGTTAGATAGTAGATCGTGAGCCTCCAGCCCGAGGTCCAGGGTTCAAATCAGGCCAATAACAAAGGATTTTTTCTTTTTTAAGTAAGTCTTTTAATGCAACGTATATGTATATCGGCTCGGGGCTAGAGCTTACGCACTAGGATGTGAAGGTAGGGACAAAAGATATTAAATATTAAAGAATGTAAACATGAAAATGATTCGAACGAATTTCATTTATTTAATCCACATGTTTTGTTGAAATATGGCATGTAGAAGACTCTTAATTAACTTTATTATTCGAGTAAATATGGAAAAAAAAAAACACATTCCTCTACAACTGACAGCTTAGCAAACGAAAATTTACCTTCAGTAAAATAACAGTTCAAGAGCCGATATAATATTTCACAAGGTTGACAGCAAACAAGACCACATTTTATACGGATTGTGAATTGTGTTTCCAAAACATATTGGTTATTCTGCTTAAAACAACCGCTCATTCAATATTTTTGTATTAAGGAATATTGAAATATCACCAAATACGTGTTAAAGTATTTTATATGTTGTTTAAATATATCAAGTTTAATAATATTTAATTATGTCCGTATTTCAAACAACAATGTTTTGCAGGAGTGCTTTGAATCTATTTCCCCTAACTTTAGATTGATAATTTATTTTATACTAAGCATTTATTGCTAGGAAGTACGGCGGAACATTACATATTTTTAATGAAAAAAAAAAATGAAAACTTAGGTCAAAATTAAATTATAGAACAGTTAGTTATGAAAATGACATATTTAAACAAGAAAAAATTTGAACATCAACTCTTTGCGTGAATATAAAATTATTTACCATCCCTATAACCATCCGAATGTCAGGATATGAATAATTTCTAATGTGGTCCAAACTAGTTTGGGACAGTAATTTGTCCTTTGTCTTCAAGCGACAAATGCCGCCATTACATTCGGATGGATGGCTACAGCTAGTATAGTTAGAGAACAATGATTCCATTGTTTTGCGACAGCCGTTTATCTGTTACTAAATTGCATACAACCAAATTAGACATTAGCATAAAGTGTCGAACTACCATTGGGAAATAATTTGCTACCTAAATATATTTGATTTTAAAAACAAAATGTTTTTGAAAATCGTAGAATTATGATTAATAAGTTTAAACTGTATATTACTTTTTTGGAAAGTATTGGTTTAGTTATTTGTTAATTATAGTATATCACAAATAAAATAATTGAATTGTAATATGTACATGTGCTTTGAAAAGTCAGTAATTGTAAATTAATGTAATGTACAATTGTAACATCATATTGTTGGGTCATGAAAAATAGCAATAACATGATGTGTGATACGCGAGTCGCAAATGCATGATGTAATGAATTCTAAACAGTTATTGTCAGTCGTTTCACAGTTATGGCCTTTTTATGTTATCATTTATCTATTTCCGCTTCGTTTTATCTCTCTACACTCAGCGGAACAGATACAAAGTTAAGAGTAATTTGAATTTCGTTTGACTTTTTTGATTTTATTTTAGCTCAAAACTATATCGATGTAAATCAAAACACCACAAACACTTTTAGCGAATTTCCCTATAGGGAAGTAGCTATTACCGTAGGTCTCATGGTAAGACCTAAGCCCGGGACCGATCATCGATGTATATAAAACTAACTGGATCGGCTGCTAGGCTCCGCGACCCGAGCCAACGACTGGGGTTGCGTTTTAGATTTTGCAGGCGTCATGTGGGATTAAGCGTCTCGCTGCGTCACATCTTAGCATTGTCGCGGCCAGGACGGTGCACTTTATCCAGCCCTTTACTCTCAACTAAAACGTTGTAAGGCATTTTAATAATCAATTTTCATGAACTTGTGTACAAGTAATAAAAGTGTAAAAATAACGCTGTGAGTAACCGAGTTTGGGTACCACAATTAATAAATATTAACTGACAGCGGATATTTCACACTGAGGTTTCTGATCATCAAATATAATTTAAATTCTGATTTTAATTTTTTTTTATGATGGAATAAAAGTAATAAAATAGTACAATAATTAAGAAATTTTTATGACTTGGTTCTTTCTGCACTTACTACTCTAACGAAACTAATTATGTTTCAATGTTACAATACAAAATAGTTTATGTTAAAATGGGGTTTATCAGTTTCTCGTAAAATACAAAATATTCGGGGGTAAGGTATTAGTAAGAACAAGGTTAGATTGTTTAAGAAGCATTTTATTTAGGAAACTTTGTAAAGCAAAGAAACATATTTAGCCTAAACATTGCTAAAAAGAATAAGCTTATTTAACTTCTGCCGCATACCAAGCTTTGACAGAGAAGCTTCTGCTGTTTTACGCTTAGAAATGCTGTGGCATATAATTTTGTTAAACATAATACCTACCAATTAATTTCATTAATTTCGTGTCATGGCTTCCCTCGCCAAATTCATTATTACCTTTATGATTAAGAAAAGCGTTACCAGCAAAGGTTCTACCTACATGCTAATGAAATAGTTTTTGAGGCATCAAACTTTTGCCAATCCTTGGAATATGCAACAATTTGATTGTACATGAACTTAACAATTTTCAGTACATCTGGCGAAGCCCTGATTAATTTTCCTTTTGATAGAAAATCAGTAAAATTAGTGCAAGGGATTGGATTTGAATCGCCAGTTACTAAAAGATTACTGCATTCTTCACATTTCACTTTAGGATCCAACTTTCGAATAACATAACCACAAATATAATATAGTACATTGTCTTTATAGTAAGACGACTTTTCTATGCCTTCTAACATGTATGACATACATTCTATATCACCAGCATCATCGGATTCATCACTATGTCCAACTACTTGGGATAATTCGTTGAAGCTCATTACAGAACTTTGTTGATTGAAGTCAAATGATAAGCAATTGCCTTTATCAGATGGCTGGACACTATTGCGAAACATAAGTTTTCTCAAAGCCCACTGGAACTGTTTCACATTTGGATTATTGTTATTTCCTCCTCGAGATCTTATACAGGAAAATAACAATTCCAGGTGGTCTTGAGAAAACTTGTACGTTAATATGTACTTAAATTCATGCTCCTCTAATAAACTTTTTATCAAAATATTTATCGTGTGGATGTTGGTGATGAAGCCGAGAGGAAACGGTTTCCTGGTATGATTGAGAATAGGAACTTTTTCAATTTTCAAACAGGTAAAATAGTTCACACATTTCTGTAGCATACCATTTATATACTCTAAATTGTCCTTCCGTATCGGTGCTTTGACATTTTTCCCAAATGGATCCCTGATCCCTGCTGTTCAAAAAATCAAACAATTGATCAATAATCCTCAAAAACTCAATTGTTGCCTCACAACCTATGAAATCAGGATGGTCATTCTTTAGTAAAAACTCTAGCGCGTCGGTAACGCTTGAACTTAAAGTCTGTGCAGCAAGTTTGACATTCATTTTCCTATTTCTGAAAAATATAATGCAATGAAAACAGCTATTATAATTACGAATTTACGGTTAAATATTGATAGTCATAGCCGTTACAGTATTCAAATTTTACCAAAGAAGTAGACATTTTGAAGACGTAGAGGGAGGTTATTGTAACACGCACATGCGCCCAAGGTCAGGTGTCGACAACACGGTTTCGCGCGCTATATCCCACATGCTGCCTTCAATTTGCCCATGCGGCAACCCCTATACACACCTGTATTGGCTCGGAAAGCTCTACACGAGCCTTACGGCCTGCGCGCAATCCAGTTAGTTTTATATGTCGATGGGACCGATTTACTTTTTCATTTTGATGTTCCCAGAGGCCAAAAACACCATTCGTTCAAATTTTTATATATATATGTGTGTGTCCATCCGCACGATAACTTGAGTAATTGTTGTCCGATTTTGATAAAATTTGGCTTGAAGGTGTAAGGCGGGATAAACTTGAATGAGTTCGCGAACCAGCATGATCGGACTATGGGAACGGGGGTTTATGGGGGGTTTTATGGGGTAAAAATAGGTTTTTCCCATTTTTGACCCTAAAGACACAAAATTTCACAATTTCTTTTTAAACCATTTTGTAGAGCTTAAAAAAACAAATAATTTAGTATATTGAAGCGTTACTATGCGCCTAATTGTTACGTAGAAAATTCAAAAAATTGTAATTTTAAAATTCCCATGTTATTCTTATGGAGAATAAGTCAATTGTTGTAGTTTGCTTGTTTATGAACATATTTTGATCGATTTTGGAAAATACTTTTATTTCTTACCAAACTATTATCATTTTATAAAAAAAATCTTTTTTACCCTCCCTGTTGCAGCAAACCTAAGTACTCGTTAAACTAATTCTATTTAAATAGGAAATAAATGTGCTATTTTTATGGAGGCATTTTAGTGTAAATCCAATCAGGGTAATGGAAATTCGCTTAGTCTGCAGGTTTGCTGCGGCGGGGGTATTATTTATTGTTTGGAAATGTAATTCACAAATGTTAAAATAATCTGAATTATATGACGACAGCTAAAAAATAAGGTGTTATTTGTTGGATTTAAAATCTGTACAACAATAATCAGTTAGGTATTTTATTGCATAAACTGGTGAGGCAGTAAATACGGCATATTTAAATTTATAATCCTGTGTGTTATAAGGGACGTGTTTAGCCTTTTCACAATTTCAATCCTCTTTTACATAGTATACGTAGTATTTATTAATACAATCGTGAGGTCAGTAATGCTGACTACGATATTGTCACTAGAGTCACGTAGCCTCCAGTTATTGTGTGACGGACGTGAAATCTTGGTGTTGAACCTGAACTGTATTAACTTAACCTGCATACTCTGGCTAGAACTACATCTATATTTAGTAGTTAAGGGGATTCGCCACTGAAAATAGGTAAAAAAATCATGAAAATTAAAAAAAGATTTTTTTTATTTCTTTGTACATTAGACCCTATTACATCCAAACAGTATGATATAATCCATGTCTGAATGTTATTATATGTTATAAACAACGGGTTTCGCTCTTTACGATAGCTACAAGATCATAGGACACCTTCTTATTCAAACGCGGTTTTCCGCAACATTGAAATTTCACGTTTTTCAAGACAAAATGCGATATATCTTGAGAGCCACTAAAGGTACATTGTTGAAATTTTTAGTACTTATTCTAGACAATATTAGGAAAATATTTAGGTAGAATTAGGTATCTAAGTTGATTAGGGAGTGAAAAATAATTATTTTTTTAAATCAATTATTTTTTTAAGAAAAATTGAATTTAATGTGTCACAGCAAAAAAAGTATCTGAGATATTATTAAGAATCTACCTAAATATTAAGTTTATATAACTGTCTTTAAAAAAACACAACAATTATCAAAATCCATCAAGAACTCTCTTCAGAATATCGATTTTTAAAAACCCTTACAAATTGACCGAAAAACCTCTATTTTATTTTTTTACCACCTATAATTTATATTTAGAAGTAAACCAAAATTTTTCTATTTTTTGTTAAACTATAACCTACTAGAAAAAAATAGTTTGACGACTTTCCTCATTAAATAAAAAAATCACCTTTTCAGTGGCGAATCCCCTTAATAGAGAGAACATCTACATTTAATGAACTGAAAAAGAAAGATAGTGAACTAACACAAAAAAGAATATTTTTGATTTCTAATAGCAACATAAATTAAAATAATGCAGTTGAAATATATTAAATTTTTCATTATGTATATTTTCTAACACTAACCATTATTAGATGGCAAATCAATTCAAAAGGTATTTTTAACCTGTAGCGAGGTCATGGCTTCAACGGTTCATAGTAGTTGTAATAAAACACAAAGCTATGTGGGGCGAATGCGACAGTAACAGCTAGTAACAGCTAGTCTGGTACGCAAGTTACCGTAAACACAATTATTTCATTACCAAACCCTTTGCTATAATAACAGTTTTAGTTAAGTATTGGAGTACTACATTCGATCTATTTATCACAATGCCAATACTGTACCTCTGAATTGTAATCTCCACTACAGATACCAAGCTAATTTAGATTAATGGGTCCAAGCATTTGCATTTAGAGCATCAGATAGCTTTGTTAGTGCTATGGGATGTCTGCTAATTTGTTTCAATTCATCATTCTTATATGTCATTGTTTTGTGGTCGATTTTCAGAACCAACATAAGATATATATCTTTATTTAGTTTGCTTTGTATAGATAGTTTAATGCAGGGCCTCTTTCCCCAAATCAAGTTTAACTTAATCTCGGTTAACTTTAATCTGTGGGTTAAACTTAGGATGGCTTTCCCCACTATTTTGTCATGAAAGTTTAGTTTAACCTAGCTTTTCTTTGCAAGCACCAATGCTGGCAACACTGTTATGCAATTTTGTCTGCAATATTAGCTGTTTAACTTCCCACTATGACATATCTGTCATTAATTTTCTCGTGTTTTGGTTATTTGTAGGTTTCGTGTCATTGTCTCCAATTGTTGACATTAAAAAGAAACATTTTTATTTGCAGGCTAATAAATTGTACTGATGCTAATTTATAAGCATTTCATTTATTGTGTTTATTTAAGCTCAAACTTAATTAAACAGTAGGCCTACTGTACGCATCAAATAAAAGCATTTACAATCATGGGAAAATAAAATGTTGGGAAAGACGCAAAATTAATGTTTGTGGATTAAAAACTAGAGCCTATCCTTTGTAATGGCAGGCCTAGGCTACTCAGCATTAGACACTATCGATGTTTCTAAACTAAATTTAATTTTAGGCGTACTACAGTAGTTGTTACTTTACACATGATAATAATAGACTTGTGGTTAGGCCCGAATGTTTAATATTTACTTTTGTGTAATGTAAGACTCGTGTTAAAATAAAATCAAACCAAAAGGCTTCTTATGAGCAAACTTTCCAACCACTGTTGCGTTGCTGTGGACAAGGTAACCTATCGATTGTACACAACTACGATACTACCTACCGAAAATATAATAATTTAGGCCTACTCTACGCATTTAAAAACCTTAATACCATTACTGTATATCTGTAGCCTTATATCTTTAAATTTGAAATGGTCATGAATTAATTGTCTACATATGTTCTGTTTTGTTATTTTTAATTTATTTCCAGTTCAATTTATTTTAGGTTATGTTTAACAAATGTCAAACAAGGATATTTTCCTTTGCCGTCTGCCGAACGTAACAAGTCAGCCAAGAGCCAATCAAAATCAAGCTATTATTCTTCTCTCCTGGGTTAACCCACGGATCGCCAGTTAAACCAGCCCCACCCCTAGGGATAACTTAAACCTAGTTTAAACGGAGAAATTATTTTGGGGAAAGTGAATCTGAGGTTAAACTAGAGTTTAAACCGCGATCAGAGTTAAACTTGATTTGGGGAAAGCGGCCCTCAAAGTTAGTTTTTAGTCTTATCTTGCATTTCTTTACGAGGCTAAGGTCGTTGCTAGCCAGAGTAGTACATCTTCCGTACCATTTTCTTGTAACTTTGGCGTACATTTAATCATGCACTGTAAATCACTATACATATTATTTATACTATTTCAAATTTAAAAAATATCTACACATAATATTTAAAACGGAGCACATCTCATTACCGTCATGACAGCTCTGAAATATAAGAAAATGTAATGGCTAATGTTGAAACAATTTTTGTTTCTAAATTATTATCTATTCGATTTGGCAGTCGGTGTGGTGTTCCTCATTGAATAATTAACAGGATTTGTTCGTGCTTCAGGTTACTAGTGAACGTGATTTCTATAATTTATATTGAACATTTTCAACAAAATAATACTTTTTTTTATTACAAAACTACCAAAGATTATACAATATTTGTAATGAATATGCGGAAACCTGTTAACCTGTTAAACAACTCCATGACTTTTCAAATTTGTATTGCTAATCTATAAAATAATACATGCAATATGTATTTTTTTAATTCTAAATAGTATCAGCAAACATGACACCTACATAGGTGTTATGGGAAAATCACCATTCGAAATAAAAATTTTAAATGAGGGAAAATGTCTTGGATACGCTGTATGAACTTTTTACTCGCATAAAAAATGTCATCGACATTGGACCACAGGTTTGGCATTCAGCTTTGTACACCATTTTACACATACATGACAGACAATACCTCGAAAATGTTGATAAAAATCATACTTTCTCCAAATGAAGGGTGTCCACATATGAACTGAAATATTTTAAAGGCAAATACTCATACAAAATAAGAGACTATGTTTAATGTTTTATATATGTATTTAAAGTTAAATTCTCATGTTTTATGTGAAATTTAGTATAACTCGATGTGAGTATCATTGGTGGCCCGGCTTAATCTAAGCGAGATTTGACCTCTTCCCAGGTTTTGGTCAGTACTTCAGGGGGATATAAACGGAGATATGTGACATGTTAGAGGAGTACGTTTTCCCACAGTTGGAAGACATTGAGATGGAGAAGTACCCTGTCTATTTTCAAAAGGATGGAGTGCCACCACACTTCAGTTTGCGTGAGGGAGAATGACTAGATGCTCGTTTCGACGATCGGTGGATTAGAAGGTAAGGACCCATCCAATAGCCTCCTAGAAGTTCAGATATGACTCCTCTGAGAATTATCCTTTGGCAGTCAGTAAAGAATGAAGCATACTCGGTGCAAATTCGGGATCTAATTAACCTCTGACAGAGAATAGTAGAATGTGTTGGTGCCATATCACCTGAATTACTGACCAAAACCTGGAAAGAGGTAATTTTCGCTTATATTTATGCCGGGCCACTAATGGTGCCTATATCGAGTAATACTAAGTTTCTTATAAAACGTGAGAATTCTAGCTTTAAACACATGTATAAAATAATAAACATAATTTCTCATTTGATATCAGTATTTGTCTTTAAATTGTTTCAGTTATTATGTTTACACATTATACTATGAATAGGGATGGGAAAAAAATGTATCAATAAAATAGAATTTATTTGTCAACTCATTATCTATCTATCTATATATTAATAGGCAAGCATGTTTCTTTAAAACCTTTTTTCTCAGCTCGTGTTCATCGTAGGGAAAATCTACGCATACCGTTAGAAAACTATTTCCTGTAGGTGTGCAGAATCCCTTTATAAATTTAAATAGGCTCAAAGATAAGCACAAAAAATGAGTTTAAAAATTTGAAAATATTAACATGGGTCTTATGCGTTGCCATGCTGGTAACGAAATAACAACAAAATATAAACAGAAAACCAAAACAAATGGAAGAAACTCAAATCACATGTTTTAGTTACAGTGTGGGGTGAAAATAGATAAGTGAGTACATTACGTATTTTTGGTCGAGTTTCGACCACTGGACGACCTCTAGTCTATATATTAATAGGCAAGCATGTTTTTTTAAAACATTTTTTCTCAGCTCGTGTGCATCGTAGGGAAAATCTACGCATACTGTTAGAAAGCTATTTTCCTGTAGGTGAGCAGAATCCCTTTATAAATTAAAATAGGCTTAAAAATAAGCACAAAAAATGAATTTAAAATTTTGAAAAATTTAACATGGATATTATGAGTTGCCATGCTGGTGACGAAATAACAACGAAATATAAACAGAAAATCAAAACAAAGAAGAATTTCCAATCACATGTTCTATTCAAAGTGTGGAATGAAAATAAAGAAGTCTGTACATTAAATATTTTTGGTCGAGTTTCGACCACTGGACGACCTCTAGTACTTATTTAATACGCAAGCAGGTTTTTTGTGACAATTACTCCTCCGAAACTACTGAACCAATTTACATGTTTTTGGTGTCACTGGAAAGAGCGTAACGTGAAGTTGTGCAGGAAACTTTATTTTTAAGGAAATAATTAGAGAGTGAGGCCCTGGGGCCCTTTAAAGTTTCGTATTTATCCATAAGATTAACATGGAAAACAAAATTTGTTATGGAACTCCAGCTGTTGTCAGAAATTAAGAGTGAAATATTTATTGATGGTATCCATGGTAACAAAGAATATACCCACAAAATTTAAAAATGTAAACAAGCAGAACTAACTGTCAAATTAATTTTGATTTCACAATTCCACACAGCTGGTTCAAACATATTAAATACTGCATGATTATTAGAACAGGAACGGTAGGGATCATAAACATTAATCAAATATGTCACTCGCCCGAATCATTTTTGTCTATGCCCGAATGTTAACATTTAACATTGATTAAATGGAACTGTCAAACTATATGTTAATTTCATTAGTATGGAATTCTTTCAACATCATTTGTTGATCGAGTTAGTTTCAATATTTTTGAACTGCTGTAATAATATTTTACAGGAAATAATTGTTAGATAAATTCATAGTAACTAGTGTACATGTTGCTCGAATTCGAGCAATTGTAAAGTATTACAGGATTTGAAACCTTCAGACTAAGCGAATTTCCATTTACCTGGCTTAATTAATACAAAGATTAATTATTCCCTTAAAATGGTAATTTTTTCCTATCTAAATAATATTAAGTTAATTTTAATATGAGTACTTAGGTTTGCTGCTACAGGGAAGGTAGGTGTGTTTTTGTTGAAATGTTGATAGCTAAGTATGATTGTTATTGGTTTGCAAATCCTGTAATACTTTACAATTGCTCGAATTCGAGCAACATGTACACTAGTTAAACTAAAAACACAAACATCCTAAAGCAGGTACATGTAATGTGTATATACAGATACATGTATTTACAGCACAAGTTTATGGCGTGGGGTTGACAACTCGCCGATCACAAGTGTCCATGCTTTTCGATGAATTGGATGAACTATTAAAACGTTACACGATATTTCATTACACATCTAAGTAATAAAGTAAATATTTTTGGTGAAATGCCCGAATGTTTTACAAATACAAAATGAAAAAATTCTTGAATTCGTTGAAGGATCAGTAAATATTCAACTCATAATTGGATATCATAAAGTCTTAATATGTAACGGTATAATGAGTGGATCTACATCAAGAAAAATTTAACCGATATCACCAACAATTAATCTTTCATTTAAACACTATTTTGATTATAAGGAAACATACTCTACCAACAAAAATTTTGCCCTTACATCACCTTTTTGTTTTCAAAGTTCTTACGTCATGACAAATATTACACATACACACATAACAAGAAGCATAACCAATAATACTCTGAAACTACCGAAGGCAAATAAAGCTATTGGTCGCTACTATTTTCAATATCTAGGACCAAAATACTATAATTATCGACCACTTCAAATAAAAAAATAGTTTGAATTTAAGGTAGCTTAGCAAACCAACGATAATTTGGCTCTATTCTTGGCAGGACATAAATTATATCAATAATATTTTGTTGTAAATTTTACACCAGAATAACATAGTATTTTTTTTAACAGAATAATATTTTTTTGTTTTATTAACACCAGATGTCATGGAATTACCATCAATTGCACAGTTCAGGTGAAATCCAGGGTTTTTTAACAACAGATGCTATGCTATAAATTACAACGTCATGTTAGCGGATAAGTTAGTATAAACAAACTGGTTACACTACTGGATCAAGTAGCCAGTCATATTTTTTACATCTTACGTATATTGTGGTTTTATTTTGGAAATAAACCTCATTTATTCATTTATCCACATTTACAATAACATTGAAATAACATATCTATTCTATATACAACATAGTCAAATTCATTTTAAAGTCATGAACAACCATACAACTATAAAGCCGCCAATCCGGAAAACAGTTCAAAAGCTAACTGGAACTTATGTTATAAAATAAACATCGCATTCTATTACCTACTTCACTAATTGGTATCATCTACAACAATGACTGCTAGATATTCTATTAGCTACTTGACTAAACGGGAACATCTTGAGCAAATATTGTTAGATATGCCACCCGCATTGATAATTAATTGTCCGTAAGTGGAATTTGTGGAAGACTATTTGATTGTGAAACTTCGTTTTTGCAGCTTGGATTGTATTAAGCTTATTTTTTTATGTCGTTTTACCGTTGGAATTTTATTTGTTCAACTTTTAAATAGGCTAAATTATTTTTTCCAAGCTAATGAACTTAGGCTGTTGATAATTCACACAAGTAGGTCCACACCAAGCACTACAACATTAATAATTTTTAACAATTTTGACGTTCAGTCAATAATCTGTTAAAGTAACTGAGCTTTTTATGTTGTGAATATCGTCTATAGGTGTTTGAACAAATGTACACATATTGTAAAAATCGAAGGATAACACTGTAAGCCGATTATACTCCAAATATACATTGATAGTGTTTTTTACTGACGCTATAACTAGATCAAACCAACATTTACCAATAAAATAGTAAATTTACCGTAGTTTCTAATAATTTATTGATTTTAAATGTGACACAGAAAGTTCTACGGATAGCGAAAATAGGACAGATATAATTTATTCCCAGAACAACAACATTCTATAAAGGCAAGAACCCTATAACATTCCCGAACGTTCAACAAGATCTCACATACCTTCACTACCCCATCACATTACGACGACGCGACGCGGACAACCCTCTTCAGTTAAGTAGTAGTTTGTCCCAAAGATAGCGTCTGCTACGAAACGTCAGCCTCTATAGTCTTACTCATTTACTGACGTGGCCATCGCCGATAGACCTACATTTTACCTATTATTTAATAGATGAAATTTCAAGATTCTCAGTTTCCGGCTTGTAGATTGGAAGTGTTGTTCTTCGCATATTAGACGGCTCATTTCTCTTACATAGCATCTAATTTAACTTTTTAACGTGATTTACTCAGGAATTACGCTGTAATCAACCTTCAACTTAGTCTACAATGGAAACTCCATGTACAATTTCGAAACTTAAATTTATTAATTATAATACAAAACTGATAGTAAAGAAAAGAAAGGGGGTTCACAATAAATTGTACAAACAGTGGGAGATGAATTTACTTTAAAATCTTTAGGCTAGGCCTATTACAATGGTTTTAATTATTTAGGTTCAATGTTATAATTTACTGCAAGGATCTTGATCTGAGGTGGGGTGATCGAGCGGCATTTGAATTTAATCTTGTGATATAAGCCTAATTAAATTTTGTTTTAAAATATAAAGTATGTTCGAATTATAGATTGGTTGAATTAATAATAGTTTTGAATAAGTTAAGCTTCTATTAGTTCTTGAATTTGAATTTGAGTACAAATGTCCAAAGGTTAGGCCTAAAAAAGTTTAATGGCTTCCAAAGGGAAAAATGTCTATTGGAGTGATCTCACCAAAATTGATGTCTTCTTTGCCGTAAAATTCTTGATGTTATGAATGATTAAGGTTCGTAGCAAGGATGGGTCTTCTTTCAACAAATTTCACTAATTTTGTCCGAATAATGTACTTTTTTTTATAAAATTTTGATATTAAATATGTAGTGTCTAATTTGCATCTTCATACTATCTTGGCTCGATTGGAAGTGATGAAGGTCTGATGCATTGTTGCACTCACATATGTCAATGCTGACTTAATCACATAAAATTGTAGGCCACTGTTTACACTTATATATTATAATAAATTTCATTTGCTAGAGAGCTAAATTATAATTTTGAAAAGTTATTTAAATAAAATTATAAAGAATTTGAAGCAATTTTGTTACAAAAGTTATAGGCTATTATATATTTATATGATATTATGTTATTTGAAAATTTCTATATTATATTGTATTAAATTGATTACCTATTGGTCTGCATGGACAATTAATTACTATATATGGCTTGAAAAGGGATTGACATTTAGATAAAAAGAAAAACATATGGTGGAAATTAAATTATTCTATTAAAAAAATATTGGTGAAAATATTGAATTGTTACAACGCTAAGCTAAGTTAGTCTTTATAAGTTTTTTTAGTTTTTGAGGAGTTGACATAAGAGATCAAATGTCTCAATAGTTCACAAAAGTCTTATTATTTATACAATATAGAACTCGGCTGTTCAAGTGGATATACCGTTTAAAACTTATAATTACTTCTGGCGGGTAAAATAACTTGTTCTTAGTAATTCTCTTTGGAGGTTAATTAAAATAAATTTGGATTCTATACTTCCATAAAGACTTCAACACTTTATTAGTCCATGCTTTGGCGTCCGACATGAAAGTTTCAGTTGAGCTCTACTTCAAGTGAAAAAGGGTGATGATTAATTTATTGCACATTGAGCACACACTAATTATAAAAGCAGTGTTGCTTAAACGCTGGAATTAAATTCAATGTTTTCAATTAAAATAATAAAGAATGTATTATCCCCTTCAGGCTACCCTACCGAGGTTTAATTATTAGATAAAGTTGTTATCATTATAAAACCTATTAAGATAGTAAGCATTTATGTGTATATATGATAAAGAAAATATCTTAAATATAAGCTGTTTACTTTGACTTTAATGATATCATTTTAAGGGACTTTGGAACATTTGATGACTCATTCACGTTTGTTGAATACAAATTAAAACTTCGGTTTGTTGCAAAATAACCTTATTTCTATGATCGTAAAACTATTTTATTTTAACTTTCTGTTTGAGCCAATTCTTGAACATAAGTTATCTTTTTGCTGCACACTTGCTGCACTCAGTTGTTCAACCTTCTACCTTTAAATACCCTTAAACATCCTAGAACTCAACTTATTTGTTTAGTTTAAAAAGCAGTCGAGATTCTTTGGTTACTTTTTACTATGAATATCCTACTATAAGTAAGGTAAACATGGAAAACAATAGGAGCCACTGGGGTGGAGCTCAAAGGGATTATCGAAATAACAATTGGCCTATACGTAAATCGGGGATACGAACTATAGTTATGCCAAATTTCAGCCCAATCAGGCCAGTAGCCAAACAAGTTCCAAAAACACATATACACCTTAATTTGTATAATGTTATTAATATGGACAATCAAGAATATTTAGAAATTTATTTTTTATTTGACGATATAATAATTATAATCTTTTATATTTCCTAGGGTGCATTACTTTAGTACCAGAACTCGGTGTCATTTACTCCCTTATACAGCCTTACAAACTCAAACTCAAATGTTAAAGAATGTAACACGATAGAATGTTTTACAGAAAAAGTATTACAGAAATAATATACAAGTGAAGAAATTATGTACATTATGTAGTTGTAACTTTTGACATATCACCAAAACAAGTCAACAATGTATTTTCCTTGTTTCAGTAAACTTTCGAAATAGAATATACTTACTTACACCAGACACTTTAAAAGCTTTTTACCATGATTTCAAAAAAAATATTTTTAAACTAAATTACACTATTTAATGACCATGCACTTCCCACATCACTGATAGTTAGTTATAGCCGTGCATTTCATTAATTATAAAATAAGCAAATTTAATTTATATGAACATATCGACAACTATTAACTATATGAACAGTAAAAAAATACAGTGATAGTTGAAAATAAAATATTGGATATTAGTTCCACGCGAATCACTTTTTTGCGGGTTTTTGCGTGAATCTATTGGGAAGGAGCTATTACCGTAGGTGTCATTGTACGACCTGGGCCAAGGACCGACTTACTTGTTCGTTTTGATATGGAGAGAGGCAAAAACACCATATATTCAAATTCATGTGTATATTGTGTCCATTAGCACGGTAACTCGAGCAGAAATCATCGTATTTTAATGAAATTTGGTGAATTATATAAACACACGTTTACTGGAACGAGTTCACAAACCAATATCCCTGACCATGGGAACGGGGTTTTATTGAGTCATTTTAGACTTTCATAACCAGAATTGACAATTTTGTTCAAAACTATTTTGTAGAGCTTAAAATAATACAAATTGTAAGTTGAAGTTGTGTGTGTACGGGTATTGATTACGGAGGAAATTCAACAAATTGCAAATTTTGAATTCCCAAGTGAGAATAAGTTAAATGTTTTTATAAAACCTAATGTTCATTAAATAGGGAATAAATCTGACACGTTAAAGGAAATATTTAATTGAAAATCTAATCAGACAAATGGAAATTCGTTTAGTCTTCATATTTGCTGAGGTGGGGGGTTTAGTAAAGTTTTCTTTCTGGTTTTGATTTTAAAGATCGTGTTCATTTGATGGCTTCTCTTAACCTTCGTACTGCAAGTAGTCAATTATTTTTTTCGATAAAGCACCGCAGTTTCTTATGGAGTTGAAATAGACTTTTAAATAACGGAACAAGAACATGTAATCCATCAGCTTAGAAGCTCAAGTAACAATAACCTTGGCGAAGATATATTTTAGATGGAAGTTATTGACATGATGATCCCTCTTGGAAACATTAGTCTGACAAAAGAAATATTGGCTCTGGAGGAGTATTATTGTACTCATATTTAAAAAGAGCTAAAATATTCATTAACTACATAAAATATTGATGGTCATTTTTAAAACAATTTATATTCTTTAAAAGTAATTAATGTTTAATACCACACATTATTGAGTTTAGAGATTTAATACGTATTACTTGAAAGTAACGTTCAGTAAATAATACGACAACAGTCCCAAAATCTTACATTCGCCATTTTGTGAAGATAGCTTGCCATACTGAATTATGTTTTTTTTCACAAAGTATTAAGTAATGTAATAATATGTTTTTAATTTGTATGTACTATACGTCATCTACATTTTTTTTTCTTGAAGTTAAATTTCATGTAATAAAGTATTGTTTATAATCTCTTCTAGTCGGAGAAATATAGGATATGACCTTAAAAAAATTGCAAGAAAACGTTTTATGGTTTTATTTTGTAGAGTTGGGTTTGCAGAATGACATACTAAAAGTTGCCAAAAACCGGTGCACGAGAAAACCACTAAAATCAAAATTTATAATGGCGGTTTTTTCCAACATTGGACAAATTAAAAAAAACATATTTCACATGCATTTGTTATGCACATTTTTCGAGATATTGACTTGGGACCACCGCCTGTATTTATTGGGTGGTTAGTAGTTCATTTTGATAGGGAAAATGTTTTTGGCCGCCATCTTGGATCCGCCATATTGGACATAGATAATTTTTTTTCAATGTAATGATAGTGTTGTGACACATCATTACCAACTACATTTTTACACTGATTTCAATGCCAAAATCCGTTTTTAAATATCTTTATTCATTTAGAATAAAATGTAGAATAAAAATGTCTGTATCCTGAAGGCTAAAAATAAATCTATAATGTGTCATTAAATAATAAATCAAATAAAATAATTTAAAATACACAATTAACATTAACATACACTATAACACGTTCTACTTCTCGGGTACACACGTACTTCTCTGTTGTAGGTCACCATGGGCTAGATGTGTGTGGTGTTGTGGGCTAGATGGGCTAGATCCGTGACATTTGCCAATTGTCTGAGCCTACAGGGGTCAAGAAGTAGTCTGCCAAGACATTTCTTACATCATTCCCACGTTCGCTTCCTTGTTGGCACTGGGTTTTTTTTTTAGGATAGAATGAGTCTGTATCTTCTAGCCCATTGATTTACAAAGTGTCCTCGTAGTTGCAACCGTCTTGAGTCCTGGCAAAATTATGTAGAACTACGCAGGTCTTAACTATAAGAACAGACAAGTTTGGTTTGACGTGAGTGGTCGGTGAAAAATGCGCCATTTGTTTTGAAAGGATACCGAAGGTGCATTCTACAAAAATCGTCTAGCACGGCTGAGTCTATAATTAAATACTCGTTTCTTTACGCTCAGCTGTTTCTGTTTTGTAAACGTTTCTGAAGGCATTAAAAGGCATTAAGGCCGAAAGCTTCATCACCAATAAGGTAGTATGTCACTTCAGGGTTAATTGAGCCGTATAACGGTCTTGGAGCAGGTAGCAGTGGTAGGTCGTCTTGTAGTCTTTGCCAAAATGATGAAACATTGAAGACAGCTGGATAGCATTCTTACTTGGTACTTGATACTTGATACTTGAGCACTGCATCGGTGACCGACAATGTCGGAATAGATTGCGTCAAACTATAACTAAAAAAAAGAATAATAAAAACTTATGATGGCGGTGGGTTGCCAAAAAGTGGTGTGTCCTCTAGCTCAGTCAACGAATAGAGAGGTCTGCGCACCAAATAGTCCTTCAGTTTGTCTCTAAAAGCTTTCACGTCCAACTCACGCACTTCAGATGGGAGTGTGTTGTAGAGCCTGCTGGTATAGTAAGGGTAGCCCTTTTGGATCTAGGCAAGACGGCATCTTGGCAGGTGAAGTAGATGGGCATGCCGTTTCTGGTATGAGTGTTGGTCCTCACGTCGAACAAGTGTTGCCGAGTTTTCCTTAAGTAATACCAGGCTATTGAGGATGTACTGACTGTAGACGGTCAGAATCTTTAAATCCCTAAAGATAGGCCTACAGTGGTCACGGTATCCGGCGGACGTTATCACCCTCAGAGCCATCTTCTGAAGGAGCAAGATGTCATGTGCTGCAGCTGTATGACCCCAGAGTGCAGTGCATAGCTCACGTGGCTTTGAAAAAGAGCATGGTATACCGTCACTAAGTAAGGCTTAGATATTACCAATGTCAGTTTCCTCAGAAGAAATACTACTCTAGCAAGCTTAACACATACCTGGCCAATGTGTTGTTTCCAACTTAACTTGGAGTCAATCCAGAATCCCAAGAGTTTGACGGCTTCCTCGCCCAAGTAGTTTGGCTTAAGTGTGCATAGCAGTGTTTGTGTTTTGTCATCGTTTATTTTGAGTAGATTCTGGCTGAACCACTCCTTTGCATAAAACAGAAGGCATTCTGCGTCGGCACTTAGCTGGTTTAGATCCCTGCCTCTGGTGACCAGTGTGGTGTCGTCTGCAAAAAGCAATGTTTTGTTGTTTAAGGCCAGATCATTAATGACGATAGTGAAGAGGAGGGGGCCAAGAACCGAGCCTTGGGGAACTCCATGTCTCAAAAGCTTCACCCCAGAAGTCGCACCACCGAGAGAGACAACCTGCTTTCTACCTTCTAGATAGGAGATGATGGTTTGCAGGACCACGCCAGTTACCCCATACTTCTTAAGCTTAGAGACAATAATTTTATGCGATACTACATCGAACGCTTTACTCAGGTCACACATATTTAGCAGAACTGAGTCCTTAGCTTCAAAAGCGTCTGCAATTTGTTCGACCAAGCTAGAGAGGGCCGTTGTGGTAGATCGTCCTTTCCGAAAGCCATGTTGGGCATCTGCAAGTAGGTGATTAGATTCAAAGTACTTTATTAATTGTATCTTCATTACAGACTCTATGACTTTAGAGAGGGCAGGCAGTATGGCAATAGGCCTGTAGTTGGACAGCAGTGAGGGGTCACCTTTCTTGAATACTGGGATGGCTCGTGCAGTCTTGAGCGCGTCAGGGAAGCAGCCGCTTCTCAGACAGAGATTTACGACAGTCGTGAGTGGGTCCACGATGGTGTGCGTGACAGCCTTCAAAACAGAGCAGGAGACACCGAAAACATCCTGGCTATTTGAGTTTTTGAAACCTTTAACTAGTTTAATAATGAAACTAGGGCTCACCTGATTCCAATGATTTAGGCTGCAAAATGATGTTACATCCAGTAGAGAGTCCGCTGGGTCAGTCTGCAAAATAGGTAAATCATCCACAACTTTGTTAGCTATTTCTGAGAAAAAATTGTTAAAATCATCAGGGGAACCTGCTGTTACGGTTTTAGGTTTAGGAGACCTGTGAGAATTTATAATGTCCCATGCTGCTTTACAAGTGTTGGACGCCTCTTTTATCTTTAACACATTAGAATCTTTTTTCGCTTCGTTTACTTTACAACGATGGAGTCTTTTGGTTTGACGATATAAAGCATAGAGTCTTTCTTTCCGTTCAGGGACAGTAGACGTCTTATAAAAATCATGAAGAATACATATGTAAGAACGTAGTTTGGCCAGTTCCTGGGTGTACCAGGATTTATCAGTATGAGTTTTGTTACTGGAACGGGGCTTGGCCTTCATGACTTTGAGAGGGAAGATTTGGTTGAAATTGTCCATGAAATTATCAAAAAAGATGTTAAAAGCTACCTCAGGCTCAGGACAATTATCTGCATTTGGGATGGCCCTAAAAGCATGCAGCAATTTGTGACACAATAGAGGCATATCATTATCATTTATAGATCTTTTAGCAGCAACATACTTTGCATACCAAGCAGGTTTATTTGAGCAGGGGCTTACCTTGTTAGAGTTTATTGTAACCAGAACTGCACTGTGGTCAGCCACAACAGGTTCCCTTATGCACACTTCCCAGTCCCAGGAGTCAACGTTGGTAGCTATGGAATCGAGGCACGCTTGCTCACGAGTTGGTTGTCTGGTGGTGAAATATAGTCCATAGCTACGAAGCAGGTTAGAGAAGAGTTCCTCGTCTCTGGAGTGACACTCGAGGTGAATATTAAAATCTCCACATAGGACTATTTTCTGGGGATTGAGAGCATTTAGCAGATAATTAAGGCAGGAGTCAAGCAGATCAAGGAAAATATCCACTTTGCCATCTGGGGATCTGTACACAGATAACACAACAACCGAGAAGTCTGACAACAGGACGGCGGTAACCTCAAATTGGAGTTCAACACAAAATCTCACAGTGTCTATTTGTTTAAAATTTAGATCACAGGTGCTATAAATAGCAACGCCACCATGAAGTCTTTCACTTCTACAAAAGATGTTTGCAAGTTTGAGGTTAGCTAGGTTAGTGTAATAACATTCCTCACCATTTGCCAGCCAGTGCTCTGATATACAAAGAATATCGCATTTAGCTTCTTCAGCGAAAATAGACACAAGTTCACTTTTGTTCCTTAAACACTGAACATTTAAAGCACAAATAGTAATGTCTTTGCGCTTTGGATCTGTGTGGACAATATTTTCATCTGTAGGCTTTGGATTTGATAGTAGGTTGTCTTTTCTTACTACGTAGGAGGTTTGTTTGTCACTCGTCGGAATAAAAAACGCTTGAGTAGGGTGTTCTTAGGCCAAACAACAGGGTTCATCAACTCATCCTTTCGGTCGAAGTCGACTGAGAGACGGAAACTTGCATTTGTTCCTCTGGTTTTCGCTACCGTACGCCCCAATGTCCACGTAGACGAAATTGTAGTTAGCGTCGGCCACAGCCATGAGGATGACTGAGAAATAGCTTTTGTAGTTAAAATATATGGAACCACTAAGTTCTGGTTTCATGCTTATATGAACTTATCGACAACTATTATGTATATAAACAGTTAAAAAAATAATAGTTGTACAAAATTGAATTTAAGTTCCACGCAAATTAGTTTGCGTTTTTTGTGTGAATCTATTGAGAAGGAGGTAATACCATAGGTGTCATGGTACGACCTGGGCCAAGGACCGATTTACTTGTTCGTTTTTATGTGCCCGGAGGCCAAAATTACCATGCATTTAAATTCATATGTATATTGTATCCGTTAGCACGGAATCTTGAGCAAAAATCATCCAATTTTATTGAAATTTGGTACAAATGTATAAACATACGTTTACTGGAACGAGTTCACTAACCAGTATGGTCCGACTGTAAGAACAGGGTTTTATGGAGTGAAAATTAGTTTATTACATTTTTGACTTTCAAAACATAGAATTTCCAAATTTTTTTAACACTATTTTGTATAGATTAAAATTAAATAAATTATTAAAATTTTGAAGTGTTTTTGTACGGTTATTCAATACGGAGGAAATTAAACAAATTGTAAATTTTAATTTCCTATGGTATTCCAATTTATAATAATATAACTGTTTTTATGGAACCTAATGTTGATTAAATAGGGAATAAATCTAAAATGTTAAAGGAAATATCTAATTGAAAATCTAATCAGACAAATGGAAATTCACTTAGTCTGCATATTTTCTGAGACGGGGGTTTTCAATCGTAATGTTTTCTTTCTGTTTTTGATCTTAAAAATCGTGTTCATTTGATGGCTTCTTTTAACCTAGGTAATGAAAGTAATCAATTATCTTCTCCGGCGAAGCACCGAAGTTTCTCATGGAGTTGAAATAGACTTTTAAATAACGGAACGAGAACGTGTAATCCATCAGCTTAGAAGCTCAAGTAACAATAACCTTGGCGAAGATATATTTTAGATGGAAGTTATTGGCATGATGATCTCTCTTGGAAACATTAGTCTGACAAAAGAAATATTGGCTCTGGAGGAGTATTATTGTACTCATGTTTCAAAAGATGAAAAACATCATTTGCCTGAATAAAACATTGATGAAAATATTTATTACAACAACAATAATATTTCCAAACATTAAAACTATATCTTTTCAAAACGTAATACATGTTTAATTACCTAACATTATTCATTTTAGATATTTAATACTTATTAGGCCTACTTAGATGGTAAAACTTTGTAAACAATACGACAACAGCCCCAAAATCTTACATTCACAATTTTGTGTACATAGCCTGCCATACTGCATCATATATAATTTTTTTTCAATTCAAAGTATTAAATAATATAAAAATTGGTAGGTAATATTTATTACAGGGCCTTTAACCAATATAACATGAAGTCGGTGTATAGCAGAACGTATGCAGCTTTAACATATGCACGCAACGTACATAATAGTTTTACTTGAGTTTATGGCTTTGCGTTACAGACCAATAGTAAAGCCCGAGCAACGTAAAATAAGTGGAACATTGATTAGCTCTGTATTATGATGTACCTACACAATAAACAAACATTGTGTGTTTAACCATACAAAAATTGGGAAGTAGATTGTTTGTTTGAACAAAAAGTCAAGTGAATCAACAGATGTTATTCTAACGAGAAAGGTTTGCCTGTGGATACACGAAACCATTTTACCAACGTAGCTGAACCTGAGTGACCATGAAATTAAAATATAAGTCTTACTGCTTTAAAATGTTTACACTATATACCATTCCTTGAATGGTTGAATGGTATAGTACTTAAAGAAGATGCCTGTATCCTGAAGGCTAAAAATAAATCAAAAAATGTGTTATTAAATAATAAATCAAATTAAAATGTATTGTATTATATGTGGTTTGGATTCCTTAAGCTGTAGGTTATTTTTTTAAACAAGTGGATTAGATTCTAAGCAGCCTCTTATAGTTGCAACCAATCATCAATCTCCATTCAAAACATTGACTTTTATCACACCAAGAAGGCCAGTCCCAAATTTGTAAGCGCAGATACTCTACTCATAATAGTTATCTTTAAATAAATTAGATTTGAATAAAATTAACTGTTGGTTATTTTAGAAAAATATAGGCACTATTTATATGTTTAACTACATTATGTTTATCAAGTAACCAAGGTGCGTAAATGAGACTTTAAATGTTAGAATATCCCAACTTTTTAATCGTTAGGGCAGAGCCCATGGGTCCTTCTAGTTCATATAAATCTAGTAATAACAATAGCAATAGTAATAACAGTAGCTTGATTTCCGTAATCAAAACTTTATTTTCTTTAAGTTCGTTAAAAAACTGAATAGTTGTTATTTATTGTTTTTAGGTTAAGTCATATAAAATGTAACCGATGTGTAAGAGGTAAAATATGATGTGGGGTAGGTAAGATAGGGGTGCAAGGTAAATGATGATGATAAGTTCACTTGAAAACTCAAGGTTTTTTAGTACCTACGGTAATGAAGTATTCCTAATGAAAATTATTAGCGTAGAAAAAGTATCTTTTACCTGAAATTAAAAATCTTGCTGATTGGTTGCTCTAAATCTTTACAAAGATACACTTTGTATATACACTTAATACAATCTAAATTAACCTATCAGTACATCGTAGACTTTGTGTTAGTTGTAATATAGGTACTGTAGATATGTATAGTATTTTAAAATGAAGATTCATAAATAGGATAATTTGATAAGCAGATGCCAAAGATTTTAACATTCATATAAATTCATTCATGTGAAACAAAGTTATCAGTTTAAAAAACCAGAGAGGTCTGTATCACCAACACATCACTCGTATTTTGTCTGATTCAAATTTGCTCAAACATTTAGCTTAAATGTTTGGATTGAATTACGTTCGTGGTAATATTCTAGCAACCACTTTGATGTAACCCGTCTTGAGATATTGCGGAGCAGGAATTCCAATATCCGTATACTCACCTAGTCCCGGGATAGAGGCTAGTTTTATAGGACCTGAGTGGTTAAATAAAGTACTTTTTGCGTCATATTATTTAAATAATATTTATAACATATTTGTAATTTAAAATTTGATTATATTTGATCATATTGTAATTTTTTTACTTTCTAATCTTCCGTGATAAACCATTATGATATACATAACTTTATAGGTAACCGTATGCAATATTAACTAATATATCATTTTAGTTAAAAATTAGGTAAGTATGTTAAAGTTGCATGATAAATAAATTTATATATATCCAAACAAAATTAACATAATGAATTACAAGTACAATTTGTATAGGGAATGTGTGACAACAAATAGAACACTGTCGCTGTTACTAGGTCCAGGTAAAATATTTTTTGTGCTGTTGACAGCTCCATTCTGTGCATCAATGTACCTATTTGAAATTGTGCAACCAACTGTTCATGCTAATTCAAACAACTGTTATCAGAAAAATAAAATCATAGATTTTTGCCATTCATAGTAACAACATCAAATATTGCAAGTTTTTTCCTTTACTACAATAGTGCAAAACTTGTAAAAAGTAAGAAGTTAGGTTAACAACTATTAACACAAAATGTCTATGCATTTACACGTAACTTTACACGGGTTGTTGCTAACAAATTTCAATTTACAAATATGATAATAATTTTTATTAACTAGTTTGGACTTTATTTATTCTACGAATGATAATTGTTAAGAATCCATGGTAATTGTAAAGGGAATTTGCAGTTTATGTGAAGCTATAACTACAGATCCAGGCACGAAAACCTGTCACTTTTTACGACATTGAGATATCTTAAGCCTCTTATAATGTTAAATACGAGCATGATAAAGGTGGCTGAATACAATGAAAAGGCAATAAATATACTTGTAGCGTCTGAGCAGCAAGTTGTCCACGATCATATTTGTCAACAAGGTATACATATACATTTTTTTTTATTTTGATATTTCTAGGAGATGCTGTTATTTTAGTCTCGTAGCCTTCAGTTATCGTGTGACAGATGTGATATTGTAGTGGTGGACTGGAACTGTACAACAGAAAAGAAAATTGTGTTTTAAATTGTTGTTGTCCTAAATATTGCAAGATTTTTTCCCAATTTAAATATTATTTAATTTTATGAGTACCAGCGCTGTTACAGGGGAGGTAATCGAGTGAGTACTCATGGGCATATATAAATGGGAAAATTGATAGTGAATATTCCCATCTTAAGCCTCCCTCCTTCAAAGTTATAGAAAATTGATGTTAAACTGTTCATAGACGTTCAAGATATTTAAACAGTTTTGTTGCAGCGAGGTCAGCCCTCAGCGGGATGTTAGAGAAATGGTAAAACTGATTTTTCCATCGTCATTTGAGTTACGTAGCCTAATCTGTAAACAACTACATAATGAGCATTTTATTATCATCCTTTTCATTCGGTAAGTACTGTAATTTGAACGCGTTCCGCGTTCTTTGGGTAATAGGATATGCTAAGAAAAAAATTTATTTTTAAAAAAATTCCGTAAGTACGATTTAAACAATATTACACAACATCAAGAATGGAATTGCATACTGAACTTAGACTTGACAAGTGGTGTATATAGATATAGTCTGATGTTATCACTCAATATATATTTGGTATGTTTCTTTACTACTTATCACATAGGTATAACTTATGTATATATATATATGTATACATATATATACATTTATATATATGTATATGTATAACAGTCCGGGCAATGTCTGGGTAACCGAGTGGTTATAGTGCTCGCCTTCACACCTGAAGGTCGCCGGTTTCAATCCATGCGAGATAGTTTCCAGACCCAGATGTCATTTGTCATCGGGCTATGAATTAATGATGCTATCTAACAAAAACGTCGACGTTAGATAGTAACAAGACCAGGGTTTGGACTGTTCCCTTTCAAAATTTAAAAAATGCCACTGGCGTAAAAACACACAAAATAATAACAATTTAACAGTGTACATTCTAACATAATATTTGTCATGCAAGACTTGGACGTTAATTTTTTTTAGGCCAGTTATTGAATTTCTCTTTGATTGAAGAGTTTTAAAACAGTAACAATACAAATATAAATTATAATTGATAACACATCAACACATTTAAACAAATATTTAAGCACTCTAAACATATATGTATTAGGAAAACTATAGGCAATCAAATACCAGTGTAAAATAATCAAATATATATTCGGATTTTAATTGAAACCGGTTTTGTAGATAATAAAATAAGAAAAATATCCACTCACTAAAATATTAATACGGTGTGTACAATTTTGACAACGGTCATGATAAGTAAGTCTTAAAAATGTCACATTATATCTTTATTTACGACATTCATTTATAGAAGTATTTTAGTGGAAAATACAGTACATTGTCTCCCATGTTATTTGTGGGAATTTATTACTTAATACCTGAGCTATTTACATTCCAGTAAAACTACTTCTTACCTTCCCTGTATTATACCTGGTGAAACCTAATATTTAAAAGGAAATTTATCGAAGTGGATTGCTTTGTCAAGTAAGTATACTAAAAAATGTGTACTTCCAAAAAAAATCTCTTGGGGAAACAAAGTAATCTAAAAATTAGATAAAACTATAGTGATCCAGAGGCTACTACATCAGGAAATTTTTCTGACAAAAGGAAATATTAAAGTACAATTAATTTCTAAAATTGAAAATATACTTCGTTCGCAGATTGTCTGTAGAACGGGCGGGATTACCTTGCTTAAATTCTTGTTCAATTTTTTTTTTTTTTTTTTTTTTTTTTTTTTAATGTGGTTAAGTTAAAAAGTCATGTACATGTTTCTTTATTTTTAATTAGTCACTTCTCTGTTAACTTTGTAAAGTCAGGACATTTACCACTTCTTTCATATTATTACTGTGCTGGTCTCTTCTTCTGCCTTTATTATAAATCATACGATTAAATAAAATCTGATGTTGGGGTTTGTTTGTAAACAAAGCTTATTGTAGTTTAATGTTGTAATAGATTGACATTAATAAATACGTTATTAATGATCATTGTATTTATCTCGGGAATAATTCATGGTGTTGGACAGGAACTAACCATGCCGAACAGGAAGATCAGAAAGTCACAAAGGTATCAAGTTGATGCAGAAACTGAAGAAGATGAATATTCAGGTAACCGGCAAAGTTCTACTACAGTGACTCACAAATCTGACATGGTTTCTCATGGCAGGTACATTTACGTGCCACCACCTATTGATAGTTTTTTTTTTTTTTTTTTTTTTTTTTTTACCGGGAATCTGATTGGACATCCTGGATAAGGAAATTCGAACGGTATAGGGTCACTTCCCTTTTAAACCATGAATCTTAGGATGGGGTGTAACGCCAAAGGACATTGTTCTTTCAGTCCGATATGATCATTCCTTGTCCTTAGGCTCAGGTTTTAAAAGTAATAAACATATAAGTAAAGAAGTAAGAGGTTTTAAATCGAGGGAAAGAGAAGAGCTACAAGATGGACAAATGGTTTATGTCAGGGACAAGCATGTAAATGAAAAATCATCCGATGCATGAACATCCTAGGTCTTACATAGTGGAAACAGAAAATGGGGAAAGATTAAGAAGAAACCGAGTTCATTTATCGAATCTTATAGATGAATTTCACTAGACCTACCCAGACGCTCGACTTGTGACAGGAGGATTTGCTGGTCTGCTCGTCTGCCTTTGATATAAATCATATGATTATACACTGTAAAACCTGATATTGGGGTTTTTCAAACAAAGATTTTTGTAGTTTAATGTTGTTATAGATTGTCATAATAAATACGTTATTAATTATCATTGTATAGATCTCGGAAATAACTCAATTACTTTCCTCAATATCATTCATTTCAGGATAACCGTATTACTAGTTATTCTAGGTATTGCAGGATCTCTATTTGTATCTCCGTCCGTGGGAGTAATCACCACAATCGATACCAAGCTAATTTAGATTGATGGATCTTAGCGTTTGCATTTGGAGCGACGGAGAATTCCGTAATGTACTATGGGGTTTCCGAAAAAGTGTAATTTTTATTTTAACGATGGCAAATAAGGCACTTCATTGTTAACTATAGTATAGCTTATTGTTAAAATTTGATCAAATTTTGTATATATATATTTCTACTAGCTGTACCCGCGGGCTTTGCCCCGTTTAACTTCATATGTGAGCTCGTTCGCATGGCTCAATCACGTCCTGGTTGAAGTTCGTTCGCTACGCTCACTCACCTTTAGGTTGGAGCTCGTTCGCTGCGCTCACACGTCTTGTTGCAGTTCGTTCGCTACGCTCACTCACCTTTACGGTTGGAGCTCGTTCGCTGCGCTCAATTGCTTTCAGGTTAGCTCGTTCGCTACGCTCACTCACCTTTTGGTTTCAAATTAGCTGTTGTCAAATATTAAAAAAATAATAGTGCTGCACTCTGTTGGTAATCCTTGTAACTTTAATGCTATTGAACATAATAGAACACAACCAACTTGTTTAATTGAAACAGCTGTTATGATTCATTAATTCCATTTAAATATGAGTACTCATTAGGTTACCATGGGAAACTCCAGAGCCACTGGGGCGGAGCCCGAGAGTCCGATCAGAATAAAAACCACTTAGTTTTCCTATTTAATGCCTAAAGAATCAGTGTACCAAATTTCAGCCTCTTAGGTAAGTGGGAAGTGGGAGAATTAGTGATGAGTGAGTGAGTGAGTCAGTCAGTCAGTCAGTCAGTCAGTCAGTCAGTGAGGGCTTTGCCTTTTATATATATAGATTTAGTAATGTTATACTAAAGTAACATTATTCTCTCCACGTAGTGAGAAACTTAGTTACTAGATAAATCAAATGTTATTCAAATAGGGAATAGATCTGATGATTTGAAGGAAATCTTTTCTAAAAATCCAATAAGAAAATCCAAAATCCCTTATAATGCGGGTTTGCTGCAATGACGATGTCTGTATTTTGTTAAAACATGGTTATACACATGGTATTTAAATAATTCACAAATTATACTTAGATATTATTAGATATATATATATATATTTTTATTTAAATTGGACATACATTATGTTTATTAACTCATGATAATAGGTATATTCTTTACACGAAATTCACAGAATGTATTTCAATTGTTAATATTAAAAATCTTTCTATGGGCTTTTAATGTTAAAAATACTCTGTCTTCCAAATTATGATTCCAAATTGTTAAAATGATTATAATAAAATTGTAAAGCTTTACACACGTAATATAAAACCCTACACACAAACAAAACTTTTAATATATTTATTATAGGTATATTATATTCTTTGTAAATATGTGCATTATTAAATTTTATTCTTTATTCCAATCTTTCTTTATGTTATAAATTAACAAAAACACTTTTGTAAAAGCTCTGTAAGACATAGACCCAGTTTAAATCTGCAATAATTTACATGTAATAATAACTGTAGTTATTTTACCAATGGCATAAAAATTACACTGACTTCAATAAAAATAAAATGCTTTTGAATAAAAAGTAGTATTGTAAATTTCAGTACAATATTTGTCAATTGACATATTGAGTTATTTTACTGGTACTTTACAATAGATTGCAAATACTATGAGGTACTTGGCCTAATGGAATTATCCAACACACAGTTAGAAGGGCCACTTGCTCTGATATCCATTAAGTCGCAAATGGAATTGGTGGAAATCCATCAGGTCCTTCAAATTTGTTGTTGCTTGTGGAATTGCAGTGTCAAGTTTATAATTAAGTATTTTGGTTTTAGGAAGATGACATACGTATAGGGTAAATGTAAATATTTAAGTAACCCGTTTAACTAGAGGATCCTTTTTGAGAACAAAGTGTAGTGTATTCCAATCCCAAAAATTAAATAGTCATCAATCGAAATTACGAACACAATACGGCAATTTTGAAGTAGCAGTAGAATTCAATTGATTTTATGTATTTTGACTGCCTTTTAATAGTACGGAATCAATTAAACTTAATCTTTCTCTTGATGTGTATATCATTAGTAGGTACCGCTTATGCATTTCTTATAACAGTAACGTATACTTAATTATAAAACTAGTTTCAAGTAATGATATTACAAAAAGTACCTTCTACGAAAAGCCCTAAACCTAAATTTAAAAATAGGTCAATTTTCACATATTTATATTGGGAATCCAATGATTAGCAATGATCAATTGTAGTCTGGTAGTTTTTTAAGATGAGTGGTGACCAAAATTAACACTCATTTGTAACATGACCACTATTGCAAAAGTAACAACACTGTGGAAAAATATAAAATCTTGAAATTTGAAGTATATAGCCTACAATATATTCAAAAGCCGACCAAAATGAAATAAATACAAGATGCTAGGAAAGTGGCAAAATACGAACCGTATCTTGTGTAAGTGCTGCAATTTGATGGTTAAAAGGGCTAAACGCAGCCAACTCAAGTTATCATTGCTACTCTGGATAAAATTATCTCGAAATTTCATTATTCACTGTTTAAGTATAACTACATAACCAAGTAATCTGTAACATTTCAAACTTTACTGGATAAATAACGTAAAATAATGTAATGTTTCAATAATTATCTTTATTTACAATTAGTCGCCTGTGTGCCTATTTGGCGCTGCAACGAGCAAAAATGGTTAGGCAAAAATAGGTTAGCAATAATAATCACAAACTAAGTTATAATTGTATTTTGATGCTTAAGGTATTTGTTTTTAACTTACTTTTATTCATTTAGGCCAATTGAACTAGGTAACATAAAGTGATACATTTTGCTTGCATATCCATTTATAATACCGTATAATAAATGAAATAAACTCTTTAACCATGGTATGAATGTTGATTTTTACATAGTGAAATGTCTTAAAGAATCAATAGTTTACCACAGTTCAAGGCCGACACCATTCCCGATACTTACTCCATACAGCAGATAATCAAAACCATTATCAATATATAGTCCCTACCTTTTTACACGTGTTTAAAACATACCCACTTTCTTGAGACATTGAAACTTGCACTAGTTAGCTTATCGAAAGGTCAGAAACACAAGATTATTTGGTGGATTACAACGCCAGTCACGTAGGGTCCCGTTACTGTATAACAAACGTGACAGTCTGCTACCTTCTTGATCTATTTTAACCGGTAAATTTGTAGTTGTTATGGAAATGTTCTTATCCTGTAAATATTTTTCAAGATCACTAGTTTCTACAACCTAGTTCTATGATCACGTAGACTATCTTAAAAGTACATTGCACAAATGTCTAGACTTTAGGTTATATATGTATAGGTTCTTGAATGGTGTCACAATTATTCGTCATCTAGTAAAGCTATAGAAATATGAGCTCATTATGTTAAAGACCCGTGCTGGTAAATGAATGGTTTAGTGGTTAACTATTACATAAATACTTCTGATTTTGCATCATTAAGTATTTATTTAAACTCGCGTTAAATTAGGTAACTGAAAAACAATGGGAAGAACGGCAACAGTAAGGTTTGTATTTTAATGTAAGTACAACAATAAACAGAAACAGAATCATAATGTAGGGGATAATTAAGATGCCTGTTTAACAGTTTATCATTATTTTCTTGAAAACTAATCAATCAGTTAATAAATCCTTGTGGACGGCGACTTACACTTTGGTGCTTGTTTTCAGCTTAATATAAGAAAAGATGAGCACAGATTATTAAATTTTACGATAATAATATTTTACGATTATTTTAGTCTTATAAATAAACGTCTTGATCAGTTTTGAAGCCAACCTGGATACTAAATAATACTAATATCAATAGTAATTTTGTTAAAGTAAGACATTAGAAGTGGTATTATAATTAAAAGTGGTAGCATTTTGGAATAAACTCTGAAAGAGGCAAATACTGTAATTACACTGTTTACTGTTCATTAGACGCACACATTAAACTACTTTCATATTTGAACTACAACAACAAATTTCATTGGGCATTACAACACGTAAAAAGTCAAACCTTAAAGTTTGTTTTGACGTTAAATTTAAAAAAATTAAAATAAAGGAATTAAAGTAAAAGGAGTAAAGAGAAAACACACGGTAAATTCCTATGTAACATCTTGACCCGTCCATTGGATATGTTTGTGAAAAAAACATGGAATAATAATAATTAATATACCTGGATGAACTAAATCCTCTAATTACAAATCCTGTAACTACATACACCGTTTCCTGTTCATTAAAACCTGTTATTCAACGGCTTTCGTAATTAAAATACAACAAAATATGTAATTAGACTTGGATTTTGTGACATGTAATTAAAGTCAACCTTAAAGTGTTTTTCCTCTTTTATTTATTATAACTCATAATAAAGAAAAAAACATGGTGAATTCCTACGTACCCTCTTGACCCGTTCGTTGGATTTATTAGTGATAAAACACGGAAGGATAATTTATATACCTTAATACTTAAAAAAATATAGTTGAGATTATTTTGTACTTATATTATCTACTAACCAACGTTGAACAAAATAAATTTAATTTAAATGTTTTATATTTTTGAACTTGGTCATATTTGAGATAGTATGGCCTTTTTTACTACTTTATTTTATAAAACTGTATGATTGGTTTAAAAAAAAGTCATTTGAAATAATAGATAAATTAATGTGAAGCATGAATTAAAATTTGATTACATTGATGGGTAAAAGTTTCGTCGATTAAGCGATGCAGACTAAGCTGTTAAACGGTTTCCGATGTAACAGGTTGTCGGGTAAACTTCACTCAGAAATACCCATTAGTCAAGAGAAGGGCTGTAGACAAGCGATAGTGAATCAAACTAATGCATCGAATTGCATTAGGGTTAAGAGGATGTCGAGGACATTGATTTTAACTTAAAGACAAGTAAGCATATAGCTTATATCGTATCAAGTCAGTGTTATAAAAGATTGTGATTAAGAAACTTAAACAATCATTTAAGGAAAATAAATATCATCAAACTATAGTTAGCTAAAATTTCAATATTACTAAAATATAGCCTCATCAGATAATTTATGCTTCAGCTCAGTGTGATAATGAAAAATCGTTAAAGATAGATATTTAATTAAAACAACAAATGCTAATGAGGGACATAAAGAAGGGATTATCCAATTATTTAAACCTGACTATAAGTAAGATCTCACCTTGAAATCGGATAAATCGGCTGAATATCAGTGGGGTGCATGATGATTATGGCTCTTACTGACAATTAATTATGTAAGTGGTATTTGCACCATTACAGAGTAATACAGTTAGTTATGTCAAAGGGAGTGTAAGAGAAAACCTGCAAGGTGTAATGTAGCTACTTTGCATGCAACGGTCTAAGACCTGACACAACTGTTAATGTCCTGATATTACGCTGTGTTTTAAAATATTTTACCTTTATTCCTGCGTTCAGAATACAAATTTTCTGTTAACTGATTTAATTACCTAGTTTATAAAGGGTGTTTTCGAATTGTCTAGACATATTTTGTGGACTTGTTCCATGAGCTAAGACAAACATAAAATACCGTATAATTATAGGTCTGAAATGCCTAGATTTCTATCCGTCAGTCTGTTTGTGATTTTTATAAATTATTTTATATCTTGGGCATTTTTCAAGATATAATTTCAAAATTGGTATAAATGTGTATTTTAGTGGGTCAAAATGGCTTACAAAGTTTCGTTTCAATATCTCAAGTCGTCTCAATATGGCGGCTATTTAAAATATTCAATGACAAATTTCATTAAAACCGTAAATATTAGGAAAATGGTTTTTCAGATCACTAAGATAGGTAATTTAAACCCAAATCGAATGAGACATTGTTTGTTAAAATCGGATGACAAACAACCGAGTTATCAGTTTGTAGATGGTACTCTTCTACATTCGGTTACTCAATTAATTGGACTTATTATTTGTTATTTTACAGCGCAGTATGTTAAGATGATCTATTTTCATAAATATATACATGAATATCTACTATAATCTATTTAATTCATATGATACTTTACTATTATCAACTTATTCACTTATCAATCGACATACTAATCAATCTACTCATCTTATACAAAAGTTTACTAATTTGTACATTTGTAAGTAATTGTAAATATGGTTCCAACGTTTCCTGGCCTCCTCGTGGCGGAACTGGATATGAGAATACAGTTTGTGGCTAACTGACAGGGAAACAAACATTACTTAATCTATTTTCATAAATATATACGTCATGAATATCTACTATAATCTATTTACATCACATATACATGAATATCTACTATAATCTATTCACATCATATAATACTTTACTATTATCAACTTATTAACCTATCAATGAACATCAATATCAATTTACTTATCTTGTACAAAAGTTTACTAACTTGTACATATTCAAATAATTGCAAATATGGTTCCGACGTTTCCTGGCCTCCTCGTGGCGGAACTGGATATGCCATAAAGTTTATGGCTAACCGACAGGGAAAAAAACCTTACTTAATCTATTTTCGTAATTATATACTTGAATATCTACTATAATCTATTTACTTCATATAATACTTTACTATTATCAACTTATTAACTTATCAATCTCCTCTAATAAATTCATGAAATCGTTATTACTTTAATGTCGATTTTCACTATAACGAACCCTTCTCTCCTCATATTATTACTTCCTTTGACCAAAAACTCAATTGTAAAAATACTTGACTTACATACTCACTTACCGCAACTTTACCCACGATTTTTGTATAAGGGGCTTTCTAATATATTCGTAAAATTGTTTTTATACAACGTAATATTGACCAACAACTCTGTTGTAAAAATACTTAACTAACATACTCTCTTACCGCAACTTAAAAAATGATTTTTTTATGAGGTGTTCCTTAAGCTCGAAGTTATCTTACTCGAAGTTAACTTATATAACTTAATATTGACGGTTTCACTTCTTGCTTTGTTACAACTGAACTCTATTCTACTAATGACGACTAACAGCTAGGGGGCCTGGGGGTGGAGCCCCCAGCGAGCCAAAGGCGAGTCCTATTTATACATATTTATACACATTTATACCAATTTTAAAATTTATATCTTAAAAAATGCCCGAGAAATAATATAATTTATAAAAATCATAAACAGACCGACAAAAAGAAATCTAGGCATTTTAGACCCATACTTATATGGCATTTTATGTTTGTTTTAGCCCAAAGAACAATTCCACAAAATATGTCCAGACAATTTGGAAGCACCCTGTATATATTATACTATAACACAGTAATTTTTAATGGGTCTTACAAAACGTACGGCTGTTTGACCAAAACATTATGCAAAAGTTATAAAATAATTGTAAACGATGTTTTAGAGATGTTTAAGAAACTCATGATTTTAATAGTGATTCCGGATGTTTAAGAGTTGTATAATGAACGGTGAAAAAAAATAAACCCCAAATAACCGTTGAGTATGTTGTCAACTTAAAGATGTTTGATATGCTTGCAAGTGAGGTAGGCCTATGTGATTACAACGCCTCATCTCATGCACCAGGTCACTTAATATACGGCTTTTAAATATAGTCATTGTAAAGTTTGTTATTGTTTTATGCATTTATCCTTTGGTTTATACATTTTTTAGATCATTCAAGGATTAGTAGCCATACCTCTTAAAACAATCGCTTGGTGATATGTAGTATTTATTGTTGTAATTACTGTAAAGAAAGGTGCATAATTATATTTTAAAAGCGTTACCCAAACTGTTGGATTTATTTTATCATGATACTTTACACAATTTATTTACTATGTCTACACTATTTTTATGACATATGATTAAAGCATATGGTTCTCGAACTAAAACTTTCATTATTGTGAATAATTGTTTTATCAGGAAGTCTATTAACAAAACCAAACTTCAGTTTAAAAAAATTATTGTGACTAAATTAATGTTTGTAAATTTGACATTGTACATTTAATATTAATTTATTTCAGACAGAGATATTTTATCATGTTAGCTGAGCCAATTTCTAAACAACAAAAAATCTCAATTTGAAGTTGCTCCTTAAAAATACAGCTGTTTCCGACTCCTTCTTGACAATATATTATACTTTCCGTTGATTCTTATAAAGATTCTAAGACCTACTTTACTACGTAGCATGTGCTAAAGCATAATAATTATACTTCGTATATCTTATAATTGCTCATAGGCTGACGGTTGTTTTAATTTCTTTATGCATTCACATAAGTAATCATAAGATAAAATTTTTATTGAATGTTATTAATAGTGAAATATATATCACATCTGTTTAGTTGAGTATGTTACTTATGTACAAGATGGTAATGGTGATCGATTTCGATTAGACACTCAATTTATCACCAGACCTGATAGGTGATTGTTGGGTCCCAATGGATTCTGGTTTCCTCTGATTATTCAATTGGACAAAACTATTGTATGATGATACTACTTTTAGTATTTAATACACTGTTCTGAGCATGAATTGATAAATGCTATACATAATAAATTGTAAAACGGTCATACCTTAAATAAATAAACAAACGTATTATGCTGATTTCTGAAGTTATATATTTCAATTTTAACTAAAAAAATATGATAACCAATCAAACTTATAATACCAATTAAACCAATCATTAAACGAAAAACAATATTTTTAATTTCACATAAGATATTACACAAAGTTATTACTTTTTACGGAGACGCATATTATCTGCAACATATAAGTTATTTAACTATCAGGATTGGATTTGGTTACTAAAGTTAACTTTTCAGCCTTGTAACGAACTGAGACCGTCTGCAAGTGAAGTTAGTGAATCGATAACTAATTCGGAATTGTAGTTGATCATCGGTTATAGCTCAGAGTAATAAAACAAAATGTTGTTTCATTACTCTGAGGTTATAGCTAAAACTGAGTTGTTATGCTCTTATTCAATTACAAGGTGTCCTAGTTAAAATAATTAAAACTATGTCCAAGTAATCTGAAACACTGTAACCGTGCATACATTTAAACTACGGTACATTCATGTTAACGAAGGTTCTGTTTCAAAATTTCGTATCTGTTGTGAATAACCAAAGACATAAAATTTAGACAGATTAAGCTCATTTAATACCTAAATCTAAAACACCGTTTGGCCTAATTTTGAGATTGTATATAACATTTTTGATTACTTTCTTTTTATCGAAATTGTATTTTTTTCTTTCTCAGAAATGTACTTTCGATGTTTGCTCAGTAATTAGTGGTAATGTTTTTACTGTAATAGCTGAAACGTGTTTTGACAGTTTGTTCATCTCACTATTCCAATATTCATTATGTAACTTGCCACTCATGAACTGATTGTAAAAATGGTGTTTACCGTATGAATAAATAAATAAACACATTATTTGTTTTGTTTTGTTCCTGAAGAAGGCTTATGTCGAAATATATTGAACTTTTTTGTAAAAAAAATGTGTTAATACTAAGTTTTTTTTATTGAAATAAAGAATATTAGAATAATATAGATATAGCATGCAATCACATATTAATAAGGAAACCTCTCGTTAGTTACAATACTATTCCGATTAGAATGTTTTTTACATTCCTATATCAAGCAACTATAAGGTATTTTATCACACAATACAGTTTAGTTGAGATGTCCTGGTGGTGATGTGACGTCACAACCCTGAAGTGTTTGCCTCGTTAACCTGACGAGCTTGGCTTGTTACTGGTAACTGCTGAGACCTCGACAAAAACCCTACGTCCTTACTTGAAGAAACGTCCGTTACACATTGTAGGAATAATCCTATTACTTTTCTTAAGCATAGACTTATATTGTGTACACTATGAATGACGATATTTTTTATGATATCAAATGTATTATAGATGTAGCTCTCACCTATGCTATTGGCAAATTAAACGGAATTATTACCAAGACAAAAAAGTTATAAAATGGTTGGCACAAAAAACTGTTATTACAATTTTATTTATTAACATTTAAATCCTTAGAGAGAAATTCACATGATCTTAACCATGTATTTTGAAGTATGGCAATATTTGTATACCGTAGTATACTCGCCTTTTATGGATTGATAATAATCCTACCAGCATCGAAGGTATTTTCGTAACATTTCTTAATGAAGTTAAAGTACCTACTCTATCGATTTTACGGTTTTGTCATTTGGAAAATCGGGTTTGAGGGTACTGAGGGTATCAACGGTTGATTTACTGAAATAGATAATCGCAACTCTTGGCAAGAGGTAGAACATGATGGTAACACAAAGACATTTGTACCGATTTTGTTGAAAAAGGCAACAAATCAATACAAGTTAACGCGAAGAACAGTCAGCTGTTTTGAACAATAGATCAGTATAGACCAGAATGCACCACGCACAAAAACAGTAGAGGGGATAGGTCTAGTCGGATGGTAATTTGCTTCCACCAGCCCCAGTTCGTTTCCTAGCTCCTGTGTAACTAGTTCGGTAAAGCCTTTCGTCCGTGCAAATTAAATTCATCTCGCGGCGTTTGGTCGGATAAATTTTCATTTCCTCGAAATCGTTTAGCCTATATCCCTAAGGGATATATTTGCAACGCGGTTGGAAATTAGAATCAGTTTTGAAATTCAAAAAGTGTCAAAAGTTTGTTTTAACCGGCCAACGAAGTCTGCCATTTGAAAATTCACGTTCGTCACGCAAGTTCAAATTGATCGCGTTTTTTAATAGAATACCGGCTAGTTACAATTCCCCATCCCTATCCTTCAAGGAGTGTTTGTGTTTATGTGGACGTCCGAATTTGTAAGTAATTTGTGTTATTTATTTGTTAAATTTAGAATTCAGTGAGTCGCACATTGTAATTTTCCTGTCATATTTTGTTATTTCATGTCAAATGATCACATGGTTTCCAGGTTCTAATTCAAGTCACTGATTTCTGTATCCATTTATAGTGTAATAATCTGTAATATTTTCTAAGCTGTGATAATCAAATAGTATTAAGAACAAATAGGCGAAAATGTTTTTATAGGGAAATTCAGAGTTAGTTAATAAGATTTTCATAGTGTTGGAATTTTTACACAGAGTCATTATCAATTTTCATTGTTGAGTAAATGGTACAGTTCTTTTAAAGAGTGTCACAGTCAGTATCTTTTGGGGGAAATAAATTAATGTCAGAGGAGGGAGCAGGTAGCTGGTTCGATTGATGCGGAAGTGTTGTCGGAGGTTGTGTCAGTTTGAACATAGATGAACCGCCAAAGTACCAAATTAGCTATAAAATAATAAAGCAACATTCTAATAAACATTACTACGATTGAACACAATATTGTTTAATCAGTTGGACTGCGAGACGACCTTCGTTTTTTAATCGTTGGCCAACGAAAAGGATTTGCTTGGTACTGGTCATCTCAAAAATTAAATTAAATACCACTCTTCCGTTAATACTTTCGTGATCGGTGTGAAACCGCACCGTACTTCCCCTTTGATAAATTCATTCAACCGTTTCAATAATTTCCAACTGATTGTGTAACTCAAGGTCATTTTGATTATATAAAACACAAACAGCAACTGTAAATTGAAAAGTGTAATTATCAAATTCTGTGCAATAAATTCAAATTGTTACTCATTTTATAGTTCTCAATAACCTTGGTAAATCATTATTAGTAGTATTATTCAAACATTGGAATAAAGGTAATTCAGTAAATCATAGGCCACTACAAAAGATTCACCTTTTAAGTGCAACACTAATTAATAGTGTAGTAGTGAGCAAATTAAATTCAGTGTAGATTAAGATTGGTTATTATTTTGAAATCAAAGGTATTACAGTCTGGAAGAACTTCAAACAGTACCAAGAACGTCCCCTAAGGACCTTTGGGGAGTATTCTTATTTTACAGGGCCCACACAAATATTTCTTTAACATCAAGCTTCCACTGCCAAGCTCTGTTTTGTATTTTTACTTCCAAGTTCTTCCAACCCAGGGGCAACCAAGATTTGTAAAGAATTCACTTTGAGAGCATTGCAAGGAGTAGATATATTTAAATATATGAGAGTTATAAGTCAGAGTCTTTATTTTTTCTTTACACATTTCAATAACTTGGTTTACATTTAACTGTAAACGTGTCCAATTTTAGTAATAAATTCTACCCAATACAAGAATTGTGTATCTTATGAAAACGTAGTTTACTACTTATTATTGTTAAGTTGACGGATATAACTGGGATAGTTGAAAAAAGAGGGCTTATCTTGTCATAAGGAAGGAGGTAAACCATAGAAAGACTTGGGGACTAGCTTCCTTTAAAACTTTGAATATGCTATTTGATAACATGTATTGTTAGATTTCACATAACAATAAAACTAGTTTAATCAAGTCAAGCCTGGTTGGAAATCCAACAGTTGGCCTTACCTAGCCCAGGCGTTAAGATTATTTTTATGCGAGCTGAGCGATAAAGTAAAAAGCATAAACGCGTCATTCCTATGAAACGGTTCATTATGGTATTTAGGGTTCCTAAGTCGTGATATATAGGTTTGTATACATAAAATCGCATTGTATCATGACGTTTATTAGTTTACAAGATAGACACCAGTAATATCTGATTTATTTAAAACTACAGACAAGAATGTGTTTAAAGCAGTACTAGTTTATGTCTGTTTTTGTTGCTATAAAGTGTATGTTAGTTTATACTGCATGCTCTATATTTTAAGTTATACCTTATGAGTAGAATAAAATTATGTTCTGCTCATTGTTCTAATAAAGTGTGATATACAATCAACAATAGACCAGGTACGAACGGGCGGGACATGTACTGTAACTAAAACACAAATCTTAGTTTAATTGTAGTCTGATTTATACATATTTGAAGAACTAATGATAAACATGGATATACTTGTGGTCACGGGGGTTTCTTTTTTTTTGGGGGGGGGGGGGGCAGATTGTTTATATATGTTGGTGTAATTTTAAGGAAAGAAAACTTGACCAGTTTACACACTATTAAAACCCAGATCTGTTCCAAAAATATTTCACAGGCTATTAAAACAAACGCAGTTTTTGTATTTTATTTTGAGAATATTGACTAAACTTGTATCCCCTTCCAATATTTTATAAATGAAGGTTAATTTCTAAGCCTTATACTGCTGCGTTTGCCAATATCCCATCAGATGGGAAGTATATCTTATCTGTCCGTCAGTTTGAAATCTATTTTCAGTTCAAGTTTATCCCACTGCAAATTGCTAGCAATCTTCAGCCGAAATCTTAGATAATTGTTTCTATCTCGAATATCGCCAGCTTGGAATTGCATTTTCCCGCAAGTGTTGAAATACTTTATCCTATTAACGAGTGTATAAACTTGAAATATTGTATATACTAAAATCAATATATAAAACAAAATAAATACTTTCATTTTGATTCATAAAAAAATATTTGTTTTAATCCTTAATGCATCTGCCGCCTATGACGAAGTCAAACAACACTTTTGCCTTGTCGGTCATGAAAAATATTTTAAGTATAAACCAACCCAAAGATCTATTCTAAATTTTTGAATTGTTTGCTTTTCAAACGACTATTTATATAAAACTGTGTCAACGTTTAAGCAGTTTGTTAGGAATCCTTAGGTCCTTTTTTAAATTAGTAGTCTATTCGTAGTCCAATGAACCTAATTATTGTCTTCAGAAAGAATTAACTTTGAAATTGTAAAAGGGTTTTATATTATTCGCAACGAAACCAATTTTTGATACCTATTTAAATGCGCAATTTGTGCACTTATCTCCTAGTAAATATTGTTTTTAAAGTAAAAATTGCTGTCATTGTTCTTGCAACAATTGTATTCAATGTGTTGTAAAGCGTATGTTTAATATCTGTATGTACTTAGTCGTCAATGTTTGATGATGTTACATACAGATCAAAAGCAGAAGGTCCATTAGACCACAAAGGCATTGTTCTGGACCAGTTACACAACAATACATGACGATCATGTACAGTCTTTAGCTCTTCAGTAAGCAACAATGGATAAATTCAACAATTCATCAATTCAACGAGGTTATTAGTGGTTATAAACTCGAATTCACTTATTGATAAACTCAAAACTAAATGAGTCAAAACAGTTTTTACAAAACAAATTTCCATTGGTTAATGTTGAGATTCGCTACTAGATTGCCTTGGATTTGCGAAGATTGGCTGGTAGAATGGGGCAGGGCAAAGCTTAAACCCACCTACATTCCAGTACAATAGCTGTTCCTCTTGAAAATATGGTTAAGAGAAATAGAAGATGAGTACACATTTTCACAATGGTTACAAGACACAACACACTATTTACTTTTGCTGCAACATTCTTCAAGCCATAAAATTAATAATATTAATATAATATGATCGAAAAACGTGTTGCTGGGAAGAGAGAAGTATTTACAACAAATAGTATTAAATAAATATTTATAAGTTTGCTTACCAACCAGCTATTATTAGTGGATGAAGTAAGGAACCTGACGTTGGTCTTTGATTTGAACTACTTGCTTGACTGGGATGGGTGCACGTAGAATACTTCCTTTGATTAACGGAAACCCGTCGTATGTTTTGAATTTGATTCTAGCTACAAGTTTTTCTTCTAATAGGTGGGCAGATAAATCAATATTATGGGTTTTAACACCTTTTTTAAAAATATGTAAATAAGAATTTACACTTATAATTTGTGGTGTTGAAGAATATTTATATTGTTTAAATTAGGATTACAACATAATACTCCCCGAAGGTAAATAGTATTTCTCCTGTCAAACTGCTATTTCCAAGAGAGATTATAATGTCAATAGCTTTCGTTGACAATAAATCGAGTGAAATTATTGGTATTAAGCCGGTAGGTCTCATATCTTTTTAAAATATTGGGCCGTTACAATAAGCTTATTTTTAAAATCATCCCTACTTACCCTTGAATTCTATCTGTTCCTACAACATGATTTATCTCTCATAATCATAGTACTATGATCAATATATCTAATAAGGTTTCAGAGAATTAAAGTGAAATACCGCTCTAGCAAATGTAAAAATGAGCTAATTATTCTCTAAATCATATTTAAAAATCCTTCCTTGTCAATCTAGTTGTGTATTGGGTAGTAGTAATAGTATCATGCAGTTGACCAATAACATTATTTTGTATAGTTATAACTCTGATATTACTGTTTACAATCTGATTTGGCGCGTAAAGGTCCCTTTTAAAACGTTTAACTTTACGTGTATTTAAAATAACCTGTCTAGTTGATACGTTCCCATATTTCACTATTAACCCAAATAAAAAAAGGACGAGGTTAAAAAAGTTAATTTAGATGATGGTAGGGTGTCGTAAATACTATGTAGATTAGCACATCTCTAGTTAATCAATAAATACATTTTGACTTATTTGAAACATAACTCGTGAAATAACACTTGATAATGTATCTATAATTTTGTATAGTTTGTAAACTAAACACTTATATCGTTACTTAAAAAGGCTGTTTTAGTATATTAAAATGTTGTTAAAAGAGTTGATCAATGCTAGAGGGAGTAAATCAGTTATAGGTAATGAGGAAATAACTGGATAACAAAAAAAACTTATTTTAGTGAAAGACGTTTAGAATAAAAAAGATTCAGGAAAAATAGTCATCTTGCGCTCAGTTAACCACATCAAAAGATAAATTGTTACGGTTTTTAATTAAGAAAGTTTCAGCAGAATCGGTTAGTAATTTCAGGCAGGAAGTAATAATCCTAAACTCAATTTCCGTTTACCTTACTTTGTCTGGAACAATCTCATTTTATTTACGAATGCATGTATATATTGTTTTGTTTCTATTCGTAATGAAACGTAATGCAAATTGAGTACTGTATTTTGGTGTTACTATTTTACAGTAGTTTGTGTTGGTAACGTTCATTTAAGTAATGGTGACTTAAGTTAGGTTTTATTACTTTTTCTTTTTAAATTTATATTTAATCGATGAGGGATTTTCAGTAAATATTTTGTAATCATATTGTAAATATTCAGTAGTGTATAACCTTTACGCCTCCTTGACTTTATATTTGAATTACGTTTTAATAAGAGAAATCTAAGATTAATATTGATAGTGCATTGCATATGTAATATGAATAGGATATTTTTTTATTAAAAACCGTATACACCTTTAAAACTATTTAAATAGATTTTCATATGTTACATATGTTAGCCTAATTCAGAATTAAAACATATGCATTGTAGAAGCATATTTGTGGTCGTTGTGTAACTGTTTCTAATTTTGTTTATACAACATTTCACAGGTAAAATAAGTTTATTACCCAACTACTTTTACCAAAACCTGAAGTAAAGTAGTAGAGAGCTTACCTTATCTCGGGGACAGCGTGAGAGCCCATCTGTCAGTCGGGCTTTCTACTTTCCTTGTTGTGAGATTTTCCTTTTACATCCCACAAGCAGAATAATCCAGGAACGCACTTTTCGTTACAACGTACAAAAAACACTAAATTCATGTATTACTTAATCTGTGATTTGATTTTTGGGTATGCTATAAAAACATTTTTTTAAAATAAAATTCAAAATCGTTATTACTAGTTCCATGGATTAAAAGAGCATAGTCTACTCCGTTAATCTATGCTCGTTTGAGTAATGCTCCTGTATGGACTTTAACATTACTTAATACGCTTACTTAAGAGTCATATGGTATTTTCCTATAACTCGCAGGTCCTAACTCTATTTATTAGTAATTCAGTGAATAACATAAGAGTACAATCATAACTCTTGTAAATTATGCATATACTAGAGATGTGCCAAGCAGTTACACGGGCGAAACAGCTGCAGCTAGTTCTTCCCGCTGCGGCGGAGCGATGTCAGTATTGGAACGTATTGAAAAGAGGCACTAAAAGGGTGGACGTGATCAACGTTTTTGCAAGAGATAACACCTATATATGTACAAAATAATTCCAAACTCATAAGTAAAGCTTAGTTTTAAGATCTTAAATGAAATAGAAGCTAATAGATAAGAATTTTCTTGGGATGGAGAACAATGTACTTAATAATAAATAAGGTTTAATTATTGCATGATACAACTACACAGCAAACATCCTTTTGTTGAAATGAAATACCATTACAGTATAGTTCAAACATATTCAAAAAATGATACGCTAATAAAGCAAAATAAATTGAGATGAAAATAAAATTATGTAAATTTTTTACTTGATTTTACTTGAAATTATTGTTCAACTACGAATTAAATAGTCCAGTTTAAACATGTTACAAAGGAAAGCTAGACCTAATAAAATGTTAAATATAAAAGGATAAATTCATGTAAATTTGTTTATGTTGAAGAATATTTATACATATACATATATATATATATATAATACAATAAAATAAAACACGGCTTTAAAATCAATTGACTTATCATACTACTACATTAGAAACATCTTCTTGTTATGAATTAAATTAATTACAGTTTAGTATAAACAAGTTTAGTCAAAGGTAAGCTAATAAATATAAAATATGAAGGGGTTAGTTTATGTACGTTTGTATTGAAGACAGTCAAAAATTGTTTTAAACTGTTTTTAAACTACACAATGGTTTACCAATTAATTAACTTATCATACAAGTACTAAACAGTCATCTTCTTGTTTGAAATAAATTAATTACAGTATAGTCTAAACAAGTTTAGTCAAAGGTAAGCTAATAAATATAAAATATGAAGGGGTTAGTTTATGTACGTTTGTATTGAAGACAGTTAAAAATTATTGTTTTAAACTGTTTTTAAACTACACAGTGGTTTTGTCACACCCGCCCCTCCTTGCATTATATTAATATTCCATCAGCAAATTTGAGGGATAGTTTGGAATATGTATTTATTATACGATTATTGACAACCAATAATCACAAGCTTTTTTGGCGGCTGTGACTAATTAAAAATAAGCCAAACAATACTCCATAACATCAGGAAGCATCGCCAGCCCTTCGTAGATTTCTTCCGAGCGCCAAAGACCGAAATCAAAATATTCTATTATAATTGTGAGCAAAGTTATGAAGCTGGAATAGTGCGATCTAGCCTCGGACAATGTACGTCTTGCCGACATCAGCACGGTCAACGGCACTAGCCTCGACCAAATCCGACGCTCTGATTGGCTGAGACACCTCAGGCCTTCAGCATTGCGTCGGTTTTTGAGTAGTTGCGCGTGAGATGTAGAAGTGTTAATTACGCAGTAGCTCGTCCGTCCGCTCGCCCATTTTTAAATAATGTAAATTTTGCATTAACATAACCAGATCGTAAATCTAAATTAGTAATCGTAACTAAATTGTAACCCTTGTGATATGTTGTGAACCCCAATTGTCAAATATTTATTAAATTGATGTTTCTGTCGTGTGTGATCTAATATAAAAATAAATTAAGTCAAGCTCCCAACCAGCAGTTATTAATTTTTCCTTTACACCACTCGGGCCGGACGTTACAGTGGTGTCGTACGTGTGGGGTGGGTGCGCAAAAACCACCCGAAGATTGAAGAACAGGACCCACGGCGGCAGAAGATGAATTTGGGTGAGTAGATATTTTGTCATTTGTAATTTAAAATCTAAATATTTGCATGGGGTTCACCTCTAGTAATATAGGGAATTTTAATTAGTGAATTTTGGCGAAACTCCCATCTTAAAATGATGAATTTTTGATTTTATACGGAATTTTGAAGTAAATTAAATAATTAGAGTAAATACTAATCGCCATTTTCTAACTCGTGTGACCATCACGAGGTAAGGCGTTACTTTTCCCCCCACCATTGACAGCTCTTCTTCACTTGTAAAGAAGACTGACAAAAACAATATGGCGTACTGACGCTTGACAAAAGACGACATTAACAAAGGCGGACGGACTAATCGTGTCAAGCAGAATATTTTTTGGGGTGGATACTGATTATTAAATAGATATTTCAACTAACACACTTCTCTGGATTCGATTACAACTTGTTTGATAATTCGTTGATTGGCGAGGAACTTAGAAAATTGTTGCGAAACTTTGAAGTGGAAGCGGGGATTCCAGTCGGGGAGCATTTCCCTGTGCAGGGTAATTGAGGGAAATTATTTGTGCGTGATGAACAATGCAGTTCCTTGATTCGAATCACTGACCGACTCAGTATTGAATTCATAGAGGAGAGCTGTTCTTAGGTGGACTGAGTTGGTAGTCGGGACTTGTGATCTGAACAGTCGGAGGTGATTGTCATCGCTTACTTGTTTAATCTGTCAATAATAAAGAGTAATGATTGGAAGACAAATTATAATGTTCTATTGAATCTATGTAAGCTGTGGTGTCGAGAATCATTATTATTGTTGGGTGTCTAACTACATTAACCTACAATTATATTGCATGACATTAACCTTGTGGACTTGTTGTGATTCCTGGGTACCGGTAATTGAAAGGGCTATATCCATGATGTTTAAGAGGAAACAGTAATTGTAATTACTTAAAACTAATTGGTAAAAAAATATATATATATATTCATTTATATTAAACTTAATAAAAAAAATAATAATAAAAGAAATAAATAAATAATTTGTAATTTTTTTTATTATCTCTTTTGAGTCAGTGTTTCCTCTGTACCGTGGCTATATGCACAAATCAAGTGGGAATCGCACGAGTACACTATAACTACCCTAGTGATAGATTAATTCTGAGTCGTACTGCTGTTTCCCTGTATGCAAATTTCTGTTCCATTGTACAACCTAGTTTCGTTTCTCAACATGAATTCATACTATTTGAAAAAGTCGGAGAACCAATACGAACTGAAAATCCGAGGTCAGAGCACTGACGGTACTGCTGACGAATTGCGACGGCGCTTAAGTAAATGCTTCAAATCAAACACACCGGTAGACGACACCGTGGTTGCCACGCTAGTAGTTGAAGAGGAGTTGACAGAGTGTGAGACAAAATTTCGAGATTTGTTTAAATTAACGCGGGACTACGATGGAGATTATACAGACCCCGAAGCGCAGAGAATTCAAGCTCGAGTGTTCCATTATTATACAAGGGTTGAGCGGATCCCGGTTAGTGAAGACAAGGAGGACGACGTGCCGCGCAGGGACAAATTGCTTGAAGATTTAAAAGCTCTGTTAGACCGTTTTGATTCAGCGAAGAGAACGGATCAGGCAGGAGGCAGGAACGCTCCTCCGGGACCACCTGCCATCCCCAATACCACCGCTGTCGACCCACGCGCCGCGATCACACCGACGACACAAGTGGCATCACCAGATGTGGTGGTCGGCCCTGTTGCGCCGATCGCTCCGGTAGCTGCCCCTCAAGTGACCCAACCGAGTTGGCCCTCCTCTCTGACAAACGAGCAGAGCAGTTGTACGAGAGCCGTTCCGGTATATAAATGGGGACTCACTTTCGACGGCCAGACTCAAAGTGTAGGCGCGTTCCTTCAGCGAGTCGAGGAGCTGCGTCGGGCCAGGGGCGTGACCCCTGCCGAGCTCTTCAACTCCGCCGTTGATCTCTTCACGGGACCAGCCTTAGTGTGGTATCGGTCCACATTAGGCCGGATCCGAACGTGGGATCAGCTATGTAAAGATCTCGAAGTAGTTTTTAAACCACCGGACCACGATATCCTGTTGACGAGGGAAATTTTCAACCGGGTCCAAGGACCCACTGAGCCTATTGACCTCTACATCGCCGCGATGGAGGGCCTTTACGGCCGACTGGCATCAAATGTCCCCGAGGAGACTAGGCTGAAGCAGATATATCATAATTTGAGTCCCCAACTACAAGACCGTTTAGCCCTATTTGACGTAGAGTCGATCGAACAGCTGCGACAGCTGGGTCGAAAGGCCGAAGCAGGTCGTTACCGGTCCGATGCAACGCGGGGCACTCGTAGGGAACATGACGTGATGGAGCCTGATTTGGCGTATGCCCCTGTGCACCTCAGACAAGGGAGCGGCGCTCGCGACCCCCCAGCGAGAAAGGTGTTCCAAACCGTGAGAGACTCCGAAATCACCTGTTACAGATGTCATTCGAAGGGACATCTCTCTAGGGAGTGTACAACGCCAGGCCCCAGCCCAGCGACTAACATAGTCTGCTGGCGGTGCAACAAAACTGGCCATATACAGCGCTTTTGTCGCGTGCGGCCAAACAACCTTGGAAGGACGTCGGGAAACGGGGAAGGGCCCAGTGGAGTCGCCGCCGCTGGACCCCGCCAATAAGAGCACCCATAAAAATTAGGGTATTACCGGCGACCAGTAGACAGTGTCGTAGGGTAGAGAAGAGCGTCAGAATAGTCCCCGAGGTCAGAAACTTGACGCAGGAACTTGTCGCCATTGGGCGCATTGAATCCGCTGAGGGCAAGGTATTGGTAGACACAGGCGCGCAGGTGTCACTGATTAAAAGAAATGCGTCGTCTGCTCCCCTGGCCAAGCCGGATGTCATTTTACGTGGCATGTCAGGCCGGGAATTGAAGGTTTACGGTAAACAACGGGTGGCGCTAGAACTAAAACCGGGAGTCAGTGTGCCCGGAGAGTATATCGTAGGTAACTTGCCACGAGGCTACTTAGCCGTCATAGGCTGTGACATCTTGCAGCAGGGAGCAGGCTACATCGATATAAAAAGGGGCGTGCTCAGAATTTTCGGCAAAGAAATTTGGCTGAATCGTCTCCTGAAGGGCGAAAGTGTACCTGACCCGAGCCGCGAGGCGACGGAGCCCGGTCCTGAATTAGAACCGGCCCCGAAGTCTCCCTCGAGCGACCGAGAAACCGTTAAGAACCGTGCCACCCCCAGAGAACCCTTCGTATACAATTATACCAAGGTCGTTCTACCACCACGATGTGAAAAAAATATCGAAGTAAGATTGAATAAGTTCCTAGCACCTATGGGTTCGCTGGAGGGCATGGACGTCGTAGCTGAGCCCGTAGAAATACCGCAGAAGGGCGTTTTCCTGGCTCGCACCTTAACCAAAGTACGCAGTCAGCGCTGCTGGGTTAGAGTTGCCAATGTCAGTGGAGAAGAAGTGACCCTCGAGAAAAATATAAAGGTAGGGGTGTTAGATACCGAACCTTACTGTGAACCAGACGAGGAGCGAGGTAGACGGAAGATGGTCATCCTAGCAGACAGCCATGGGCGTGGCCTGCAGGAAATAATATCCGAACGGTTGCCGCGGGATATAGACGTGTCAGTGGTATTCCTACCAAACGGAAAAATGAAGAATATGGCCGCCCTAGGGCGTACCACGATACCGACACTGACGAGTAGGGACACTGTGGTCTTGATCGGTGGGACGAATGACGTCACAGACAGGTCCGCGCCCTACCCGTTAACTTTGCAGCAGGCTTTCCATGCCTGGCCGGAGACCTGGTCAGCAAAGCTAGTCGTGCTGTCAATACTCCCTCGTCATGATGTCGAGCTGATGTCAGAGTTAGTGGACGCGAATCGCCTACTTAAAGCGATAGTAGCCAACCTTGCGGGTCGGACCAAGAGACACGTAGAATTTCTTGAAATTAATGACGAATTCGAAAGGTCCATGTACACTAGGCACGGTTTACATCTCAACGATAGTGGAAAACTGAAGTTGGCTGGCATTTTGAGGGAGAAAGCTTTGGATGGTTACAGTACACCGAGCGTTAACGTGAGAAGGGTCGAAACGGTTGATGAGGGCGAACTTGAGTCGTGTCTAGACGCGAAATTGGCACATTTATCTCCCGAGGAGAGGGATGAGGTGAAGGCGACCCTTTTGGAATTCAGAACCACGCTAGCTCATAGTGACCAGCAACCACTTGGCTGTACGTCAGCCGTGAAACATGTAATTCGTACAGGCGACGTGCCACCCATCTACAAGAAGGCGTACCGCGTACCTCACCACCAAAAGGCAGCCCTCGACAAACTGATCCAAGACCAGCTTGATCAAGGGATTATCGTTCCGAGCCAGAGCGCGTGGGCAAGTCCCGTGGTCTTAGTGCCTAAAAAGTCCCCCGACGGCACCCCAAAATTGCGATTTTGCGTCGACTACAGGGCACTGAATGCCGTGACCACTTCAGACGTCTATCCCCTCCCTAACATCACGGAGACCCTGGACTCCCTCGGAGGATGTAAGATGTTCACAACCTTAGATTTAAGGTCGGGTTACCATCAGATCCAGGTAGACGAGGAAAGCCGGCCAAAAACCGCTTTTAATGTACCAGGTGGACACTACGAGTACCAGCGTATGCCCTTTGGACTAAGCACGGCCCCAGCCACCTTTCAAAGACTAATGGATTCGGTGCTGATGGGACTAAAGGGGGACAAGTGCCTTGTGTACTTAGACGATATAATTCTGTTCTCGAAGGATTGGTCCTCCCACCTAGAGGCCATAAGGGGAGTATTTTCTAAATTGCAGAGTGTAAACCTAACGGTGCAGCTGAGTAAGTGCAACTTCGTCGTCGATAGGGTGGGTTACCTAGGTCACGTCATAACCAGTAGGGGGGTTGAACCAGATCCGGGTAAGATTAAGGCCGTGCAAGAATTCCCCGTGCCAAAGACTGTCACAGAGGTACGCTCATTCCTTGGACTGAGTGGGTACTACCGCCGATTCATTGACGGGTACGCCGTAATTGGGCAACCACTTTTCGAGCTGACCAAACAAGGCCAAAAGTTCGATTGGACCCCGGCATGTCAGGCAGCCTTTGACCAGCTTAAGGAGAAACTAATCTCTGCGCCTGTCTTGGTGTACCCTGATTTTAGTAAACCATTCATCTTGGCCACGGACGCGAGCACGTTTGCCTTGGGTGCCGTACTGTCGCAAGAGGTTGACGGTCAGGAACACCCGGTGGCTTACTGTTCTAGGACCCTTTTTCCAGCTGAGAAGAACTACTCGACGACCGAGCTCGAGTTACTCAGCCTGGTGTGGAGCACCAAATACTTCAGGTGTTACCTAATCGGAAGGCCATTTAAGGTTATAACAGATCATAGTGCTTTACGGTGGATGCTCTCCCTGAAGGACCCGAGCAGCCGGTTGATGAGGTGGGCTCTGAGACTATCTGAGTTCACATATACGGTAGAGCACAAACCGGGTAAGAAACATACAAACGCAGACGGGCTCAGCAGAGCAGTGTGTAACGTGGTACGAAAGGACGAGCTCCCCGTGATGGACTTGGCCACGATTCGCGAGCACCAGAAGAGGGACCCGCATTGCAAAGATCTCCAGCGAGCTAAGAGTTTCAGAATGAGCCCGGAAAAGATCTTGTACCGAGTGTGCAATGGTAGCAACTGTATCGTTATCCCTCTTAGCCTTACACAGGAAGTGATGCGTCTTCACCACGACCTACCAACGGCCGGGCATGCGGGTGCGTCCAAAACGTTGGAACGTATCAAGGCCAAGTTTTGGTGGAAAAAGATGGATAAGGATGTACTAGAGTACGTCAAGACGTGTCGTAGTTGTAGCCAGCGGACCAATTACGGAAAGTCCAAAGCGCCTCTAGGGGAAATCTTTAACGAACCCCGTGAGCCTTTCGAAGTAATCGCAGCTGACCTAGTTGGGCCACTGCCCATCAGCGAATCCCGTAACGTATACATCCTGAGTGTCATGGACCACTTCTCGAGGTATTGTGAGTTCATTCCGCTGCCCGACCAGACGGCGGAGAGTGTCGCTAGGGCGTTAGTGCAGCGTTTGATCACTAAGTTTGGGGTCCCAAAGGCGTTGATCACGGACCAGGGGGCGAACTTTACCTCCGAGCTCATCAGTCAGCTCTGCCGATTCTTGCACGTACGCAAGATCCAGACTACTGGTTTCCACCCGCAGTCGAATGGGCGTCTCGAGAGGGTCCACGCTACCATAGCACGGATGCTGAGCCATTTCGTTAATCGGCACCAGACCGATTGGGACGAGTACCTCCCGTATGTTACCATGGCGTATAACTCGCACAGCCATGAATCCACGGGATTCTCACCCTTTGAGATGGTTTTCGGCCGAAAGATGGAAACGCCCCTTGAGGCCGATTTGACGATAACGGAAGACAGCGACTTGTACAGTGACCACGTAGAGGCCCTCAGGAGCAAACTGAAGGAAACCTTCGAAGTAGCGGCACAACGGAAGGCCACAGCCCGCGGGAGATACGAGCGTAGCTATAATCGGAAATCGAAAGAGGTAGAGTACCGGGAAGGTCAGCTGGTGTGGTTACATGTCCCGAGCTTAAGACGCCACAGGGTGAAGAAGCTCGCTAAATTGTGGAAAGGGCCCTATAAAATTCTGAGGGTCCTGTCCCCGCTGAATGTGATATTGAAAATCCGGCGGCGCGAGGTGACAGTACACGTTAACCGAATAAAGCCCTACTTGAGGCGCGCCCCAGTGGCCCCTCAGACGCAGGAGGATTCGAACGTGGAACTAGAGGCGGAAGGTTTAAGTATGCAAGAGGAAAGTCGCGACGAAGAACGAGAGCCGGCGACAGCGCCTTCGACAGGCCTAGGTGAGAATAAGAGGCTGCGAAAGAAGCCCGCGTACCTTGCTGATTACACTCAGTAAACAACAACAGCAAAAAAAAGGGGAGGAAGGGGGGCTATTAGGGAAGCATGGGGAGGTAGGGGTCCGGAATAAATGTGTAAGGCAATACAAGGACCTTGTTAACCTAGTGGAAAATCTGTTATAGGGTACATTTTGCTAACATTCGGGGCAGTACACTGCTTCCATCAGGGCGTCGTTTTCGAAGGAGGACAGGAGGTTCTGCTCACTGACAGCCATTGGAGGGTGGCATTAAAGTATAATGTTACCGACATGCGAACGCAAGGTGACGATCTCAACAAACTGATGGTAAAGGTAAAACTGTATCTGGATGAGTTCTATACTCAACTACTACATGATAACGTAAGTATTCACTCACAACTCCCACAATTGGAGAATGGTTTCAGGTATGAATTCAAAATCTTGCAACAAAACGTTCAGGAATATACAGCACAGATAGATGTATTGCTGACACTGCTTCCCAAGTGGCGGGCTAAGCGTGGCCTTGTGGACGCAGGTGGTCACGTTTTAAAATATCTTTTTGGAACCATGGACAGCTCTGACTTAGAAATGATTAATAGTGAAGCTGCATATTTGTTCAATACCACGGCTACCATTGTTCACAACGACCAAGAGCAAGTAACTGTTATAAATAATTTGCAATCTGAAATTGTAAACCATTCAAAGACTCTCAATAGTGTAATATCATCCATAAAGACTTACCATGCTTTGATGCATTCAACAATCAGTAGGCTTTTCCACAAAGATCGGGCAGTCCAACACCAAATTACAGATTTGCTTAGTTACCTAAAACTAAGCTCTGCAATCTCGGAAACCAAGAGCACGGTATCTGAAGCCATTCGTAAAGTAACTCAATTTCATAGGGCAATAGAGAAATTAGGTGAAGGTAAAGTGAGCAGTGACTTACTCTCCCCGACGGAGTTTCTTACAATTTTGCGAGAAGTAGAAAAGGTTGTACCCCCTCCATATAAATTACATTCAAATTTGGATTTAGAAAGCATCCACGAGTATTATTCGGTCACGACGGCCCACAGTTATGTTTCAGAGCAAACCCTTAGGGTTGTTCTTCAGCTCCCTTTAAAACGAGACGACAGATTGTTCCAGGTATACGAATCTTACAGTTATCCGGTGTATAATCAAACCCTCCAAAAATGGGCGCAATGGAATATAGAGAACCAAAAACTGCTCGTGAGCAAAGACCGACTTTACTACACATTGTACACAAATTCCAAATTCGACCGTGAATGTCTTAGTGGGCCACTCTCTGTGTGCCCGCTAGAGGAAATTATTAAAAGTATGGCCAAACGGCCAAGTTGTGTGTCAGATTTATTTATTGGAAAGTTATCCCCTCGATGCGAAAGAAGGTTAATAACCGGCCTACACTCCCCGGTGTTTCTGAGAACCCCAAACCACTGGGTGTACAGTGCTTCAGAGCCCTACAAGGTAACTCTGAACTGTTATGAAGGTGCGGGACGCGTGAATGTGACCACCAAAATCCTGCTAGGCGAAGGAGTTATAAGTGAGGTGTACAAGTGCGATGTTATAAGCGATGAATTCAGGCTGCCTGCCCGCGTACACGGCAGCAGCGCCCGCGTGATGCAGAACAGTAAGCTCATAATCCCTGACTTAGATTCCATGTTCTCGCCTGTAGAGACCACCCTGATAGATAAGGATGTGAATGTTGCCTTGGAAGTGTTGAAAGGGCTTGACGATGAGCTGGGCCCCGTTGACGTGCGAGAGTACCCATTGGAGAGTGCCCTCGTACGGTTACGGTCCCACCACGAATATAGGGACGCAGTGCGGAGGAATGTGTTAGGAGCAACACTTGTGATCACTATTGTGGTGAGCCTTGTACTGCTGTGTGTGTTTTTCAGGAACTGGAGCGTGGTTGCCGCCTGGCTCAGGCGTTCCCTGCCAAGCAGACGAGTGAGGGGGACTGTGACCGTGACCAGAGCGCCACCGACGTTTGCTGGCCTGAGAGATCTCGAGACTGATGTGGAGACTGGAGTAGCTACTCAAACTATTGACTCGGACGAGGGGACTGCAGCCCCAGAGGTGACTGTAAGGACCTCAATCACCAGTAAGACTACAGCCTAATCACTGCAAAGGATGCCGTGATTATTCGGACTCACGTTCTTTTACGTGCGCGTCGGTTCGGTCAAGACGAAATGGACAACGCGGAAGTGCGTCGAGTGCGACCGTACCGAGGAGTTAGCCGCGACAACGGGACAGACAGCCCTAACGAGGGTCAGTGACTCTTTGTTAAAAGAGAATTGGATATAAAGTTATAAGAATTTCCTTCCTTTGTATGTAAGGATTTGCCTAGGGAAGTATAGGGCGCCCTAATTCGTTTTCTTTCTTGTACCATGGTAGGGTCATTTATATTATGTATGTAATGTTATGTAATAAGTCTTTTTTTTTTCTTTTGAAACCATGGTAGGGTAATTTATATTATGTATGTATTGTTATGGTTCAAGTTTTTGGGAAACCATGGTAGGGGACTGATAATGATGTAACGATCTTTTGTTGTTCTATCAATAATTGGTTAATTGAGCTTCTCAGACAGAAAGTGATAACGGAGGCTAACGAAGAGGTCTCTGGTACTTGCGGGAAGGCTGGCCACTGGACCGTGGGTACTGGGGAAGAAACCTTTTCATTGTTAAAAAAAAAGGTAAAAGCCTTGCTGGCGGCCTTGCAACCCGACAGCAAGACTAGATATCTCCCATTATCAGACTCCTACTCCCACAATGTTAGCTAAGTTTTCTTGTTTTTATCTTCTCGTTGTAAATAAACCAGCTGAGGTACCATTAAAATGAAGTAGATGGTCGTGATTAGTCGTACGTCTCGCATGGCACTTGCGGTGTCTTTAGCATTCTGCTATTGTGATGTAACAGAAGAGCTTAACTCTGGAGCATAATGGATAAGGTTTGGATAGTACATAAGTGTAAGGGGGTACCTCAGCCGTAGAGTAATGTAATTCTTGGGAAAACGGTAGATTAATGTTGGGTAGTCAAACATATATCTGAATATAAGTGGAAATGCGTGGTAACACTTGACGTAGCTAGAGTGAGTATGGGACGGGTAACTCCAGGCACTTACCTTTCTTATCTGCAGGGGTGACTGAGTAATGGACCGACCCCAAGTGAAAGCTCGTGCGGCTTCACCATATCGAGTGATTAGCGTTCAAAATTAACACTTAATCTCCAACCCAGTGATTTACTTCTTACGACCTTGATTGATTGCAACCCTAAGCGGGTAGAAAAAAAAAAATACATATATATAGTAAACCTTAGTCTAATACAAATAAATAAACAAACATGGTATGTGCCTGGTGGTTAAACGATTATCGAGCCAGCGTGCCATAATGAGAATGTTGTAACGAAATGCCGTAGTGGCAGTGTCATGTGTACTATGTATTATTGTGGTAAAATTTGCTGTATTTAACTTTCTTTTGTTGTTGTTAGCCTGTATTGGCCGGGTTTTGTTTAGGGAATAAGTTTAGATACGTAGCGTGTTCTTCATGATTGCTGAGTCCCACCACGGGTATCGGAATAAGTAATGGTTAGCAGTTAGAATAAAATAAATAAATAAAATATTAAAAAAAAAAAAAATGAAAATAAATATAAATAAAGGCAAAAGCTGTAAGAACATAATGGTTGAACTCAAGCAAGCGTTCCCCCTGCGCGGGCTGCGCGCTAGAGATAACAAGTGGTGTGGTTCAGCAGTCCTTGTCTTATCTTGTTGTGATGACGGAGGCAACAGCTGTTTGTCCGCAATGTTTTGACTCGAGCGGAGTCAAGTTCAAGGAAGCATTCATAGCATTGTATAGTTTAAGTTCTGTATTTAGTCGTTAAGGAACTGCGTAATTTGATAATAAGTGATGGGAGATGTTCTCTGTTATTTTATTAATTAACGAAATTGTATTTGTGTAATATGAGGAATGTAATGAAACCGTACTGAAATTAAGTTAAGTGTGTAATAGCGAGGCGGAACGAGCTACGTAGCGCATACCGGTACTCGTAGCTAAATAATAAAAAAAAAAAAAATAATACAGAAATATAATAATAACACTAAATATTCCCTGTAAAAAAGCGATGACGTGGCGCGCGCCCACTCCGATTTTCCCCACAATTTGATTTCGGTCTGATAAGGCTCGCACTGGCTCCACAGTTGAGCCGACGATACTACGGAACAACGTGCTGCAGGAGATAAGAACGTCATACTCCCATGCTGGGGGCAGCATTGGCTTAAGGTGGGGGGTGTGTCACACCCGCCCCTCCTTGCATTATATTAATATTCCATCAGCAAATTTGAGGGATAGTTTGGAATATGTATTTATTATACGATTATTGACAACCAATAATCACAAGCTTTTTTGGCGGCTGTGACTAATTAAAAATAAGCCAAACAATACTCCATAACATCAGGAAGCATCGCCAGCCCTTCGTAGATTTCTTCCGAGCGCCAAAGACCGAAATCAAAATATTCTATTATAATTGTGAGCAAAGTTATGAAGCTGGAATAGTGCGATCTAGCCTCGGACAATGTACGTCTTGCCGACATCAGCACGGTCAACGGCACTAGCCTCGACCAAATCCGACGCTCTGATTGGCTGAGACACCTCAGGCCTTCAGCATTGCGTCGGTTTTTGAGTAGTTGCGCGTGAGATGTAGAAGTGTTAATTACGCAGTAGCTCGTCCGTCCGCTCGCCCATTTTTAAATAATGTAAATTTTGCATTAACATAACCAGATCGTAAATCTAAATTAGTAATCGTAACTAAATTGTAACCCTTGTGATATGTTGTGAACCCCAATTGTCAAATATTTATTAAATTGATGTTTCTGTCGTGTGTGATCTAATATAAAAATAAATTAAGTCAAGCTCCCAACCAGCAGTTATTAATTTTTCCTTTACACCACTCGGGCCGGACGTTACAGTTTACCAATTAATTAAGTTATCATACAAGTACTAAACAATCATCTTCTTGTTTGAAATAAATTATTTACAGTATAGTTAGTCAAATTCATACAATGATACGCTAATAAATCAAAATAGAGATGGACATAAACTAATGTACATCTTTTAGTTTAAATAAAAAAATTAAAGTTTACCAACTTGGAATCAACTAGCATATAGTATTGTACAACCCGTTCACACGATCATACGAAGTAAATGCGATAAGAATATACGTCTTTAGAGAAATTGGAATGAAGTGCAGAACGTGAAACTTCTGGACTTTAATTTAGATATTAAGTTACATATGCCTCCAGTTACTGTTAAGGTATACAAGTTGTCTGACTTTGGTATAATGCAGACGAGATCTGCGGTCACTAAGAACAAGTCCCGTTTTTGAAAATAACCTTTCACAGGGAACTGAAGTTGCGATAAAGTTCATGTTCTCCTTAACTAAAGCACTTAGATTAGGATAGAACCAAGCATTTCGTTTCCACCATGAAAACGGGTCACCTTCTCTCTCAAGGGGATTTTCTGCAAGATACCTATCTATTTCAATGATTGCCATCGCCTGCGGAGAACTTTTGTTTAATTCTTAAATTACGTTGCCCATGATTGAGTCAAAAAAATTAAATACGGAAGGTTCTGTTTGTGGTTCTGTTATTCTAGCTGGAGTGTCGTTGTCATTAGGTCATTAGGTCGTTGGTGTCGGTGTCCTGGGTGGTGGATTGAGCAATTTTTGAGGCTACAAGTTTAATGACCAGTTTCTTTGTAGAATCTTTGTGAGCATCACTTGAAAAAGGATAGAGCTTGAACCTTGGGTCCAAAAACGAGTTTACCGATACAAGTTTATTGCATTCGATATTATCGAACCGTTCAAGAAGGCCAACTAATAGATCTGAGACGACTCCTTTGACTGTGGCGTGTAGATCGAGTGATAACAGTTTCGAGCATACGTCTTGTAAGCCAAATGTTAAAACAACAATCTGACTTCCTGTGAAGTATTTATCTCCGCTCATTTTGCATGTTACCTGTTCAAATGGTTTTAATACTTTGCAGAGATCTGAACACATGTTCCAGTCGTCGTTTGTCAAGGTCGGCAAATCCACCTCAATGAGAGCGATGGAACTTCGAACAGCTTCTTGTAACTCGACAAATCTGTTTAACATATAATAAGTCGAGTTCCATCGTGTCGATACATCCTGTAAAAGTTTCTTAGGATTTTTAATCCCGCAGTTCTTTTGGTATATAAGAAGTTTCTCTGTTGCTGTATTAATTCTTTTGAAAAAAGTAATGATTTTTTTGCATTTCTCCACAACAACAGATACACTTTTTAAGGCGTCTTGCACTACCAAGTTAAGTGTGTGCGTATAACAGGGCCAATGTTTTAGTTTCAAAAGGTTTGTAACCGCGGACACCATGTTGGGAGCATTGTCAGTGACAATAGCAGATATTTTTCCTGACAATTTGTAAGATTTTATTATATTACTTATCGCTGTGGAAACGTGTTCTGAGGTATGAGATCCCTCAAAGAGTGTACAGTCCAAGAGAACTGACTGCAATAAGAAGTCGTCATCCAAAAAGTGACCAGTAACTGCAATGTAGCTTTCATTTGTACTTGATGACCAAGCGTCAGATGTTAAACAAATTTTGTCCACTTTGCTCATTTTTTCAGCGATAACGGTTTTGCACTTTTCAAATTTTTTAGGAATTAAATTTTGGGAAATCGTCTTTCTGGAGGGCAATTGATAGCTTGGATTTATGGCAGAAACAAATTCCTTAAATCCGATGTCCTCTACTATGGAGTATGGTTGAAAATCCCCATAAAAAAGTTTTAAGAATGCTGAGTCAATTTTTTCTTGTTGTTTTTGAGTGAATTTTTTAGGGACGTAGCTTGTAATACTCCCTTGCCTTGCTTTTTTCGGGGGGTTTTCTGAATGACCTATCTGAATATTTGTAGTTGCAGGTAGAGGAAGGTTTGATAATGGTACATTACCTGATGTAGCAGTTCCATCAGTATTTGTTGATGCAGATTGTGGTACAGATGTTGATGAAGATGCTTGTGATACAGATGTTGATGAAGATTGTAGTACAGAATTTGATGTACCTGCTGTTTCTAAAGATACCATCGATGTTCGATGTTGTTCAGCAGATGTTGTAGTTTCTGAAGGACGGCCTGGATCCGCACTGAGATTGACCCCCAAATGTTTTTTTTCAGATTATACGAAGTTGAACGGTACGACAGTGTGATTCCGCACAGATCGCATCTACAGTTTTTAAGTTTTTCATTGGTAATGGTGAAATATTTCCACATACTACTGCAGTTCTTCCGATGTTTCGAAAACATTGTTTAAGTTCAAACTTTAAAAGTGTCTTGGCCTACAAATAAATTGTTAGCACTCAAGCCGCATTTACAACACTTTGTAACACAACAATGATTTTAAACATAGTTATATGAACTTTTACTTGGGAATGGAATCGCAAAAAATAAAATAATGTAACATTGCTATTATATCTATACAATACTTCATTTTATCTAAGTTAAAGGACAATTATTTTAGTTTATCTTGGGTTTAAAAATAATATCGTAAGTGGTAGGGCTAGACATATTATATGTCAGACGCACTTTGAGTTATTGTTTTATTGTAGATTAATATTTTTGCAACTATAACAAACTAAATTCGAAAAGAAATTTAAATATTAACCATGTTGATTATAAACACAATAATGCCCAAATTTTTATGCTGAGTAGACAATTCTGTTAACATGACATATTTTTAAACACTCTAGTGCATGTCATTGTTATAAAACCATATGATACATTTAATTGTTTTTGTTAAAATATTGTCATATAACAAGTTATACAACAACTTTACACAAATATCAATCATCAACATTTGTTACATAGTGTAAATGCGGCTATAAACGATTTTACCTAAACGCAACACTGACACCAACACTTCATAAAATACCGTATTCAAAAATTAATATAGGAAAAACTGACTTATGTTAATCAAAACAATAAATTATTGTACTGAGATGTACGTACACGAGCACGACTTTACTAGAACTGAGACTGGTGTATTTTTATTTTATTGCTGCTAGTTGCAATAAAACCATTAAAAAGTCATTAAGCCTTTGTACGGATAGACCAAGTCAAAACACAGCAGCTGCTCTGCCCTATAAGGATTTTATGTCTTTTATATTCGTGGTTAGTAATAAACCAGCTGCAGCTGTTTTGGCGTAACCATATGTGTTTTACAAATCCAGTTACTACGGAACTTATCTTTCAAAATTTACGAAAACGCTGCAGCTGTTTGTGCGGAACTACATTCAAAACGTTCCTCTCAGTAGTTTTCAGCTGCAGCTAAAAAAAGTAGTTCCGGCGGAACTGGAACTGGATTGTGGTTCCGCTTGGAACGGTGGAACGAGTTCCACTCTCGGAACGGTGGATAAATGTAGTTCCAGTTCAGCGACACACCTCTAGCATATACTGTAATAATAATTATGTATTAAATAATAGTTATTTTTCTTTCGTCACCTTCAGTCTTAAAAGTAATATTCAAACCTTTTTGAAAGTTAAGTTTAATGTATACTTTTTTTAAACCTTTTTTTGATTCAATGACTTTTTTATACAGAAGCTATTTTGCGTATTACGATATTATCATTTCAATTTTGATTGAAAAGTCAATAAAATAACCACCAATTGCTTCCACATTTTTAGCTCCTTATGTTTGTATCCGAACAGATAAATTAAAAAGTAATGTTTGCATTAAATCTTCAACAATTTGCAATACAAGGATGCCTTTCGTCTTTAAGTTCAAGCCAAGCCTTTGAAATTTCTGTTGTCTTTTGTATAATGGTAGCCTACTTGACGTAATACTAAGATATTTCTTTTTCAATATCTGCGTTAATCGTGTCTAACAAATATATTCAACAGTAGTAGAATCGGACATGAGATAACTGTATTGATATTAATCCATCAATATAACATTAAACAAAAATCATTTTACTTGTTAGCATGGAATTTCAAGTTAAGTATATGTATTTCACTGAATAACTTCTTTTGAACCTAGATTTCGATTGGCCCCCCAATCATCCTCAGATGATTCTGATTATGATGGGCTTGATGATGATTGGAGGGTCCATTTGAAATCTATATCATGAGTATATGATTGTGGTTTAAGTACCATAATTAGACGTGTTTTCATTTACTTTTCCATTAATATTTCAACAACTATTTTTACAATTTGATCTTTCCTTTTACCCAAAGGACTTAGTATAAATGAATTTACTCTTTTTCACGAGTTATTTTTGTTACATTGGGAAATCTCATATTAATAAACCTGAATAAAATTGCAATTGACCAAACGTTTCAACAATCAAGATCGTTCGGATAAAAAGTGTATAACTTGAAGGTAAGCTCCAAGTTAATTGAAAACAATTGTGAAAAATCTTTTATATACTTAGGATACATTTGTTTGGATGGTGTTAATCTGGATCGCCAAAAATCGGTTAACAAATAGTTGAATAACACAAAAGATTACCTGCAGTAAAATAATGGTTTGAAAACCAGTACAATATATAACTATGTGGATAGCAAACAAGGCCACATTTTATCCGCATGGATAATAATGTTTCGAAAACATATTTTTCATTCTGTTTACGACAAACGTTCATTGTGTATGAACGTTTTGATTAAGTACTATTAAGAATTAAATTGTATTAGATTTTTTAATTATATTTTAATTGAATTATAATTGTTTGCTCAATTTTTTAGTAAATAGCTTAGATATGGGCTTAGTTTGTTATAAATAGTTAGTTTTGACAAAGTACGACCTTTTGTGGCTCATGTTTTACAATTAAAATATAAAATAAACATAAGTTTACGAGCCTTTAAGATTATATTCAACATGAACTGAAAAAAGCTCACGGCAGACCACAATACAATATGTGTTTACAATATATCTCAATAGATGTCCTTGTAATTGTGTGATAAACATGCGATAAATCATAATAAATAAGCCCATTTAATGATATCTTAAGTGTATATAAAATAATTTCTCAACTATCACACATGCTTAGTTCAAACTAGATTGCACTAAAAATGATTAAAACCTTATCAGCAAATAGTTCTCACTATACATTACACTACTGTAGTATATTGTGTTGAGACATCAATTCCCTCCAGGCTCTAAATGCAGCCATTAAATGCGGATGGATGGGCGTACCTTGTATAATTAGAGAACAATAATTCCATTGTTTTGCACTAAATAGTATGCAACTAAACTATATGTATATATAGATATAACTACAATGCAGCATAGAAATATGTCACTCCTCATATATTTTAATAAGTAATATACAATGTCAAAAATACGTAGTTTGTATAGATCCGAGAAACTATTTCTAAAGAAAAAATAAATAAAAGGGTTTGATAAAATAAAAACATAATATGCTATAAACAATTAGCTATTTAAAATATTTCTTCACATTCATGAGTTATTCTTGATTTTAGTATTATGCCTGACATTTTCCACTCTATAATTTTCCGGGTTTGCACTGAAATTGGTTGTGATTTATAATTCAGAACAAATAGAGCTCACATCAAATCTAAAGGTTTGTGTTTCATTTTTTGATGAAATCCCTTGGAATCAAGCAGATTATAAATTATCATGTTACTGGGAAATCTAGCTGGTATATTAAAATAGTAAAGAGACTAAAGTATAGACAATGCTCTAAGAAAAACCTATATCACTGTAAAATGTGCACTAATGTAAAAATAAACACACTCCAAATAAGTAGACTGTTATTGAGGATAACTCCTGCAACACCTTTTCTATTTTTAGCGAATTTCCCTATAGGGAAGTAGCTATTACCGTAGGTGGCACGGTAAGACCTAGACCCGGGACCGATTTACTTTTTCATTTAATGTCCCCAGAGGCCAAAAACACCATTCGTTCAAATTTTTATATATGCATATATATATATATATATATATATATATATATAGACATATATATATATATACGTCCGTGAACGCGATAACTTGAGTAATTTTTGTCCGATTTTGATGAAATTTGGTTTAAAGGTGTAAAGCGGGATAAACTTGAATGAGTTCGCGAACCAGCATGATCGGATGATGAGAACGGGGCTTTACGGGGGGTTTTATGGGGTAAAAATTGGTTTTTCTCACTTTTGACCCTCAAAACACAAAATTTTCCGATTTCTCTTTAGACCTTTTTAAAGAGCTTAAAAAAACAAATAATTTAGTATATAAAAGTATTTTTGTTCGATTATTGGTAAATGAGAAAATTAAAGAAATTGTAAATTTAAAATTCCCATGTTATTATTCTTATGGAGAATATTGTCAAATGTTGTAGTTTGCTTGTTTATCGATATATTTTGATCAAACTTGGCAAATTTATTTATTTTGTACTAAGCTATCAATATTTTACTCAAAAACACTTTATTAGTTTCCATGTAGCAGCAAACCTAGGTACTCGTTAAACCTAATGTTATTAAAATATATTTAACTAATAAACTAAACAGACAAATGGAAATTCGCTTAGTCGGCAGGTTTGCTGAGGCGGGGGTATTTTATTTATCTTTTTATTTTACATATATATATTTTTTTACTACAAAGAACATGTCATTTAGCAATCTTTAAAATCAATTTGTCTTACTAGTCATGTTATGTTAAATGTCTTTAAATGGACCCCAAGGACGATATACATGCAAGGTTTTAATTTCTTGTAATACATACGTTTGAATTTTTTGCGAATTTACCTTTAGGGAAGTAGCTATTACCGGAGGTGGCACGGTGAGACCTACGCCCTTGACCGATTTACTTTTTCATTTTGATGTCACTTTGTCCGATTTTTATGAAATTTGGCTTGAAGGTGTAAGGCAGGATACACTTGAATGAGTTCGCGAACCAGCATGATCAGACCATGGGGTTTATTGGGGAATTTATGGGTTGAAAATTGGGTTTTCTGATTTTTGACCCTCAATACAAACAATTAGCTAATTTTTCTCTAGACCTTTTTAAAGAGCTTAAAAAAATGCAGCACATCAAAGTGTTTTTGTACAGTTATTATTAAATATTTATTGAATAGGTTCTTGTTAGTTCTGTATAAACACTGTAGTTAAGATGGTGTTTGAGATTCTACTTTAACTACACAGCTATGTGAATGTCTCCCCACTACGTTATTAAGTTGGCTAAGACCCAATGTTACTGCACAGTTTTATGTTGTCAGAAGGTACTAGCCATTATTAAAAGTAAAATTGTAAGCTTAATTCATTTATTTGTGAGATTTTAGTCATACATTTATTTTGTATAGCTTCAATAACTGTGGCACCACCTTAGTTATGCTATTCTGGATAATACTTAAATAAAGTTACAACGTCGATTGTGAAACAGATTTAGATGGTTCTTTTCGACTGGGTTAGAAGGAGCTTTTATTCAATAATAAAATTAAAAAAAATACCGGACATTGAACCCTTTCATTGATTGTTTGCTAGGAATACATTTCACATTATGATAAAATAATTCACAGGTATTCTGTTCAAGGGGAATTGCAATATATAAACAAGTTCTTAAATTACACCCAATAATGGTTAGTTTTTCTTTATATTTTAAAGTTTTTTTTCGTACGTACAAAGCTAGGAGTAATGACTTTGCTGATGAAACTGTTTTGGAAATTAGAAAAAATAGTCAATAATAGTTCATGAAAACACCTAAAAAATTTGATAATTATATCATGTACTGACGCCAATTGCATAGCATTTCTTAATGTTTTCTACTGCATAAACAAAGCTACAATATTTATTTATTCGCATATAGTATTTATAGAATCATTATAAATATCCATTAAAATAAAATTAAAAAAACAATGGGTTAAAGTTAGGTAAGGTTGAAATCTTTTGCATAAAATGTAATATCGATTAACAACTAAACAAAATTGTATGATTTGAAACATAGATTGCTTAATGGGCTACTCACACTAATATCCATTTCGTCGTATTGATGGAAATCCATTAGGTCCTTCAACTTTGTTACTGATACTTGAACAGCCGTTTCAGGTATTCACAATTTTTGTATTTTGTACACTTTTTAATCAATTTGACCATTCTTTCAATATAATTTGTTTATGAAAAGCTGAAGAGTAATATGCTATACTTGAGAATATAATTTGTAAGTTATTTAAATATATTACAATTAAAGACGAAATTGTCTTTGCAAACAAATATTGATACCTACATCAATGTCCGAAAAGATCTTACATTGGCCTTAAAAGCAATAGTAAATGGTATTTCATGTTTTTACTTTCTCCCCCTATACCATAGTATATGGAGAAAGTATTGTTTTCGTCAAAATTTTCGAGTTTGAGTTTTGAGTGGTATATCCGTTTTGGGTCCCCCTGGACCCAAAAAAGTGGTTTTCGAAGTGATGTGTGTGTGTGTGTGTGTGTGTGTGTGTCTGGATGTGTACAGAGCTAGAGACTACACCTGTGGTCTGATTTTGATGAAATTTGGTATGTAGGTTCTTATTCATGGTATCTCCAGGCATTTTTTTTTTGCATTTTTTTGAAATGTTGATTTTTAATGGGGATTTTCCCATAAAAACCTATAAAAACCGGAAAAATCTAATTTTCTCAAAAATGACCCGAACGATTTTGATAAAAATTTTGTATGTTGTAGCCCTTTAAATTCTGAACAAACTGGTGAAAATCCCATTTCTCTAAAAATTACGGTTCAAAAGCTATGGTAAATTATGTTATTTTCCCATAAAAACCCCATAAAATAACGAAAAATAGGATTTTAGAAAACAATCCTGTTTTTATTTAAAATGTATGTTATGGCCCTTACAATTTTGATAGTTTTTTTCAATTTTTTAGAAATTTTGATTTTTAATGGGGATTTTCCCATAAAAAGCGGAAAAATCGAATTTTCTCAAAAATGGCCCGAACGATTTTGATAAAAATTCAGTATTTTGTTGCCCTTTAAATTCTGAACAAAATGGTACAAATCCCATACCTGTAAAAATTACGGTTCAAAAGTTATGGTCAAATATGTTATTTTCCCATAAAAACCCCATAAAATAACAAAAAATAGGATTGTAGAAAAAAGTCCGGTTTTGATTTAACATAGTATGTTACAGTCCTTACAGTTTTGATAGTTTTTTTTAATTTTTTTGAAATTTTTTTTATGGGAATTTTTCCATAAAACCCCATAAAATAACGGAAAATAGGATTTTCCTATAAATGGCATTAACGATTTTGATAAAAAATTAGTATTTTGTAGTCCTTTATATTCTGAATAAAATGGTACAAATATCATTTCTGTAAAAATTACAGTTCAAAAGTTATTGTAAATTATGTTATTTTCCCATAAAAACCCCATAAAATAACGGAAAATCAGATTTTCCCAAAATTGGCTCGAACTATTTTGATAAAAATTTAGTATGTTATAGTCCTTTAAATTCTGAAGAAAATTGTACAAATCCCATTTCCGTATATTTACTCTTACCACTTACACATGATAAAGGTTGTTGGCAAACTTATGGGAGAAAGTATGTGTCAGAATGCTGATACCGTTTATTTTTCTATGGGTTGCAGTATTTTGTTTGAATACAAGCCATTAATCATTAAAATTTTCAGGACAAGTTCTATAGTTTGTTTATAATAGTAATTTTTAAACCAAAGGCTTATACCAACATTAACGTTATTGTTATACGATTATATATTTTATATGGTTGGTTTAAGCTAAATCCAAGGTGAACTTGTAACTGTTAAATGTTAAACGGTCGGCATTTGACTTTATCATCAGTCGATAACATTGTTTACGATCCATAAATCCTCAACTGTAATTCTTGAATTGCTTATTGTTGTTGTACGAGATTTGTAGCTGTGTAGGTCAACAGTGAAGATAACCTCAGTCGTAAAATCTACTTTATGTGTAAATAATAATATTATTTTAGCAAAGCCAATGCTGGTTATTAGCCGTATCAACAAAAGTAACGGTCTTTACATGAAAAACTAAATTTTAACCCATTTAATTAAGTTTTAAATAAACATATTTTATCTAAACCCATGCCCTTAACAGAAGTTGATCTAAACAAACCAATCCAAACAAACTTATTGACTGAGTATTCCATTCTCTGAAAGAGACTTAGTTTTCGATAGTTTACACACTTTTTCATCTCTACGGCTCGCATTAACCCAATGATCACATAAGACCACATAAGACGTTGGTCGAAACCGCAAACACCATCAAGTTAAACAAGGGTGTCCATGCTGCGTCAACATCTATTTATATAATAAATTTAAATAGCCTTAAACTAATTCCAGGATTCAAGATGTATTATTATTATTATTATTATTATTATTATTATTATTATTATTATTATTATTATAAAATAGCTTACACGTGTAACGCAAAACGTTATATAACCTAACCGTTTCGATCAAACATGTATCACAGGTTAACACAGTTCAAATTACTTACGGATCACAATTGCGAAGTAGATTGGAATTTCGATTATTAATTAAAACTGTCGGAAAAAGAGTAGGTGCATAGTTTGTGAAGGTTTTTGTCAGTTCATCTAATTAAAGTGTTATAAATTACAAAGAAGATTCAAAATAACTGTTTGATACATATACAACTTATTAATCGTCACATACATGACTTACCTAACATTTTATCTACATTTTTGTCATTTCAAATAAAAATTAAAGTAATTTACTTTAGTCGTAACTATTCTTAATGCTCTTAATACTTCCATACTTGACACTTGAAAGTCTCCCACTGGAAGCACTGATGTGTCGTGGTCGTCAGTTTGTTGTTGGCCTAATCATTTAAAAAATCTTCCACATAGTAGTGAGGCCTCTTGAGAAGGAAGTCTTTTTATTTAGTTTTCAGCACTTATTATTTTCAATGCATCTAAGATATATTGGTACTTTGTTGAAAACATTCTTGGACCACTTTTAACTAGGCTAGATGACACTTATTAGATTATTTTTCTGGTAAGTGTTGTAGTTATGTATATCAATATTCTTGCAACAAGTTTTCAGGCTTCCTGCTGACCATCAGCGTTGACTCCAGAATAAAAAGGGCTGGTAAGTTTAGGACGTTTTATTCTACAATTAGTTCTTGACAGTGGGTTAAATATTTTTTTCATATTATTCTAATGATGAGTTTTTGTAACAGGAGAATACATTGACCAAGTGGGCTGCTGCCCCAGAAGACTATTCCATATTTTATGATGTTATGGAAACAACCAAAATAGACCTTCTTGAGTACAGTATGTCTTTGTCAACTAGATTTAGCATTTACCATGTAGCTGTGAGTCTTGGTAACAAACTTTCAATGTGTTTCTGCCATTTAAGGTCTTCACTAATGGTCATTCCTAAATACTTGATATGACTGTCAACGCAGACCCTCACGCCTTCTAGTTTTCTAACAGTGGGGCCACATACAGATTGGCCAATGGTTTAAGGGTCGTTTCTAACATACAGATTGACCAAAGGTCCTAATGAGCAGGGGCAAAAAATGGGGGCGGAGCTTACAGCATTAATGTCCCGTGGGGGAGGAGCTTGTCTATTCAAGTCAAGTGTTTGTTAACTTTTTCTAATCTATCCTGTCACAGAGGAGGCCAAGCTCAAGAGACGAATTTTACTTTTTAAAACACTAAGTTTTATGTAAACTGTTAAGTAAACAAATAAGGTTTTTAAACTCAACTGTAGCTTAACAGTGCGGTATTCTAATACAAATAATAGGCTATAAAATCTAACTAATTGCTTATTAACTCACTATCATTTTTTTTAAGTACACAAAGTACATTTTTTGGGAGGTCGAGTTGGTTACGAAATTGTTAGTTTGTTTGCCCTAGTTATAGCAATAGGGATAATGTTACCATTTAAAAGCCCTGAAGTATTCTTTCAAAATTCAAAGCATAAGCATTCTCGTTTTTATGTGTATACCCGTTGTTTGAAAATTACCTTGAATATCTGTCTTAGTATTTCGCACACGATGTTCATTTTTAAGTTCACAAAACCAATCTAGCAATATTCATTATAGGAGTAGCATTTTAACAAAAGTTAAAAAAAGAAAAAGATATTCCATTGGAAGTGAAATAACCTGAATAAAATGTTCTACAACAGAGTATAAAAATCTACTCTTTTACCGTATTCAACATTTACGTAAACCAAAAATTAAAATTCTAAACTTCAAATAATTTTTAACATTTTGCCTTAAAATCCTGAAATAAATAATAATTTGTTAATAATATTCAGTCAGCTACATTTTCAGTTGCCGCTAAAAGAAAATAATAACTCAAAATTGGAGGTATTATTCCGTTTGGATGATATCCCATGAAAGCATAATATAACCTCGTCATATTAGCTTTTCAAATTGCATAGTTTGTGCTGAATTCTGTTGTCAATCGTCTGAACTTGTTTAAGTTTACAATGACATTTTGTTTACATCAAAACATATGTCAATAGTACAATTTTGTTTACATCCATACGAAAATTGGGTTATCTGTAAGTCGGTGATGTTTAAGTTAAATTAAGAAAATGTTGTATTATCTATACTACAGTATTATATAAAAATCTAATGGTGTCTGTCTGTATGTGTGTTGCTAATAGGTGCAAAAACTACTGAACCAACTGGGCTTAAATTTTACAAAATTATAGCTACCACAACAAGGACCATTATAGGACTATTCACATTTCTATACTGACCGTAGGCATTGCCCCTTTGGCTTTAAAAGTTCTGAGGTGAACATTTTAAAAGTAAATATTGATTGGTCTCCATGGCTGCAATGAGAACACTAACAATGTTTGTTTACATTTGCTTTGACATTTTAATGTAAACAAGAAGAACTGCTAAACTGCATATTTCACAATTTCAGACAGCTGATACATAGAAATTAAATATAATAGTTTCCATAACTATGAGGTAGGTTTATTTTTAATTTAACCTTTTATAATGGATTATTTATTTTAAAACTATGTTAATGATTATAGAAAAAAAAGATTCTATAACCGTTGCTGTATCAACTCCGGCTCTGCTTTGGATTTTTTAAAGCGTCTCAAGTTATGAAAATAATGTTATCGATATGTTCTCATGGAAACAGTATGAAAATTACAATGTATAGATGTTTTGTATGATTTTGGAGGCTACTTTAAATAAATTCAAACTGCTTAACTTGTGTTAGATTAACTTAACATAACTTGCACATCACATTGTTTTTTTATATGTATATTTAGGTAAATTAAGTTATTGTGTTTTGCTATACCTATGCTTAAATTAAACTAAAGAATGTCATCAATAACTAAATTGTACGTCGTTGATTTTTTGAGTTGAGTTTTCTAAAATCTGTTGTATATGTGTAACTATATTTAATTATCAAATGGTAATACAAAATACTCTTTTTTATCTTAACATAGCTTTCAGTTCACATTTAGTCTATTTGATACATTTATTATTTGTGTTTTGCCACACCAATGATTAAATTAAACCAAGGAAAATATCATAAAACTAAGCATTACACAGTGTTCTTTTGTTTCTAAAATCAATGAAATATCTGTTACTATGTTTACTTAATGGAAAGTGTGAAAATGTAAAGGCAATGACCGATGGAACTGATTAAAAGAACTGGTTTGTACTGTATATTAAGTTGTTTGTTGATATTTTTCATAGAGTAGAATCAGAGATGCAATGAAACATATACTGTATTTGCTATTATATTTTTTAGTCCTTGATGCTTTGATAATCATATTAGTTTTGTCTGCTGTCTTTAATGCTGAATTATTTGTTTAAAAATCTTTATAGTACCTATAGATATAGTTTCTTTAATATTTCAAAAGACTGTATTGATAAGGCACAGCAATATTTCTAAAGTTTATAACAGCTGACTTAGTTTTGCTAATGATTTAGCAAATATTAGTGCAGTAGAAACTGAAGATGGATTTGTGATTTAATATAAAGAAGAGTGATTAAAAAAAAACTGTTCATTTAAATTTAAGTACCTGGGGACCGAGCTTCGCTCGGGAAAATCATTAGTTTGCTCTGAAAGCAGTCTTAGTATTGCAGATACATAAATCCATTCCCAAACACTGCTTGCCTTTACTACTTCCTTCAGCACTCCCTACGTCGTGGACCTGTTTCCCTCCCTTCCTATTGAATGTTAGGATTGAAGACACATTAATGGAATTGCCACAGACAGTTCCCACGCTCAGCACTGCTAGCCTTACTACTTCCTTCACCACTTCCTACGTCACGGACCTGTTTTCCTCCCTTCCCATAGCATTTTAGTATTGCCAATATCCTTATCTAATCGTCATAAACAGTTCCCACACTCCAGACAGCTCGCCTTGACTACTTCCTTCACCACTTCCTACGTCGCGGACCTGTTTTCCTCCCTTCCCATAGCATTTTAGTATTGCCAATATCCTTATATAATCGTCATAAACAGTTCCTACACTCCGGACTACTCGCCTTGACTACTTCCTTCACCACTTCCTACGTCGCGGACCTGTTTTCCTCCCTTCCCATAGCATTTTAGTATTGCCAATATCCTTATCTTATCGTCATAAACAGTTCCTACACTCCGGACTAATCGCCTTGACTACTTCCTTCATCACTTCCTACGTCGCGGACCTGTTTCCCTCCCTTCCCATAGTATTTTAGTATTGCCAATATCCTTATCTAATCGTCATAAACAGTTCCCACACTCCAGACTACTCGCCTTGACTACTTCCTTCACCACTTCCTACGTCGCGGACCTGTTTTCCTCCCTTCCCATAGCTTTTTAGTATTGCCAATATCCTTATCTAATCGTCATAAACAGTTCCCACACTCCAGACAGCTCGCCTTGACTACTTCCTTCACCACTTCCCACGTCGCGGAACTGTTTCCCTCCATTCCCATAGCATTTTAGTATTGCCAATATCCTTATATAATTGTCATAATCAGTTCCCACACTCCAGACAGCTCGCCTTGACTACTTCCTTCACCACTTCCAACGTCGCGGACCTGTTTTCCTCCCTTCCCATAGCATTTTAGTATTGCCAATATCCTTATCTAATCGTCATAAACAGTTCCCACACTCCAGACAGCTCGCCTTGACTACTTCCTTCACCACTTCCCACGTCGCGGAACTGTTTTCCTCCCTTCCCATAGCATTTTAGTATTGCCAATATCCTTATACAGGGTGTCCCGTAACTCTCTGGACACTTGTATATAGCGTTATTCCTTAGGTCAAGACAAACACATTTCACCATAGGAACATGGGTCTGTGGTGTCTAGTTTACCGACTGTCGGTATTTATGTGTTTTTTACAAAAAAAACTAATAACTCCTAAACGGTTTGAGATACAGCTTTGATATTTTGCAAAAATGCTAATCTTATTAAGACCTATTATCGTTAGAAATTATACTAAAAAATCATTAACCGTTTAAAAATGGCAGCCAATTAAAATATTTGATGCCAAATTTCACGAAAACCGTTAACTTTACAAAAAAGTTGCAAGAGACAAAAAAGTTTGTAAATTTTATGTAGTTTTCAATGATACCTGATTTGTTAAGATTGGATAAATAATAACAGAGAAATGTCTTCTTTTCTAAACGCATGACCACTTTTCTCCATTTAAATAATGCTTAACAACGTAAAAGGAGTATTAGCATTGTTTAAATGGAGAAAAGTGGTCATACATTTAGAAAACAACACGTTTCTCTGTTATTATTTATCCAATCTTAACAAATCAGGTATCATTGAAAACAACATAAAATATACAAACTTTTTTGTCTCTTGCAATTTTTTTATAAAGTTAACGGTTTTCATGAAATTTGGCGTCAAATATTTTGAATGGCCGCCATTTTGAAACGGTTAATGATTTTTTAGTATAATTTCTAACGATAATAGGTCTTAATAAGATTAACATTTTTGCAAAATATCAAAGCTGTATCTCAAACCGTTTAGGAGTTATTAGTTTTTTTGTAAAAAACACATAAATACCGACAGTAGGTAAACTAGACACCACAGACCCATGTTCCTATGGTGAAATGTGTTTGTCTTGACCTAAGGAATAACGCTCTATACAAGTGTCCAGAGAGTTACGGGACACCCTGTATAATCGTCATAATCAGTTCCCACACTCCAGACAGCTCGCCTTGACTACTTCCTTCACCACTTCCCACGTCGCGGAACTGTTTTCCTCCCTTCCCATAGCATTTTAGTATTGCCAATATCCTTATCTAATCGTCATAAACAGTTCCCACACTCCAGACAGCTTGCCTTGACTACTTTCTTCACCACTTCCTACGTCGCGGACCTGTTTCCCTCCCTTCCCATAACATTTTAGTATTGCCAATATCCTTATCTAATCGTCATAAACAGTTCCCACACTCCGGATTACTCGCCTTGACTACTTCCTTCACCACTTCCTACGTCGCGGACCTTTTTCCCTCCCTTCCCATAGCATTTTAGGATTGCAGTTACCCTAATCTTATCGTCATAAACAGTTCCCACACTCCGGACTGCTCGCTTTGACTACTTCCTTTATCACTTCCTACGTCACGGACCTGTTTTCCTCCCTTCCCATAGCATTTTTTGATTGCAAATACCTTAATCTAATTGTCATAAACAGATCCCACCCTTCGTACTGCTTGCCTTTACTAGGCCTACAATGTATCGAACAATCTTCAGTATAATCTTTGCTCAAAAGTAGCAAGTGATGCTTTCCCTTTTGTACTATATTTGTAATTTGCTAGTATACTGTGGGTAGTTGGTTTATTATCAACACGTGCTACAACTTCAAGTCTTTTGTTTACTTTTTCCTTGTTATTTAATTTAACCAACATGGTTACTTAGCAACCCATAAGACTAATGTTAAAAAAATGTGACTTTCAGTTTCGTTTTTCTACGTAATTAGATTTTTGTTGGGAGGTCTAACTGCATGAAGCTCGTTTTTAGGCCAAAAATAAACTATTTATCAGATTTGAAGAAAATCGTCGGAGCCGTTTTCGAGATCTTTCTGCAAGCAAGCAAGCATGCAAGCAAGCAAGCAAGCATACAAGCAAACATTGCTCGTATTAGAGTATAGGATAATTAGTATTTTTGCAACTTCAAAACTGATATTTAAAATGTCAATAGTAAATTAAAAGATATTTAATTAAGGGAGATGAAGGTAAATCATATATGTCAAAGTTGTATTCGAAGATTTTGTCAGGTTTTCTCTTATCAGCCTACACAAGATTTAAAATTAATCAAAACCAAAATGGTGCTATCCGCTACTTACCAGATTTAAAAGTTATAACTTTAACTTTTCTATTAAGGCCATAAAAGTTGAATTTTGTTTCTAAAAGCTTTTGCGGATGTGTAACTATTATATACAACAGATGTAAAGATTAAAATGTTTCTATTTTGTGTCCTCTTCCCGTTGCGAAGCACGGGTACAACAGCTAGTTTTCTATAAAATGTAAAGAAGAAAATGGTTTACGTTAGCTTTTTTGTTTTCATAGAATGTGTCATTAGTATTATTAATATTTCTGAAGTTTCGTTGAAGAGATGGCGCACGCAATGAAAATAATAGATATATGATGAGACATCATGTTTTCACCCTTAAAAACTACAATATATCGTAGTACTAATATTGTGAAATTTTGTGAGTTTGTTCGTTTGTTTGATATCCAATCACGCATTAACTACTGGTCGGATCGGGTTGAAATTTGGTATGAAGATAGCTCACATTCCCAATTAACATATCTAGACATATTGTTATCCCAAAAATTATTTCGGGATCTACCCCAATGGCTCCATAGTTTCCCATGTTAACCTTATGAGACCACCTCTGTATCTGGTAAGATTAGAAAACGTTAACAAACCGTTTACTTGAATAGACTAGCTACTCACCCACGGGACATCACTGCTGTTAGCTCCGCCCTCATTTTTTGCCCCTGCTCATTAGGACCTTTGGTCAATCTGTATGTTAGAAACGACCCTTAAACCATTGGCCAATCTGTACGCGCGCAACAGTGGGGCACTATCTGGGTAAAATTTTCCAGTATACAAATTTTATGGCTTTTGTTTTTCCTTGATTAAGTCATAATTTATTTGCATCGCACCATTCACTCATCTATTTCAAACCTTCTTGGGCTTTGGTATTGAGTATTTCTTCACTTTTGCAGTAAAACAGATGGCTGATGTCGTCACAAAAAATCCACACATTAACCAGCAATTAATGGATCAGGCTAGTCGTTCACATAAAGGAGGAACAAGACCCAGCCTAGGTATGTCTTTGATCAAGGATAACTTTTTAAATACAATAATGTGATAAGAAACTTAACACCTCTTTCTGTACTGTATACATACAATCTAAAGGAAGACATTTCTTCTACGCCTTTATGTGATATTTATTTACACGTTTTAGGAACTTTTATATTTTTTTTATTTAATTACTGAAAAATTAAAGAATTGTTTACACAAAAAATAGATTGTAGCCTAAGCTGTATGGAGATAGTTAATTAGAGATAATATTTTATGAAGACTTATGCCTGTATTACAAATATTTTATACCTTTCGTCAATTATATTTGTATTTATATTTACATTACTAATATAATTACAGCATCAACGCTTCCCCATGGAAATCCATAGAATTAAATACTAAATCTCGAAGTGACTTGGGTAACGTGTATTTTTATACATCAGTTAGAATTATCGATCCCCTCTCAGCAATGAGTAGACCCACATATTTAGTAGCTGTATTTTTAAAGTAATTGGTCTGGTATATATTTTAACTATTAAAAACTATTTGGCTGCACATATAATTCCCTAAGATAATATAACTTTTGCGATGTCCGATGTATATATTGACAGGGCCAGATATGTGATGTCAATTGTGGATCACAATTTCAGTCACGTAGAGTCCCGTTACTGTGTGACAAACGTGACAGTCCGCTACTTGGACGGTTTTAAATTGTTTATCTTGGTTTCCTTAAGAAAGTTTACTTTCCGTCGTCGTACCAAGTACTAGTAGAATACAAGTAATTTTAATTTTTTTTTATGAAAATAAGAATTATATTGTTTGCAAGGACTCTGGAGTGGGTGGAGTGATGGATATTTATAACCAATTATATATATTTATGTGGTAAATGTTTTTTGTCTAAACCTAACCAGCATTTTACAAGAGGATGAATATTTGTGGATGTGCCAGGAATTGAACCCATCCCTCCCGCACCAAGAGAGGGTTTGATTTATTTGCACTTTAATGTAAGATACACCATGTAGATTTCGATTGTGTACTGATTTACGCTTTTGGATTTTGTTTTTACATGGAAGTTTATGGATCAAATTGCTGAAAATACGCGCAGTTATGGCACTGAGATAGTATAATAAGTTACTCCCATAAATGGTTAAAAGTACTAGAAACAACTTGCCACAAATAAGAATAAGCAAGAACAAAATATTGAATTCTATTTATAAAGTTTACTTGTATTTTGTTGGAAAAAAGAGCTTTATCTAGTAAAGAGCATAACATTGATAGTAGGTTTTTATTTAGGATTTATTTTATATTATTTCATATCTTAATTTAGTATTTTAATAAAACAAATCCCAAAATTATTTTTCGCTTACTGGCTTATGTGGCAGTGCTTTGCAACGGAGAGGATACTCAATAGAAACACTTGTCCTTTAACTATTTTGTATGAAATACTGACCCTAAAAATCTACCTTTGGAAACTGAATTAAATTTGACCTCTTGATTCCATAAGAAATCCTATTTAAGAAAGCCATGCTAATATTTACGTACACTTGTTGATCCGACTGTGTCCACGGATAAATATTAATAAAATTATTTGCATACTCTTAAAACTTAAAAAACTCGAGAGCAGAACCTATGTTTTTATTGATACGGTTATCTAGTTTACCTAATTATTTCCATAAGTATTAACACAATTTTTTTTAATAAATCCACCACGTTGTTTAACAAAAAATTATATTAGATAAAACTTTGACCAAATGCGTTTACTTCCTTAAATTAGGAAATTCACTATCTACAGGCTAGCAGCAAAAAGTCAAATCGTTTCTGCTTTTTGTATGCTCAAATTAAAGTACTGTAGTTACTGGGAACTTAAATAAACATTTGGCTATTTAAATTCTTCCAAAGTTTAAACATTGAAACTTCGGAAGCACATGGGACAGACACACTACCACACTTTCCTATTATCCTATTATAATTACAATAAAGGTTTTCTCTTTTCAAAGGTTAAAGGTTAATAATGGTTTTGGTACATCCCTTTTCCAGCCGTCTTGCCTAACCGATATTTATGATTTATGTGTCATTTTAAAGCTTATTATCTAGATCACCTGCCAATGGTAAGTACAAAGGCAATATCCTTTAGGGCTTCGCCTTAGAGCAGATTCAGTTATGCTTACCAACTTTCTTTATAACGGTTTCAATATGAATTGTAATTTAACAGCTGTCCCTACAGTGAGATTGTTAACATGAAGCTAATTGTATATTTCGTACCTAGGGCCGAAAATGAGGTTTTGACGGCTCGTGATAGTTTTTAAGTTGAGACAAAGTCGAGAACTTTGTCTCGACCACTATTCATATTTGGCTTATAGTTACCACTATTCATTACAATAATAATGCAAACTAATAGTCAACACATCTAAAACTTTAAGGTTTTATGAAGAAATAATTTGAGGAATCTGCAACAAGAATAATAAATAGTTGATAGGCAGCAGCGACAATAAAACAATGCAATTGCAATGCTTTGTATGCTGATTGTGTATTTAATATGCAATAATGTTTTAAGAAAGTAATCGAACAGCAGATGTTTTTACAGGATGCAAAATCCTGCTCGGTTCCCAAATTACGACGACAGCTGGCATAGACAGCAATACGAAGCTTTTTGCCTCGAATTAAAAGTTTGTAAAACGGCAAAAAACATTTTAGTGTGGTGAAAACTGTTTATGAAAACGTAATTTAAATATGCTACGCTTTAGACCTGATTAAAGTAGACAAATCACTCTTTATATTGTGCATCTAAATCAAAAGATTTCTTGTTGATTTGTACTTTTATTCCCCAAATCCTTAACTGTTCTGAACAAACATAATCTTTAAAAGGTGAGTGGGTGTTGTCCTGAACTCTTTTTGCCTCGAAAACAAGTTTTGTACTTACGCAATTTGCACCAGCGACCTCTGCTTTTATATATTAGTATAGACAATCCCCCCATCTGTGTCATAAATCTTTCAAGAAAAGGGGGCCTACAGTATCTTAAAATAAAAATAAATAGGGTTTTTAGTGTTATTTACATTTTCTGCAGAATTAAAATTTTTGATTTGTTTTGTTTTAAAGCAATACGTATCAAGATTAACTTTTAAATTAACTTAGCAGAAAACTAAAATAACTTATATAGGCGTCCTTTTAGAATTTACTTTGAAAGAGTAATATCCAGTAATTATACTTTCTGTTCATTAATAACTCCTGTTTAAGGCCTTTCATGTTTTAATTGCTTTTACTAACATAATTTAACTTGAATTTGTGTGCCCTCGTGTAAAAAAGTCAATGAATGAAAATAACTTTTTTCCTTGTTACTGAAGTTGAGGATTAACAAAATTGATATTATCAATTTATTTTAATCCACCAAAATATACTTTTAAAATATTTGTATGGAGAATACCTTAGAAGCCTCGATAATCATTTTTTTCCCACGGGATTCAATCTTTCGAGAGTTTTGAACATGATGTCAGTTGGTCATGCCAATTCATTTTGTCCAAGAATGTAATGGAAGCCCAAACAAATGTAGGCAGGATTTTTTAGCGAATATATCATAAAAGAAAAATATATTTTTTTATATGTGTAATAAATAAATGTGTAATAAATAAAATGTATTAACATCAACGTTTAAACTACAACAGCTTGTTTGTGTGGAAGTCATACAATTAGTTTCAGTCCACTTTTATTCTTTTTTTATGTTCAGAAAGGGGGTTATTGTTAATAAATCATAATTACGCAAATCATTTTTAATGCAGTTCCATAATGGTTAGCACTTATGTCAGAGTATTTAGTCCTGTGATATAGATACAAAATATTGATGTTGATGGTAAACATTTTCCTTTTACGCTATAGGAAACGACCAAACATTAATTTACTATTCTCTGGTAATATACCAACATTTATTCCTATAATACAAACCTTTTATTACGTACCGACTAAAAAAATATCACTTGTAAAACCATTTAAAGCTTAATAAATAATGTGTCTTGTAATAAAAAAAATGACCAAAAGCTAGGTATTGTTCCTTTTGTTAAAACTGAAGAAAACTTCCATCTGCTGATGATACCTTATTTCTTATCTTGTTTATAAATGATTGGTAAATCCATTTTCACCTTTGAAAAAAAAAAATACTTCAAAACCATAATTCCAAAACCTGAACTAAAGTAAAATCTCTACTAGGTATAGCGCTTTATCAAGTAACTCCATATTGATTAAATCGTGCTAATAGAGGATTAAAAAAACTTTTTCAACGTTAAACAAATAAATATTATGTTGTCAAGAAATATTATGAATTAAATTGTACTATAATCTAACTGTTGTCACTAGATAAGTACAGGGTGAATAAAAAGTCAAGACCCCCCCCCCCTCTAATATTTTTTCAAGTAAATATACAGAGATATACTTTTGGTAGTCGTGCAAGCTTAGCAGGACGTTTCATTTTATGATTTTGAAATTTTTAAGTGTCCCCTTAAAAGGGGGAATTTGGGGGGTAACTCAAATATTTTAAATGTAAACCCCCTTCAAATGACACCTCATTTTGAAGTGTTTACAAAAACTTAAAGAATGGTGAAAACTAGAGGTCGCTATCTCTTCTCTATCCAAAATGGTAGCCCGTCAAATATTGTAGAAAATCAATGGTAAAATTGGTTCGTAATAGATATATTGGCTACCATTTTGGTTAGAAAAGAGATAGCGACCTCTAGTTTTCACCATTCTATAAGTTTTTGTAAACTCTTCAAAATGACGTGTCACTTGATGGGGGTTTACATTGAAAAAATTTTAGTTGTCCCCCAAATGGGATTTGGGGGACACTCAAAATTTTTAAATGTAAACCCACATTTTTTGATACTTTGTTTTAAAGTGTTTACAAAAACTTAAAGAATGGTGAAAACTAGAGGTCGCTATCTCTTTTCTAACCAAAATGGTAGCCAATATTACTATAACGAACCAATTTTACCATTGATTTTCTACAACATTTGACGGGCTACCATTTTGGATAGAGAAGAGATAGCGACCTCTAGTTTTCACCATTCTTTAAGTTTTTGTAAACACTTCAAAATGAGCTGTCACTTGAAGGGGGTTTACTTTTAAAATATTTGAGTTACCCCCCAAATCCCCCATTTTGGGGGACACTCAAAAATTTCAAAATCATAAAATGAAACTTCCTGCTAAGATTGCATGACCACCAAAAGGATATCTCTGTATATTTAATGGGAAAAATATTAAAAGGGGGGTCTTGACTTTTTATTCACCCTGTATAACGAAGACATTCGTCTCAACCCATCAAGGATTACAGTCACGATCTTACAAATTACTGTAGGAGGGACGTGCCTACTCCAAACTAGCACTAGTTATAGATTACTGTTCACAAAAGCATTAATCGAATATATCAAGTACGTTAATGGACTTAGATTTAAGTAAAAATAGCTTCTGACGGTTAAAGATCTGCAAGTAATTTAAGATCTGTAAAGGGAAACGATTAAATGTAAACTTATGGCTACTTTATTTGCCAGAAACCTATTAGTCCAGGCGCTAAACGGGTTGAGTATGCACTGAAAGTCTGACAAAATTTGACTTTTGATTATTGTTGGGGACATCTAGTAGATGAAAAAAATCGATGATGTCGCATTTCTAGGGTGGTCACAACTCGGGGGGGAGGGGGGAAGTTGCGCGGGTCATCGGTTTACGTTTCCGCGTCTTACTCACAAACGGTTAATGATAGAAAGGTGAATTAAGCGTCTATCTACGCCTAAATATATTTTCTTTTAAAAAGGTTATTACAACCTTTCTTCTATCTCTTATACTTTAGGCGCTAATCAACATTTATTGCAAAAAAATAAAATTTTAAAATACTTTAAAATGAAATATCGGAAATATTGCGCTTGTTTAGGGCATGTTACAAACTATTTATGGTTAGAAAAACTAACAAGTAGTTCAACAGCACCAAGTGTAAAGAAATCTGTGCAAAAACAACAGAGCTACGTTGATTTCAGTAAGAGTAAACGTGGAAAATTCGTAGTAGTATCAAGGCGCTCATGGATGGTACGTAGCCCACAGTCAATATAGGTTTGATGTTGTAAGTAACTATGGGAAAGCTGAATTTTTCTATGTTGTTAGACCATGTTGAGATGAGCATTTTCCCAAAAGTCAACACACCTCCCCCCTTGTGCTTTCCTCTAACCCCCCTTTTTAGATAAATTTACAGCCTCTTAGCAATTAAGCTATAACTTTAAAACGGTTACCTAAGGATAATAATGCAATCTTTTATTAATAATGTTGCGTTACGATAATCTACAAAAAGAATTATTAGATAAATAAATAATTAAAAAGAATTATTATAGTTTTCTGAAGAAGAAGAAGAAGAAAAAGTGTTGAGCCGTGACTTGCCCACCAAGCTTCCCACCAATGTCACGCCTCAGTGTTTTTTGTATAGTGCGAGTACTGGCTTTGCGCCGGAACTCAATCGGTTTGGGTCTGGCAGCAGTCCTGCAGACCCCGGGGCAATTTTTCCGCTGTCGGACACATTTTCGGCAGAAGGACAGCGACTGTCATTACTACACACACAGTTTGTTTTGTTATTAATGTGCATAAATATGTATCTGCGTCCATCGTCAGAGAAGATTGTTTTATCTTCATTGCCTTAACTCTTTCTGATGTAGTTTTGTGCGCCGTAGACGTCAGATGAGTAAGTTGATTGATTATTATTTGATTTGTTTAGGTTAGAAAGTTTCTGAATTAGTTTTGGCCTTCAGCCACATGTTGTGCAGACTTTGAGTGGGTTTTGGCTAGTGAAAGGCAAGTATTAAGCACCTTCTGTGCATTGGTCTTACCTTTTACTACCAATTACTTGCTTTTCAAGGCGCTAGACCCATTTCTGAGCCTGAAATTGAACAGAGTTTTGTTGGACCTTTGGCCAAGTTTTGTGTGGTCACACCACAAGTTTTTCTGGTTAGTTTAGTAGTTTTTGTTGTTGTCAAGTTTTCAAAGCTTTCCCCGAGACTCTAGGCCAGATATTACCCAAGAAAACTCACTTTGAAACTCACTTTTGTGCGGGCTATGGTCCGTTTGTTCTGTGTCCCTGTTAACTTTTTATTAGGCCTAAGGCCTAGTTTGTGCTCAATTTTGTATTGTTATTGTGGCCTACAGCTTATTTAATGTAAATTTTGTCCCTTTGTCCCCTGTAAAAGTGTTTTTTTGTTATTTGTAATGTAGGCCATGTCACTCAGCCTAATTCTTTTCAGTTAAGTAATGGCACCTTCTGGGGGCCAAGCTCGGTCATAATTAGTTAGTTTTAGTGTTCTTACATGTCCCCTGCAATTTTCATTAAGTTTGGTTAATAAATGACCGAGTTGTTAAGGTTATAGTTTAGCGCTTTTCTGTTTTCTGAGTGACCGTAGGTAACTGACCCCCTACCTAGCCTCAGGCTAGTTGGTAGGCATGGGTATGTCTTTTAAAAGCTGCGGGCACCTGTGCCACAGCTTTTAAAAGCAATTTGAGCAAATTTGGTTGGTAATAACCGGAGTTATTACCGGTTTTACCTGAAAATGCACCTCCAGCCAAAGAATTTTTAATATTTTGTGTAAACTGTTTTTTGAAGTATTAATTGTAGTATTTATGTAATTGTTTTGTGTTTGATTAATGTGTTTTACCCTTCTGGACCAGATAATTCATATTTTTTATTGTTAACTCCAATCTTTATAAAATTTTACTGTCAGAATGTGTTGTTAAAGTTAGTAACATTTAAAAGTCTATTTATTGTTATGTTTTAGAGCTTTATTCATCTGAATTAATTTTGTCTAGTCATTTTTCTCATTGTAACTATTAAAGACAGTTTTATAAAGGAAAGCCTATTAAAAGAAAAATATTTTTAATAAAATTCTCATTTGTAATAGTTTTGGTCAGTGAACGAGTGGTACGGAAATTGTTTTTTGGAATCATTTCTTGAAAAGCTTGGTAGGCCTAATGTTAAAATCAAGTTACATGAACTTTTATTAGTTAGGCCTGGAACTTGTTAAAAGGGTCCCGGATGGGAGGCTTGGTTGCTGTCTTCGGAGAGGGTCGCCCGGGGGAACATACCATCTTCTTCCTCCTCGGGCTGCCAATGGCCCAGCTTCTCCGGGGACCATTAGGCCACCATCCGCCCTCTACCACCACCGCCTGCCACCAACAAGGACTACTGTGTATTGTGCCGCCAAGAACCGCAAGTTTTTTGGACTGATTAAAATTTTTAAAGATTTCTATTTAAAAAAAAGGGGGCCCCTTAATTATTTATTATCTGTTATTTATTTATAGTAATTTATTAGATTGTTGATTTATTTAAAGTTTAAAACAATATTTACAGTTACCATTTTAAATTATTCTTAGTTAGGCCTGATTTTTTCAGTCACTGTTACCGTCCAATTTAAATTTTGTTAGGCCAATTTTTTATTTACTGGTACCAGTTTTGTAATTCAGAAGGGTAAACTTTTTTGAAAGATTTTAAAATGAATTCTTTGGATGGCTGACATTGTGTTGTTATTTGTTAATTTGTTGAATTAATTTTGAATATTATAGGCTTTGTTGACATTTGTTTGTTTTGATATTCACCCACGGCCTTTCACTTTTGTTAGGGATGTGGGGCGGCCACTCGCACTGTCACTATGGGGGGCATGCTTCCAATAGTTGTTCGTCTGGGGGCGGTGCGAGGGGTCGGCTCAGATGGTAGCAGAGCGTGGTTACGATCCACGGACCTCTGGGTTATGGGCCCAGCACGCTTCCACTGGGAACCAGAGGTCCGTGGATCGTAACCACGCTCTGCTACCATCTGAGCCGACCCCTCGCATGCAAGCTCCCTCATTCCCCGCGACAGAGGCTCCCCAAAACCAGCACTCCCAGAAGGGGCAGTACTCACAGAAACCAAATTCTTGCTGACTTTCTCCAAAACAGCTTTCTCACAGGGCGGTTTAGGCAAACTTTCCCCTTGTGAGCTACTTAGGTTTTTGGACAAAGTCCCAAGATTAACCCTCTGACGACACTCTCGTCTCAAGTGACCTGTTAGACCACATCCAAAGCAAACAATAGGACGCCTCTGTCTCTGCGGTGTTTCAGGACCTCGACACACGGATGCTACAGCGGGATGGGGACCAGTCCGGGGAAGATGCCCCGCAACGTGCTCCCTTTGACAATCAGCGTCTTGAACGCTCCGTGAAAGGATGACCAACCTATCCAGGTCTGCAAAAGAAGAAGGCTTTGGAGCAAAAATCAGTCTGGACCGCTCCTCAGGCTTCAATCCCTGCAAGACAATGTCCACCAGTAGGGGTTCAGGGATGTCCAGCCGTAGGACACGCCACACGCCACAAATGTCACCCACATACTGACTGAGAGTTTCATCCAATTTTTGAGGTCGAAAAAGATCCCGAGCTGGCTAAGATCATTGGTGAGCTTCAAAATGGGGGAGCCCACCCCCCGTATTTTCTGTCCCAGGGTGCCCTTTGTTGTCGAGACCGACAGCGAGGTAAACCCAAGATCGTGCTGCCTAGTCTTCTTGTACCCATGGTCTTTGCGTACTTTCACTCTTCCCCTGTGGGTGGGCACTTAGGGATTCACAAGACCATTGCGAAGGTTAGGGACATGTTCATCTGGAAGGGTATGGACAGGGACATTGCGGCACGAGTACGTTCTTGTCAAACATGCTCGCTAAGCAAGCCTGCTCAGAATACCAAGTATGGGTTGTTGTCATCTGAGGTGGCGGAGAGACCTTTGGAGAAGGTTTTCATAGACTATGTAGGGCCTCTCCCACGTAGCAAGTCAGGAAACAAATTCTTGCTTGTTTGTGTGGATGCCTTCTCCAAGTTTTGTTGGCTTTTCCCTTTGAGGAACGCCACTGCACAGCTCACCGTGCAGGCACTTCGTACCCATTTGTTCCAACACTTTGGGATACCCGCCACCATTGTTTCCGACAACGGAACTCAGTTCGTGTCTCACCTTTTCAAAAGAATGTGCTTTGGGCACGGTATCCGCCATGTGACCACTTCTCCTTACTATCCACAGCCTTCCCATGCTGAGAGGTTCAACAGAAATCTTCGATCCGCTCTCATAGCTTTTCATGCTGACAAGCAGACCACCTGGGATCAGGAACTTCCTTGGATCCAATTTGCTTTCAATACTGCACACCATGAGAGTCACAAGGCGGTCCCTTTCGAGCTGTTGTTGGGCTATCCACCCAATAATCCCTTGGCAAATGTGTGGAAAATTGGCGACCTTCTGCCACCCCCTGGTGCTGCCAATGTCAAGGCAACTTGGCAGGCGGCTAGGAGGAACTTGATCCGAGCTAGGGAATTGGTCCGGAGGAAGCACAATCGAGGTCGGTTGGACAATCCTTTCCAGGTGGGTGATTTGGTTTTCTGTAAGGCTCATCCGGTCAGTTCGGCCGTGGACAAGAGAGCCGCTAAGTTGTCTCATCGGTGGTCAGGTCCCCACCGCATCTTGAAGTTCTTGACTCCTGTCTCCGTGCGGCTAGGAAATCCGCAGACTGGAGAAGTTTTCCGGAGGGCTCACATTTCTCATCTGAAGCCTTTCCGGGGAACAATTCCGTAGGTCATCTTTCATTACTCTTGTGTCTGAGTGGGAAGTGCACTGGGCCAGAGAGCTTGATCACCTCTTCTGTCCCTTGTGCGCTGCTGAAGATTTTTCCCTAGTAAATTTTCCAGCACTGGCCAGTGCAAACCCTGGGGGTGAGTAGTCCCTCCAGTTGAAAGACTTTTGGCGTTCCCCACTTCAGACACTTGAGTTGATCTGTGGTGTTGAGATCTTCTAGAATTGGGAGAGGTTGTTTTTCTTTTTTTTTGGAGAGGAAGTCCTCCTTTGGGGGGGGAGGTTGAGCCGTGACTTGCCCACCAAGCTTCCCACCAATGTCACGCCTCAGTGTTTTTTGTATAGTGCGAGTACTGGCTTTGCGCCGGAACTCAATCGGTTTGGGTCTGGCAGCAGTCCTGCAGACCCCGGGGCAATTTTTCCGCTGTCGGACACATTTTCGGCAGAAGGACAGCGACTGTCATTACTACACACACAGTTTGTTTTGTTATTAATGTGCATAAATATGTATCTGCGTCCATCGTCAGAGAAGATTGTTTTATCTTCATTGCCTTAACTCTTTCTGATGTAGTTTTGTGCGCCGTAGACGTCAGATGAGTAAGTTGATTGATTATTATTTGATTTGTTTAGGTTAGAAAGTTTCTGAATTAGTTTTGGCCTTCAGCCACATGTTGTGCAGACTTTGAGTGGGTTTTGGCTAGTGAAAGGCAAGTATTAAGCACCTTCTGTGCATTGGTCTTACCTTTTACTACCAATTACTTGCTTTTCAAGGCGCTAGACCCATTTCTGAGCCTGAAATTGAACAGAGTTTTGTTGGACCTTTGGCCAAGTTTTGTGTGGTCACACCACAAGTTTTTCTGGTTAGTTTAGTAGTTTTTGTTGTTGTCAAGTTTTCAAAGCTTTCCCCGAGACTCTAGGCCAGATATTACCCAAGAAAACTCACTTTGAAACTCACTTTTGTGCGGGCTATGGTCCGTTTGTTCTGTGTCCCTGTTAACTTTTTATTAGGCCTAAGGCCTAGTTTGTGCTCAATTTTGTATTGTTATTGTGGCCTACAGCTTATTTAATGTAAATTTTGTCCCTTTGTCCCCTGTAAAAGTGTTTTTTTGTTATTTGTAATGTAGGCCATGTCACTCAGCCTAATTCTTTTCAGTTAAGTAATGGCACCTTCTGGGGGCCAAGCTCGGTCATAATTAGTTAGTTTTAGTGTTCTTACATGTCCCCTGCAATTTTCATTAAGTTTGGTTAATAAATGACCGAGTTGTTAAGGTTATAGTTTAGCGCTTTTCTGTTTTCTGAGTGACCGTAGGTAACTGACCCCCTACCTAGCCTCAGGCTAGTTGGTAGGCATGGGTATGTCTTTTAAAAGCTGCGGGCACCTGTGCCACAGCTTTTAAAAGCAATTTGAGCAAATTTGGTTGGTAATAACCGGAGTTATTACCGGTTTTACCTGAAAATGCACCTCCAGCCAAAGAATTTTTAATATTTTGTGTAAACTGTTTTTTGAAGTATTAATTGTAGTATTTATGTAATTGTTTTGTGTTTGATTAATGTGTTTTACCCTTCTGGACCAGATAATTCATATTTTTTATTGTTAACTCCAATCTTTATAAAATTTTACTGTCAGAATGTGTTGTTAAAGTTAGTAACATTTAAAAGTCTATTTATTGTTATGTTTTAGAGCTTTATTCATCTGAATTAATTTTGTCTAGTCATTTTTCTCATTGTAACTATTAAAGACAGTTTTATAAAGGAAAGCCTATTAAAAGAAAAATATTTTTAATAAAATTCTCATTTGTAATAGTTTTGGTCAGTGAACGAGTGGTACGGAAATTGTTTTTTGGAATCATTTCTTGAAAAGCTTGGTAGGCCTAATGTTAAAATCAAGTTACATGAACTTTTATTAGTTAGGCCTGGAACTTGTTAAAAGGGTCCCGGATGGGAGGCTTGGTTGCTGTCTTCGGAGAGGGTCGCCCGGGGGAACATACCATCTTCTTCCTCCTCGGGCTGCCAATGGCCCAGCTTCTCCGGGGACCATTAGGCCACCATCCGCCCTCTACCACCACCGCCTGCCACCAACAAGGACTACTGTGTATTGTGCCGCCAAGAACCGCAAGTTTTTTGGACTGATTAAAATTTTTAAAGATTTCTATTTAAAAAAAAGGGGGCCCCTTAATTATTTATTATCTGTTATTTATTTATAGTAATTTATTAGATTGTTGATTTATTTAAAGTTTAAAACAATATTTACAGTTACCATTTTAAATTATTCTTAGTTAGGCCTGATTTTTTCAGTCACTGTTACCGTCCAATTTAAATTTTGTTAGGCCAATTTTTTATTTACTGGTACCAGTTTTGTAATTCAGAAGGGTAAACTTTTTTGAAAGATTTTAAAATGAATTCTTTGGATGGCTGACATTGTGTTGTTATTTGTTAATTTGTTGAATTAATTTTGAATATTATAGGCTTTGTTGACATTTGTTTGTTTTGATATTCACCCACGGCCTTTCACTTTTGTTAGGGATGTGGGGCGGCCACTCGCACTGTCACTATGGGGGGCATGCTTCCAATAGTTGTTCGTCTGGGGGCGGTGCGAGGGGTCGGCTCAGTGTTCATTGTAAAAAAATATCAATACAGTGTTTTTTTATTTAAATGCAAAGAACAATGGTCAAAGACCGTCTGTTTAGTGTTAGACACACTGATTTTAAAATATTTTAATACAGTTACAATTATTCATAAAATAAACTGATTTCAACTACAGAATATACACAAATAGCACATACTAATACAGATCAGATAACAATTGAATGAATAATAACATTTAAATGTAGCCTACTGAGAACCTGAATTTTTCCTACAAACAGTTAATAATTCATAAAACAAACCTGTTACTTTTATAATTTACTTTGATAGATACTTAACAAACAATATTTTATAATTTTTTTAAATTACATAGAGTTTTCCCACTTTTGTATTGATATCTCAATTCTTAAATTTAATAATTATACTCCATTATCAATTCCCACCCTTTACTCCACGCCTCTTTAAGATAATTTCCAAGTGCCTGCCAATCTTTGCCATTTAAAAATTAAAAACAAACTCATATTCATTTAAATATAACTTGTTAAACCAAAATTGACGTATCATTTTTAAATTGGACATTCTGCTATAAAAGGGTAGGCCCTACACGTTTCATCCCGGTTGAGATTACATAGTCAACATACATAAATTTGATTTTCCATACAGAGATAACTTTTTATTAGACGACCCCCTTTATCTGTAAAAATGTTTTTAGGGTTGGTTACGAATACAAAAAACATATATCCACTATTTTCCAATATGGCCAACAACTTTGTTATTTCTTATGGAATACGCTGTATTTTAGTATTCTTTTAGAATTTAAAAGCTATTTTTAAACGTTTTTATTCGTGACATTTTTTCTCTAAACCTACCCCATTTAGGAGTTACAGCGTGTTATATCTAAAAGAAAGGCTTGTGTGGTGTACACTCGGCATCCTTTAGCTCATAAACGAGTAAGTTGAGAGAGAAAGTACAAAGAATAAATAAGTCACATATAAGTCCTCCTTCAAAAAAATATATAAAATACGTTAAAAAATACTGATTTTGTTGTTTTAAAAATGGCCACCATTTTAAAAAATGGTAGCTTACTTTGATATCGGAACAATTTATTTTATGTTTTTTTAATTGTAGATGTGATTTGAAAACTTGTTTATTCTTTGTATTTTCGCTCTTAAACTTACTCGTTTATGAGCTACAGGATGCAGGATGTACTCACAAACCATTTCTTCTTCGATGTAACTCATAAACAAGTAGCTTTAGAAAAAAATGTCAAGAATAAAAAGGTTTAAAAATTGTGCGTTTACATTCTAAAACAATCATAAAATACAGGGTATTCCATAGGACTAACAAAGTTGTCAGCCATATTGGAAAATGGCGAACATATTTTTAAAATTCGAAACCACTAAAAAAAATCTTAAAATAAAGGGTAGTGCCCCATATGAAGTTAACTCTATATCTCATAATAAAAAAGTTATCTATTGGTTTACTTTAGGTAAGACGCCCTGTATAATAAAATGAGGCTCTGGCGTGCAGAAGCAAATGCATGACATTCATTCATATGTATCCACTACAGTCTGTATGTGTACTGAATCAGCTACATAACGTTAATATAATCTATATAAAGCGGCAAATTCAAATACAAAAATTATAATATACGTAATTTTTTTCATTGTTGCGGTGCACAAAAAAGCCAGAGTCCTGTAAAATAAATATACTGAACTATCTATAACCACTATATGCAAACAAACTGTTAATAACTATGTATCATTTTAAAATGTAAACTATGCACCCCAAATTTTGTATCAAACGTTTTGTTGTGCGACCCCGTATAAAAAATCTACAAAGAAAAGTTTCATAAATTAATCCGTAAAAATTATTTTTTTATGTTTATGATATTTTTAGCTATGAAGATTTAGGATACCATGGTAAATACACTTTTTGTATAATATCGAAACGCAAAATGATTAATAAAAGATTGCGTAATTATCCTTACCCGTTTTAAAGTTATAGCTTAATTTCTAAGAGACTGTAAATTTATCTTAAAGGGGGGGGGGGTAGAGGAAAGCAATTTGTGTTGTTTGAGGAAGCAATGCATCGTAACATGGTCTAACAACATAGAAAAATTCAGCTTTCCCATAGTTACTTACAACATCAAACCTATATTGACTGTGGGCTACGTAGACTACCATCCATGAGCGCCTTGATACTACTACGAATTTTCCAAGTTTACTCTTACTGAAATCAACGTAGCTCTGTTGTTTTTGCACAGATTTCTTTACACTTGGTGCTGTTGTACTACTTGTTAGTTTTTCTAACCATAAATAGTTTGTAACATGCCCTAAACAAGCGCAATATTTCCGATATTTCATTTTAAAGTATTTTAAAATTTTATTTTTTGCAATAAATGTTGATTAGCGCCTAAAGTATAAGAGATAGAAGAAAGGTTGTAATAACCTTTTTAAAAGAAAATATATTTAGGCGTAGATAGACGCTTAATTCACCTTTCTATCATTAACCGTTTGTGAGTTAGACGCGGAAACGTAAACCGATGACCCGCGCAACTTCCCCCCTCCCCCCCGAGTTGTGACCACCCTAGAAATGCGACATCATCGATTTTTTTCATCTACTAGATGTCCCCAACAATAATCAAAAGTCAAATTTTGTCAGACTTTCAGTGCATACTCAACCCGTTTAGCGCCTGGACTATATTGTGGTTTAACGCACCCTACATTTTCTGATAATCAATCCCCGAAACGGATCCTAAGCTATTATTCTTGTAGATTTTTATTACAAATTCATACAATGTGTGGGTACATAAATGTCCAAAAGTCTTTGGTCATGGTCCTCTACTTTCTACTTTCAGGTACGGTTTGAAAAAAAAAAATATATACCCTGCATTAGAATCTATGGTTAAGACAATAATTGCGTAAAGACTTTCGAAAATACAACTAATTCTAAGTTTGTAAGTTTCTATGCGTGCAGTTAAAAAAATATAAGAGATGTACAATTTATTCCCTAAAAGTCATTATTACTGGATACATTTATAACTGGTGTATTAAATTGTGTAAATAATAAATATAATAGGACAAAACTCCCTTTTGTTTAAACAAAATCGTTAATAAAACTTTACTTACAGGTGTAGGTGTAGTCATGGTGGATAGATAAACTGCAACTAATGGTTTGGCTCACACAAAACTGGCCTCAGATTCGTGCCTAGGTGAGGATATGTATATTGGAATCCTAACCACGCAATATATCGGGGAGGGTTTCATTAAAGTGAGTTCCTGGCTATTAACAACATCACAAACATAGCTCGGTCGATATTCATCCCTTATCTTATATGAATTAAAATAGTGTTTAGTTTATGGTTGCGAATAGTACACTAATTATTTTAGTTTCAAGGTGGAATGGATGTAAACTTCATTACGCCATTTCTTTACTAAGTATTACTTGTATTTGGAAGGCAAGACAACTTTTATTTTCTTCAAGTAGCCCTATAACTACATTTGTTTAACTATCCTATCCTGTCCAAAATAAATAAAATATCAGGTGCGTGTACATTTTGTCCTTTTTTCATATTTATATAGATTATATAAATTTAAAAATACAAAACAACACAAATATGGAGACAGAAAACAACTAAGCCGTGCTAAAATTATTAGTCAGATCTTAGATTATGTCTGGGAAAACTCACCATACACTCGTGAAGACAGCCACCTGGTTTGGTATTTTCGTTTACACGATCCATAAAACTTTAAAATGAAAATGTTTTATAAACAGACCATGCAAAATAATCTTAAAATGACACAGTTAAAACATTATAAAAAAATATCAAATAAAATCAAATTTAATAGTCTTTATTCATTATTAGTGTTTACATGAATACGATGAAAAGAGTCAAATCGTCTATTTAATGTCCTTAAATAAAATATGATAGTTGCAAATAAAACTATTTTTATGTTGTTGTATGACACTTATAACGGAAAGTAAATAACTTATAAAGAACTTTGATTTATTTTAATTAATTAAAAGATTTTTACTGTTTAAATTAACTGGATGATACAAGATTTAAAAATGTTTTATAATCTATTTCTTGCTGGGATTCCCCTGTAACTATGATACTGGTATCATCTGCATACAGGCATACAGGATCTCATGCATTTATAGCCTTTGGCAATGCAACTCATATAACAGAGGAATGATAGATCTAATGTCTAGATACCAGTATCTAAGTTACAGGGGAATCCCAGGAAGAAATAGATTATTAAACATTTTAAAATCTCATATCAGCCAGTTAATTTAAACAGAAAAAATCTTTTACTTTTTTATAATTAGATAATCAGAATAATAGTTTTGAGTATAAGTATATTTACTTATTGGATAGTTAAATTTATGTTGAATTTGGACATTGAGTCGCACTATCGAATGCCTTTGAAAAATGAAGGAAGATCCCAATAACTTTTTCATTTTTGTTGATTGAGTATATAATTGATTCAATAAAACTTATTCCCGCAGTAATTAATAGTAGATTTACCAGGGCAAAAACCATGTTGTTCTTGTCAATAATCAGATTACTTTCTAAAAGTCTAGTAGTTGGTTGTACAGCATTTTTTCTAATATCAATAAAATAATGTTAGATACATATTTATTAACATCTTCAGTTTGTAATTGTCTATTACGTTACTAGTCCGGAAAACAGGTGTTTAACATACGAATATGGTAAACACATTTTACACGGGTACCCTACTATATTTTTCGCCATACCACCCTAAACTAACCTATCAAAAAACATAATATACAAACCCGTTTCATTTTCTCACAGAATAAAGAACTTAATAACTAATACTTGCAACTTCTAAGAGAGGTTATGTTTCCGTTTATAACCACTCATTGCCATTTTATAATCAGCTGGTGTTAGGTAAAAATTAAATACAATACTGTAGTACGTAATGTAATACGATTTGATTAAGCAAATGGAAAACAGCCATTTTCCGAAGAAAATCCTTAAATTGAAAGTTCATTTAAAGAGTGTAGTTTGGAGAAAACTACATTTTGCAACGTTTAAAAATATCGTTGTAAGTTAAAGTCACATTTGCAATATTTACCCGAAACACTGTAAATACTGTACTTTACTGTAGTATATCAAAAAATATTTTGTACTATTACAAGGGAATCTATAAAATCTAGTAATTCCAAACATATAGGCTAAGTCGGCAATAAACCAATTATTTCTTTACATTTGATTTTATATTTCTTGCCCATTTATAGACCGATCATTTTGAATCTTTAGGCAATTTATAAAGTAGTTTTAAAATATTCTAGGGAAATCTCCGCACCCTAACTCTCATAGAAACAAAATGGTGGCATATTGAAAAAAGACACTTTCAAACAACCTTTTGGTATTGTAAAATATTTTTACTGTCACATTCTGGAAATAAGATTATAGCCTAATGAAATCCTAAAAGTAGAGTCAACAATTATTCAAACTGTCATCCATCCACAGCGACACACTGATAACATCGCTTAACAAATGAATCGTTAGCTCTTACAAAGAAATTATGCGATATTCTGAGAGGTTCCTCTTCAATTGATCGTTTTAGTTTCTCGTCATTATTGATGCTATGGGTTATAAACTTGTTCCTTCAAGTAACACCCTAAAAAGAAGTAACAAACAGTTATGTATAGGGATCGGGGTGTCCAATCTAAATAATCCCTTCCACGACCAATCCAATGGTTATGAAGGTTGTCATTTCGTAATTGCTTGACAAGATTTTTGAAATGAGGTGTAACACCTTCTTGTTGGAAGATTGGTTGATCCATTTTTGGAACCGTAAATTGAGGTTCATTTAAAACTTGTGCATACCCATTTCCAGACATTGTAATATCTGATATGCCGCACGTAACAATACAAATATTTTTAAAAACCAAAAACTCAATTTATAACGTAAAGTTTCAAAATGTTTGGTGCATAAATGGTAAATGGTAATATAAAATCAAACGTTTAAACCTCTTCGTGGGAAACCCTGTATATATATGTTTTACAAAACTCATAATAATCCTGTTTTGCTGGTTTTCATACGCATTTGATTAAATATGTGAGATTAAGTTTTAATTATTTATTATATATATGTTAGTCTTAGGCCTCAATTTAGTTACACTTAACATCATGGGCACACCTTGCTTAGAACCTTGCTTTGACGTACTGAAATGGACCATATGCACAAATATCTTATTTTTCAAATTTGAAAGATCTTATAGCATATGGTGTTAAAACAATATTACAAAAGTAATTGGTTTCGATTTCTTGTAAAGGATAACATAATCCAACTGGCGAACGTATTATACTATACGCCACGTACTACGTACACGTCTTCGTAATGTACTATAGCATGATGATAAAAATAATATTGCTGAATGAAAAACGAAAATTTGTAAAAGCGTTTGTAAAGAGGCTTTAAAGTGCTACACAAAAGGCTAAAAGCTTCTAAGCTGGCTTCTAAGCTTAGCTGCTACTTCAAAGTTAACGTGATTTCCAGACTTTTATATAAGTGGCTAATAAAATTCAAACTACTAGGTTCTGGTAAATATGATGAATTTAGAACTTAAAAAAATTGCTGATTTAAATTTATAAAGTAAATAAATTTGCATATTTATTTTATAGTAATTAGACGTATACTAGATGTTATGATATAGGGATCTTGTACGAACTCTTTATTTAACAGTTTAACGTTGTCCTACTTTTCTTAGGCTTGTCGAATCATCAGGATAAATAAAACTAACTAATTAAACAAGGTTTTGCATCGCAATTAAATATTGGATGAAATATTGAAAAAAAAAATAAAACAAAGGAAAACGTAAATAAACTAGAACTATGTTTGTTGTTTAATCTACATATTCATCGTAAATTATATATCATAAATGTGAATTTGTTCCTATTATTTTTATAAAAACGTGTACTATAGTATCATTTAAATATTTATATCTAGTTTTTTACCAATATTTGGTGCATTCGTCAAAAAATAAAAAAAATAAACAATGAGCCTCCCCATTAGATACTAATGCCATTTTTCTAAACCACAGACTTATATTCTGTCTAACTGTCGGTTACACAAAAATACTTGAAACACATTTAAAACTCCTTTTCCTACACTAAGCTAAATGACCAGGCATAGCTATCAGTAGGGTTTTATGTGTACATATTATCATAGTATTTTAATTACCACTTGACCCGAAATCGTACGGGATTGCGTACTTCATATTATAGTAAACGAAATCAATTCCTTTATTTTTCGATACGTTTTACCTGTGCGAGAAAAGAAATATGAACCAATAAAAAAGGTACGCGATGCGATGAAATATAATCTTTACTGATCTGTGATGTGATGTTCGTGAATATTTTCGGTTGTTTGACATATAAGTACAATAATACTCCCCGAGAGCCGATATCTCTTTTGCCAGACTAATGTTTTCAAGAAAGATCTTCACGTCAATAACCTTCATCCGTAATTGATATTGAAGTGAGTTGTTACTTAATATTTTAACATATTATTTATAGTTTTTTTTCTAACCTATTTCTAGTTTTTGTACCAGTAACTGTGTTTTTCCTTAATTAGATAAAAATTGCATTCCTGCAGAACCCAAGCCAAAAAAGATCATAAATAATAAAGACATCTGGTGTGTAAATACCACATTTTATGATGTAATAAGACCCATATGAACAAATCATAACTCGGTATAAACAGTCTAGGAAGCTTTTTCTGAATCAAAGTAAAATAGAATCAATGACATACAAGTTCCAAGATAATAATAGCAATAGCAGAGAATTGATTAGTTTTACTTCCTGATTTTATTTTATCTAAAACCAATTATAACATAAGTCCAAGTACTAATAGTCTATGTTATCCCAACTTTTTTAAATGCAATAAAATAAATATTTGGTGGAACGATATTTTCTTTACTTTTCAAGTACCGTAGCTAATATTCGTAGAAATAGAAGCTACGTAAAATGTTACTACAATCAGGATCTCTATCAAATTATAATGCATTGAAAATTTTTGTTTATAAGTTAAATATGATAAAGTAATAGCAACATTGTTGAAAAACTGAAATTATCTTATCATTTTCTTCATTAAAACAAGATTAGCTAAGAATTTCCGGAATCTGAATAATTACAGTTTTACACGGTTAGTTGGCGTCTACTTTCTTTTACTTGTACAACCTGTATGGTCTCTTTTTTTTCTTAAGATCAATTCATGTTTTTTCCTTTTACTGAAATATAAAATTGGTATTGCTTTATAATGAACTAAGCCTTAATTCTATGTAAAAATTGGGAATTTTCAACTTGAAAAATAACACATAAAAAACTCTTAAACCAACCTAAAGGTGCTTACAATAGTAAAGCCCTTCCTATTTTTTTGGTAAAAAGCTGTGAATTTGTTCTTTTGCAAAGCACAAGCACAATTGATAATACTTAGCTTTAGAATGTCTTTTTATTGCTGTTATACGTTTGTATTGTACAATCTAGTTTTATTTTAGCCCTTCAATGCTAGCCTAATGTTTAAGTCCATAATGTTTGTAAAGGTTTCTCTAAACTTGACATTGTAAGAGAGAGAGCGGGTACGGACACAGGCATAGTTAGCTGTGATTTATAATACCATTGAGAGCTCCTAAACCTCTTACACAGTAAGTTACTGGTTCCTACTTTTTAAGTACTAAGGACAGGGAGAGAAAAATGTTTGTATTTTTTTGGCAACCGAGCAAAATTATAAGTAAAACAATATGTTGTTTTCATAAAACTTAAACAACGTATGATAACAATGATAATTTATTAAATGAATAAAAACATGTTATAAGTAAACTATAAATGTAATTTTTTATCTAAATTAAATTCAGGTTCCTAACTCTATCTAGACTAATTTAAAGGCGGAATGGTTACTAATTTAATTTAGGTTTTATTAGTGGTTTGAAAAGTTACTTCAAGGTACTTTGTCACAGATATGCTTTTATCCAAATGCTCGTACTGTATATTAATTAGGTTGGGGAGTGCAGTTATCAAACTATTTAACCATACACAAGTTTCAATGTATTTAGATAATATAATATATTTAGATAACATTTACGCACAAAGATGACAGATACAAAGGGCTTTCTAGCTTATCACAGAAATCGGGGAAGTTCATTTCGTCAGGTGACCTGTACAATGAGGCTACAACTAGATTTGACTTTGGGAGATGCACTACTACTAATTTGCAAGACTTTTCTATATGCAAAGCTTTGTCAGGGCAATAATTTCAAATTCTAGGCTATTTCTCAAGTATAATGCGGAGCCACCGTTTTTCAATACAAACCTACAGAAGCTAGTGGCCAAGTCCAGGTTTAAAATTTTACTGTAGAATTGTATCTCATTGGTTGCTAACCCGTCTTCAGAAACACTCAAAATGTAAATATCTTAATCTCTACAAAATATACACACAGTTTCAAATTTAGTTCACAAGTATTGGGCATTTAGATGTCCAATTGTTAACTTAACATCCTGGCCCCGTGGTAACGTGCATTGAGGTTATTAACTGTCAAGTTTTCGAGTCACTTACATTGTTTTAGGCACTATAGGCTTAATAACTGGATTCTGAGGACGAAGCCCGAATTGCGTAGTCAGCAACGACCCTTAGGAGAGTAGAGAATCGGCGTTTGGTGGTGACTTGTTTTAACTTTTTCACAGTGCCCGTGTATTAGCCAGCCTATACCGGTTAGACCCGGCTAATAGTCTAGCGGGTTTCCTGTCGCAGACCCTGGAATTATGCCCAGCTTTTGTAGACTGAGCTATCTCAGCAACATTAGCGATTGTATAAATCATTCCCCCAGGTAAACTATTCTGCACATAATGCATGTCAAATATTCGATTAATTGAAAAGTAAAAAAAAAAAAATAACACGTTGTATAATAGTTCATACTCCTGTGAGTGTAAAATTAATATTGCTTAAGTATATTTGCAGAAAGTTAACCATACAATGCTGTTTAAGAAGTTATTGAGTAGATTTGTAAGCCATAGTTTCAACTATACTGATATACGTCAAAATTAAGTCTATAGGCTTGCTTTATATAAAAAAAAAATATCATAGTATATGAATAAAAAACGTCGTAGCTTATAAAACAATTCATAATGTTACCAAATTATTTCAAACTAGAGTGTAAATATACGTTTAGCATACGGTTCAGTGTTCCTCGTTGAATATTTAGTAGGATTTGTTCGTGCTTTAGGTTAACCGCTGAGGGAAGAACGTAATTTGAGATTTCCTCTTAAATAGCTTAAACAAAGCTAGATGAATATTACAACATGAAAACCGAGGTGGTGACCCACAGATGAATATAATAATCAGTCTTAAATTTATAATACAATTTTATAAGCTTTATAGAATATATGTTTTAAATTGTTACAACATTACAAGTTTTACTGGGCTGTAAAATGTTTTGAACTTAGTTGATAGTCTTTTTTTACGAGATTTATATTTTGAGTTGGATGGTGAAGTATGCCTTGTTACAATATTTCGTTATTATCATCTTTGAAAATTCAGTTTCCAAATCTTTGGATGTTGGAAGAATGTCTCTGACTGGTTAACCTAGCTAAAGAATTTAACCGTATATTATGTAGTGAACTATTATTAGAACCTGAAGTCCGGAATGAAAAAATGGTCAATATAGTGAGGAGGCGAATGGCCAAAATTCCAAAGTTGGCTCACCCCGAAAGGTAACCTGTGAACACTATGCTAGATTATATTGTATAGTAGTAGAGATGATATTTTGACCGCTGTTCACTCTGTATGAGTGGGACTCTCTTTTCTGGACGCCATTTTCCAAAATGGCAGATGCAAATGTTTGATTTTTGTATAACTCAGGCAAAAATGGTCCGATGTTGATGAAATTTGGTACAAACATTTTAAATTACATTTATTCGAACGAGTTTGCGAACCAGCATGATCGGACCATGGGAACGGGATTTATGGGGGGGTTTATGGGGTAAAAATGGGATTTTCTTATTTTTTGTCCCCAAAGCACAAAATTTTTCAATTTCTCTTTTAACCAATTTAAAGAACTTAAAAAAACAAATAATTTAGTATATTAACGTTTTTCGTAACTTATTGGTTACGGAGAAAATTCAAAAAAGTGTTAATTTTAAATTCCAATGTTATTTTTACGGAGGATATTGTCAACTCTTGTAGTTTGCTGGATATATTTTGATCAAACTTGGTTAACTTATTTATTTATACCTTTTTTGTCCTAGGACGCTAGGCACGAGCCTGGGATTGTTTTTCACATTACTTTAGGCTAGACCTAGGGGTTGCGTCATTATTACTTAGATAAAATCCATTGGTGACTTGGCGGGGATGGAACCCGGGACCTCAGGGACTGAAGTCCCGCGCTCTAACCACTACGCCAGCTCGCTCCCCCTATTTATTTATACTAAGCTATTAATATTCTACTCACATTCACACTTTATTAGTCTCCCTGTAGCAGCAAACCTAGGTACTCGTTAAACCTAATGTTATTTAAATTTAATTAATTTAAAAACAAATCAGGCAAATGGAAATTCGCTTAGTCTGCAGGTTCAGTGTGACGGGGGTAATTTATTCTTGACATTTCTTCCTAAACCTAGTGGTTCAGGAGATATAAGCAGTTAAAGTTGAGGTTTCCTCCATGATAAATACATTGATCCGTTTTAACTGTCACCCTAATGTATCCCGTTGGGTCGTTGCACTTTTCCATAATAGGTATACAATTAATCTTCAATTTTTAAAATAATGGACCCCAATACAATGAGACATTAAACTAACTTTTATTTGATTATTATCAGTTATTACAATAGTATTCCTTTAAACATAAATAATGATATTTCTTCTTATTAAACATGAAAAAACACTAATAAAAGGTTCTTTGTGAAAGGTCTAACTCACCTTTTAGCATTTATTCAAGAGAATATATATTCAAGAGTTATACTGTTTCCTCCTCATTGTCCTGGTTTGAATATATTTTCTTACATTTCTCAAGCGAACAACCACACACTTTGAGACATGGTAGCTTGTTTACTGTACACACACACTTAGATCGAGAACAATCTGTAGTACATCCGCATTGAACGATCTGTTTGTATGTGGGTGGAAACGGATTTTTCCCATCAACTTAGGTTTTAGTTCACCATTATCGTTGTACCATCCGCAATCAAGTACATCAGGCAACGAAGGCTTAGCCTCCGGTGCTTTCTTCCACACATATGCTTGGTAATGTGCACGTTGGATGTGTAGTTTCAATGAAGCATTCGTAGAGGGAAACATTTCTGGAGTTTTCTTTCCAAACTGTAATTCTCGAAGTTCATTGATTGATTTGAGAGTTTCTGTAGTAAGGAGAGAACGTGAGTAAATTTGAATTAAAAAATCTTTAACTGATTCCACTATCTGATAATGTCCCACTCCAATTTCTGCAAGCAATTGAGGATTTTTTTCAGATAAACCTAGAATACAGTCTTGGCCAATGCCGTTTGGCTGACTGGTTGTGTCACTACCAGTAATCGAGTGAAAACCAATAATAGATTCTTGCAAATCAGTTGGTATTCCTAAGAATATTGTATGCACAGAGACAAATATTTTCTTAGATGATGTTCCTTGTGACATCCATATTTCTTCTACGTAAATTTCTTGAAACATGCTCACTAGCAACACTAGCACATCTGTATCTTTGCATTGTACAGCAATCCGACTGTATCCATTATTAGCGGCATCTTTTGCATGTAGCAAGGTCCTCGTATCTGCTCCTTCGTGGTTTAAAATAAATGAATCCAACAAAATCCCAGATGTGGAAGTATCCTTATCACACTGTTCATAGCCACCTGCTGTCACTACAATCTGGCTTGGGTTTACTTTCTTAGAGGATACACCCATCAATTTATTTTAGAGGAAGCTAGCAAGAGAGTTCTCTAATTTCCTACAAGAAGATTAATAAATCCTTTCCAGTTGTGTGGCAAGGGTACGTTTCTATCTCGTATGTCACGTCTTATAAATAGTTTGGCCCTAGTCTAAGATTAAATGGAATTAATTTCATAGCTTTTAAAGACAACATCAATTCTTGTAGTTTTCAGAGAACACATTTTATAACCATTGATATTTATTTTATCAAATTCGTCATGTTTTAAGTTATGCTCTGTCAATACCAAAAATGCTGGAGTTCTTCAAGTATTATTTCCAATGACTCGATTTTATGTATCAAACCTCTTATATTTTGATTTAATATTGTTATGCATTTCTTGGATGTACTACAAACTATCATGGGTTTGTGATTTTGGTGGTATGGGAGTTTAAAGTGTTGGAATTCATACTGCTATCTACATGATGGATATTGGTATTTATAAAACTATTTACAACATTATTAACAGCACCATTTTTGCTTGTAATAGTATGCTCAGCAAGAGATGACAACCGGGGACTCACATCACTTACACCCCCACTAACTGCACTTTGCTCTGCTTTCAAACCCCCCTTGTCACATGACACTGCAGCGGCTTTTGCGTAGGAGTGGTGTCCAGGTGTGACTCTAGGTTGGCTGGGGCTGGGGCAGGTCTGATGTGATGTGTTGAGGCTTGTCTCCACCGAAGCACCTGGTGATGAAGGGCCATGATGAGTAGTGGTTCTGATATCACTATTTTTACATTTCTTCGCTTGGCTATATACATCATTTACACGAGATGTTCTGTTCCGTCCTGTTCTTTTTGAGCGCCTCAGGGGTGGATGAGTAGTTGAGGGAGGAAGACTGTCAGTTTGCAACTTTGTTATTTTACATGTTTTACTAAATTTGTCTCCCCACTAATAGAAAATATACGCTTGCTGATAAAGATGTCACTTAGAGGCGTGTATCGGAATTTCCCAGCTTTTCTTTGAAACACTGCTTTAGACCTTTTTCGGAGGGTTTTCATTAATCTCATTCACTGAACATTTGAAAAAGTTATGATACATTTATTACTCCCCGGACAATTATTTACAAAACTATTTACAATGGTATATTCAAATGTCTTCTGTTTCATAACCCATAGACAAGGGCAATCTGTTAGGTGGTCCTTTGACGTCTGGGTTGATCGGCTCCATATCCCTCTGTCTGGTTTTGTTGTCCTAGGTTCGCATTTACCACTTAGGTTCTCCTGTCTGATGCTGTCCTTTCGTCTCAGTTTATGAAGTCCTCGCGTCACGGCTCCGTCTCGGGAAATGCTGGGTGGTTTACTATCAGAATTGCATAGTCAATTGCCAAACGCAGCAGCTCCTCATGATATCGCCATTCTCGCTGTCGGATGCAGACTGCCGTCTTTCCCAAATGGCTCTCACTGAATAGCATTCTAGACTTGTGGAGAGGATATCTACATCCCACTCCCAGCAAATTCTCGGTCCCGGGAGGCAGCTAACTTGGCCCCCAGTTCTCCCAGAGTCTCCCAAGGACGCGACTTATATAGTGTCGTAAGGTGCATCGAGGGTGGCGAGAAGTGCCCGGTACCGGGCACTTTTCCCTCATCACTTTCCCTGAGTACTTTTCCATGGTGCTTCCCTTAGATATTTGCCTGAGTATGTTTACTCGTGATTTGTGTTCATACTAAGTAAGTTTTTCCCCTATCCCTTCGTCTTGCTAAATACTTATTACACACCCCTCCTTCTTACTATGTAATTAGAAATCAAAGAAATGTTCTTTTCTTTAACTTACATTCCGCCTTTCTATATTTCTTTCACCTCAAGATAAAATTTTCTCTTGTTTGATTAATTTTTTCGATTGATTTACCATTGCAATCTGAAACCCATTAAACCTCAGCACTAATTCTATATTTTCAGCCATCCTACAAAAATAACCACACCTTTTAGCGAATTTCCCTATAGGGAAGTAGCTATTACTGTAGGTCTCATGGTAAGACTTAGGCCCGGGACCGATTTACTTTTTCATTTTTATGTCCCCAGAGGCCAAAAATACCATTCGTTCAAATTTTTATATATGTATATATATATGTGTGTGTGTGTCCGTGAACACAATAACTTGAGTAATTTTTATCCGATTTTGATTAAATTTGGTTTGAAGGTGTAAGGCGGGATAAACTTGAATGAGTTCGCGATCCAGCATGATCGGACCATGGTAACAGGGTTTTATGGGGTAAAAATTGGTTTTTCTCACTTTTGACCCTCAAAACACAAAATTTCCCAATTTTTCTCTAAACCTTCTTAAAGAGCTTAAAAAAACAAACAATTCAGTATATCAAAGTGTTTTTGTACGGTTATTGGTTACGGAGAAAATTAAAATAATGGTAAATTTAAAATTCCCATGTTTTTCTTACTGAGAATATTGTAAAATGTTGTAGTTTGCTAAGCATTAATTATTATACTTAAAACACACACTTAATTAGTTTCCTTGTAGCAGCAAACCTAGGTACTCGTTAAACCTAATGTTATTTAAATAGATCAATTGAAAATCAATTCAGCCAAATGGAAATTCGCTTAGACGGCAGGCTTGCTGCGGCGGGGGTATTTGTAATACAAATATATCCATAATTATATTTTAAAGTACAAAATAACAAATAGGAACATTTTAATAAAATTTGAGTCTTCTAGTTAAACATTTAAATTTTTGTTAATATAAAACAATAAATCTTCTTCTTGGAACAAAAAACTTAAACACAGCCTATTAACATTTAATAAATAAAACATTTTCTTTACTCAGTTCTCTAATACTTAAAATATTTCACACTTTCAGTTCTGTCTCTCTTACATTTCTCCGTTCCCTGTCCTTATTCCATTTACGACTCTCCTTCTTTTGGAACTTTTTCTTTTTGAATTTCACCTGTAGCGTCTCTATTGCACCCCACAAACCCTCGTCGTCTACCACAATTGCTTTCACTTCTCTCCTGAGCATCAAAGGGTCAGGGTTCGTCACTTGCATACAATTCCTAGTCTCTTCTGGTCTTGTGCCCTCAGGCTGAGGATCTGTGGGAACCTGATCTTCAACCTTTACTTCCTTGTTGTCCGGGACTTCGGGGACCGAATTGGTGAGGGGGGGGGGAAGACTAAGTAGAGTGTATTTGTGTCAATTGGGAGGACTTCCCAGTCTGTCTTAAATTCAGCGGGGACTTCCCCAGTTACATGCACCTCGTTGAAATCTTGTGCTTCGACTGGAGCAACTATGCCTTCTGATTTTTCTGTCGTTGCTTCTTCTTCCTCAGCCCCAGGGGTAGGCGGTCCTTTCAGATCCTCGTGTTCTTGTCTGATCCTACTTGAGTGCGATTCCACGCTGTAGGATGAGCTACTCGAGGAACTTGACGATGAGCTGCTCGTGGTTGAAGCGTAACCATTTCTCTTAGCCTTTTTTACTTGGAAAAAGGTCTTGCCTCTTCGGAGGTCTGTATTCAACTACCGTTTTGGGTATTGCGTTGCATCTGCTGATTGTATTCTCTTCCCTTGGTACTGGGTTTTGGCTATTGAATTGCTTGTCCTCTCTAAAACAACATCGGGGAAGGCCTGCGTGATATATTCTGTCTCTCCTTTTTCACCGGTGGTGGTTTTACTCCGGGTATTTCGGCAGGGGGTTTTTGGTGCGAAAGTATAACTTTTTCTTTTTGAGTTCCTTCACCATCGTCATTCTTAGCCAAGGAACATCCCTTTGTGTAAAGGTTGCAGATCTGTCGGCCACGTAAACAGAGAAAGACTCCACAGTCCATTTTGTTTCACTGTTTTGTTGGTCCTAATTTTCCTTTCATTACCCATTTCCTTGACGTAGGATTTTTTTTCATGCAATGCCTCTGCTCGTAGGTACTGAATCACTTTATCGCCTATGGTGCTGTGGTCTCCATTTAGACTGTCGTGGATTAGAATTTCTTTCGTTCTGAAGATCACGACAACCAGTACCCCGTTCCGCAGATCTTTAACAAAGTTAATATTAATCTCATGTCGTAGCCTCATATCTTCGTTCTTGGTCCATTTATCCACCCCAGTGTACGCATGTTTCAAAAGCTTTCCCAGAAAGTTATTATTGAAGGCCAATACAGTAGGCCACTTCGTTTTCTCCCCTCGCTGTCTCAGGTATTCGTTGAGACCTTTTGGACGAGTTTTGTGGTAATTCCCTTACTAGCATCGGATAAATGGCTCTTCTTATAGTATAATTTATCCCCTACCTTAAAGGAGTAGGGACTTCTTCACAAGTTATAGTAATGTATTTGATTAGCGTTCTTTTTACCTCCGGATCTACAGTCTAGTTTTGGGGTAACTCCAACATAGCAGGGGTTCTGAGCTCTCTGCCGTAGTTAAGAAATGCATGACTTTCCCGATATTATAATAGACTTTTTATATTTATGATTCCCTAAGTATTTTTCAACCTATAAAATTGTATTGGTTTCTATAGGCTATTTGGAATCTTTTTATTTTAAATTAACTTAAAAAGCAATTTAAAATTTTACATCACCAATGAAAATATAATTAGTTATTTTTCCAAAGAAAATCATTGCTTTTGCCAGTTCCTCGTTCTCATACAAAGTAACTGTAAGGTATTGTATCACACAATACAGTTTAGTTGAGATGTCCTGGTGATGATGTGACGTCACTTGAAGTGTTTGCCTTGTTAACCCGACGAGCTGGGTTTGTTACCGGTAACTGTTGACACACAATACAGTTTAGTTGAGATGTCCTGGTGGTGATGTGACGTCACTTGAAGTGTTTGCCTTGTTAACCCGACGAGCCTGGCTTGTTACCGGTAACTGTTGACACACAATACAGTTTAGTTGAGATGTCCTGGTGGTGATGTGACGTCACTTGGAGTGTTTGCCTTGTTAACCCGACGAGCTGGGCTTGTTACCGGTAACTGTTGACACACAATACAGTTTAGTTGAGATGTCCTGGTGGTGATGTGACGTCACTTGAAGTGTTTGCCTTGTTAACCCGACGAGCCTGGCTTGTTACCGGTAACTGTTTAGGCTTCGATATAAACCTGACATCCATTACATAGAGTTAGACTTTATTTTTCAATAGTTTAATACGTAAATACTTGTAGGTTGAAATCGTCAATTTTGTATTTTTTTCTCTTGAGTTATACTGTTAATCTTTTATTTTCATTCAATATGGAATCGATGAATTTGTAATAAGAAGTATAGCTTATCGCAAATAAGTTTAACATTAGGTCTTACGATAAATAATCATGCTAACAACTATCAATTTATGAATATTTTTTACAAAGAGAGAATAATATTTCAATCCCAAGATAAAATGTAATATAATGTATATCAATTTACTTTAACCATATATTCCATGATTAGGTAAAAGGCTTAGTTTGCCGCAGAGTACCTCAATACAATATGCTTTTATGGAACATATATATCATATTTTACATGTCCATGAATAATTTACGGCAATGGAAAGTATACGTTTTTCGCATATCTTATAATGGAGGCTGGATGATTTAAGACCCATAAATTTCACTCTTATCCTTATGGCGTTATAAATTTCCAAAATGTTAAGAAATAAAAGGACGATTTACTAAATGTATACATTAAGTGTATACATTTATACTAAATGTATAAAATTAAAATAAAACTAGTTACCTCTTTGTAACAAAACTTTTTATTTAAATTTAACAAGAAAGCTTAAAAGTTAACTGGTAAAACATTTAATATTTTGTTCTTAGTTGTGACAGCAGAGCTTGTAGAAGGCCTGATTTCCAGGTTTTTTTTTGTTCTGTGAGAGTTATTAATATTGGAAAAATCTACATTAACTGTGGCATCATCATGAAAGGTGTCTTCAAAAACTTCATAGTATTGCCACCTAACAGGCCCTTTACCAGTTCTTTTTTTTTCTGTTGTTGTCGCGTATCCTGGTGAAAGTCTTTGTGTTGCGGAATTTCACATCAAATGTTTCTTAAGTTAAGTTACAAAAAGTTTTCACAATTTTTTCCCAAATTAGTATTTGTTCCAATTTTGGGTTGCGGAATTATTTTTTGAGATTTCTGTAGTCTTCTAACAAATTTTTTTTTGTAGTGGCCTCTGTCCGGTAAAATTGGGGGGGGGGGGTCTGTATAGTTCACAAAATGATAACATAATAGTATGAGTTTGAAATTAGTATAAAAATGAATTGAGTTAAGATAATTTGAATTTTAACTAGTTATTAATATTTTGATTAAAAACTGTAATAATACAAGACGTTAAATGTTTTATTAAATGTTGACTTTTTGTAACAATGGCATATTTGTTATATCTATTTATTTTATTTATGTTCTTTTCTTTTAGGTTATTGTTTATTGTTGTTGAAAATAGAAACCAATATAGAGAAATGAATAAAGCAGTCACGAGAAGACTTAGAGCAGAAAAGCGCAAATATATTAATAGACAACTAGACAAAGCAGAAAATGACAGATACGGAAACAATGCAAAGGATTTCTATGCAACAATTAGGCACTTTCAGAAGGGATACATACCCAAAGCAACAAGTGTTAAAGATCAAAACGGAAACAAAACAACAGAGAAGGCCAAGGTTCTAAATATTTGGAAAGACTACTTTGAAAACCTGTTAAAAGAAGAAGATAAAGATGAAAATGAGGAAATAGAATATTTTCAAAATGTACAACCTTTTATACCAGAACCATCTCTACAGGAGGTTAAGGAGGCAATACAACTTTTAAAAAATGGGAAAGCTCCTGGGGAAGACGAAATATCAGCAGAAGTTTTAAAACACAGTGGCGAAATAGTACATAAGGCAATTTACAGACTCATTGAAAGAATATGGAGAAAAGAAAAAATACCAGAGGAATGGAGCGAGGCTGTTATTGTACCACTTCACAAAAGAGGAGACAAAGAAGTCTGTAGTAATTATAGGGGAATATCCCTACTTAACACCACATACAAGATTTTGTCCAAAATAATTCTGAGGAGAATCAAAATATATGCTGAAGAATGTATAGAAGACCATCAGGCAGGCTTTATAAGTGGACGCTCAACAGCAAACCAAATACATGTGTTGCAGCAGATAATATCAAAGTATTGGGAGTATGATAAAGAGTGCCACATCCTGTTTATTGACTTTATTAAAGCATACGATACCATAAAGAGACCCAAACTCTGGGAAGCAATGCAAAAGTTTGGGATACCGGACAAGCTGATACGTTTGACAAAGATGTGTGTGGATGGATCCAAAAATAAAGTAAAGGTAGAAAGTGAACACTCTGACACTTTTCAGACTAACACAGGAGTTAGGCAAGGAGATGGATTGTCTCCAATCTTGTTTAACATAGCAATTGAAGAAACACTACAAAACACAAAGAAAGTGGAAGCTGGAGCATACCTTGGGTCAAAAATAAACGTACTGGCCTTTGCCGACGACGTAGCATTAGTGGCAGAAACTGAAGAGGATCTTAAGAAACTGGCCCAAACTATTACAACAGAATCAAAAAAGATAGGACTTAAAGTAAGTGCAGAGAAATCCAAATATCTCAAAGTGGGAAGAATTCAAAATGAGGATATGGAACCATTAAAAGTCGACAACCTGACGTTTGAGAGAGTGTCCGAATTTAAGTACTTAGGAATAACAGTCAACTCCAGTAACAAAACAGAAAATGAAATAGAAAAGAGACTTATCACGGCAACTAACTGCTTTCGAAGCATGTCAAAAATCTTAGGATCCAGATTACTGTCAAAAGCCACAAAAATTAGAATTTATAAAACTATTATCCAACCAGTTCTCTTATATGGATCTGAGGCCTGGACCCTAACCAAACAAAACGAAAGGAGATTAATCGTCTTTGAGAACAAGATATTAAGAAAGATTTTTGGCCCTATAAAAGAAAATGAAATATGGCGGATCAGGAAAAACAGAGAACTACGAGAACTCTACGAAGACCCAGATATTGTAGCTATTGTTAAGAGCCGAAGATTGAGGTGGGCAGGGCACATAGCGAGAAGAGAAGAAAACAGTCTCCTGAAGATAGCTACAAATGGACGACCACGAGGGACCCGACCACTAGGAAGACCCAAACTACGATGGGGAGACCAGGTGCGGAAAGACCTTCATCGCATGGGGACATCAATTGACCGAGCAGCAGACAGAAAACACTGGAGGCAACTTGTTGGCGAGGCCAAAAACCAACTTAGGTTTGAATGGCCAAGGAGGTAAGGTAGGTAAGGTAAGGTTCTTTTGTCTACCAAATAAATACACATATAAGTGATAGGCTTTTTATGTTTTTTAGCGAATTTCCCGATAGGGAAGTAGCTATTACCGTAGGTCTCATGGTAAGACCTAGGCCCGGGACCGATTAACTTTTTCATTTTGATGTCCCCAGAGGCCAAAAACACAATTCGTTCAAATTTTTATATTTGTGTATATATATATATATATATATAGGTGTATGTATGTATATATATATATATATATATATATATATATATATATAATAAATAGGTTACATACCTTATAAATCCAACAAACAGCTTATTTTGAAAAGAAGGTTGTTTACATGTTTCGGCTTGTATCGGCCATTGTCAAAACATCGCAGTTGGATGGTGAAATCCTTGTCATTGTTTCCTACTAAAAGTAGGAACACAACACTCACACACGGACGGGACGAAAACATTACGAAAACGAAAATACTTTTAATAGGCCTATTATTTGGTATTTGGATCAAGCCAAATGTTAAAATTATTTTGTACTTTGATTTAAGCCTTTAAAATTTGTTGAATATGTACGTTTTCTAAAACATGGTATTGGTTCTCTCTCATAGGAAAACACAAAAAAATACACAGTATATTGAAGTTACATTTTATTAACTTCAATGATGATCCATTACTTGAAATTGTTTAAAAACTTTTTCCATAGCTTATTTTATAGCCTATAAATTGTCACATTTCATTAATTCATTCATATAAACTAAATAAGATCCAATAAAATTTTTTTTGAAATACATTACAACCATTAAATAATTATCAAAGTATATCGGTCACGGAACAAAAAAGATGGATGATTAAAAAAAACTAACTTATAAAAAAATAGTTTGATATAACAAATGAACATAAAGAGAAACACAAATTCTTAAATATACTTTACACAACAAATTGTATGCTGATTAGGTATAACAAGAAACATCGAAAGAGATTTTTAAATACTGTATTCGAATATATAAATCTAAATAATTTTTTTGATTCATCACTTATAATTGTTTAAACACTTTATCCTTAGCTTATTTTATAGCCTATTATAAGTTGTCACATTACATTAGCTCACTCAAAATCTAAATAACAATTTTTTTGAAATAAATTACAACTATAAAATAATTATCTGAGTAAATCGGCCACGGAACAAAAAAGATTGATCAATTTTGTAAAATAACAAATTTTATAAAAACATAATTTGACAAAGCAACTGAACTTAAAGAGAAACATAAATTATTAAATGTACTTTACACCACAAATTGTATGCTGAATAGATATACTACAACAAAAATCATCAAAAGAGAATTTTAAATACTGTATTCAAATATAAATCTCAATAATTTTAATAGAAATGCAAAAATGCGAATTGAACTTATTGAAAAAAAAACAAATTGGATCCATATGAAACAAACAATTTACGGTCTATGATAAACAAGGTTTTTAATGTAATTCTTTATATCTGTCCACCGGCTTCCTGCAAAACATCCGTGCTTGAGAAGTAAAGTGGTACATTGCTGTTTTCCTGGTACTTTTCTTAAGGCGATCCACTGGTTTAATTCATTTTTCCTTATGGTCGACTGTTCTTCTGTCCATTTCTTATGAGCTATTTTTGCTGGTTTTTTCTTATTTCTGGTTACGAAATCTGGTTCATACTCTGCATCACTCGCTTCATCATCTGACCAAAGTTGCCTCCTACTGCTGTTTGCCTTTGGTTCAAAATCAGTCGTCGATGTCCTAAAAAGTCTTGAAAATTCGAACTAGTAGGTTCACTGCTTGTAAGATTTTCCCCACTATTAATGTCCATCAAAAATTGGCTGATTTTAGCAGTTTGGTATGTAGACTCCGGTAGTCGGTAATACTCTTTATGCGTTGTAGAGCTGTGTCCCAAAAAGGTTGCAAGCTGGTCAACTTGGGATTCGGTTAACCCACATGCAGCGGCTAACGTAGCTGCTTCCTTCCTCATTGTAATCGTTGTAATTCTTGAAGGGTGTTTCAGTTTCGCTTGGTCTCTCAAGTGACGAATAACGTCAGCCCCTCTATAGCATGAGTCGACTGTGCCAGGGATCGCAAATAAATATCTGTTATCCGGCAATACTCCACATTTGCTCCTGTACTTTAATAGCAGGTCTGTCATTGTCTCGATTTTGTTCGTCGGTAATACCGGAACGTTTTTCCCATGTTTTCCGACGGTTTCAAACCTCCTGAATTGTTTTACTAATTCCTGTTCATTAGCAGGCAGACTTTCAAAAACCCTTGCATGGACTTCGTCGGAATTCTTTTTTAGGTATGACTCCACTGTTATGTGCTGTCCGTCTCCAGCTCGCTTTCTGTTAAAAACTATCATGCTTGCCAACGCAACCTTACATAACCTGACGTAGGTATGGTGAAGTTGGTTCTTGGTGAGTTCCTCTACAACTTCTGATGACTCTGCATATTCCTTGCTTATTCCAATAAGCACCACAGCAGGGAGTTTGTGGGGACAAAACAATTTCCATTTTCCCGCATTCTGGCTACCTGGCTGCTACTTCCTAACCGGGCTAGGGCTTTTCAAATAATTTTCGTTGTGCTAATCGTGCCTTTCCGAACCATACAGGTTGACCCTTTTTAATCCCCTCTAATGATTGTGCCAGTCGTGCTATTCCAAATTGGCTAAAAATGTGTGCCAATCGTTCTACGGCCCCGAAACCCCTATCGCGGTACCATCATCGGTCCTGTATAATACGGCACATCAAGTGGTACCGCTTCATTAAATATAATGTAATTACAATAATAGTATCAGCATATCTTTCTTCATATATATTATATTTAGAACAACACCTTATTAAAAAAATTCTTCACGAAATATAGTAAATACTGTTGTCGTAAGGTCTTGCGAAACACCTATTTACTAAGTATAGGTAAAACATGACGTAATGTGTCACGTTAGGCTACTAGTAGCCAAAAGCAAACCTATCGTAACTACCAATAATTCATAACTAAAAATTTATAAGAATTGATGAAATTTTGACATAAGCAACACAAGTAGACTCCTCATCCCATTGTAAATTTTGAAGCTTGTTTTTTGCGTCTAGTTCATGTACGTCCACACTGATCGCTAGTGTAGACAACATTTAGTTTCTATTATTTTAGGGTTATTTTCATGATTTGTGCTTTACTATTTGGTTATATAACTAGGAGACCAGTTATTGCTTATGATTATATCGTTTTATTAGGTTAAACGAGGTTTTAAATGACTGCAATAACAAGAAACAAATTGTAAACAAAACATAACCTCTATAGTTGGACGTACAGAACTAACAATAAAATTGGCTTCAGCTGTTCCATTAGGATGACTAATCTACTAAGGGAGTATGTTTTATCTATGCTATTAGTTATAATTGACAAAATTAAACGGGATCGTCGGCACTAGTAATCAGTCCCGTTGTCAAACGGGACTGTCATGGGTTCCGAGTCGGGAGGCAGTACAAGTAGTTCGGTTGGGCGCCAGTAGATGGACGTGAGTATTATAATTCTCGATGAGGTTTTATTCACACCCTTACCTTTCAATAACGATTATATTATTATTAATGAATGTTAAACTGGCTGTTACTAGTTCTTATGCTCTTACCTATGATTAATTACTCTTAAATCTCTGGGGGTTATCGTAGTAAAATATTTCGGAATTTCGAATTAGTACTCGCACCAATTCCTGCATTCCAATTTGAGTATACCCCGTAACTGGCATGCATTGACTGACGAACCCAGACACAGGAGGAGTCGTTCACTTTTTGAATATAATATGGATTCATAGTTCAGTATTTTATAAAAATCATAATATACATATTATACATACAGGGTGTTGAAAATGTCTGGAACCAACATTATATCTGGTGAGTGGTTAAAGAAAAACAAATAATATTTTGTGTATGGATATACTATGGTTTTACCTATCTTTTGGTGCCTTATGAAAAGTTTTACCACTTATAGGGAACGTCCTGTGGAGGATGCAGTAATAAGTTTAAATGGAAGCCTATGGTAAATGATACATCATTTTAAAGGCCATTTTTTTCTGAGTAAGGAGCCACAAGTTTCATCTCAAAAGGACCACCCTAGCAAAAATGACGACTGTTTGAAATTTAAATAACCACTTATAGGGAACGTTCTGTGGAGGATGCAGTAAAAAGTTTTCATTGAAGCCTATGGTAAATGATACATCATTTTAAAGACCATATTTTTCTGAGTAAGGAGCCACAATTTTCATCTCAAAAGGACCACCCTAGCGAAAATGGCGACTGTTTGAAATTTAAAAATTCCGTTCCCTATAAGTGGTTTTCTAAATTTCAAACAGTCGCCATTTTTGCTAGGGTGGTCCTTTTGAGATGAAACTTGTGGCTCCTTACTCAGAAAAAAATGGCCTTTAAAATGATGTATCATTTACCATAGGCTTCCATTAAAACTTTTTACTGCATCCTCCACAGGACGTTCCCTATAAGTGGTAAAAATTTTCATAAGGCACTATAAGATAGGTAAAACCATAGTATATCCGTACACAAAATATCATTTGTTTTTCTTTAACCACTCACGAGATATAATGTTGGTTCCAGACATTTTCAACACCCTGTATTTATATTAATAGATGTTTATTTATTTAAATTCAATCCGATAAACTGTAATTAATATTTGGAGTATAAATGTTAAATGAACAAATTACATCACCAATACCATATTTATCAATTTAATTACCACCATATTATTTATGTACTCTGCAACAGTCTAACTGTACATAACTATGCTATCCTGCTCTTAATATTACTTTAGATATACATTATTTGAATTGATATAAGTTCAATAAAATGCCTTTTCAAATAATGCCTATCAAATTTGGTGTCTATCGTAAACTGTTTGCAAAAAATTTGCAGCAACCAAAACTTTAATCAATTTAACTTGAACTTTTAATAGAAGGCTTTGCCAAAAAATTTAACATTGGTTTTAAATGTCCGTATGTTTTTAAATTTAAAAAGTATATGAACAGATATTTGAAATTACTGCAATTAATAATGAAATTGTTTTGGATAATGATTTTAGAAAATTAAGAAACATGTCTTTGCATAAATTAATTAGTTGCTTAATTAACTGATAATTAGTATTGTGACTGGTTTCTAATGTACAAAAGTAATAGTTAAATATAATTATAAGAAAAATTCCACTTGTAAACGAAAAGGTTGAATGACTTTATTTATTCGGGATACATTTATGCGATTACTATTTAGGTGCCACGATGAGGATGGCAGTCTTTGACGTTGACCAACTGCTAGCCTCTGTAGTTCCCTCTCTATTGCTGATAACCTTTGCACTGGTATAATTCCATCGCCCTGCCTGCTAGTGGGATTACGCCTCAGAGCAGCCGTTAAATTTGTAAGTCTATCTATTCTCCGACTTACATTGTAGGGAACCCTAGGTGTTGGCGTTGAGGCTAAAACTCTTCGACAAGCCATACCCCGCCTAAATATAGGCGTAACTGTTGTCGCATTCAAGAACAACAGGTGCTGAATTGAGGATGAAGTGGTATAAGAAACTTTATAATAGGGCCAGATTGGCATCAATATTAGGCGTAACTGTTGTCGGATGTGCTGCACCTGACCTAGCACCTCTAAATCTGCGAGCCGTTGTATTAGTGGGTGCTACAGGGCACTGCGAAGTTTGATGCGGTGTTTGAGTTGAGGGCATCATTGGCGAATGCGTAGGAGGTGTTGGGGCCCACTGCATCCAACCCTGGGATCTGCCCTGTCGAAAGCCATCGTGGTGAAGGAGTCTGGGCCCACTGGCACATGCCTGACGGCCCTGGTACTCCAGCCAGGGGACTATGAAATGGTACAGAGGGTGGTGACGGATTAGAACTAGTAGTGCCTTGCAAAATATTCTGTTCCGGTGGTGGAATTGGTCCCAACACAGACGATTCAGGGGGTTCCGTATTGGATACCTTGGAGAGCTGCGGTGTAATTGGGTGACCATAACTTCTCACAATAGATCGTAATATCCTTACATTGTAACATACCGGACAATATCCAATAGACGTAGGGGGCCTCTATATTCTCTTCTAAATTGTCTTCCACCCAATTCTTCACATATGCTCTAACGCCGTCGAGTACTGGAACTGGCTGCCTAGTTGATCTTGGCACTCTGAGACACCGCATTATAGTGTCGGCCAACTCTCTACTATTCCTGTGTGAATAAAGCCGATCAGGCCTAAGACAGCCTGAGATTGATGCCAATCTTGCCCTATTATAAAGTTTCTTATACCACTTCATCCTTAATTCAGCACCTGTTGTTCTTGAATGCGACAAAAGTTACGCCTATATTTAGGCGGGGTAAGGCTTGTCGAAGAGTTTTAGCCTCAGCACCAACACCAAGGGTTCCCTACAATGTAAGTCGGAGAATAGATAGACTTACAAATTTAACGGCTGCTCTGAGGCGTAATCCCACTAGCAGGCAGGGCGATGGAATTATACCAGTGCAAAGGTTATCAGCAATAGAGGGAACTACAGAGGCTAGCAGTTGGTCAACGTCAAAGACTGCCATCCTCACCGTGGCACCTAAATAGTAATCGCATAAATGTATCCCGAATAAATAAAGTCATTCAACCTTTGTGAAATTTTTTTTTAGTTATATTTTACTATTAAGTTTGTACATTAGAAACCAGTTACCGTACTAATTATCAGTTAAATAATCAACTAATTAATTTATGCAAAGACATGTTTCTTAATTTTCTCAAAGTTCTTGCGGAATATATCTGCAGAGGCCTCTGTATTGGTAAATACTCATAGTCAACATTAACAGGGAAATCTGAAACCCGGTTAAATTTGTTTTGATGATTGAATACTATTAGTCTATGAGCTAGTTGACTTTAAAATACAGTTTAAGCTCTCAAGCTAATGTTTAATACGAGTATTTGCCCATACTAAGGCCTGTGCAGGTATATTTCACAAGAACTTTAGACAGCTACCATTTTGTAACGGATGAACCTTTTTGGACGCGGTTTCCGGCAATGAACTCCACTTGACTAACCCTTTAAAATGGTGTGCATATCAACCTATGCTTACATTAAAGATTATGTACCTACTCCTCATGGGTCGTCCCCTAGTAGTGGTAAAAAAATTACAATGCTTGGAAAAAGTAGTTTGTATACATGTAAGTTGGTGTGAAAGGTTTGAATTTTCTAACGGATTTAGCTAAAAAGATATTAAACCGTTTCCAGACTTTTTTGTCACCCTGTATATATAACACGAATAACAGTTGATGAAACAATAAAAAATTGTTTGTTTACGTCGACAATGTAAATTATTTGATAGAAAACATTTAAGTTTTCACCGAAAACATTATTTTAGCATGGTAAACAATAATAATTTATCTCTGGTGATATAAATATTACGAAATCAATATGTGCCGCGGTAGCGAGCTCGGTGTTACTTGGCCTGGTAAGATGTATTTATTATTTAAAACGAATTGAAATAGAAATCACTTCAAAACTCCCGCCGCGGACGCGCTACTTTTGGTGTCCCAGGCACATGCCGGTGTAGTTTCACAAAGCATGGCGTTCTCTTAATTTTGAATGTAAGTATTATAAGTGGAATACCAACGTGTGTATTCGATCGAATGCGAATGAAAAAATCGAACGTGGTATAAATCTATCCTTCCGAACAACTAATCGTTCAGTAAATATTTTAAACAATTCAACCAGATGTGGTGATAAATTTGACAAATGTGGGGTATATAAATTAACTTGTGCCAGTTTTCCTAGCGCGTATACTGGACAGACAGGTAGAGATTTCAATACTAGATACAAGAAGCATAGACCAGATCCTCGTAATACAAAACAAAAATCATCGTTTGCTCAGCATTTGGTCGATAAAAACCATGACATGTACGATATTAGTAAAGGCCTTGAAATCCTACATGTTTGCAAAAAAGGAAGCAGAATTAACACTCTCGAAGAATTCGAAATCTATAAGGCACAGGTTAATGAGAACAAAAATATTGAGAGTGTAATTCTGAATGAAAAACTTAAATTCAAATCCCATCACATTTTCAAAAAAATCTTAAAACAAAGGCAGAGTTCGACGCCCATTGGTCAGCAGTCCACATCAGCTGATAAGACAAGACCGACAATGCACAACTAGCTCAGCCTGCATCCTGACCTTGACAACGGTGTGCGTGCGTCCTGCCCGTGTATTCTATACTAGCTGTTTGTCCGTTCCACGTACGGGAATCGTGCAGTAAGTTGAAGCCTTATATTCAGAACAGGAGTTAGTTTGAAAATTTAGTGTGCATTTTTCCTGATAATGTTGGCAAAACTATTACTGTATAGGAATACATATAAACCTTCGCAAATACAATATCTGACAGTGTCAAAGTCAAAACGAATGCTTCACAATTAAATGACACCCGATCGTGTTAGTCCATATTTTATATCTAATGATAAAAGGAATTGCTTTATAGATCTATGATGCATAGCCTATAGGTAGGCCTGTAATTTAAAGTTACTTTTCACTCTGAATAAAAGAAGATAAAATACTACCTCAACCTCACTACTGCACACTTTATTCGGGTTGAAATTTTCATTAACAAAGGTGCTCCTGTCTTTTAAGTTAGGACATTAGGGCGTTACTAACAGACATACACACACAAAAACAGAATTGAATTAGGGGATTTGCTACGCTTTAACCAAAGCAAATTACAAACAAAATAATTATTTGATAGTTTTAATAGTGCCATCCAATTTTATGATAATCGTTTTAGGCCTAATCAAACTGTAAAATTGGTGTAAATCCGTTGAACAAATATACAGGGTGACAAAAAGTCTGGAAACGGATTAATATCTTTTAAACTAAATCGGTTAGAAAAGTCAAACTTTTCACATCAACTTACATGTATAAAAACTACTTTTTCCAAGCATTTTCATGTTTTTACCTCCACCAGGGGACGACCCACAAGGAGTAGGTACATAATCTTAAATGTAAGCATTGGTTGATATACAGCATTTTAAAGTTCTGGTCAAGTGGAGTTCATTGCCGGAAACCGCATCTCAAAAGGTTCATTAGTTACAAAATGGCGGCATTTCAAAGTTCTTGTGGAATATACCTTTACAGGTTATATAACATTATCTTGAGAGCTAAAACCGTATTTTAAAGTCAACTAGCCCATATACTAAGTTTATTCAATCTTCAAAACAAATATAACCGGGTTTCAGATTTCCCGGCTAATTTTGACTATGAGTATTTACCATTACTAAGACCTGTAACGAATGAATCTTTTTTGACGCGGTTTCTGGCAATGAACTCCACTTGACCAGACTTTTAAAATGATGTGCATATCAACCTATGCTTACATTAAAGATTAAGTTATCGTGTCTATCCGCACGATAACTTGATTTTTGTCTGATTTTGATAAAATTTGGTTTGAAGGTGTAAGGCGGGATAAACTTGAATGTGTTCGCGAACCAGCATGATCGGATTGGTTTTATGGGGTAGAAATGAGTTTTTCTCATTTTATTCCTTAAATAACTAAATTTTAAAATTTTTTCCAGACCTTTTTAAAGAGCTTAAAAAATTATTTAGTATATCAAAGTGTTTTTGTAAGATGATTGGTTACGGAGAAAGTTCAAAATATTGTTAATTTAAAATTCCTATGTTATTCTTATGGAAAATATTAATACGTTGTAGTTGGCTTGTTTATGGATATATTTTGATCGAACTTGGCGGATTTATTTATTTCATACTAAGCTATTGATATTTTAATTAAAAAAAACACACATTAAGTTCCACGTAGCATCTAGATACTCGTTAGACATGAATTTTAATTTAATAGATTAATTGAAATTCAATCCAGGAAAATGGAAATTCGTTTAGTCCGCGGGTTTGCTGCAGTGGGAGTATTTTATTGATCATTTATAGTTATTTAAAGAATTAATTAATAATTGTTTTTCTCACAATGGAGATTTACAGTCATGTGTGCATTTGTCTTGTGGTTGTTAATCATATAATAGAAATGATTATTAGAGAGATGTCTATACAACTATGATTACTTACTTCCTTCCTTTGAAATCTCTTCTTATTTAAACAGTAAACAGCTAAATTATTTAGCATTGTTTATCAAATATTTTAAACCGATTTTGATTTTAATAATGATTTACATATGGAGTTTAACTTTCTATTGAATATTGTTTTAAAAAATTAAAAATCGTGACTAAACAATTTGGATTTTTTTTTTTTACTTGTACGATGTGTTAACCCCCTCCTACGTACGGGAATTCAGTAGTCAGTTAAAACCGTGTACAATTCAGATCAGCTAGTTTACACAAAGACAAAGTTTCTTGCAGTTTTAACGAGAAAAATCATCTTGTAAACAAGTGTTGTGTGACCAAATATGTTTTTATTCCATCACTAGCTGTGTACCCGTTCTACGCACGGGGATCTTATAATATTCAGTTGAAACCTTCTTATATAAAGAACAGCAGTTGGTTTGCATATTTTAAGATATGCTGGCCAAACTATTATACATAGCTTCATTTTATGTTGTTTTTTGTTGTTCCGGATCGGTATGACAATCAATAAAAGGTTAAATTACCTCTGTGTCTGCCGGTCGATCCTATAACGGTAGGCTTACTTTTATTTTTACTATCTGATCTCGTTTGCATGGCTCAATCACGTCCTGGTTGAAGTTCGTTCGCTACGCTCACTCACCTGTATGTTGGAGCTCGTTCGCTGCGCTCACTTTCCTTCAGGTTAGCTCGTTCGCTACGCTCACTTGCCTTCAGGTTAGCTCGTTCGCTACGCTCACTCGCCTCCAGGTTGCAAATTAGCTGTTGTCATAAATGTAAAAGAAATAATAGTGCTAGTGCTGCACCCTGTTGGTAATCCTTGTAACTTTAATGCTATTGAACATCACAGAACAGAACCAACTTGTTTAATTGAAACAGCTGTTAAGATTCAATAATTTCATTTCTCATAAGGTTAACATGGGCTTCCAGAAATTCCACGTCAAAAATCGACAAAAACTTGATTTTCAAGGGTTTACTGTTAAATATCTAACTGTCTCATATTCGATGAAATACGTCTAAAACCATCTCATATATGTATAGTATTTGGAAAATAAGTTTCAGGCGGGACAGTGCTATAGTTATTGAGGAGTAGTTGTAATAAAGTGCGTATTTTAGCGTTACCAAGAGAATGACAGATAGACAGACAGACAGACAGACAGACAGACAGACAGAAATTGAGATAAGGTTTGATTCGGTTTCTCTGACCTATGAAATGTAAAAATAACCAAAAAGTTCATTATTCTAAGCAATGTACAGACAAAACTCTAATTTTATTTATATAGATAGTCCTATACGATATGCATTTTAAATCCGATAATTTTACAATAGGTAAAACAGCAATTCTGCAATTTTTACGATGTCAAAACCGTTGAAGTGAGATTTGCAGCCGTTTCGCACGGACGCACACTGATTATTATAAGTAGCCTACAGTAGAGAGAGTAATAGTCAATTGAGAAGTGTATAGACCTAGTCAACAATACCACCTTCCATAGCATACCTGCCTCTTCCATAATTATTACCACCACAATACAACTACTATACACAATTTCCAGTAGGTCTGAATTGAAACTACCTAAAATAAAACGATAATATCCAATAAAATTCACAGTACGCGTAATTTAACTTTGGTGTCCTAACATCAAAACTAATCGTCACACCTATTAATTGCTAAATATATAAGCGTAAAAAAATAAAAGTAAAAACAATAACAGTTTGTTTTGAAACAGTTGTTTGGTTCAAATAACATTCAATTGAAAAAAGAACTGGTCACATGTAGCAGGAATATAAAAAGTAAACATGCTAGTAAAGCTAATGACGAAATTGTGAAAGGTTATCATCCATACCGTTATCAGTTCTATCCTTGAAAATTACCCACCCTCATAGAATAAATGTACATCGTAATTTCCCATATTAGTTAATTTAAACTACAATATATTCATCGTTGAAATGAAAGTGATATTTTCACGTTTGGGGGCGCTGATATAGGCGCCCCCAAATGTAACCACAACTGAACATGATTTCATAAAAGGATGGTTTGTCTAATTGCAGTATCCTAGGTTAATGTTGATGTTGTGTTCAATCTATGTCATCCATCTGTTTATCTTTGTATAAAACCCGGCTGAGGTTGAGGTGGTAATTTAAAATCGTGATTCCTGATTATTCTTCATCTTCTTTTTATGACATCAATATTTCCGCGCCTAATCCAAACAATGTCCAGACAAACATTAATTTTAAACAAAAAGCTACCATGGAGAATTAAAACATGTTAACATGGTAATTTTTCTAATCTTTCCTTGAAAAGTGTAGCACTAAAATAATTTGCATTTATCCTTTTTTATTAAGACTCGTGTACAGAGCCTCGATTTGTACTGTGGTTTAATTATTTTTTGTTAAAACTGTGGTCTAATTATCTCTCTCTACTAATCTTACTTATTTACTATAATCAATGACAAAATAAGAGTAAATAAAATAACCTCATAGTTCCATAGTTTATATTTAACCAGCTGTAAGTTAAAACAAATTAAATTGCTCTAAAACAAATCGAAGATTACAATGATTGCTTCAAAAAATAATTTGAACATCCTAGTATTTTACTATGTATATTTAATTAATCTGTCATCCTCTTACAGAAGAATTGAACGTATCAATGATTAGCATTACACATAGTATAAATAAGTCAACCCTAAGTATGTCTTTACATTTTTATCCAAATGCTGAATTTGTGACACAAAAGCTGAATGTTTACAGCTGTTATGTTAAGCAATTTATTTTATGCCAAAAGCTAGTTTAGAATCTTAGCGTCGGCTGCTAGACTTTTTAAAAATTAAAACTTAATTTCTAAAAAACTGGGACCCTAAACTAAAATTATGGCTTCGAAATTCCCTAGTTCTCAAAATTATATTTCTTTCAACACAAAAATCATGAAAGTCCGTCGAGTGGTTGATCAGAATCGTGAAATAAAAAACACTGTTTCGTTTTAATATTATAGATAACCTGTTTAAACTCAAATTAAAATAGAGAAAAATCCAAATATGAATTTTGAAACAGTTTTACAACAATATTTAACGAATTTAGAAATAGTTTTGAATTGTTGTATAATTTTTTAAAACTTATTTTAATCATGACAAAATTCCAAATTTGTCTATTTCAAAACAATTTAAAACATTTCAAAACTATTTTTTCCGACAATGCTTATGCTGTCTGGGTTATTGAAGATTTTTTTACTGAAATTGGCACCTAAAAATACACGTCAAATTTTACGTTATGATCCGTACGTATACGTATTCGTTATGTATAGGATGTTTCTTCAAACATCTATACATTTATTTATAATTTTTGTGAATTTCTTTGAGCTTATGAAGACTATGATTAAGAGATTTAAATTAGAAGAGTTTATGATTAAAAAAGGATATTAAGATCGAGCACTTTATAGAAAAATAAATAGAGAAAATTAGAATGATCCATGTTTGGTTGTCAAACACGATTTCATACATATTGAACTGTGAACCACGTGCAAAATTTATAGCATTTTGTGTGTATAATGGTGGAAGTAGTTTTGTCACGATATAGTTTAGAATTTAGCTTGAAGATAATGCTATCATCTATACTTATATTACCTCCGTTCGACCTAATCTCAATAGTTTGGAAGGAACCCACAGTCTCACGTAATGTTGTCGATGAATAAACTACTGTTTATGCATTTATTGTTTATCTATGGTATGAGCTATTATATATTTATAATATTATGTTTAATTTTAGGATGTTATTTTATAAGATAAATACAACTGATCAAAATGTCGATTAAGTTAAATGTTTTACGGCAACGGATATGAATAGTTACATAAAAAGACAAATAGATTACAGTAGAGTATATTTGCATTATAACCTCAATATACAAACTCTGTTAACAGAACATTTGTATCCACAGACCACCGCAAAAGATTTTGTGTAACTCTCGATACGATCTGAAGACTGTTGTATTTATAATATCAATACATTTAAAAGGCAAAACTTACAAAATAGTTTTTCTAGAAATTAGAATGTGGTCCCAGACAACTTAAATCATAAGATGTACGTGTATAGTTTATTAGCTTAAATTAAACATACAACCGATAAATACATTTGTAAAAGAAAGATATAACATGTAAAGATGTAACGTATAAAGTTTAAACGATTACAAGTGGTGATCGATTTCGATTCGATACTCTAATCATCATCAGACCTAATATGCGTATGAACGTCATTTCCTTATTGGGTCTGATGATAATTGGAGTATGTAATAAAAATATAAAATGTATTCAATTGTATTGTAGTTACGTTAGTTATCTGTTACAACATGTAAAACCACGTAAGTACAATTTTATATGTCAATACACTATAAGCGTTTAAGTTTTACCATCCATCTTTTCTTCATTTACAACACTCGACCTTATAATAAATAAATTAGAATAATCCTATTCACTAATAAAATCAATGTTTGATTGTATGTATGTGTGTATGCTTACTTGCTTGTACCAAGATCTCGAAAACGGCTCCGACGATTTTCTTCAAATATTGTAAATAGTTTTTTTTGGCCTAAAAACGAGTTTACTGCAGTTAGAACTGCCAACAAAAATCTAATTACGTAGAAAAATGAAACTGAAAGTCAAATTTTTTTTACATTAGCCTTATGGGTTGCTAAGTAACCATGTTGGTTGAATTTAATAACAAGGATAAAGTAAACAAAAGACTTGTAAGTAGTCTATCCACAGTATACTAGCAATTAATTACAAAATACAGTACAAAAGGAAAAACGTCAGTTGTTACTTTTGAGCAAAGATTATACTGAAGATTACTCGATACATTGTAGCAGGACTTTTTTTTATCTATGATTGTAGTAAAGGCTAGCAGTGTGGAGTGTGGGAACTGTATATGACGATAAGATTAAGGTATCTGCAATCTTAAAATGCAATGGGAAGGTAGGAAAACAGGTCCACAACGTAGAAAGTGACGAAGGAAGTAGTAAAGGCGAGCTGTCTGGAGTGTGGGAACTGTGAATAAGGATTAGAGTAAGGTATAGGAAAATAACCCTAAAATGCTAGGAAGGATCGGGCTTTCTCTATTATTATTATTTCATCGAAGTATATTTTTCCAGGAGCCCATTGTAACACTGATTTGAAGTATCACATGCAACCGGACGATGTTGATTCAGGAAAGTACGATCAATTATCAAAAAATCCACACCATATCTGTACTAGAGTCTGCAAGCCAGGGGATTATAGAGTTTGCTACTACCGATTCGTGGTAGAACACTACATGACCATGAATGGGTAAGATACAATTAGTATGATAGATCAATCAACAGTTACTGCAATCACCTTGCAAAAGTGGCGAAGTAAAATGTAATAAGCAAACGTTAATATCGGCCTTTTCTTAAGAATATGTACACGAATAGAGTTAATACCCAACTAATGGACATCGTTATATTTTAATTTGGAAAGTCTACCAGGCTCCTCTACACTGGCTCCCTAAGTTTTCATGTTATTACTATGAATACATTTAATATCAGAGTTACTAGTATATAAACCAGTTATTTTAAATTCTTTTTGAGGGTTTTCTTAACGTTTTGTAAATTTGTGAGTTATCTTGTGAAATGGACCACTAAGAAACTTTCACTCATTATGTTTGGTTATTATTATTATTTAAAGTTTGCTCATAATTATCTTCGAAATTTATAGAATGGGCTACAAGGAAGGAGAATTTATAAAATTGCTGAATTTGAGTAAAACATCTATCTTATAAAACATCAATTAAAATAATTGCTTTCATAACCACACTACAGCATGATGTTAAATTCCTTTATTTATTTTAAAAATAAATCACATAACGCCTTAGGAGTGTTTCTGCACACAGGCAGGTAAATTATCAAAAGGTACATTGTGTACGAGTATACAGACTGTCCCAAAAGTCCCGGACCGGTTTAATATTTTCTAAACGACAACAGATAAATCAACAAGATTTGGTACATCAACATCACACCTAAAAATCTACTTTTTTATGGAAATATAAATTTTCTGTCACATCATGGGGACGTCCCGCAAGGAGTCAGAAGGAAATCTTAAATAGAAGCATAGGTTGACATGTACATCAGATTAAAGGTCTTTACTAGCAGAATATAATGCTGCAAATTTAAACTCAAACGGACAACCAAGTCAAGAGTAAAGTGGTTCAAAGATTCATTTAATTTGCATTTGGGGGCAGAGCCCTAGGAGTCAGAACATTTTTGTTAGCGTAAGCATAGGTCGATATGCACATCAAATTAAAGGTCTTCACTAGTAGATTACAATGCCGTAAATTCAAGCTCAAAAGAACGCCTGAGTAAAAAATGGCAGTCGTTCAAAGATTCAAAATGGCAGGTTCAAGAAATCTTTGAACGGCTGCCATTTTGTAACGGGTGATCCTTTCGAGGCGCGGTTTCCGGCATTGAACTCTGCTAGCTAAGCCCTTTAAACTGATGTGCATATTGACCTATGCTCCTATTTAAGATTTCCTTATGACTCCTCGTGGGACGTCCCCATGATATGACAGAAAACTGATAGTTCCTTAAAAAAGTAGATTTTTTAGTGTGGTGTTAATGTGCAAAATTTTATTGATTTATCTGTTGTCGTTTAGGAAATATTAAACCGGTCCGGGACTTTTGGGACAGTCTGTATAATATAAGCAATAAGTAAAAATAAACGGTATCAGCATTCTGACACATACTTTCTCCCATAAGTTTGTCAACAACCTTTATCATGTGTAAACGGTGAGAGTAAATATACGGAAATGGGATTTGTACAATTTTGTTCAGAATTTAAAGGACTATAACATACTAAATTTTTATCAAAATTGTTCGAGCCAATTTTGGGAAATCCGATTTTTCCGTTATTTTATGGGGTTTTTATGGGGAAATAACATAATTTACAATAACTTTTGAACCGTAATTTTTACAGAAAAGGGATTTGTACCATTTTGTTTAGAATATAAAGGACTATAACATATTAAATTTTTATCAAAATCGTTCGGGCCATTTTCGGGAAAATCCTATTTTTCTGTTATTTAATGGGGTTTTATGGGAAAATCCCCATCTAAAATCAAAATTTCTAAAAAATGAAAAAAAACTATCAAAATTGTAAGGACCATAACCTACTATGTTAAATCAAAACTGGATTTTTGTCTAAAATCCTATTTTTCGTTATTTTATGTGGTTTTTATGGGAAAATAACATAATTTACCATAACTTTTGAACCGTAATTTTTACAGAAATGGGATTTGTACCATTTTGTTCAGAATTTAAAGGGCTACAACATACTAAATTTTTATCAAAATCGTTCGGGCCATTTTTGAGAAAATCCGATTTTTCCGGTTTTTTATGGGTTTTTATGGGAAAATCCCCATTAAAAATCAAAATTTCAAAAAAATGAAAAAAACGCCTGGAGATACCATGGATTAGAACCTACATACCAAATTTCATCGAAATCGGACCACAGGTGTAGTCTCTAGCTCTGTACACATCCAGACACACAGACACACACACACACACACACACACACACACAGACATCACTTCAAAAACCACTTTTTTGGGTCCAGGGGGACCCAAAACGAATATATCCACTCAAAACTCAAACTCGAAAATTTTGACGAAAACAATACTTTCTCCATATACTATGGTATAGGGGGAGAAAGTAATAAGTTAGGTTATTAGCGAAATTTACAAAGTTATATCAATGCCATTAAGTTTATGTCTACTACAATCAGACTGATAAAAAATCCTCAATGCTATAAAACAATTTTATAACAAGAAAGACAGTAAGTGAAACCGGAACTTTTTTAATGATTCCACCTCTTTCAGTGATGAAGGAAGCTTATTATATAGTTTGAGACCCATATAAAAAGTACTCCTTTCATAATTAGCAGATTTATGTATGCGATATTAACACAGAGCTCATGGGCCTAAAGCTGTATTGGGAAATAGTTCTTTTCCCTAAAAAAAAAGAAAAATGTTTTTGACAAAGATCAAAGTGTTGAATATACGCAAAGAGGGCACAGGTAAAATCTTCATTATAAAAATAAATCCTACTAGATGTTCTTGTACTAACTTGTGCGATAACTCTTATAATTCTCTTTTGTATTGTAAATATTCTTTTACTATATGTGGCATTTCTACAGAACTCAATACTATAGCCAATGTAGAGTGCACGTATGAAAGTAAACCATTATCTGTGTTTTTCGTCAATTATTTTAGAAAAAAAACTTTTATACTTTCCCGTTGCAAAGCACTGTTATACACGCTAGGATGACTAAAATATTCAAATCATATCTATAACATAATTATTACTAAATAAATATAAATAAGAATTGTAAATTACGGATTAAAAAATATATATTGTCATAGCAATAACTATTATTTCTAGCATTGCATAAAATCAGGGAGCTTATTTAGTAGCTTGATTATATCAAATAAATCTAGGACCTAAAACGACATTTAATGTTTCAGTGCATGTGGAAACTGTCCGAATGATACGTCGGCCTGCTCCGCCCAAGGCTGCGTTACAGCTGATGGGTTTGAGAAATCTGTCATTACCTTCAACAGAAAACTGCCTGGACCATCCATTCAGGTTGATTGGCCTAAGTTATTGTTGTAGAGTGTACATTCTTGACTATACAAGATTGTATATCAAAACCGAAGTGATTTCTTTAAACTATATTTTTCAGCTAGAGTCATAATAAAAACCATGTATGCTAAAAAGTCAACCGAACGTACAATTGATTGTATAATGTAATTAAGTTTCATTAATCTGATAGTGCAAATGATTCTAAGTAAAACGTTTTTGTTTATGGGTTGTATAACCAAATGTTTCAAACACAATCACGTGTATTTAGTGTATACAAAATTATTGTAATGTTTTCTGTGATATATTAGGAAACCTTTTTATAAAGTTGTTGTACAAATTAGGTAATAAAGCTCCTTTAAAGTAAACATAATCAACTTTTCTGTACTGTTTTCTGAGAAGTCTGCAAGGGTGACAATGTAGTGGCGAATATCAATAACTACGTAAGACGGCATCACTACCACGGTCTTCTCTAAAACTAGGAGCTATGGTTACTCGATTAGACTTACTATAGAAGTAGGCCTATCACACTGTGATTGTTTGTCAGGTGTGCAAGGGAGACACAGTGATTGTTGATCTTAAGAACCATATGGCCGGTGCCTGCGTTACCATCCACTGGCACGGTCACCTCCAGAAGCACTCCAAGTTCATGGACGGAGTGCCGATGGTCACTCAGTGTCCTATATTAGAGGGCCAGATATTCCGGTACACCTTTAAAGCTGATTATCCCGGCACCCAGTGGTACCATTCGCATAGTGGTAAGATGTATTAGATTCATTTACTTATTAATTGTTTTAAATATGTTGATAAGAACAAACATAGAAAAAGAGGCGAAGTCAGTTTCAAATCTTTTTTTTTTTGGTAAACCAATTTCATGATCGGCGTAAAAAATATTTCTACTCATCGGGTTTTACAGTAGAACTCATTATTTTGCCGCATATCTCTATAATAATAGTGTCCTGATGATTTATTAATCTATGTAAGAACTTACTGTACATGTTATTTCAATTTTTTAATTTCAATTTGTTTATTTCTCGCATGCGAAAATTTGTTGTACACTGCAGCGCCTTGTATACCTCTCTAGCTGCAAGCTATTTGAGAGGAAAACTTATATCTATTGCCTTATTATACTATCTTTTACAGGTACATCGTATAAATCCATTTATTTTATTTTCGAATTAAATAATATTTAATAAACAACCATAATTTGAACAAAAACATTTTTTTTTCTTTTTTTTCTTTTTATGTTTTTTTTTTATTATTATATTTTAATATGAGTTTGTATGTTTATTATATATGCGTGTGTGTGTGCATCATAATAGTATTATGGAAGTAGTTAATCCTGGGCCGGGCTGGTAGCCCCGTGTTAAAACTCGGGGCCGTCAATGCCTCTGTCACCCAGTTTCACCATTCCATATCATGTGTAAGTTTACATATACATGAGACAATCAAACACAATAATACTCATACTCATAAAATACTCATAAAACAACGAGTGATTAGCATTATACAATACCAAAAGACTTTATGAATAAAAACTAACAATATTTCCCTATCCTGTCTCCTCACTTTGGGAAAAAAAGCAATACCAATAATCCATTCCAGTCCAGTCCAGATCAAAATAGATGGAAGTAAAAAGTGAGGTTATGTAGCTCAAATCTCCATTCCTCAACTCATGCTTGGTTAATGACTACATTATACATGAAAATGTTGATAAAATTAAAATAAATAAATACCAAGTCCTATAATATTAGCCTATAGTCCCCCCAGTTTATGTTGTCGTGTTCTCTTATGTGATACTAACATTTTTTGTTCATTGTGACTAACTAATGTAAGTATACTAACTAACTAGGCTACTGTAATAATCAATGTGCTGGGTAGTGGCTATGGATTTTCTATAAAATAATTCTTTAGTTTAACTTTAACTTCGTTCTTACTTGCTATTGATCTTAAATCTAGTGGTAGTGTATTTAACAAAGTTGGGATTCTGTGTTCTAAAGTTAATGTTCCATAGTTATTGAAATGCCTTTCGGATCTAAATTGCCTATGCCTAAGATTATATCCCACATCATTTATTCTTCTAAAATCATCGTTGAAGTAGTGTCTCCCTAGGTCAGTATATTTAGCCAATGCATCAAAAGACATTATTCCTAAAAGATTGATTGGTATTTCATTAAACAAAACTTTAACAATCCTCTGTAACACCTGTCTAAGCTTTACTTTGATGTATTCAGGTGACAAATAGTAAATAGAGATCCCATAGTTAACAATACTCTGTACTAGTGAAAAATAAACCATTCTCTTAATACTGACAGGTAAAAACATACTTAATCTATAACATTTAAATAATATTACTCTTAACAAGTTAGATATTTTTGTAACATGAGTGTCAAATTTCATATCTGAATCAAGAAAAATGCCTAAATGCTTGATCTTGTCATCGAACGTTACAGCTTGACAATTACATTGGCCTACGGGTCCATTTGGAATTTCCAACTCTACACAATCTTTAGAATGACAATACAGCTTAATAGATATGTGTCTGCCTATAATTATTCTTGGGTTCTTAAAAACTATTGCTTTGGTTTTTTCTGCATTCAATTTAATAGAATTGTTAAAGAAATATTTGATTGCGAGATTTAAATCATTTTGCACATACTCCAATCCTACTGATAGATCCTTATGAATTACATATAAAACATTGTCATCAGCATATTGCAGAACATTACTTTTAAATTTAAGGCTAGCAAAATCATTTACATAGATATTAAAAAGGGAGGGGGACAGAATACTTCCTTGAACCAAACCGCAGGTTTGGTCATAGCTTGAGCTCACAGTATGGCCAATACTTACATGTAATTTTCTCTCTGCAAAATAGTTTTTGAAAAATGCTAACAACTTGCCCCCAATGCCAATGTCTTTTAACTTTTTCAACATTATATCATAATTTACCAGATCAAATGCCTTGGTAAGATCGGTTGCAACTGCTACAACAAACTTATTTTCATTCAATGCTTTATTAATATCATTTGTTAGAAGTTCTACTACATCTACTGTCGAGCAAGTAGGTCTGAACCCATACTGTGCTTTATTGATGATTTCATTTTTGTATAAGTAATTTTGTAGCTGTGCACATATATAATGCTCTAATACTTTTGTAATTGTTGATATTGACCCCACTGGCCTATAACAGTTTATGTCTTTCTTCGAACCCTTTTTGAATATAGGCCTTAGATAGGTGACTTTCATTGGTCTAGGTATAATACTTGTTTCTAATATATTTTTTAAGAGGTGAATCAATACAAGCTTTAAATATACAAAATTATTTTTTATGTCTTGAGGTCTTATGTTATCTGGCCCAGAGGATGATTTCGGATTAAGCCTATTTACCGCCGCAAGCAGTAAATCTTCATTGATTGTTATAAAATTCATGCTCATTCTATTTCCAATATTATACTTGCCCTCATTCATGTTTTGTGCTATTTGAAATGGGTTGCCTGTCATTTGCTGATTTACTTTTTCAATACTTTCTTTGAAATTATTTTTAAACCTTTCTGCAATGGTTGTAACATCGGTGTGTTCTTTTATTTCAAAATTATTCTTAATAGTTTCTATTATTGTAGGCCTAGGAGTTTTATTCATAAATTGATTAATTACTTCCCATGTATTTTTGACGTTACCAAAGTTTTCAGACAGTAACCTAAAATAGTGATTTCTTTTCTCCGCTCTTATACTTGCTGTCAGTGTGTTTCTGACCCTTCTAAAAGTGTTTCTAAGTTCTAAGTTGTATCTGTCTCTTTTAATTAGTCCCCATAAATATCTTTTTCTATCCACTAACCTTTGAATGTTATTATTATACCAGGGATTCTGAGAACATTTTTTATCTAACCTAACCTTGCTTGTACTTTTCCTATATATTTCTTGGAATGTTTCTACTATTTTGGTATATATTTCTTCTGGGTCTTTTAAATCTAAAATTGGCCACCAATTTATATTTCTTATTTCCGTATTAACCTTTTTTGTTACTATTACCTCTTTAAAACTATTGATCTCCTGGATTTCATTGTCCATACATAGGCCTAAGCCTAAATCTACTTTTAAGCCTGTCCAGTAGTGATCTGCAATTTTCTCTTCTACAATAAATGATGTAAATGTTATGTTATGCATTCTGACATTGACATGATCAAGGCATGTTGATACTAAATTGTTATTATAGAATTCCACTCTTGTGGGTGCCTTAACTGTATTGGCCATACCTTGAGAGTACAAAACATTGACATAATTATCTGCACCATACATTTGAGTTAGGTAACACAAATTGATATCCCCTACCATTACTAAATTTGCCTCATTTTTCAATTTCTCTGATGATAAGAAATTTTCAAGTTCACAATTGAAATCATTAACATTTAGGCTCGGTGGTCTGTAGAAGGCAGCAATAGTTATACTTTTATTCAATAGGAAAGTTTTAATGATTAATACCTCTGCAGAGTTAAAATTCACATCTAATACCTCTACTTTAATTGTTTTCTTATAAAAGATCATAATACCTCCCCCATTTCCTGACGGTCTACATTTCATCACAGTTTTGTACCCTGGGATTCCATACATACTACCTTCTTCAGCCGTTACATTTACTTCACTTAAAACTAGCACATCTGTATATTTTAAAACATTTTTACATTCTAACAACAACAAATCCCAATTTTTCCTTATACTTCTTATATTAATACATAAAATTAACATTTCCCTTTCATTTACTTTGTGAGTAAAAAAATTCACATTTTGGTCCCAACCTGCAAATGACAAAAAGTTCTCGTTGTTGACATACTCATTTTCTTCAATCTGAAAAATTTTTAATCGATTGATTGAATTTAGAAATAGAGAGAAATAAAAAAAAAATTGATAGTTAGCCTTTATTATGTTATGTGACTTAAGATCCTACTTGACTAGGCCTATACAATTTTGTTAAGGTCTGCCTTTTTAATAATTTGAATTGCTTTTGCATCTTTATGTTTTTTTGCCATTATTTTGTTTCCATTCATCCACAGATATTCGTACCCCTTACTCTTTTTCAAAACTTTTGCTTCCTTCATTAGGTTTGAGAAGTACGGTGTTAGATGGTCGTTAAAGTAGATAGCTCTGTCTGGATATTCCGAAGTTATCAATGACAACTGTGGTTTTTCTTTCCTAGCCTTATGTACTATGCTGTCTCGTTTTGCTCTTGTACTACACTGCACAAAGATAGGTGGTGTCTGGTCCTTTGAAGGTAGTCGGTGAGCCGTGAATTCCTCTTTTTTGATGTCAATGTCGAGAGCCCTCAGCAGTTGTACGACTTTTCCACTGACATCTTCTTCCTTAGTGGGAGGAATGCTAGTGATGATAAAGTTCTTGGATCTTCCATATTGTTGTTCACATTCCAAAGTTAGCTTTACTTTTTCTAGGTCTTCACGTAGCTCTAACGTTTCTTTCTTCAGGCTGTTGACATCTTCGGTGACATCGCTAATTTTTTCCTCTAAGCCCTTTATTGAATTCTTTATGTCGTCAATCTTCTCTAGAATTACTTTCTCCTGCTTATTAAACATTTTCTCAAGGAGTTTTTTTTACGCCAAAAAAGTTGGATCTGTCGGTTCATCTTTATCACAGCTTAACAAGCGCCCTCTAGTTCCATTATTTCTACATGTAGAGCATTCCCATTCTGCTTTCCTTTGGATACTCTTACCTTTCCAAGTGTTTTTAGAGACACCTGAACAGGTATAGTGCATATCTTCTTTACATCTACCACATGTCACATAGTCCCCATCAGTAGGTAAGTCTTTATCACACCCAGGACAAGCCATGATTGCTATTTATTAAGATATTTATATTTAAGAGCTTTTATTTATTATGTTAGTCTATTTACTGAGGAAATAATTTACTTTGTATGTATTTATTATATTCAGTCCTATAATTTTAGCTCCAAACCTAACCTAAAACTCACATGGAACTGAAGGTGTTGCTTGAATATTTATTATTTTCACTTTTTAAGACAAATCTATTTACTTATCTTGTTCCAATAGGATCTTAATGCATTTCTTGATGTATTAAAACATTTATATTTGAATAAATTAATTAAAAATTAGTTAATTAATAAGGAGTCCAAATTTAACCAGTCTAAGCTTGGTACTGCCATAGAGTAATTTAATAGAATAATAGAGTAATAGAGTAATATAATAACAACCATAATAATAATAGTATAATAATAATAATATTTTTGTTAACGTGAAACAAATTTAACAATTATTAGATGGCATCCGTTAGTAGTTAATACAAGCGTAACAAATAACAACAAAACAAATAAATACATCGGCATAATCAATTCAAAATACTCATGACTAACAAATGATGCTATATATACGAAAAATGTTAATTAAAACTAAAAGAAACCAAAGCTTGTTAAAAACTTGTCATACTTCAAAATTGGAACATGGTTTGATGAATAGGTATAAAAAAAGCTACGTTAGTAACGGTACAGATTATTCATGGTATTTCATTTTTCGTGGATTAAACATTATGGGCTATATCATCATTGAATTCCTATTCTGTTTACAAAATGTAAAATTATGAACATGAATTCACGGGTCGGTTCCAAAGTTTGAATAAACAATTCAACCATAGTATTGTTAAATATAAATGTGATATATAGACATATTTTGGTCAGTAAAGGTAAAGACTATCCTAAAATGTTATTTGCCCACTATTTTATTAACATATTGCGTAACCACTTGTCGTTTGTGAAATCAGGTCTCCAGAAGGTGGACGGCATGGCCGGTGCATTGATTATACGATGTCCCAAGGAAGAAGATCCTCACAGGAAGTTGTATGATTATGATCTTCCATCTCATGTTTTGGTAGTGCAGGACTTACAGCACAATACAGCAGAGACAGTGTATCCGGGGGTCTGGACACGAGGTCTGGACCAGCTGGCTAGTACTTACCTCATAAACGGACGGGGGCACTACGTAAGTTATTATAACCTTTTTGCCATATTACTCCACTGGATCTGTAAAATTAATAGGTGATTTTTTGAAACGTACTGACATTATTTTTTATAAACTAAATCGAGTTTTTGGATTGGTTTATTATTATTTTTTAAATGTATTATTCTAGGTATTATGTATTATTACGAATAATTGTTTTGTTGAATAAAAAGAAAGATATACTATTCATAAAAAAGAGTACATACAGATTACCGTGATCAGTACGCATTGTAGTTATATCGATTGTAGATTATTCCTTATATACAGTATTTGATTATATGAAAATAATAAACAATAATAACTAATAAACAACATTCTCAACTTATTTAAAAAAAAAAATATTTAATTACTGAATTGCTTTTGGGTTAGAATGTGTCCAAAATGGAGATGTATATGGATTGAATGAAATTAAATAAATAAAATGAATCAACTCAGAAAGATGTTGTCACTGTGAACCCTTTACTAAGACGAAAGTCTGAAAGGTATTATGCTGTAATATGATACAAGATCAACGAAACATTAAGCATTTTTGTTTCAGCTAAACGGAACTAAGTTTCCTCTATCTGAATTCAACGTGACTAAAGGCAAGCGCTACGTGTTCCGTGTCATAGCTGCCACTTGTTATACCTGCCAATACAGCATGTCCATCGAGAAGCACAAAATGACCATATTAGGAGCAGACGGATCGTACACAAAACCCTATGAAGTTGATCGCTGTAACATGTCCCCAGGTATATGTAACGTGTAACCCATAGCTTATTTACACCTATTTGTTTAACGCTGACCTTAAGTTTATTTTCAAGTATTATAAATGTGAGTATAAGTTTTGGTAGAAAGGAAAATATGTCGTATAGCTAAAATTGCTACTTGTTTAATGTACCGTTTCACAAAATCATTTAACTAAAGGTGACGAACTTAGAAAAGAAAAATGTTAAAATTTTTACAATTACAGAATAAACCTTTGTAATAGCATTGTAAGAAAACCAAACAACGACGTGAAAATATTACACTCTTGGTTCTCCATTAGATCTGTTAGTTACTAAAATTCTTTTAATTTGCTTCATATAAACAAAAACGTCCTAGCAGATCCATTAAAAAAAGTCAATTAATGAGTATGCAAAACTATTAAAACAGAATGGAAAAAATTCACCCAACTGTTGAGAAATGGACATTGGTTCGATACCTGTTTTCGTTTTAGTAACAGAAATTTATAAATGCATCTTTACACGTAGATTTTGGATTCCATGCATTTATTTAATTTGACCTGATAGCTAGGGAAATCAAATGAAAAACAGTGTCCTATTTACTTGACCAAAAAGTAATACATTCATATATTTTCAGGGGAGCGGTTTACAGTGAAGATTGATTGTAATCAAAAGAAAGGTGCTTACTGGATACGAGTGAGAAGTGTAGGTGCGTGTGCTAGTAAGAAGGCTTATCAGCTGGCAATTTTAAGGTATAATGGTTACAACGGTATGCCCTCAACCCCAAGACCTAATTACGACACAGACATCAACGACGCTGGAACGGTAAGATAGTTTTTTTGACATTAACAACCTAGCTAAACGGTCCTAGTGACTGTATTCATGCAGTGTTGTTGAAGGTTACAGTTCAGAGGGAAAATTAAAGCCCAGAATCCAGCCTCCAAATGGTAGTAGGCCTACAACTGTAGACAATAGAACATTATTTTTTATGATAGGCACCTCGTAAGGAGTTAAATTCAAAGATTGTGTGAATCGTATAACTTTCGTTTGAGTTTCCGGAATGAGTTATATTTGACACTCAAACGTTTGAAGAAAGCTGTACTAATGACTGACCAACGTTGCTTCAAGTGTAACGATATGTAAAAGTGAAACATTCTCTCAATACACGAGCAAATTTGAAATGACACGGCCAAAACCGTAACATCCCCGAAGTTAGGCTATATTTACTCTTTTAAGAAAATAGAGGCTCACATTATTATCAATTCAATCAGGTAGCTGTCTCGCAAGGGCTGTTCAGACAGAAATAAAGATGTCTCCGCAATGCATCTGTAGTCTTTGCTATTATTTATGAAAGGAATACTTTGCGTTCAAAAATAAACGGATAGGAGGAGACGTCCCATTATCAGTTGTTTGATTGAAATGTTTCAATGGGGCAAGAGAGACAAGCTGGGCATCAGACAAGTGTAGTGAAATGTCAGAAATTACAATTAATTGTAATAATAAGTCCCCTGAATGAAGTGGCTCGGGTCTTTGGTCGACCGTTTCATCAACATAAAATAGGTTAATAAAAGCGGACCATCTTAACTGATTTCTTTTTAATTTTACTCAGTTTACAAACTATATTCAATAGGAGACCAAAATAGCTTTTTAAAAAGTTGACTGTATATTATATACTATGGAGAAACCTCGAAAGAAAGCAAAACAAAAACAATTATGTCAACATGAGTATTTGTTTTAAAGTCTATTAATCAAGAAAATTAATTAAAATAACTTTAATTCACTTCAAAATTACAAATAATTCGCTGTTATATAATTTCTGTATATAATTCTGTTATATAATGTATAAGCTGTTATACATATTATTAGTTTGCTTACGACAAACCTTGATAAATCTATATAAAAAAAAAGAAAATTTAAAAATAATTTTGTATTTAAATTTAATGTACAATATGATAATATAATGTAATACAAACAATAAGATACGTGTTTTGAAGTGTAATCAAAACTCAATTTATGATTTAAGTACAAAGATTTCCACATATTAATGTGCAGTTTATTGACAGCTCTAATCGTCGTACAACCCATAAAAGTTAGCATTTAAATAACTCTAAATAAAAAAAACAGTTATCATTTTTCCAATCATCGTATCTATTAAGAAAGAAATTTTAAGATGTTAACGTAAAGTCTACAAAAAAGAGAAAAGTAATAGAAATTATAAGTTTCCCGTTTTCCCCGTCCATCAGGCCGGCACGCTGTTTCAATCACTCGAAATCGAGCAATTGCTAAAAGTATTACAGGAACTATTTCAAACGGAGTGGATCCTTAATAGATAACTCTCCTAATATTGTTGGATTATTATATTTTATTTGACTTGTTAAATATTAAGTATCTCACTCACTCAATTGATATAAGCTCATTTCAAACAATATTTAGGCTATTGTAAATATTTTATTACTTTTCGGGAGCTGATCTTGTTTATTGGTTACTTTTAGGCAGTTAATCCTTCAAGATCCAATTGCACTGAGGAAAATAGAAAAACACTTGGACCCTGCATTTCCCAATTACAAGGCACAGAAGAAACTCCGAAACACATTCTTCAAACATGTGACCAGACAGTTATTATGGCTGTGGGATTTTATCGTTTTCCTAATAACACTCCATATACTGACCGTGAGAAGTACCCAAAATATATTTGTAAGTATAAAAAACATGACAATCATGACACAGCTTAATATTACGAATGGAACTAGAATTATTTTTGAATTACAGAGGCAAATAAGAATATTATGTTTTCCGATCAAAGGAGGACGATTGAACAACTAAAGATACCCTTTCTTCATGAAATATAGAAATAAATCCCATAATATCACACAAATATGCTCATGGTGTGGTTAAATTCAACAAAAATTTTAATTCTTAAATAGTAACAGCATTTATTGTCAGTCTACATTATTTTTACAAAAACAACAAGCAAAACATAAAATCTTCGAAATAAAAAACGAGTAAGTTCTCCCAGTATTAAATTTTCAAAACACATTTATAATTAAGTAGGCCTAATAGATTTTAGCTTTAACACACTGGAAACGTAAAGTAAAGAGGTGTATCTTACATTGCCTGCATTTAATTAAATTGTAGTATTTGGTTTTACATTACCTTTTATCAGTTCTAAAAAGTAACCTTCGTCAAAGTATTATATGTTTCGGCGAGCTGCCATTCTCAAACACTTCATTACATGAATCTATATATTAATTACGTAAGCCGATTCTTTGCGTGAAAGTTTTGGGCGACTGGGAAGTCGTAGAACGACGGGAGAGGGCTCAAATTAAAGGTCTCAATCTCGTGACGGCGGGAAAAATAGTGAAATTCTCCAAATCTTAACACAAATTTAGATATAACGTAAAATGTTCTCAATAAGAATGGCATTAGAAGCCATTTACTGCTGATTTTTGATTATTTCAATATTTCATTTGGGAATCTCATTTACCAGTAAATTCTGCAATGTACTGTATACTGTATAACACCATGGATAACGTAACCTTTAATAATTAAGAATTTTTTGTTACGTCTTATAAAGTTGAAATCAACTGTTTTACTGGGCAATTAGAAAATTGTTGTACTTTTTAAGTAAATCACTGTAATTAGTTAAGCATATGATAAGTAGTGGAATCATAGGAGATGGCTCAAACCAAAGGAATTGAACTTATAATTGTTGAAAAATAATAGTTATTGTTGTTTTGGATTATTTTTTTTTACATTGAATAACAACATTGACTAAATAATAAGCAATTCAAGATTAAATGGAAAACTTCTCCTTTGTTTTGATTTCAAAACATATGTTAAAGATTTATTCTACCAAAGGTTTATATTTATACTTATTTATATTTATACGTTTGCTGCCATTAGGAGAGTTTAACCTCTGGAATGATTCAAATTATTTATTGAAAATATACGGTGTACAGACAAACCTATTTTGACACAAAGGTTATTTAAACCTGGGTTTGTTTAAATATTAAAATAATTTTTTTACAATAATCCCGCCGTCACGGGATTGAGACCTTTCCCCCCCTTTTGACCTTTTGAGCCCTCTCCCGTCGTTCTACGACTTCCCAGTCGCCCAAAACTTTCACGCAAAGAATCGGCTTACGTAATTAATATATAGATTCATGTTATGAAGTGTTAAAGAATGGCAGCTCCCAGAAACATATAACACTTTTACGAAGGTTACTTTTTAGAACTGTTAAAAGGTAATGTAAAACCAAATACAGGGTGTAAATTAAGTCTGGCACACATTTTTTATCTTTTTTTCTATAGTAGATAGAAGAAATCAATTTGCGGGAATGATTAATAACAAATGTTAGGCACTTTTTACAAATTTTGAAAATAATAATTCCCTTAAGGGCAAGGGGGGGTGGGGGGTAACTAAAAATTTTCAAATGACAACCCCCATCTTGTGACCCCTTATTTTAAAGGTCATTGGAAGACAAATCCAAAGATGTGTCTGAAAAATTTTTTTCTGCACCCTATCCAAGATGGCGGTTTAAAATGTACTTAGGGTTGAATGGGTAAATTAGGTATGGCACACATTTCTTATCTTTTTTACTCTTTGTAGATAGAAGGAATTAATTTGCGGGACTGAGTAAGAACAAATGTTTGGCACTTTTTCATAATTTTGAAAAAAAAATCCCCTTAAGGGTAAGGTGGGGGTGGGGGGTAACTAAAAATTTTCAAATGACAACCCCCATCTTGTGACCACTCATTTTCAAGGTATTTGGAAGACAAATTTAACGATGTGTCTGAAAAAAATTTTTTTGCATCCTGTCCAAGATGGCGGCTTTAAATGTGCTTGGGGTTAAACGGGTGGGGTCTGGAACACAATTTTATCTTTTTTGCCATTAATAGATAGAACTTATCCACTCGTGGGACTGAGCCAAAATCAGGCACCTTTTTATTTATTTGAAAAAATCCCCTAATGGTAAGGGGGGGGGGGGCAACTAAAAATTTTCAAAAGACAACCCCCATCTTGTGACCCCTCATTTTAAAGGTATTTGGAAGACAAATTTAACGATGTGTCTGAAAATGTTTTTTTTGCATCCTGTCTAATATGGTGGCTTAAAATGCATTTAGCGTTGAACGGGTGAATTAAGTCTGGAACACCTTTTTTCCTTTATACTCTAACTAGCTGCACCCGCGGGCTTTGCTCCGTTTTACTTCATAAGTGAGCTCGTTCGCATAGCTCAATCACGTCCTGGTTGAAGTTCGTTCGCTACGCTCACTCACCTTTAGGTTGGAGCTCGTTCGCTGCGCTCACTTGCCTTCAGGTTAGCTCGTTCACTACGCTAACTCGCCTCCAGGTTGAAGTTCGTTCGCTACGCTCACTCACCTTTTGGTTGCAAATTAGATGTAGTCATAAATTAAAAAAAAATAATAGTGCTGCACCCTGTTGGTAATCCTTGTAACTTAAATGCTATTGCACATCATAGAACAGAACCAACTTGTTTAATTGAAACAGCTGTTAAGATTCATTAATATTCCATTTAAATATGAGTACTCATAAGGTTAACATGGGAAACTCCAGAGCCACTGGGGCGGAGCCCGAGAGTCCGATCAGAATAAAAATAGCTTAGTTTTCCTATTTAATGTCTAAAGAATCAGTGTACCAAATTTCAGCCTCCTAGGTAAATGGGAAGTGGGAGAATTAGTGATGAGTGAGTGAGTGAGTGAGTCAGTGAGGGCTTTGCCTTTTATATATATAGATGTTTGATAGTGTAAAAATTGATTACCAATACAATAAAATAGAATACCAAATAATTACAATAATACTACAACCCTACAACAACAAAAACACAATAGCAATCAAAATTAATAGAATTCCTAAACTAAATAATAAATGTAATTGCAATAATCAACTTTACGTACTTGTTAATATTCACAAATGCTCAAACTGATGCCCAAGAGAAACTTGACAGAGCCCCAACCGATTGTAAAATTCGTTTACCACCCTGGACAGCGTTTCTTCATTAATAGATCGTGCTTCCATTATTATTCTTGCTGTGAGATCCTGGATGTTTTCTGGGCGGTTAACAAATACTCTACTTTTTAGGTGGCCCCACAAAAAGTAGTCTAACGGCGTCAAGTCGGGTGATCTGGCAGGCCATTCAATAGCTCCCCGCCTCCCTATCCAACGATCTGGAAAAACTTCGTCCAAGTAATTTCGGACTTCAGCATTATAGTGAGGTGGTGCGCCATCTTGCTGAAACCAAATGTTCTCGTTGACAACATTTTCTTCGTCTTCCGGAGGAAACTCATGGGCAATGGCAGGTACTATCGACTCTCGCAGTAACTCCAGATAACGGTTTCCGTTTAGATTTCCTTCGATCACGAATGGCCCTATTAATTTGGTCCCGACAATGCCTGCCCAAACATTGACTTTTTGGGGATTTTGAGTATGGCATTCTTGAGCCCAATGAGGATTTTCAGGAGACCAATACCTATAGTTTTGTCTGTTCACGTGACCATGAAGACTAAATGAAGCCTCATCTGAAAATACAATTCTATTTTTGAACATTGGATCCAAAGTACACCGTTGCATCATGAGTTCACAGAATTCAATCCTGCGGTCAAAATCGTCCTCGTTCAATTCATGTATTAACTGAACCTTAAAAGGATGAAACTTCTCGGCTTTAAGGGCTTTGTGGACCGACATGTGACTTATCCCAAAGTCATTTCCAATCCTACGTGTCGATGTGTGATGATTTTCTTCAACGCTAAGAAGTATATTCAGTCTAGTTTCTTCAGTGAGTACAGATTTTGGCCTACCACTTCTTGGTTTACTTGCAACATCCCCCGTTTCAGCAAACTTATTACATATCTTAGATACTGTAGCTCGATTAATTTGGCGATCAGGGTACAAGTTGTTAAAAATATCACACGCTTCAAGTTGAGTCCGTTTTTTATCTCCATAGCCAACAATGACAAGTATTTCTATCTTCTGTTTTGTTGTTAACAACGCCATGTTAAATAAAAATAATAAAAGATGTACTTACGACTACTCCAAAGAAACTACCTACACAGACTGAAGGGGAATAAGGAAAAACTGATAAGATTGTTACCTGATTAGCCTGCAGTCTTAAGAAAGAGGATAGGAATTCCAAGTGAGTGCAACGTCCAAACCTGGAATCTCAATTATCAGATTTATTTACTAAGTGATAAGAGCTACATAAGTTTGTTTATTGCAGTTCGTCCTATTGTCCAAGTTTTTCTGATATAAACTATCAAATCTATTATAACTTTATTTTTGGTAAAAAAAAAATAAAAATGTGTTTCAGACGTAATTTACTTGTTCAACCCTAAGCACATTTTAAGCCGCCATATTGGACAGGGTGCTTAAAAAACATTTTTAGACACATTGTTAAATTGGTCTCTCAAATACCTTTAAAATGAGAGATGTTGAAAATTTTTAGTTGCCCCCCCCCCCTTACCATTAGGGGATTTTTTCAAATAAATAAAAAGGTGCCTAATTTTGGCTCAGTCCCACGAGTGGATAAGTTCTATCTATTAATGGCAAAAAAGATAAAATTGTGTTCCAGACCCCACCCGTTTAACCCCAAGCACATTTAAAGCCGCCATCTTGGACAGGATGCAAAAAAAATTTTTTCAGACACATCGTTAAATTTGTCTTCCAAATACCTTGAAAATGAGTGGTCACAAGATGGGGGTTGTCATTTGAAAATTTTTAGTTACCCCCCACCCCCACCTTACCCTTAAGGGGATTTTTTTTCAAAATTATGAAAAAGTGTCAAACATTTGTTCTTACTCAGTCCCGCAAATTAATTCCTTCTATCTACAAAGAGTAAAAAAGATAAGAAATGTGTGCCATACCTAATTTACCCATTGAACCCTAAGTACATTTTAAACCGCCATCTTGGATAGGGTGCAAAAAAAAATTTTTAGACACATCTTTGGATTTGTCTTCCAATGACCTTTAAAATGAGGGGTCACAAGATGGGGGTTGTCATTTGAAAATTTTTAGTTACCCCCCACCCCCCCTTGCCCTTAAGGGAATTTTTATTTTCAAAATTTGTAAAAAGTGCCTAACATTTGTTATTAATCATTCCCGCAAATTGATTTCTTCTATCTACTATAGAAAAAAAGATAAAAAATGTGTGCCAGACTTAATTTACACCCTGTATGATATATTACAGTTCCGGGGCTACACCAATGAATTAAATTGTTTTTTAATTGAACTAAAGTGTTTTATTTCAATGGTTTCACAACACATTTGTTAATAACCGATAATATCACTGGGTTTATAGACTCTAATGGTTTTCACTTTCTCATATCTGCCTCCTTTACTGAATAAAATCTTGTGTTGATGCCAAACGTTTAATGCTAAGACGTCTGTCCTCCGTTGTTGATCCGTATCAAATCTTGAAGCTAGACTAGAGTAATTTAGTAATATGAATTACTAGTACTATGGTAGTTCGATTACTCTCATAAGAAACACAAATTAAATCGACTACTATTATATTTTTGTGTTTTTAGCTATAAACGAACTTTGTATTTCTATTATAAACATAAACTACCACATAATTTTGATTACCTCATAATGGAAAAAATGATAAATATTTATATCATAGAAAAATATCCTACACATGTATAAATTAAGTACCTGATAGTTACGAAGTATTTTTAATATTAAAAGAACATGATAAAATTGGAATAACTGAAGAAACTATCATTTTCAGCTGTCGGCGCTAACAGTTTTAGCAGTACAGTCAATGGGAAAACGTACATTCTTCCACCATCCCCGTTATTGTCTCAGTACAGAGATGTTCCTGGGCACTTGTACTGTCCACAAGATGACTACTCAAACTTAACTCGCTGGAATACTGAGCTCCACGAGTGTGTACATGTCATCAAGCTACGGAAGAAGACATGCGTAAAATTTATTATTGTTGATACAGGTCAGTGGGAGTGGTCTTAATAATTAAGGCAAAATATTGTTTCCATTAATGTATACGAGTATGTCTACGTAATTCAATTCCGCAGTGGTAACTGTGTCAGCTTGGAGGTCATCATAGTATCCTGTCTATTTCACACACCAAGTGGCCTCTTGCACCTCTCAAGGTCGGCATCAGTGTCCCCGTAGTTTCAATAGCTTAAGGAGTAAAAAAAGTCTCCTGGAAGGTCAAGTTCATGTCTCCAGTTCATAATTTATGCTTCGCCTCTTAAGTTGTTTGCATCCACATACAAATGGGCAAACATGTATTCTTATTTAGCTGCTTCTGATGCTATTGTGGAGACTCAATTCGGAATAAGGTTCCTCAAATATATATTTTTCTTCCTAAGTATTTTTCTTGGAAATTAAAATATATTTTCCTACAGTAACCCGACAAAGTTGGCTTCCTTGTGCTGTTTATAGTACAGAAAACTGCTAATTGCTGCATATTTATACTTTATCGTACGGTTTATACTTTGGCGCACATCAGGATTCCAACGAAACAACACAAAACAGCATGGTTCTATTATGCACGTAATCCGTGTACGCTTGGAAATAGGTTGGCAACACTTAAAGATAATAATACTATGAGCAGCTGATTGAATACGATTTATCCTGTCATTTCGTGTTTATAGTTACGGTATTTCTGAACTTTCTGGACTTTTCTTTTTAACGTTTTAAAGACATTCCTACGATCTTAATAAACAAGAAAATACATTTAAAGCATTTTTTTAGGCACGAAAACCACTTCAAATTACAAAAAACATACGGACCTATTTTCTCAAGTCGCGGAGCACATTGCTTGCCAAAGAATAAATAGCGGAGTGATATGGACCGGTGACTCCTTCCTCTAGGACACCTATTTGTGTTGCCAGCTGAACCTAAAATCGTGTTGTATAGTGTTTGAAAGACTAATTATTTATATGCTTTATAGTGACTGTAGGAAAAATATAATGTGTAACACGAGTGCAAAAGGCCTTTGCTGCACTCGGGATCATTCCGCACTCGCCAGGATTGCACTCGTGTGCAGCAAAGTGCCACTTTGCTCACTAGTTACACAAATAACTATTTTACAAAGTATTACAAACAGTTTTAACTAATAATTTAAATCAATTCAAGGTTGTAGAATGCTGCAGCTACTAATTTAGTAAATAATAAATTATTTGCCAAACGGATTTGGTCAATAACTTCAGCCGAAGCAGCTAAATAATAAACTGTTTCAGCTTAAAAGTGCAAGGCTGTTGTGTACTAGCAGTTCGCAAAATGTCCGGTCGTTGTTTACGTCCTGTCATTTACCTGACACCCCCGAAGCCTCCACCCCTGTCATCTTCTTTTTATATCCATCAATTGGCACGAGTGCTAATTAATGTATTTAATGAAATAAAAACTTAATTAATTTCAGACTAATAGTAGTATTATTATTCTGAAATTATTTACATATTTAATGCATTAATTAGCACTCGTACCAAACCGATGTTATATGTATATAAGCCATGTGTTTTGTGGTAAAAACCTACAAAAATAGCTATTAAATAATTATTATTCTTATGAAACAATATCATATTAATTCAAACATGTAATGACAGATCAGTAGTATACATAAAGGATAACGATACATGCAGAGTTGCCGTCCTTCATACGGGGTTGTCGAGGTTTGAATTGTGTTTATTGCAATACCTTTTTGTATAAATAAACCATTAAATTTTTAAAGTGTATGCCCTATCAAAGCACATGTTAAGTGTATTAACATTTTAAAAAGAAGGATATGAAAAAATATAACAATAAAATGATTTACATTGGCTAACTGTAAATGCTTACTTAGTGTTAGAAGCTAGGTTGATACAGCAAGGGTTATAAAATCTATCTTACTTAGTAAGATCTTATAACCGTTATAGCCTACAATCAATAATCAATTATTCATCAACATCTAAGAATAAAATAACTGCCAAATGTTTGTACAGAATATGAAAAGCCTTTCAAATTTTTAATCCAGCTGTATTGAATTTTAATTTAAAGTGCATTTAACGGTTCTGCTTGTTTACATTGAGATTTCATTGTAGTTGTAAACATTGTGAGTTTTCTCATTGCAGCCATGGAGACCAATCAATATTTACTTTTAAAATCCTCACATAAAAACTATAAAAGCCGAAAAGGCAAAGTCATCGACCAGTATCGAAGTGTGAATAGTCCTAAACAGATTCTGGTACTTACGTATTATACGGAGGCCACTAATTTTACAGCGCGCTGCGGCGGTTGGGTTAAGTTGGGTTATCATAAATATGTTTGTAGAACTTTCCTAGTTTCGTTATGAATCGAACTATACGAGATGAGTCATAAAAGCTTATGATAACCCAACCTAACCTAACCGCCGCAGCGCGCTGTAAAATAAGTGGCCTCCGTATAATACGTAAGTACCCAGATGCTTGATAGCTATATTTTTTTTTAAATTTGAGCCTAGTCGAAAAGTAAGTTTGAGCTGCATTTGTATGTTTGAGTAACACAAACACACACACACACGGACACCGTTAGATTGCACACACACACGTGTCTAATAAACTATAGTAGAAAATATAGTCGAGTACGTTTTTATTTGAATAAAAGGCTAGGTTTGCCCTAGAAACTTTGACAAATGGCTTTTACAGATAAATAGTGTGCTTGCTAAACTAAACAGGTATCTTAATAATTTCGTAGTTTTACGTAATGCTTTAAATAATTTTTACAAGCTCTTTTACCATTCCTTTTGAAAATAGGGCTTTACGTTGCAGGAAATTTTTTGAGCCATCCAATGCATCTTCATGGGTACAACTTCTACGTTAGTAGAATGGGAATATTACCTGGCAATGGAACCTTCAGTGACAAAATGAACGCTTTGTTGAAGGAGGAGAAAAACAAACCGTGTCAGGGTTCCCACATAGTTCAGAAGGACACTGTGGCAATACCTCCTGGGGGATATTGCATTGCATGTATCTACACTGATAATCCCGGTAAATATATCTAATGTCTGTATTACAAATAATATTTATTATTATTATTATAGTAGTAGTAATAATTAATAATAATTGCTATAGTAATAAACAACCATTGTGCCTAACACGTTCAGTCAATCGATTTTGAAGACTTAGCATTGTGCGACGCAGAGTCCTCAGGGATGGTAGCGACGTGTTCTTTGATTTAAGACTTGAGCCAAGTAAGATTTCTTTACCTATTCTGGTACACAACGCTCTTAAGATGTGTTTTACAAATAATAATAAATAATAATATTAATTATTATTATTATTATAGTAATAATTAATAATAATTACTATAGTAATAAATAAAAATAACTACTACTATAGTGATAAATAATGATAAATGTTTGACAAGATTGTTGAATCGCTCTCGTCCTATGAATGTTTATTCGTGAGTAACTCGTGTTAACTGTGATACTTAGTTCGAAATGGCTAACTATACACGAAATGTATAGTTAATTTAGTTTTTAATCACTCGTATTGTGTTATGAATGCCTTAAAACCCGTAATTCTGTACCACTAATGAAAATAAGCTAATGTTTCCATGGTCAATCCCAGCACGTATTGTCAAATGTACTATCATACTCATGCTATCTATACTAGAAAGATTTACTCACTCACTTAAATGGCATAGTTAGTATAATATTTATTTCCAATTCATGTATTACTTTTTCAGGTTACTGGCTGTTTCATTGTCATTTCGCCTACCATTACGAGTCAGGCATGGGGGCTGTAATGATGGTAGGGGAAGAGTGGGACATTCCCAAACCACCTGAGGGGTTCCCAACATGTGGAGATTACCTTCCACGGTGGCGAGGTTCTCACGAGAAGAGCGATGAGTATAGCGCTAGCGACAGCAGTGGGTACGGGCATAGATATGGATAAACCAGTGTTTTAAAACTGTTTTGTCGATTAAGAAGAAATGAGTTTGTATTAAGAATCAGAATAAACCATATGCATTACTTACAGAGTGACTTTATTCACCCTTAACATTCTGTTACTAAAACATACAAGCTACTAATACAAAGTTTACCGAGCTTACTGGCCATGATTCCTTAAACATTATTTTACAAATGGCCCCTGGATAGAGTTTTCTTCCTCTAAGGATAAATATTATACAACACATAGACAAAGCTGTGTACAGATGCTCAGATGCTTCACACAATAGACCAAAAAAATTAAAGCGTTGTTATAGCTTGAATACAATCTTATTATTAATTCACTATATTGTAAAAACTAAAAGCGCATAGATGATTTATTTTTTAAGTATATATTTAATTATTTGAAAAATAATAATGTGCTTTTGTATGACTATCAACACAAATAAGCCCTATATTTTCTTTTAAAAAGGATATTTGAAATAGTAATTTTACACCCAAAAATACTATCGGTACTTTCAGTTCGTATACTTGTATAGCAATATACTTACCAGTAAAGGCATGACGTAACATATACTCTTCACACTTGAATATAAAATCAGGTTCAAGTATTGTAATGAAGTATTTAAATATACAATACCTTTAATAATGAATATGCACTACACAGCTTATATTGTATGTTGATAAGTTCTGAATTAATAATATGCTGCACTGACAAAGGTAGGATAACTTCACTACGTAGGACTGATAGTCTGGTAGAAAAGTCCCGGAACGGTTTAATAAAATGTTTACTAATATAGATAAAGTAATGAGATTTTGTATGTCAATAAGAGCCATAAATGTCTACTTTTTTAAGCTATTACCTCTTTTTTTTATCCCTTGAGGGGGGACGGCCCACGAGGAGTCGGAAGAAAATCTTAAATGGAAGCATAGGTCAATATGCACGTCAAATTAAAGGTATTTTTTTGTAGAATACAATGCCGCAAACCGCAAGATTTATCCTGCGCAAAATGGCAGATGTTCAAAGATTTCTTGAATCCGCCATTTTGAATCTTTGAACGACTGCCATTTTTTTACTCAGGCATTCTTTTGAGCTTGAATTTACGTTATCGTAATCTACTAGTGAAGACCTTTAATTTGATGTGCATATCAACCTATGCTTACGTTAACAATTGTCTTCCGATTCCTAGGGCTATGCCCCATGAGGATTAAGCGTATAATAGCAATGTAAATTAAATGAATCTTTGAACATCTGTCATTTTGCGCAGGATTAATCTTTTGAAGTGCGGTTTGTGGCATTGTATTCTACTAAAATAGATCTTTAATTCGATGTGCATATTGACCTATGCTTCCATTTAAGATTTTCTTCCGACTCCTCGTGGGCCGTCCCTCTCAGGGGATAAAAAAGAGGCAATAGCGTAAAAAAGAAGACATTTATGGCTCTTATTGACATACAAAATCTCATTACTTTATTTATATTAGTAAACATTTTATTAAACCGTTCCGGGACTTTTCTACCACACTGTATAATGCAGCTTGGGGTAAGTACACTTCAAAAGATAACAACGATGAAAATATGGAAAATGTATTTTCTTACAGTTACCTAACAATGTACATGTTCTCTCACTGATTTGAGAAAGCAAAGTGGCCAATTCGCTCATTAGTGAGACAATGTTAACATTGTCTCACTCGCAAGTTCAGATTTTCAACGTGACTGACAGCGTGATTGGCAGCACTGGCTGTAAATCAGCTAGTCAGCTGTTGTACTGTTGTATCATTATATGTCATATTAAAAGTTTACTTCCGTGTAAAAATATGTCACGTTTCTTTACCAATTTATTTGTTTTATGGTAACTGTAGGAAAAATATAATGTGCAACTCGAGTGCAAAGTGCAATTGCCTCACCCGAGAGAAATAATTACTCACGAGCCGTAGGCGATTGCGTCAATTGCCCCCTTTGCTCACTAGTTGCACAAATAACTATGTCCAAACTAAACCAAGCATTTTCTAACTCTCCATTACACCTTTTATATAGATGCATCCATCTTACTACATTATTATAGGGATTAGTAAGATATACAGTAGATTGTAGATGATAAACTTGAGCTAATTATTGAATCATAATAATTAATTATAAAAAATAGTCAAGTCCCATTTTCACCCATACACAAGCCGGGGGACCATAAATAACCAACAAATCTATATTTCGCTGTTGTCATAAATCACAATTTAACCTCTATTAATTAATGGGTGACATTTCTTGTACTCACCACCATTAATTTAATCTCTAAACTTAGTGTGGAAATTCGATGTTAGTTTTTACCTTTTAAATTTTTTTTATTAAATGAATAAATTGAGTTTTTTGAGTATATATATGTATATATATATGTAAAACAATAATTTTGAATCGCCCTGTATATTTAAATAATATTATTTAAAATCAGCATTAAAAAAGGATAGGTAATTTGATAACGACTTATAAGTGATTAATGTAAGCGCAGGTGGAAAAGTAGCATCTATTACAGTAGTTGGCCAGATTAAAAACTCCAAACACAATTTAAGCTAGTTAACCCTTAGCTTCTTGTCACATTAAGATAACGATTTGAGTCTCTCCATACAAATTATTTTACCGCGTAGACTGTGTGTTGAAACTGAAAATAATGATGTGGTTGCGCATACTAGTACTTTGTTGTGTTTAAGTTATTATGATGTGGGACAACAACTGCTGTAGTCCGTGGGTCATGAAATTAATGACGTGGTTGTGCATACTAGCAATGGGTTGTGTTTAAACTTATTATGATGTGTGACAACAACCGCTGAAGTCTGTGGGTCACTGAAACTAATTATGTGGTTGTTCACACTAACATTGTCTTCTGTTTTAATATGATGAGGGACAACAACTGCTATAGTCCGTAGGTCACTGAAACTAATGATGTGGTTGTTTATACTAGCACTGTCATGTGTTTAAGTTATTAAGATGTGATAACAACTGCTGTAGTCCGTGGGTCACTGAAACTAATGATGTGGTTGTGCATACTAGCACTGTCATGTGTTTACGTTATTAAGATGTGATAACAACTGCTGTAGTCCGTGGGTCACTGAAACTAATGATGTGGTTGTGCATACTAGCACTGTCATGTGTTTAAGTTATTATGATGTGATAACAATTGCTGTAGTCCGTGGGTCACTGAAACTAATGATGTGGTTGTGCATACTAGCACTGTGTTGTGTTTAGGTTATTATGATGTGGGACAACAAATGCTGTAGTCCGTGGGTCACTGAAACTAATGATGTGGTTGTGCATACTAGCGCTGTCATGTGTTTAAGGTATTATGATGTGGGACAACAACCGCTGCAGTCTGTGGGCCACAAAACTAATGATGTGGTTGTGCATACTAGCACTGTGTTGTGTTTAGGTTATTATGATGTGGGACAACAACCGCTGCAATCTGTGGGTCACAAAACTAATTATGTGGTTGTGCACTCGCACTGTGTTGTGTTTGAGTTATCATGATGTGGGACAATAACTGCTGTAGTCCGTGGGTCACTGAAACTAATTATGTGGTTGTGCATACTAGCGCTATGTTGTGTTTAAGTTATTGTGATGTGGGACAACAACCGCTGCAATCTGTGGGTCACAAAACTAATTATGCGGTTGTGCACTCGCACTGTGTTGTGTTTGAGTTATCATTATGTGGGACAACAACTGCTGTAGTCTGTGGGTCACTGAAACTAATTATGTGGTTGTGCATACTAGCGCTATGTTGTGTTTAAGTTATTGTGATGTGGGACAAAAACCGCTGCAATCTGTGGGTCACAAAACTAATTATGTGGTTGTGCACTCGCACTGTGTTGTGTTTGAGTTATCATTATGTGGGACAACAACTGCTGTAGTCCGTGGGTCACTGAAACTAATTATGTGGTTGTGCATACTAGCGCTATGTTGTGTTTAAGTTATTGTGATGTGGGACAACAACCGCTGCAATCTGTGGGTCACAAAACTAATTATGCGGTTGTGCACTCGCACTGTGTTGTGTTTGAGTTATCATTATGTGGGACAACAACTGCTGTAGTCCGTGGGTCACTGAAACTAATTATGTGGTTGTGCATACTAGCGCTATGTTGTGTTTAAGTTATTGTGATGTGGGACAACAACCGCTGCAATCTGTGGGTCACAAAACTAATTATGTGGTTGTGCATACTAGCGCTATGTTGTGTTTGAGTTATCATTATGTGGGACAACAACTGCTGTAGTCTGTGGGTCACTGAAACTAATTATGTGGTTGTGCATACTAGCACTATGTTGTGTTTAAGTTATTGTGATGTGGGACAACAGCCGCTGTAGTCTCTGGGTCACTGAAAAAAATGACATGGCTGTGCATACTGGTACTTAGTTGTTAATAAGTTATTATTTTATGGGACAAACTTTATGCGATTGCTTGCAGCCGAAGTTTACAGCTCAATAAAAAATAGCTGACTCTTACTCCCTAGGGAGAAAAGGAGCTGCTTCAGACTCGCAATACATAAATTGAAAACGATGTTTGAATACCTCATTAATGCATACTGAGGTATGCAAGATTTGCGTTGGAAACAAATCAATCGAGATTGGGATTAAACAAAATATAAACTTAAGCCACATAGCTGAGTAACATAGTTGATTTCAAAACAAAACAGAAAATAACAGAGTTTTCTGGATTTGTTAGTTTAATACTAACCTAATAAAATACATTGAAACACTATTTTGCAATAACAAGGCCAGGAAAGCTAAGTTATAGCTCTGTTACAAAATAAATATCTCGGCCTCGTAATTTATTAAACAAAAATCCAACTGAATATAAACATAACCAGACTTTTATTAAGATATATAAAGGCCTAGGCACTTAGGTATTAGAACGATTAAAATTTCCCTAACACTTAAGTGTAATATTTTATTTTGATCATAACTTTGCATCTGTTCTTTGTAGTGATTAATCTTTTTAAAACGATATTGCATATTGTGGTGTGAAACATTTCGCTATTTTATTGTGCGATTCCTCTATATGTTTGAATTTTTACATATGTATTTACTGAACGTTGTATTATTATTATTATACTTTATCCTTTGCTTTCAATCTAACATATTTATATTGTGCCAAATATTCATGGACATAAAGTTAACATCATCCAGCAGTAGGAAAATTTTTTTTAGTAGAAATGCCAATGTTACTTAGCCCTAATCTACAGCATGAAAGGATCATAATATTATCACTCTTGGAAGTAACAGAAATAGTCATGATCGTGTGCTTGATAATTAATGTATTATTTTATTAGCAAGGGATAAAAACTATCACTAAACTGTGTTTGTCAAGAATTGCAACAACTGAACGAATCGAACAACTTTCCACATATATTTACTATTTATTATTGGTTGCTTTGGATGTTACTGTAATTAATTATTTAATTGTAGGCCTATTGTCACTTTGATATCTATCATTAGCAATCTTGCACACATGTAGCATACGTCAAATCTTTACCATCTGTATTGGTTATTACCGTTTTAATAAATAAGTAAATCGCGATGAAAGGAGAGAAGCAAAAGTTACTGAAAAAAAACCATTAAAAGTCTTTTTAGAAGTAGGTACGGATTTTAATCAAGTCAAGACTATGTTTGGCTTTTACCTGGACTGTGCTTGTTTAATTACAGTTCCCGAAAGTAATCTTCGAGCTTTATTCATTCTAGAAGCCCATTTACACAATGCTTACAAGCCTGTAAATACAATCCAGTGACACCTGATTCGTATCTCTTTTAAGTGTTGCTCTAACATAATAGGATGATTCGTATTATAGGAAAGATTGACGTTGGTATAATTGTATTCATCGCTTAAGTTATAGAAATAAACCCTGCACATTACGTTTTAATAAATAAAAATATAGATTTAAATCTCGTTGACACTAGGGTCACAAAGACTAATTGTTCTTGCAATTTAGTATATTAGTGTGTTTATACTGTATAAGTGAACTTATAATGCATGAGAAATTTACAGTGAACATCTCATTAGAATGTATCTTTCATGAGAACCATAATCAATGTTTTACCAATAACATAAAGATGTCCTAATAGTTTTATACACAAATTGTATTTAATGTCCTAATGTTGATGTATTTATATATATAAAAATACGAATCAATAATCGTAAAAAGGAAAATAACTAGACATTGTTTGGTAAAATGGTTTTTTTACATTTAATTTTATGTGTTGTATTTGTTATCTAACTTGGTAACTTTCAAACGCTCATGGTGTGCTTGTAAATTATCTTCTTCATAACAACCTTAATTTACGAGTATCTACTAATTGACTCACAAACCTCTACCAAAAACTAATTTTCTTGGTATGCTTGGAATTAAATTTAAGTTGTATGTAATTTAATATCGTCCGAGCCTAATTACATCATTTTGGTAATAGTTTTGTTTATCAATAGTTATACAGACATTAGAAATAATACTACGTATAACATTGGTTAGTTAAATATGGACAGGTTTTGTTTACTAACACGAAAGAAAGACCGTGAATCAAAAACTTTGTCAATTTACTGTGATAATTTGTAACATATAAATGTTTTATGCTATTTTCAGTACACAACTTCAGCGCTGACAAAGTTATGACAGCCCAGAGGAACTCGCCGTAATTGATTGTTTAGTCAAGTAACTTTGGTCTATTGAATGAATAATATGAACGTATGAGCACTCTGCATTATAAAGTATTTTTCCCGATTAATATAGAGCCAAATAATATATATTGTTGATGATTTATACACAAATGCTAGGTAAAAGATCCTATTTTACAGAATTTTTTTCCTGTAGGGAAGACGCCATTACACAGCAAATTCAGTTTTATATAACTCTGTTCCCACATTTTTTTTATATTTTTTTTGTAGCGTTATGTTTTAACAGTACTTCACGCGTAAAACTATAAAATTGTTGACCGATTAAAACACGCTGTACATTTTATGAGCTTTCATTTTCTGTAGGACAATCGTTTCACAAGGACACATTGATTCCAAAATTTAGGCCAAACAAAAACAAACGCTCTTGAGCCAGTTGGAGGTCTCCCCCCCCCCCCCCCCCCCCCGAACAAAAACCGAAGGGGTGGAGACTTTTTAAATGTTCATCTCCTACATAGACCAAACAAAGTCAGATATTGCGTTAGAATAGTTATTATTGCGCCTCGTGCGTAAACATTGCTCTCGAGAGCGACAAAGAAACTTTGCACACTTGTTACATATTAAATTTTTCCTACAGTTACTATAAAGCCTAGAAATAATTAGTCTTTCAATCAGTAAACAACACGTTTTAATCCAAGCGTTGAACGAAATGGGAAACAACTGCACAAGCTGATCGTAGTCGTTGTTTCTTTAAGTGTTGCCAACCTATTTCCAAGTGCAAACGGATTACGTGCATTATAAAAAACACGCTGTCTTGCTTTTTTTATACTCGTGTGTGGCAAAAGTAAGTAAGAACAGCAATTAGCAACTTTCTGTAGTGTAATCAGTGCAATGAAGCCATTTTTATCAGGTGACTGTAGGCAAACATTTTAATCTTCTATACCTATATTCAATGAATGATATTCAAACCTATTGTTAGCTTGACTAATAACAATAAACCGTATATGTTTGATGATTTTACCACGATTTAAAGATCATTATTTTCTTTTTCCCCAGGAAAAACTAAATATTGGTGGTGAAGGGTAACACGATATCCCTGAATGTGTTTTGAGATAAGAATAAATTGGTTTCAGGTTTATAATTTCCTACTATAAAACATTTATTTTTATCGGGACAGATGTGTACTTAAAATTAAGAACTGAAACACGCATTTAACAGAATATTAAACAATCAAAAGCAACTCACTTTTTTAACTTAAAGTTGTTTTTTATAGTTTGTTAATTTTGTATAATAACTTTTTTAATTTGTTCATACAAAGGAACCTAACCATTCAGGTCAGTTCTTAGAATTGAAAAGATTCACTTAACATTATTGTTTACTTACTTTGATTGTTAGTAATTAAAATATAATAGTAGTAGGCAAAGTAGTGTACGCAACTCAGTTAAATAGTCATAACTTTGAAATATCCTTGTGGAAACGTATTGACAATAATCCTGCAAAGTTTTTATCTTTAAAATTGTTTAATCACTTAGAATTAAAAAGAAAATTGCACGTTCATACAATTGCGCGGTCTATAACTTTTAATCTACATTAAAAATGAAGTAAAAACCCAAAAATGTTACACTTTGTTCATATTTACTAATACATTTCGTTTGATCGTACTCAAACCCAAAGCAACGCCTGTACAGCACTTAAAGAATGTGGTGTTTGTATTACAACCTGAAGCTATTAGTTTCAACGCATTTAAAGCTTTAGCCCATAAGTAAATATTCATTTAAAGATAGGTCATAAATTTATAAGATGCTAATGATAAATTCTATTATTAAAGCTACTTTCTAATGCTCTTATTTATGTAAATAGAACGAACAGTTATTGAATTATTCTAATAATAAAATTATTTAGGAATTTAGTTGTAACTCCAATTAACTATTTAACTTAAACTGTTTTACCTTAAACCTACCATTTAACATTAACATGCCTTTACAAATCCTTTAAAATGTACCTTAATATATATACATGAACGACTGCATTACAAATTAGCTTTATATGCCAGTGTATGTATCATATTGAACAGCTGACATACAGTTGTGTGACACTCATCATGCACGTTGGGTCATATGGAACTAGTTGCTGTTTTCTTCTGTTGTTTATTATCGGTAAGTACTTCACAAATAACGCTATAAAAGGTTCTTGGGGTAAATTAACTAACTGGAAATGGCTTGAGTTTTGGTTTCCTATACAGCAGTACAAGATAAAATACCCCATTTGTAGGAAAGCTGCATACAAAGCAAATTTCTGTTTGCCAGATTGGATTTTCCGTAAAACATGCAATATTTTATTTTCCATTAAAATAAAATGAGTGCAACATTTTGCTGCCTAAAGAAAGGTATTAACGGGTTTTTAGTAAATTGTGTAATAATTTAGTATGAAAAAAATTATTTTTCAAATTCTATCAAAATATACTGAAACAAGCAAACAACAATTGCTTACTTATTCTCTATAAGAATTAGCTGATATTGATATGCATTGTTGCATAGTTATTTCCAAGTTATAAAGTTAATTGTTTAAACATGACTCAACATGGTGTTTTCACAAGCTCAAATAGAATATACGTTGTGTAGAGTAGGTATACGTTATTTTGTTTCTTACAAATCCGGCTTCCTTAAATTTGTTCATGTCAATAATATTTGATTTATTAGGTACTAGAATTGCACCGGAAAAACTAATTTCAAACCTACTTGGTACAAAATGAATGCTTTACTTTTAACGTATTCTTCTAACTTTTCGATCCTAGGGAAACACCATGTTGTGCCTATTTACAACAAAACACAGCTGAATTTATATAAACACTCATTTAACGATAGCAGAATTGGGAATGTTTCTGATGTAAATACTAAATGCTAATCATTATGACATTTTTTTACATCAACAATTATTAAGTTATAAAGTAGAACACCAAACACTGAATTATTGTAAAATCAATTTGATTAAATGCTTTTTAATCATGGATTTTAAACTTAAAACTCAGCCCACCCCTAAAAAAATGAGTTTTACAAAAATTAAAACAATTCTCGAATAGAGTGTTTTTATTTATTGTATTTAAATTTTTTTCATTTTATGAATTTAAGGATATTTACTGTTAATATTATAGGATATAGTTGTAAGAATAATCATTCTCAGCGATGCCAGTGCATATTTCCCTTTGATTATTTTGTTCACGAAACAGCTTATAATTGTATTTCTCATTTTTTTTTATGAGGATGGTACAAAAATGCACTTTAACGTGACTACAATATAAAAATAAATGTGAACGGTTTCTCATGCAGTTTTACTAACGTTAAAATTAACGTTCTAGAAATATTTTTATGTATTCATTTATGAACTATTATTATTTTTTGTCAGAATTAAAGTGTCCAATGTATGTATTTACAATATTAAAAATGTAAGTGCAGAGGAGATCGGAGAAGCCTTTTTGCAGCGGCGGCGCACGTATTTACTGATGCATCGGCGTAAATATCTGAAGGTGACATATAACGTAGTTTGTTAATACTAACAATTTGCCGATGCGATGCGCGCGCAACTAGTGACAACGGATGGTACTACATACTAGAGAACAGTCTGGGAGAACTTCTACTTTTTCCCGCCAAGGCTCTCCGACCACAAATTAATGTTTGATCGACAAACTTAGTAATATCTCTTAGTAGTATATTTGTTATAATTTCAACAGAAACATATCCTATGGTATTCATTGTAATACACACATCCTTGTAAGATTATCATTTCTCTTAAATATAGACTATAACTGTGGTTTACTTAATTAAGAGAACTTTTGACTTTGCAGAACTTTGCTTATCAACAACTGGTGTCACTCCCAAAGACCTACAAACCTGCAATTGCAAAGAGACATATCGGTGTTTGAAGTGTCGGTACAAACCTCCTGAGGATAATACTTGTTCATTAGTTTTAACGGCCATTTTATCTTTTTTCTCTAAATCTGAACCCAGCGAGCAGCCTTTGCAAGACTACGAGTTCTACAGCTGTGCGACCAATGCATTCAACAAGCCTTCTCAGTGTTACGTCTTGCATTCCATGACCGCTGATAAATGTAAAGGTCAACTCTGCCCATTCGACAAATGTTCTAACTACTGAATAACGAACAGAGATGAATATAAAACCTATCAACATGGATATTTTCTGTTATAATATGGCCTTGTATTAATACTATACCGTAGTTAACCACATGAAACTTGGAAAATGAAGGTTATTACACTTAAGGAAAATAAAATTATTGTATTTTATTTTTAAACAACCGATGTAACATCATGTTAGCAGCCTGGAATAATAGAAGTGAATACAACATTTTGTGCAGCCTTCTCAATATTCTTTTTCAGTTAAAAGTTTACAGTGACTCAAGATTAGGTTAGAAAAGAAATTAGAATTATAAGAAATGCTGCGGACAAGCCTTTTATATGGCTTATGCAGCTTTGTAATGCAAATTATTGTGCCTTACCAAGTTAATAATAAATAAATAATAAGCTTCACGTTAATCAATATCTAAATATAAACTTGTTTAAAGGCCATAAATTGTTAGGGGTTGAATATCACAGATATATTTTTTACATTGAATGAATAATAAAATAACATTTTACCCCGTATATTTTTAAATTATATTTTTAGCAGTTAGCATTTCAGTAAATAAGTTTAAAACTTATTCATAAGAGGAAAACATGTACACTGTATATTGTTATTTGACAAATAAATTCCGGAATATATATACTGATTACACCTTTAATGTTGTTTTCCATACCTAAAATAAAAATGTTTGTGATAATTTGAACATGCACTTTTTACTAGCAGTTCAAAAAAACTTTTTAGGCCTATTGAAATACTAAATGTAATTCTGTTGACCTATATAAAGGAAGCTACTTCTACTGTGGTTCAAAAGAATGATAAAAGCTATGGAGTGATCTCTATAATGTTTGGTTGGTGTATGGTTTAACAGATAATTATGAAAAATACACTGGTAGCTTGTCCAAACATTTTCAGCTAATTATTTTTGAATATTATTAATACCGTTCTGATTCAATAATAACTAAACACAACGTTGTCCAATATATTGTATGGTTTTTAAAATTAAGTTTACAAACCCTAATATTTTCTAAAACATACATGTGGAACTGGAAAAAGTCAGACATAACTCAATCAACTCTAATTTATTTCTTGTTTTGAGACGATACGAATTATAATTTTTCCTAACTTTATAACATTATGCAGGTGACATAGATTATAGATTTACTGAACTCTACCCATAATGGAAACAGTTCATACATCGATGTCACAACTGTTTGATCCCTCGTTAAAATTGACGCCCATACGATAAAACAAAAAATGTTGGTAGTACATTTATAAAAAGAATTTTGTCTATGTAGGCTATGATTTTAGCGTATCTTAATAGGATAAAATAAATGATTTATAAATTCATTAAAGTGACAGACATGTATATGTTCAACAAATCTAGGAGGCACCAAACCTTCAAATGATTACAGATCGCTTACATTTGAACTATAACACGATATGTGTAAGTTAAGTTTATAATCTAATACAAAATAACAAAAAGGGTGTTGAATGATACGCAAATGTTCAAATTAAAACATAAATTCTGTCAAACAAGAGTTAATAATAATATTTTATATCAGCTTCATATGAGCTAATCTGTAAAGAATATTTGAAATCCAAAATACATGGGTGCAGACCCTTATGTTATTAAATTTCACACACAGTAGGTTCCTAGTTAAACTTAACATGTTGCTTTAAACATTTTTAATTGCAAATTTTACAGTTATACGACTGATGTCTATATTTTTGGTACTTATGTAATTAGGGCTTAGTATTCAGATACTGGGAGGAGTCTTAGTTTAGAGTAGGTAGAGTCTTCGATTACTAAATTCTTTATTTTAGAGATTTTGTTAGAATGCCGTACACAAGCACCCATGCAAATCAATATTGCATAAAGTTTTTTTTTACTGGTTCTTTTATTGTACCAAACACGTTTAAAAAAAGATTGATACTTTTTAGGGCTTTTTCCACGAACAAAGTTCTACTAACATATATGATTAATATCTTATAAATATGTTATATTTGGGAAATATTATTGTTACGTTAAGAGCATACTGTTTAAGACAATATAGTTTTATCAGGCAACATTACTTTACAAAAAAAACTTTAAACTAATATATATATATATATATATATATATATATATATATACTGCCAATTAAATCACCACCTGTTTATAAAATGTCACTTGGTTTGTCACTAGAAGAAACCCATGTCCAGGAGAAAAGCTTCACCTTTCATTAATGATACCTTCACCACTGATTCAGTGACACATTGCACATGATACTTGCCAAGCTTCAACTAAGTAGTTGAAGGTTATTCATCGCACCAATACCATAAAATATTTATTCAAACCATTTAGTTTTAGGTTAGTATTTACTTTATAAGCTACACCATTTCTTAAATCATTGATTATATTACACTAAAATAAAATCGATAACATGTAAATAAAAAAAACCCTTTAAATCCATTTGAGTTAGGAAAACATTACGAACCTTTGGGTTCAGGTACACAGGCAAAAACATGAAAGAATCAGTTGGCAGCCTCTTTTAACTTTGCATTTTTCCTTCCACTCAGGCCTCGGGCCCACACGTAGAAAGTATGTAGCAGAATAATGGGTGAGCTGGTAAAAATGTGTTAAAGGATTAGGTAATGGGCACCAGAATCTGAAATCATGATTACATCATCGCTTTTATGGGTCCAAAGTCAATGGTGCTACAGATTGAGCCACTGACTCGCCAAACCTTCTCTTGTACATTTACCCTACATACTAACCTACCACATTTCGTGTAATTAATTGGTGTGTAGCAATTATGGAATCTTGATCTATAAATTACAAACACATTAATAACATACGAGTAATGTCCAGTGGTCGAAACTCGACCAAAAATATGTAATGTACTCACTTATGTTAATGTTTCACCCCACACTGTAAATAAAACATGTGATTGGAGTTTCTTCCATTTGTTTTCATTTTCTGTTTATATTTCGTTGTTATTTCGTCACCAGCATGACAACGCATAAGATCCATGTAATTTTTTTCAAATTTTTAAACTCATTTTTTGCGCTTATCTTTGAGCCTATCTAAATTTATAAAGGGATTCTGCACACCTACAGGAAAATAGCTTTCTAACGGTATGCGTAGATTTTCCTTACGATGCACACGAGCTGAGAAAAAAGGTTTTAAAGAAACATGCTTGCCTATTAATATATAGATAGATTTCCCCCCGTGCAGTCTCCCGGGCTATAATAATCAATGTCGTAGAAGCGACTTGTTACCGAAGCTCTCATTGAAAGTGCTACTGGGGAATGCCTCTGTTGTCTTGCAAGGGTCGATATAATAAGCTTTGCACTTTCGAAGGGTATTCTAAGTTTTTTTTAGGAGCCATTTCCCCCGGTCCTTGGTTGGGAAGATTGGCATAAATGCAGAGATTGGTCTTTGCATTGCGACAGGCAACTCCCGGTGCGTCAGGTATCTGGTGCTGGGCAAACGGGGGTCAAGTGACCGGTAGACTTTTGTTGCAAAACATCAAAGAGGTCGTGGGGGATGACGCGCGCAATAATGAAACGTAACAGTCAAGGTTCGCTCAAATGCAATGACATGCGTCACTCAGGGTCGATTCCACGTATTAAGGTTTCTGAGTAGACCTTCTCGGTGATTGCTGAGGAGAGGAAGGTAATACGACAGAGACCAGGCTGTTTGGTAAGGACGCTTCTAGAATGAAAGAGTGCTCCCGCGATTTCCAGATATAACGAGTTGGGAAAAGGATACTCAAAGATGATGGCCTCCTAGGCTTATCAGGCAGGTCCAATTGTGGGCGGAACGGTGGCATGGTGAGGTTGAGAACTACCCCCGCAGTTTTTTTAAAGTCACGAATATGTTCAGTAGTATCTGCATTTTGCGTGCAGTTAAGAATATTAATTAGTTTTTCTCGTAGACTTAAGTAATCATACAAGCTAAATATTTATCAATTATTATTATTATTTTCTAGAAGATAGTACTTAAGGTCAAGATTATTGATGTAGCAGCTGTCGCATTAAAGCCTCCCTCTATAACCAAACGTATTATTTAAAACACTTCATCATTTTTCTCACAACGGAAAACTATCTCAACATTAGCCGTGTGACTTTCATGTGTTTACTGTTGTCATTTCTAATCATTATAATCATTTGTAAATAACAAACATGTGTAATAAAATGTTAGATCATTGTACATCAAATATATAAACGGATAGCTTTAACCTGATTGTACATGTCATAAACACAATGCATACTGATTGTCACAGCCATCCACCTCATTCAATGTCCGATGTAGATCCCTATTTACATATTGTGAATTGAACTGTAACTGTCATTTCAATTATATTTCATTGGAATTTGAAAGCCCTTGGGGGCATTAATAGTATAATAAAAAACGTCTTTGAATGTACAGATTTGTCGATAAACACTAATATTTCCTTATTTAAATATATCTTCAATTTCTATTGTAATCATAAAATAAGGTTATGCTTTCCAATTACATCGTTTTATACGGACAGCATTAGGTATTTGTACAGCAATATGGAACAACATATAGGTACACTTAACTCTAAACAGCTTAAACCTGTTATCCACCGTAATTTCTCTTCTCATCGTAATCAGTTATAAAAAATAAAAGGTATTATTGGCATTATTAGTTTTGCCCTGAACCTGAAAGTAATCTTACAAAAATAAAACTAGGATATTTTATTACTAACTTTATATTTGTCACTTACACAAATGATACCCGTGTAATATATACACGTTTAATATAATATTATGTAAAGGTACGTGCATACTTAGTTGGTCTAATTTAAAACATAGTGTCTTTTATAAACATTCACAAAAATAATATACCATTTACTGTAATCAGTTAGAAATGTGCTAAGCATGGTCTCTATCATGAATATTCCTAAATGGGTGTAACTATACAAACTAAAATACATATAAAACTGGTATTTTGTAATTTGCAAAATTAAATTGCTGTACATCATATATTGGAAATATGAAAAAAATATTCAAACATTTCTATGATGAAAGGAACATTTTAAATTGATGATAGATGTTTTTATGATGAAGGTTATTCGCTACAAAGCTTCAAGAAGTGATCTTACGATTTCTATTTACAATGTTGGTAAATTACTATTTACCTTAATCACTGCAGTTCAATTTTATAATTCCTTTGTTGATAAAAAAACTATTTCGATTATACTGAGTAAAACCATTGCTATTACGAAAGAGGAAATATTATGTTTCACTAAACTTATCCTACATTCGTAAGTGATATTTAGTAAGAAGTTCACTCACACTCTGAATCACCAGAAATGGTAAATCTGGGGAATATTGCCAGATAAGCTCAGTGACCTGTGAACTTCTCTCCTCAGATAAAAGTAGTATTTGGGTTGAGAACAACAAACATGCAGGCCTACTGCATCCATTTAACTATATACTTAATCAAAGTATATGTAAATATTGTTGTGTTTACAGTATCTAAAACCTTTAATATTCTTGTTTATTAAATATTATGTTATTAAATGATCAGTTTTATGGTGGATGGTTGAACGTTTTCCTACAACGAAGAATGGGCCAAAGTTTAAATCGGAGTTTTTAAACGTAACCATGTTCCAACAACGATCTCAAAAGTCCAATGCTAATGGGATTAATGAAGTCATCTAATGTTTGAAGTCATCTAAAAGCCATTAAAACCTCTAGTGTGATTGTATTGACGCAATTTGTTTGCATGTTTCAATCAATACTGGTTCAATCAGTACTCAATACTTTCTTGACATTGCCTGGGTCAAAGCTTACTTTGTCTTTTTCAGAGTTTTCAATTACGCTCTTAACACCCGACATAGCATAGAATATTACCTAATATTTATTCAAACCTTATCTATATATAAGTGACTTTACACATAATTAGAAACTCGTCTAAGATTTCACTCTCAGTAGTAGCACTCGTATTCCATTTAATCGGTAGTTCTAATTTTGACTCCGTATTTAAATAATAGAGTGCACATTTTACTCAGGCTTAGAGTGCGGCAGTACGTGCATTCACAAGGAAGGTTACCAAAGTGTGGCTAAACGCTATTCAAGTGTTTGGGATAGTTTAATTTAGGAAGAGCACCAAATGGATCAACGTTTACCTGGTTTAACATAGTTTAGTCCTAAAATGTAAAATACAATTGCGCTATTACTATGTCTACAAAACAACTCCCCGAGTTATCTAATGTCTGTAGTTGGCAAACCTTTATCTAAAACTGGCTTAGCCCGTGTAAATATTTAAGAATGTAAAAAAAATGTGGTTTATTTGCTGTCCATACTTGGCAGTCACAAAGGTGATTTGGCGGTTGTCAAACTGGCCAGCGTTCAGGTTCGTAAACTGCAGTAGGCTGTCGGTCAGCGTTCTGATATGTAACTGAGCACACTTTACAATTTATGCTTGTGCACGTGAGTAAAAATATTTATGTTATGACTTAATTCCTTCATTTACTTAAACAAATTTATATTAAAAGTAAATCAAGCTGAGCTGTCAATAAATTATAGAAATATATTTTAAGGCATTGCGTTTTATTTTCAGCTACATTGTAAAATATACTTGACTTTTCTGTATTAAAGTCTTAATAGTGCTCACTTTCTAGCTAACTGAACCAGGTGAAATCTGAAGCTAGACAAATCTTACCATATGAATGGAAAGCAGCTAGGATAGTTAGTAGTTGATAAAATACAAAACTCAACGTTGGTCTCAGCTTATCAAAACTAGCTCGCCTGGCTGCGACGAGATCTGCGACGAGATTGTGACCCATTATTTCAAATTAGAATTTTACGCTGATTACAATGCCGCAATTAGTTTTTAAAAATCTTGATCCATTCTAAAGTTATGAGGACTTTTTATAACTTTAGTTTTAGCCCATTTTAACATTGTGCATTTACAAACTAACACCTTAATCTCAAAATAGTGCTAGATAAAGATAAGTATACACCACCATTCATTGTCTACCTATTTTCACTTGGTTATGACGGATGTATTTTTTTTTTGGCCACCATCTTGGATCCACCATTTTCAAATGTGATCAATTAATTTAAATATGAAGGTGGTGTTGTGACCCATCATTTTGAACTACTTTTTTATACTGAACTCAATGCCGCGATCCGTTTTTGGTTATCAAGCTTTCTTGATGAAATATTAAAATTCTCATATTTAAAAATTCAATATTTCAAAATCCAAAGATGCAAATGAAATACGGATTGCGGCATTGAGTTCAGCATAAAAAAGTAACTTAAAATCATGGGTCACAACACCACCTTCATATTTAAATTAATTTGTCACATTTCAAAATGGCGGATCCAAGATGGCGGCCGAAAAAATTACATCCGTCACAACCAAGTGAAAATAGGTCGACAATGAATGGTGGTGTATACTTATCTTTACCTAATACTATTTTGAGATTATGGCCTTAGTTTGTAAATGCACAATGTTAAAAAGGGCTAAAAATAAAGTTATAAAAAGTCCTCATAACTTTAGAATGGATCAAGATTTTTAAAAACTAATTGCGGCATTGTAATCAGCGTAAAATTCTAATTTGAAATAATGGGTCACAATCCTACCTTTACATTTGAAAAAAAAACTTTGTATCCAATATGGCGGATCCAAGATGGTGGCCAAAAATGTATACCCAGTCAAAATGAAGTACTTACTACTCTACAATGATCTGATGTGGTCCGGAGTTGATATCTTAAGAAATGTAGAAAAAAGTAGGGGGGGAACTCATTTAAAACTCACCCTGAATAATATATTCATTAGGCTCTTAATATTTGCAGTTATTTGCCATCTTTATTTATTCAAGTACTCTAATCAAGAAAACAATAATTCGTTGCTTGGTACATATTATCATAAATAAATGGTTTTTTTTTTAAACGATGGAATTTTTTAAATTGTATAACCCACAGGAGGGACCATATTTTGACTGTTGAAACATGTTTGTTTTATATGTGACCATCCATTCTCGCCATAACCATTAATACTAAACATACACTTATATGTCGACTCACAATTTAATCGCTGCTATATTCTTGTTTTTGATCCATTAACCCTTTGCCCGATACCAGAACATTAAACTTAAGTTCAATAATGTTTAAACATTTATATGTTTTGAAAACCTTTGTATCATATTGATATTATAATAGCACAAAGGTATTCATTAGGTAAAATGAAAACCAAAAATATTAAAATGTAGCTGAGAGGTTTTAACATTTATACAAGTCGATGGCGGATAGTTTATTTACTTCCTAAGATGATGATGGGAATAGTTTAACTTATGTATAAAGGAGAAATGAGATGAAAAATACTCGTACATTACCTGTGTGTCCATGGTGCAGTATATCCAGTAACTAGAACAAACCGATTTATTGTAGCACTACACTAAATTATTAAAGCTCAGTTACGTTTTTTTTACCACTGAAAGCTTCTTTACTAGCTTAGATAGATGGATTGCTGAATATTACCTTGGATAAAAACAGAAGCAGGTAACGTGTGCGGGATTTTAACGTTTGATACAGTAGCAACACATTTTATAATTATATTCAATGTAGTTTGTAGATAATATTTTGCTTTATCATTCGGACCACTTTTGTAGTCAATCATCGCAAAAAACTTTTAATAATATTCTCTAGTATCTAATATTTTAATGTGTGTATATTATTTAGGATATTTTTTAATAAAGTCGTAGTAATACAAATTAAACTAGTACAGCAAATTCATAATTCATCTCTACTCCATGCATAAAAAATTAATACCTTGTACCAAAGGAGTTTGAAAAAAAACACGTATTTTTAATCACACAGTAAGTAGACTATTAAATAAGCATCGGGTCCCAAGTAATTCAGTATTTCATTCTTCAGTTTCTTTTCTAATTTAAAATGTAAAACAGCAATGAGCAAACTGTTTATTATTGTGTTTAAGCTCACTTAAAATGTATTGCATAACTTAAGAAACAAGGTAACTGATTTAAAAATTGAATTAACAGTTTATGCTCATATGATTTTGAAGCTTCATTATTTTTACTAGCTTTGATCTGTAAATATAAATTACTAGAGTTGTGGATATTATACATTTTGTTAAATAAGACGTGATATTGTGACGGAAAGTCATGGTCTACCCGTTTTGTCATTGTTAATAATGTGAAAACAATAATACAATGTTTCCGCCATATTTCATGTAACAGATACGGCGGTGTCATTATAGAGATAGCTAAGACAACATTTGACGCCATTATCTTTATAGTAATGTTAACAACGGTGGATATATTCGAGCTGTTCATAGACACTATCAGCTAATAAAATAGCTTATTGCAGCAGTTAGCTTAGGACATATGCTTAAACACCAAAACAATATTTATAAAGCAGAGATAATTTAGAAAATTATAAAACTAATCAATGTAATTAAAGTAACATATCCTTAAACATTTTTACGTATTAAAGTTATTATTTCTTAAATTTATATAATTTAGTCCGAAATCTTGAAATTTTAAATTTTTTAAACTGTAGATGCTATAATTGTGTTGTATTTGTTTTTTATGAAGAAATCTGAATTGTATTTCTTGTTGTTAAAATTTAACATAACAGTAAATCGATATTTGTAATTTTTCCTTGTCCTTTATATTATTATATTATTCAACTGCATCTTTTGATTACGTCCTTCCAGACCAGTAACTTTTCAAAGCCAGAACATAATAAAAAGAAATAAGGTCAAATTACCTGTTGGTTGATGTCTTGTGGTCCAAGTTTTGTCCTCATGTGTGTTGCGCATTTCAGCTATTCAGTTGTTATCACACCGTCCTATAAGAACTAATCTTGCCCTAAGAGTATTATCAAACATTTAGAACAAAACCTATAAACACATATTATACTACACTAGCTGGCCCAACAGACGTCGTCCTGTCCTAATGTGGTTTTATGTCAAAATCTCGTTCATTTTCAAGATGAGCTTGTTCGCATGTCTCAATCACGTCCTGGTTGAAGTTCGTTCGCTACGCTCACTCACCTTTTGGTTGCAAATTAGCTGTTGTCATAAGTTTAACAAAATAATAGTGCTGCACCCTGTTGGTAAACCTATTAACTTTTTAATGCTATTGAACATCACAGAATCAAATTGTTTAGTTGAACCAGCTGATAAGATTCTTGAATTCCATTTAAATATGAGTACTCTTAAGGTTAACATGGGAAACTCCAGAACCACTGGGGCTGAGCCCTTTTGATGGATCCGCACCGAACTTCACAAAAACCATCCTTGTATAATGCTTAATAATGCCTGAAAGTTTCATTACAATCTGTTGAGCGGTTTCGGAGTCCATAAAGGACAAACAAACAAACAAACATACAAACAAACATACATTGGATTTTATAAATATAGATAAAATACTAACTGACGGTGTAACACATGACAAAAAGATAAATCTTGAACAAAGAGGAAATAAATTAATTAATGGTTATATTGAGAACAGTACTACAATAAAACTACTTCAGTTTTTATAATGAATATTTCACAAAACTCGCGTCGCCTCTATCAGGCATTTTACCAGAAATATTTATGAATGAAGGGACGAATCAGCATTTATGGTTAGACAATAACAACATGCACTTGGTTGTTAAAAAAAATAGTTAAAAAATGTTAAAACTAAAATGTTAAAATGTTAAAACCCATATTTACAAAATATACTGGGATACCCAGTATATAAATTTATAACTGTGACAATCATTGTGATATAATTACAACTGTACTGTACTACAACTATTGTAGCTTTTTACAAATTGTAATATTAAAAAAAAGTATTTGTTTCATATTAAAATACCTGTCTGGTCTGAAATTCAATATTAACCTAAAAAGAAAAGTCTCTAGTGATAATATGTTTTCTTTCGAAGAGAGTAAATAAATTACAAAAGTTTGTTTTAACATTGAGAGCTGTTGGTAATTAGTTTGTGATCACGCCTTTAACATCTACAACTAGTTACAAAGCTTTTATAAACTTCTATTCTAAGAACACAAAAGATAGCTCTATAAAAGAAACTCCGTATATTTTCGTAGACTAATATTATTATTTATTTGTGTTTTTTTCAACTACAACTTTCACATCATGACACAATAATATCCTCACTATTTTGTTACAATACCCTTGCTTTAAAATAATTAAAGTTACCAAATTTTATAACTTTAGAATAATTAAATAATTCATAGTTATTTATACTTTAGTTTAGCTATTTATACTTTCGTTTGCAGTAACCAAAGTTCAGGAGTGATAATATTTGATTTTTAAATACAAAGACAGCGTGAAAAAGATAACATGTTAACCCTTTACGTTTTAAGTTTTATTATATGTGTTGTAACGGATTAATTTCTATCCGATTTGTTTTGCTGTTATTCAAAAGTATGTTCTTCTCCTAACGTGATCAAACATTTAATCCAAACCGACTGGATTCAACTATTATGATTTTAGAAAAAAATATGCAATGCGTTGGATATACGAGATATGCATTGACTCTAATGTTGTACACTGTTTATACCAGTAACAAAGTTGAGGTATAGAAATGCATGCTTGTATATATAAACATAATATATTTTATTAGGTACTATTAGATACCTTAACACCAATTTAGACCTTTTCATCATTGCCGGTGTGTGTGATACGTTGAATGTTGACATAGGATTGATGGGAACAGAAGATAACATGTACTCAACGAGAAACACTGTGGTTAGTGAAAGTCCAACTAACGTGTTTATATTTCATCCTGAACCAACACGAGTTGGATGTTATCTCGGGTAGCTCCTCCACAAGTTCACTGTATACATCCACTCAAAATATCTGTCTGTCTTTCCAACGTGAACGTTTTGAAATCTACTCTTCGGTGGCAAACAAGATAAAGATGTTTATTTTTACCGTACAACCAACTTTTACTTAATCTTATATACAGAGTGGAACGAAGTTAGTGTTAAACTGGATATTTTTTAATCATACATCTTCGGATGAAACTCAGTAATTATTGCCTTTAACTTGTAACTTTTTGCTATTCATAAAGACAATGTTGTGTTAGAACCATTTTAAAACTGTGAAGGGCAATAACTTTTGACCAAATAAATTTTTACTATCGAGGTAGGGTTTGTTGCATTGTTTTTGATTCAATAATATCTGTAATTTAGTGTACTCACCAACATTATGCTTATTTTAATATTTTCAACTTTCTCCACATGAGCTTTTTCCAATAGGTTATGTCTGACCAACATATACACGGAGAAATAGCTTACTATCACCAGTAATGATTCGCCAAATTTGGTTGTGATATACCTTTTCGTTCTAAAGCTATTCAGTCGTTTCCAAGACTTAATTATTGTCACCCTGTATATACATTGCCAAGCGCAATCCTACGTGACAAAACGTGTTCCTTTTGCAACTTACAGCTTGATAAAAATTTACCACTTATATTTCTGGTTTTTTAAAATGTATGCTTTGGTCCATTTTTTTGGTTACATAGTATAGTATTTCCAAATAAATGTATGTATATATTGACGTGTTATATTTGCGGCGTTATTGTCATTGTTTAATTGAGTGAAAAAAGGATACTTTGGAATAATTATTATTTTGTAAACTTATTTTCATAAAACTACCGTATGAACAAATCGTCTAAATCGAGTTGTGGCTTTAAAACTATATTATTCTTTTATGTTGTGTTTTTTGCAATAATTTATAATAACAATAAAGCTAACAATAAACTTTTTAAGCTTTTCGGTATCGAAAGATCAACCATGATGTATCAAGCTATAATATAAGACTATCTCAGGACGATGTGACGGATAGTTTCTCTAAAGTTTATAACATATGCAGGAGGCCGTAGATGATAGATTACCTGAACTCTATCCATATTGGAAACAGCTCATACATAATTCATCGCTGTATTAACTATCTGATTCCCTATCTACATAAGACTGATATACTAAGAATATGTGGCAATAAAACGTGCTTTAAAAGTGTATGAAAAATACATCACAATAAAGTTGATTTGCGAAACATTTAATCGAATTTAGTCATTCAAAATGTAAGGAAATTCCATATATAGGCAATAAACTAAATACACCTGTAATCTCAACTACATATATATTTTTAACAATACTTTATTTCATGTTATAAGCTAAATTGCTTTTATTGAAAAATCACTATATAAGGTTATTGAGGTAACAATAAATTGTTTTATTTTTGGCGTTGAATAGACTCTATTTGTCAAATTGCAAAACTAGACTCTTGATAAACAGGCGTCAAATTGTGTACTGTTTTTTGTAGCTTTCTTGATCCCTAGAAAAAATCAAAAGTTCACGTTGAAAATTCGTCTATTTTTTCCGAAGAAAACAGTCAACTTATACAAACGATCGGATCCTTAACAGATCTTCTGTTCTTCTTTGTCTCATTTTGCATATCTAACTGCAATATACATCCATTTATCACACTAAAGATTAAATATTAATGTAACAAATGTTTCTGCATATAAATAACAATTTTAGCTGATCACGTGTTTTAACAATATTATAGGTCAAACCCATTTTGGATACTAATGTATAAAAGAAAAAAAAAGAAAATCTATATATAATGATTATGAAAATGGTGCAGCTCGATGAAAAAACAGTTCTTCACCCGGGAAAATTTATTTCCAATCCTCCCTCATTTTCCGACTTTGGCTTCGCTATTTTAACAATAGCTTTCACAAGTGTAACGACAGCTTTAACATCGACTTTGCCCTTGAGTAAAGGTCATGTTACACGAGATGCTCTTCATTACCCAGAGTCTCGTTGACATTTAACCTCCGTCACTGTTACCTTCAACTAAACCTGCATGGTCATTTATTGCATCGAGGACCTAATGCTGTATATGAACTATAAATATATATACATACATTTTAATGGTTATTACAAGAGATTGATAGACGTTCAAAAAATATGAATAGTTTTTTTAACGACTAAATATTAAAAAAGGTATTATCATTTATTTTGTCTATAAAAACTAAAATTTAGGCAAACCACACCGTTGAAGTAAAAAATAAAATAAAACAATGGCCTGATGTTTAGGTATGTTTTCGAACAATACATGTTAAAATGTTTTACTTTCAGTTCATTTTAGTTTGAAAATTAAAAGCATAAATGATTCTAGTTAGCCATAAAAACGAATGCAGTTTTAATGAAGACTAGAATTAGAATTCTAAAGATCAGGATATATGAACTTCGGTAAGAAATATTTTTTCTAATTCAGAATAAAATATTTCCTATGATTTTTAATTTTATTTTTGTTCTTATAAATAGATGAAAATTGTAAAGACGATATGATGTCAAGGTATTAGGAACTTGGCATGATTTTTTTTAGTAACTTTATCATAAGTGACATACTGGGGAGTTTTGATAGTCATTTACGTTTTAATAACCAAGAATTACAGTTGTATGACTAAAACATTGCCAAATCATGTAAAAACATCGATATAAAACTAATTATAAAATTAAATAATTGTAATTATTATTCATATGTACCTATCAAATATATTAGTTAAATATGGAACCTGTGCACTTATCTCTAGAAAAGTTACTTAATTTATAATAATTTATCCATAAAGTTGTTGCAAATAACGTTTTGATGGGTAAGTAAGACCGGGAAGAGTTAAACTCTCAAGTTATCTGGTCGAGACTATAACTTTGTAATCCAATTGGGTTTAGAATATTGCTGTTCAAGAGAAACCCTGAAATTGAATTCTGGTCTGCTCTTACCCTTCTCGCTCGAAACTCATTTCTTTTTATGTTTAACTGCTAAAGAGGGATTGCACACTTTAAATAAAGAATGTGAAAAATCCACATTACGACAGTGTGTAATTTAATGTAATAGAAAATAACTTAAATGTAATTAAAAATTCCTCATACAGCAATTTATATAATTATGGCACTGACTACATACGTCAGTCTACAAGTCGCAATACTAATGTAAAATTCGTTTGTAAAGTTCGAATGTAAAACAATGATTTTTTGTATAAAGATAACTTACCAACTTAGATGGTCACTAAAGCTTCGTCAAATTACTTCCTATTGAACATCCATAGCCTCATAATTTTAATGTAAAAAAAATTACTCTTGATTTTATCTTTATTTTAACCCATAACTACTGACTGGTGCTTGCCCCTTTACCTTTGAAATATCCTATATGATATTTGGCTTAGCTAAAAATCTAAACAGGCCTACACCGTAATAAAATAAAAGTGTAAATACACCATATGAATTTACTAGTTCTAATGAATTTTATAGGGATACTAAATAGGAATTTTTTTCGATTGCGACATTAACGCAAAAAAAATAACTTAAAATGTGATTGTAGGCTGGGTCTACACTATCCGTGTCACTGCATCCGTAAAAAACGGATGCGTTTCAACGGGAACACTGTTGCGTGTGCGCATCATCCTTCACCAGTGATCGAGTAACCCCTTTGGTGATCCCATGCGTCATTCTCGGTCGTGAAGTAACAGACAGTAGACGTGGCTGTTCAGTTAAAGATTTATGAATTATATATTTTATTAATATGTACAATTAATTGTAATATGCTAACAATTCTGAATCAGCAGATAGTGCACATCATGGCAGTTCCATTATGGTTGATGCTCTTGGCTGAGGCTGGATAAAATACTAAGTGGCTCGAGAATAAAATTATTTTGTATACATTTTATTTAAAACTTTTCAATTAAAAATGTTTGATTGCCTAATTTTTTTGAGAAATTTAAAATAGCTCAAACTCCGTTTGTTTGAAAATTATTATTATTAGGTAAACATAAATATAGACATGTACATTTTCGATAAACTTATCAACAAACATGTTAACTAGGAGATTTTAATACAACTGAACAACACAACAGGATAGTATGCAAGCACCCTCAAGACTGAATGTGTTTTTTTTTCTTTGTCCGGTTGTACTGCACGTCCCGCTGTCCCGCCACCCGGTAGCAGTTGATGGTGCGTTACGTTTTCGCATTAGATTTCGACCGGACAAAGTGTGCGCGCCAATTCAATACTATGTGTTTGGGAGTCTTCCTTCAAAAACGCTCCCGTTCAACGGGACCGTTGAAAACGGATAGTGTAGACCCGGCCTCAGTGTTCTAGTCTTTTAGTCTTTCAGTCTTCTCATCTTCTTTCAGTCAGGTCGACCACCAAACGTCCCAACCAAACCTTAAGGTCAAGTACTTGACTCAATCAATTTTTATTTCTATAATTTTTTTAAAATAAAATTCAAAAATACTATAAGTACAATCATGCTATCCGGTTTTATCATATAGTATAGAATTGACATTTGAAATTTACATTAGGCGTTGTGCAGGATCTAGGGGCGGTAAATAAAAAACACTATTCAATGTTTAAAAAGAATACTGATGAAATAAATATCTTATTGTAGATTAACTTTCAAACTTAAAAAGGTTATAGTATACCTCTTTATGGTTTGACTAATACAATTTTAAAACACACACATATCTCTTGCATAATTTTAATACCATAGAGAAGCATTACAACAGGAGCATAATTAAAGCATAGCTAATACAGTAAAAATAGTTATTACCATTGGTGGGACGCCACTGTCGTTTGTCATCCTCGAAATGCAATTTAATGATGCTGTATTGGCTTTGTGGTTTTAACTCACGACAATAGTGAGCATAGCCAGATAATAACCATTTATATATCAACAGCTGCAAAGTTTTTTAAGATACATCATAACAACAAAATTGATTTACATTGTTGTTTGTTTTACCATAAATGTTACTCAATGGCATAAAAACTACAGATCTACAGAACTGACTGTGCTTACATTTACTAAAATACTTCTACTGTTTCAAGTAAAATATATCAATGATCTGTGTAGGACTACTTGCGCCTCGATAGTGACCGAGGGCTTTACCCCTTTGGCTTTCAAAGTTCTGAGGTGAGGATTTATAAAGTAAATAATGATTGGTCTCCATGGCTGCAATGAGAACACTCACATTGTTTACCTTTTACTATGACATATCAATGTAAACAAGCAGAGCTATCAAACTGATTTTATTTCCCAATACCTTAAAATGGCTTATGCAAATGCAATATATTATTTAGCAAAACTATGTGGGGGGTCTTATTATTTTAAGACGATTATGGACAACTAGCTGTACCCGCGGGCTTTGCCCCGTTTAACTTCATAAGTATTTGCATGGCTCAATCACGTCCTGGTTGGAGTGAGTTTGCTACGCTTACTCACCTTTAGGTTGGAGCTCGTTCGCTGCGCTCACTTGCCTTCAGGTTAGCTCGTTCACTACGCTAACTCGCCTCCAGGTTGAAGTTCGTTCGCTACGCTCACTCACCTTATGGTTGCAAATTAGCTGTTGTCATCAATTAAAAAAATACCGGTAATAGTGCTGCACCCTGTTGGTAATCCTTGTAACTTTAATGCTATTGAACATCATAGAACAGAACCAACTTGTTTAATTGAAACAGCTGTTAAGATTCATTAATTCCTTTTAAATATGAAAAATCATAAGGTTAATCTAGGCTTTGTCTCCAAGTTTCCAACATTAACGTCCCGTGAATTATTTTATTTTTAGATATTTGAATAAACGAAGCCTTCTAAGAAAATTATTAGATTGATATATACAGATTTTTTATATTTTTTGTTTGATAGTGTACTTATATGTGTTTGGATTAGGCCATAAAATATACAGGGTGATCAACTCAAGGAGGCCACCATTGGGATATCGGAAACGGTAATAATTAGAGAAAACTTTAAATGGGGGACATTCCTTTATTTTTTGTGGCAGTTAAAAATATGATTTTAGTTTTTCAAAATTCAGCCGCCATTTTCCAAAATGGCGGCCAACTTTGAAATTTCTTATGGAACACCCTGTATTTTATCATGTTTTCGGATAGAACAAGAAATTTAAAAACTTTTTTATTCTTGACATTTTTTCGATAAACCCACTCGTTTAGGAGTTACAGCCTATGGAAAAATTACTTCCGGTGTACATTTTACATCATGTAGCTCCAAAAAAAGTAGGTTTATATCGAAAATGCGAAGAGAAAATAAGTCAAATAAGTCTTAAAATTGCATCCACATTCCAAAAAGTCCATAAAATTCGTTAAAAATATATATTTTCTATTATTAAAAAATGGCGGCCATTTTCCAAAATGGCGGCCATTTTCCAAAATGGCGGCAAACTTGAAAAAAGGAAAACTGTGTATTTTATGGTCTTAATGGAATGTGGATGCAATTTTAAGACTTATTTGACTTATTTCCTCTTCGCATTTTCGCTATAAACCTACTTTTTTTGGAGCTACATGATGTAAAATGTACACCGGAAGTAATTTTTCCATAGGCTGTAACTCCTAAACGAGTGGGTTTATCGAAAAAAATGTCAAGAATAAAAAAGTTTTTAAATTTCTTGTTCTATCCGAAAACATGATAAAATACAGGGTGTTCTATAAGAAATTTCAAAGTTGGCCGCCATTTTGGAAAATGGCGGCTGAATTTTGAAAAACTAAAATCATATTTTTAACTGCCACAAAAAATAAAGGAATGTCCCCCATTTAAAGTTTTCTCTAATTATTACCGTTTCCGATATCCCAATGGTGGCCTCCTTGAGTTGATCACCCTGTATATGTTTTCTGTTCCAAAGAATAGCTGTTATATTTCACGTAACTGCAATAAGAACGTTACACTAATACGGTAACCCATTACGAAGTAGCTAATAGTATATAAATAAACTCATTTATAGTAAATAACGAACAATGTGATATCAATTTTGTTGTGGCGAATCTTTAAACTTTTCATTTATTAATTAGAGTTCGGTTCCACTAGATTTTGGTTTAAAGGGTAAAAAGTTCGCAACTCCATAAAGTCTATCAGATTGACTAGGGGAGGACTCCACATTTAATCGAAACCCTCGACTCCATGTTTCAACTGTGCACCTATGTAAAATGGTCCACTGGTTGTAAAAACTGTCCAAAAGACTTACAATAGTTATCAAGTAAAGAAAATTGCTGAAATAACGATAAACACATATTTACGCATCAAAATTAGAAGCTAAGTTATAAATTCGTTCCTGCAAAAAATCTAATTTTAACTTTCACAAATAAAATCCTGAAGAAGTTTTTGTAGTTTAAGGATTATAAAGATTTCGATTTAGATTCATACAGTTAAAACTATTATAACTTGTGTAGTTACTTGTGCATTGCGGTAGCCATTAACCATTATAAATACTTCGATCTATCCCGTTATCAATTAAAGTTACATAATAACATACATTTTAATATCTTCATTAAATCCCTCATGTTTTCAACATCTTATTGGCCTCACATCAATATCTTTAATTTACACCTGACGATAAGAGAGAACTCATTTAATAAATCTTGCTTAATATTAGTAAATATGTAAAATACATTTTTTTACCAGCATTTTTTAATATTTACGAAGTTTTCATAACCGATATTACAGTAGGCGTTGGTGTTGTATCGCTATTTATATTCAAATAGTAAAAAATAAAACAATTGAGGATATTTATATAGCAAGTCGTGCTTTGCAATAAAAAGAATTTCAGTTCTGTAGTTGTGATTTATGGGTGTGGGTCATCCGTCTTCCACATTATACCGCATGCATTATAAAGCCTGGCAGACTTTTGATACATTATACTCTCATATTTCAAACATTTCATGATATAGTCACTGGATTACAAACTACCAGCCATGTTGTAAAACGCACAACAAGTTTAACTAAACAATTTTTTTTTATCTGGAATTTGTATATAAAATAGGACGGAAAAGATAAAGACTGGATATATTAAAACCAATATTTTTCTTATTACATTAATATCGTCACAATTTCTGTTAGACAAATTTTACGTTAAATCGCTACCAACTTACATGGATACGCACGATTACTTGATAGTTACACCTTCAGTTCACTACTAGCAGTGAAACAGTTTTACAAACGGGGATCGTTAAGTCAGTTGAATCCTATTAAAAAGTTATTGGCTTACATACCAATGGTAATTTTTCAGAAGCTACAGACAAAATAAATGGTCTCAGCAATATGACACATACTTTCTCCCATAACCTTGTCAACAACCATTATCATGGGTAAGCGGTGGGAGTAACTAAGATATTTAAAAAGAAAAAAAAATCATAAAAATTTTCAATAACTTTTTTTTATAGGGGGAGAAAGTAAAAATCATACACAACTCCTTCTAAAGCACAAAATCTAAACGTTTCAATGCTAATTCATTGCATGTTGAATAAATACCATACCTTATTTTTGTAACCGTCATATGTAACTAATGAATGTCAGTTTTGTTAATAAAATGGCAGCTTAGTTGATTCCCTGGGTTGTGACTTTTTGCAAGGGGAGCGAGGTGGTCTAGTGGTTCTACGCGGGACTTTCGTTCCTTAATACGCATATTTAAATCCCGCCAATTACCGGTGGAGTTTATTTAAATGATAATGCTGCAACCCTCTAAGCCTAGTCTGAAGTAATATGAAACCGGTTCCTAGCCAGAGCATAGCGTCCTAGGAAGTGAACGTGATACTTAAAAAACACACTGTTCAAAGGAAGCTAAATACTACCTTACAATCACAAACTAGTTTAGTTGTTTAGTTGTAAACTACCGGTGAACAGACATATGGAAATTCCCTGGTCTCATCAAACCTGCAGACCAATGTAATATCCGTTTTCCTGATTGATTTTTACCAACATATTGCCTGATACGGATTCGATTTATTCTCCTTTTAAATAATATATATTATCCTTTAATATTTTATTGGTCCTTGATAAATACGTATTTGGTAAACTCTACAAATCTGTCTAAAATGTGATTGTAAAATGTTATCTTTTAGGGGTAAAATGTGAAAAACTACAATCAACCATTTAAAACTATCAATAAAACACTGTTTCTCTAGTTTGATCCTAGTTTGTAAATTTGTTCGTATAATAAAAGGTTTACATGTTTCAATTTAGGCATGGTTATTGCTGGGATTATAGTTTAGTATTTTACTCATTCTGAACTTGCAATTCCCTTACGGAATGAAAATTATAAAATTTTAAGTAAGATAAAAAAATTTGTTGTTTCAAAATCATCCATTCTCACACATCTTGTAATGTAAACATTTAAACGAAGGTTTGCTGAAAAGGTCTCTCTCTAAAAGTACTGTTATTGTATTTTTTCACTACGCATTCCCTAGACAGGGATTTGTTGACAGAGAGTTATTATTAGATGGATACAATATTAAATAAAATCGTAGGAGAATAAATATATCAAGATATTATCACCAATTTGGTTGGGTACATGAGATATACTCTCTTTATCAGTGATCTAGTTTTCCTGGTATATGCAAGTCAAATTGTCATCTTAGACGACATCGACAGACACACGAACAGGCTGGAATTACTAATCTTCTCACAAACAGGTATATGTAAGATAAAATATTTTTTAATAAGCGTATCATATAAGTATCTAGATGGTTCTACATTCTTTTATAGAAATAAATCTGATTTGGATTGGAATGTATATTGTACCGAGGTAAAACATTAAAATATCATTCAAATCGACTAAAACTAAAACTATATTCATAATCTATGCTAAGCAATATTAGGAGTAAGGAAACAGAGTATTTTACCTTGTAAAGTAGCACGCTGTTTACTGAAGTGGTCGCTGTAGAAATTGTAAGTCATTTTAAAAATGTTTTATAGAAATATTTCAGAGAGTTTAATGTGTGTGAAAGTTGTTATTTGGATTTTATAGTGAAGTTATATATAATTTTAAATCATTTTGAGTTGTTTTGACAAATTTAGTCAAACATGTGAAGTATTAAATAGGCTATTTGTTAAATATTCTTTTTATTTTAAATATTTTTACAAAGGTTTGTAAGGATCTTTAATCCACTTTTATTTATTAGAACTTATTAAGAATAGACATTATTAGTGTTGTTTGATGTTTTCAGTCAGAGATCAACCACTTCTATTTCTTGCCAGAGTCCAGTTAAAGCCACTAATTTAAAGTAAGACCCATCCAATATATTATTATTTTTGATGAAGGGGTAGTTGTATTATTTTATTACTTTATTTGTATGTGGAGATAAAGTATTGATTTTGGGAATATTATGAAGAATATAGACTGTAGCAAATCTTGCATTGTTAATTTCTCACACTACTTCTACCTAGCTTATTGAAATTAATCCCAAAATTAAGTGTATTCCCTAATTAACATCTAATAATGGGATACAATTATACAGGGTGTCCCGGGACTCTCTACCAATATTTTAGGGCATTGCTCCTGGGTAAGAAACATACCTAAATATCATATTTAAATTGTCCGGAAGTCCTTAGTTTATCACACTGCCGCCATTTTGTTTTTTTAGTTATAATTTTTTTCTTCTAAGAAATGGTTAAACGTACGAAATGGAAACTTTCCACAAACATTTATGACAACTAGACAAAGCTACAAAAAAATTAAAACGATTTTTCAAATTCATAAAACAAAATGGCGGCCATTTAAAATTTTTATAAAACCAACGGTTTTTGATTTATTTAAGAAACAAAATTTTGTTAAACTATTACCATTATTCAAGACTATTACATAAAAAAATACTGTATATAAATTGAGGTAAAAAATCGTAAGTATAAAATAATTGTCCTAATAAAAAAAACTCACTAAAGAATAATATTCGTAATATTTACGTAATACAGCGGTATTAATAGCCGAAGCGGCTTTGAAAAGTATTTTAAAATTACACTGTGGTTTTTTAATAAACCCGCTTTATAGAAAAAAGGAGTAACGTAAACAGGCCATGATTAAAAAGAAATATTAAAGACCTCGAAGTCAGCGTCTACATCTTACTTTCATGATTCTTCATCTTCAAAAAATGAGCTCTCCATTTTAATCCGTTACATTCATGCTTTTAATCATAATATCCTGTTTTTAATTATTTCCTTTGATGTAACATTTACATCAAATAATATTTACTGAAATACTTCCTCAACAGTTGAGACTTATACTGAATTTACTCATTTATTTAACTAATTATTACAATTTAAAGTGTACTATATTCGTTTACTCTTATAAATTGTCTATTGGCTGCTCCTTCCACTCTGTACGTAATCAATTGCTTGCTAATAGGCCAAAATTGATACTCAGTAGCATAACATGTTTTTCTATATAAGTTACATAGTCTTAATTAAACTTTAATTTGTCTTTAAAACAATAATTTTAACTCTACTTGCTTTTATACAAGATTTAAATAGAGTGTTACCACATTCATTACCAAATAAATGCCCCAAAATGTAATTAATTATTATTTATATATATTTTTTTATTATTACGAACAATACTCCCACCAAAGGTCATGCGTGCATAAATATCCTGATATTGCCATTGTATTCGTAATTTTGATTGGAAACAGGCTAGTAAAGTTGTTAAAAGATAATAGGTTCACTAAACAAGCAAAAATAAACATAAATAATAAAAAGGTTAAATACACGTAGTACTGTCAGTGATCCTGGATTTAGGTCAGTGACCCAGGTTTCGAACCTAAAGGTTTATTTTCAAGCTTTTACTGTAGTTAAATACAATAAATAATATACTACTATAAACAGTTAAACCTAGGTCCCTGACTAAATCCAGGGTCACTGATTCATGAGGCTAAATATGTTAAACATAAGTACACATGTCTGGTAAAAAGGGGAAAACATGTAAGATTATTTTTCCTACAGTTAACTAACAATGTACATGTTCTCTCACTGATTTGAGAAAGCAAAGTGGCCAATTCGCTCATCAGTGAGACAATGTTAACATTGTCTCACTCTAATTACTTTGTCTCACTCCAGATTTGCAACGTGAAGGCACGAAATAGTGAGCGCGTAACATGTAGGCAACGTCGTAGGCCCCGTTTATGCACCAAGTGCGGTAGCGGTAGCGACAGCGGGAGCGATTTCTAACACCATTGAGTTAAATGGGGCTGTTTATGCACCAAGAGCGATAGCGATAGCGGTTGACCTCCCGCTGCGATTTCTAATTCGCCCGCTGTGTAGTTAGGAATCGCAGCGGTTGCTTGGGCTGAAGCCAGGGATGCCAACTTGACCCACGCGCACGTGCACTTAGGACAAATAGTTGTGTTAATTATTTGGCAGAGTTTGAGTTGGCAAGACTGTGTCCCCCTTCCATTCTCCTTTAACCAACCGCTACCGCTATCGCTCTTCGTGCATAAACAGACTCATTTACAGCGGGAGCGGGGCCGCTATCGCACCGCTCCCGCACTTGGTGCATAAACGGGGCCATATGTGCGCGAAATACGTTGGCAGCACTGGCTGTAAATCAGCTGGTCAGCTGTTGTACTGTTGTATTTGTCACTTCACATTAAATGTTATATTAAAAGTTCACTTCTGTGTAAAAATAGGTTATGTTTCTTCACAAATTTATTTGTTTTATGGTAACTGTAGGAAAAGTATAATGTGCAACTCGAGTTCAAAGTACAATTGCCTCACTCAAGAAACCAGTAAAGATTTCTCTCGAGTGAGTCAATTGCTCACTTTTCTCACTAGTTGCACAAATAACTATTGTCATCCATTGATATTAAGTAGGGAATTTAAAATCTCTTAACTCATTCATAAATGTAGACATCTGAACATACAAATTTTTGCTAGAACTTTAATTATCCTACCTACTCACTTACATAGAAATACAGGGTAACCCAGGACATATCCGTCTGCAACGCAAATTTCGTTGTCACTGGTCTAATTTATTACTGAATAATTCACCCGTTGAAGGAGAGGGGGGGTTAAACCAATTATGAGGCAAATCTCCTATGCCTGCCTCATAGTGACATAGTGATCCACAGTATCATCACACGCTTTCACCATACTTACATACAGTATGGCATTTTCCCCTTTTCTACTGTATACTAGTTAAAACAGTTGTAAGTCGATCATTCACCAATTAAGCTCCTGGAATTTATTAGGTAAAACAGGGTTTGCTATACCTCAAACAGTCCTACAATCATTCGGTTTAATGACCTGCCTTGTTTTTTGTCAAAGCACATTTTCAGCTTCGTCAACTTACAATTAAATAAAACGTAGCAGCTGACACCAAATGTAGCAGCTGGTCTATTCAAGCCAACGGGAGCGGTAGAATGAAGATAAACTCACCAAGTCTGATATTGGTTTATTAATTTATTTAGAAAAAAATATATATAAAAGTCTAACCTGTACCTAATATCCTCGATATTACCAATTTATACAACCAAATGTATTAGGTTTATTAGTTTACATTATAGTTTATAGTTTTTTTTTTTATAAAAAAATTCTTTGGTTAAAAATAAATTAGTCAAATAGAAATTCGAACTGTCTGCAGGTTTTCTGCAGTGGCCTTATTAAACACATCGTCAGAGTAATTGGAACTGTTTAAAAACCCAATAGTTGTGCACAGGAAGCCTAAATAGTATGAAATTACATAAAGTATTTAAGACAGAGTGTTAAGCGTTACTGTGATTCTCAATGCTCCTCACTTAGTGATATTACGTATTCACTTTGAAATCTCACTTCGTCACAGAGTTCAAAGGTAAACAGAACACTAAAATGCATGAGCATAATGCTCCAGCAAATGATTTGTAAATCAGCCAAATTTGTTTTACATGGCTACTCTCTAATGCCGTAACTGTAAGCAAAATGTTCAACGGATTTGTATAAAATAAATGTTATTCTTATTTTGTTATAATATTTGGGTTTGTTTATACGTTAAATAGACCAAGTACAATTTAAGAGTTTGCAAACGGTGTGTGTATGTAATTATTAGGTTAAATGTCAAAACATCTTTTCACTCGAATAAAAGAGGTACATTAAAACAAATTTGACCTTTTTAAGCGTTTTTGATATCCAAAATAATTAACTAAACAAAATAATTGATTAAACTTGTTTCCAACTTTTATTGACAAACATTTAAGGCACAAGCAATAGAGTAACCTTTCAGGGTAGTAACCAATACTAATATTGTTGCATTCGCTTTCACTGTAATAAAATCAATTAACATTGTAATTAAAAGAATGAACACTCTAGTTATACTTACCTCACAACTAATCATAAGGTTGTTTTTTGTAGTTTTAGAAAATGTATTAATCACAATATAGTTTTATCCATTTATTTACTCTCATCGAGAAAACCATTTTTTTAGTACGTTCAAGGTTGGGAGATATAATTCACAAGACTGATCTAACCATCACAAATGAAAACAATTGAATATTATTTTAAAACTAAAAAAAATGTGTATAGCAAAACTAAAATATTTTTCCATCTTTGCCTATTATCTTCACTTGATGTGTTGACGCCATTTTAAACTTACCGTATCATTGCAATGGCTAAAACTAAAAATGTGTCAAGAATTTTGTCTAGCGCCATTAATTTATTAACTAATCGCCACACATATGCTTCGCAACGGGAATTGAACACTAAAGAGAATTACTATGTTCTATGGATCTTATTTATGAAAAGTTAAAAACTCACAAGAAAGTGTCCACATCCATTCATGCACATATTTCAGTCTGTGATATATTGGCTCTATTAATTGAGTCTCAAAAATATTTGCTCAGAAATATCACATTTATTCCCTATTTAAATAGAAAAATAGTTTAACGAGTACTTAGGTTTGCTGCAACAAAGAGGGTTAAAAGTGTGTGTGTGTGTGTGTGTTTTTTATATATTAATAATAGATTAGTAAGAAATGAATGCATTTTCCAATTTTGATCCAAATATGCTCATAAACAAGCAGACTACAACTTACTTTTTACTTATTCTCTAACATGGGAATTTTAAATTAATATTTTTTTTTTATCTTCTTCGTTTTCGTTAGGCGCATAAAAACACTTCGATGTACTAAATTATATGTTTTTTTTTTTTACTCCAAAATATTGTTTGGGAAGAATTTGCTAGATTTTATGTTTTTTTGGGTCTAAAACGGGAAAACCCAATTTTTATCCCATAAGTCGCCCTATTACCTCCCCTACCAAAGTCCGATCATGCTGGTTGCGAACTCGTTAGAATAAATGTAGGTTTACACGTTTATAAAAAATTTCATTAAAATTGGATAATTTTTGTTCGAGTTATTGTGCTAACGGACATATATATTGTTAACACCGCTGCCCCCGGCATCATTAATATCATTGGGTTTGTCCTCCACCACTTCAAAACCGGAGGAGGACATGATAGTTAAACATATTATTGGCAGAACGCAGGTTGTTAATAATTTGAGTAGTAAAAAGTAAGTATAAAAATATAAATATATAAATATATATATATATATATATATTGAGATGTTCCAAAATTATCCTCATTGTTTACTTTTTAATTTGTATATAAGTTGTATGTTTATAAACCATGTGTTATGTATCCAAACACCTAGGCCTACTATTAGCTAAATTAATACCTCTAAATTATCACATGTGTTTACATACAGTAAAAGGGCAAAATGTTTCACCTATTGTAAATTTCCATATTTCACATTCTCATCAAACACTATCCTTTATTATTTAATAAGCTGAAATTTGTAATCACTGGAAGTTATTATACAGTTTGAATTATTTTACAAAATTATTCTTCTCTTTTACTTTCAAAAATATAATTAAAATACTTGATATAATACCAACCAATCATAAGTAACAGTGAATAGTTAGTGACATCAAGAAACAAGTGAACTAATTGTTGAAACAGATGTATGAAATTTAACATCAAGATTTTGAATTGCATAGAAGTGATGAAGAAGCAAGGAAGGAATCTGATTTGAAAATTTTAATTGGTGATTTAACTTAACAGTATTTATTTAAACCTCAAGATTTATCTCAATTACTTAATACCTATCATTTCTACATCAAGAAATATTTTGTGGTGAAGACTGTATAAATTTTTGGGTGAGATCAAACTGAACTTGACTTAGGCCTGCTTTCCTAAAATAATCACATTGGAAAATTTTTATTAACTTCTGCCGTTTTTGAACTTAAACCTAAATATTATCATTTTACTAAATTCAAAATTTGAACTTTCATCTTTTCAAAAGTGTATAGCCTACCTAATTGAACTGTAACTTTTGATAAACATTAGGCTTATGCCTATCCAAAATCACATAAGCCTACTTTGAGCCGGAACGGTACTCCTAGAACCCTGAGATAAGAATTTCATCTAAATTTACAACCATATTTGTACAATTAGATAAAATAAAAGGTTTATATGTGTTAACTATTGTAAACCCTAGACATTATTTATTTACCAACACCCATAGACTAATAAAGAGCTTTACAATATATATATATATATATATATATATATATATATATATACATACTAATTTGAACAGATGGTGTTTTTGGTCTATAGGGACCTCAAAACGAAAAATTAAATCCGTCCCGGGTCCAGGTCTTACCATAAGTACTACGGTAATAGCTTATTAAAAAGTATATAAGTTACTCGTTAAGATTTTAAAAATGAATTGTGTCTGTAATAATTGCATTAAAAAAAAATCTAATCTCAAATTGGTTCTCTACAAAGAATGTATCTAAATTAAAACAAACAAACCCTGAAGGGGTTCCAAAAAGTGCTGAGTTTTCAATCCCAGTGATGAATGGGAGAGGCGGAGAATCTCAGGTGGAAAATTGAAAATCTCTTGTCAGTCTCGTCTGTGGTCTCCGGAGAGAATCCATTTGAGTCATATCTTACTGATCAAAGTACAGTACAGACAAATGTTGGTTATTGTATTTAGTTACAGGTCTTACATATGAGTGAATCAATAAGGATTTCTATTCACGGGATCTAAATTTCATTTTCTGAACAATTCTCAATTTATTTTACTTTCCCCTCTTAACTTTGTACATGGGGAATGTAATTTTTATTTAAAACTTTGAAATTTGTGATATTGTTGAATAAAACATTTTTGTTTGGTTTTAATTTTTTATACCTAACAATTTTGTTGTATCTTTGTGTTTTATGGGTAAGTGTTAGTTGTTGGTACTATATTCATGAATATACGGGTCTGACTTAGGGGAGGTACGATTGAGGCATTAGTTCAAAATTCCTCCGTGAACAGCGCTGTAGTAGAGAGCACTTTGGCAATGAAGCACTAATCGCTAAATAGTTCTGTTCATAAAATAAAATTATAAATGCCTCAAATTAAATTTTATTATCTTTTAATTATAAAATTAAACTATCATAACCTAACCGAACTAACCAAACTTCCTGATAATTAAATAATATAACAAAAGTTTGGTAATAGAAAAAATAATTCTGTTAAAAAAAAAACTAGACATTGCTCAATTAAAATTTTATAATGACTTAATAATAAAATTAAACTGTCATAACCGAACCAAACCAACCAAACTTGCTGATAATGAAAACAATCTTGGACAAAAAGTTAATGCTACCGACGGGTTTCGAACCCGGGACCTTCAGCATATCAGTCCGGCACGCTAGCCTCTAGACCACCTAGGCCGATGGCTTCAGGTCGTATTGTTACGCTAATGGCGTTCCCTCAGCTAATAAGAAGCCCACAGCTGTCATCGTAGCCTCTTCTATACCTCCCCTGAGTAAATACCTGAATATACTTGGATTATAGCTGGTTTGTTTGTTACCTTGAAGATTTTAAATTAAAACACTTTTATTATTTACGATTTCAAAATTCTGTATCACGATATATCTTAAGAATCTGTTGTTAGGTGTAAATTAACTCACACTACACAATACACATGTATATTGGTAGGGTTACAATTTACACTTATTTTCCAATCACAATTGTGTGAGTTTTATTATATGTTGATTCTCGTGGTTACAAGTGAATCATATATGTAGCTAAGTTATTGTTTTCGCCTGAAACGATTTAATGTTTATAATTCAGTATTTTATGCATACATCTTTATACTGCCTTTAACAGTGCAGAAAAAGTTAATCGGGTTGAAAATAAAAAATCAGTGCAAACATTATCATTGTCTTATGATTATTTAAAAGTACGAGATAATATTGTTAAAGAAATATATTGAAATTATTATTATTATAAACCGGATTTTTTTCTTTACAAAGTCCACATAACCACAATTCATTAGTCGAAATAAGTAACCATTCAGTTGACGATATAGAGTTACAATATAGCCTACCGTATTGTTTTGTATAAAATTGTCATGTATTGGCTTAGCACAACGTAGGCTAATGTTAATACCATATCCGATAATGGGTCGTAATTAGCTTGCCACTACCAATGTTGCATAGGGACCCTCTCAAACAGTACAAAGGTCTGCTATGATAGATCGTCATGCATTAATGATTGTCGGCGTCAAAAAATATTTATATATCAGAATTTATAAATGAAACAAAAAGATAAATAACAAGTTTGAATTGTGAAAATAAAAAAAAACGTTCAAGTGAAAATCGTTTTACTTGAATCTATTTTAATATCATTATGTTTAATGAGTACCTAGTTTTGCTGTAACAGGAAATGTGTTTTTAGTGAAATATTAATAGCTTAGTATAGAATAAATATATATTTGCTAAGTTTAATCTAAACATACATCTATAAACAAGAACGACATTAATGTATTTATTCTATATAAGAAGAACATGGGAATTTTAAGTTGAACATTGTTTGAAATTCTCTCCGTAACCAATATTTATACAAAAAACACTTCAACCGTTCAATCCACTAATTGAACCAGCTTTTGAACCTGATCATCGAGCTTTAAATAAATAATCCTGACTGATGAAACAACTGCGTAGTCAGTAACAAAGCTACACAGATCATCCTACACCATTCTACACTCATCCTTCACTCATGTTTGGGTTAAAATACGTCCCCATCCATTATAATTGTTTTGATAATTGTAATTAATAGTTATTAAATTAGGTTTTTTGAAGTTCTAACGAACTGCAGATTGCAGCAGTTAAATGAGAGGTGTGTACTCTAAAGTCCACAATCTTAGAGTAGCTATCAAAACATAAATTCTGTTGATAAGGTCTTTTATTAGTTTCTACTCCTGATTCAAAGGAAGAATTTGTTTAGGCTGATCTACTAAAAGCTTTATAATTCCAAGCCGAGGTGTAAAAAGGATCCGGTGTGTAACTAAAACTAATTCTAATATTACACCGTCCATACCTATCATAATACGATATCAAATGTCATGGAAATGTTACCGAATTATTAGACCAATACCATATTGTAATATTTTAGCACCAGTTTTAAATACAATTTTTATATTATTTAATTAGTCGTTTTGCACTATTGAAGGATTATTAAAGGGTGCTTTATAGTTGTTTAAGTATGAACATAAATACGTGTAGTTTGATAATGCTCCACACGCTATATGTTTAAAGTTGGATATTAAACTTCCTTGGGACACTAATCTTGTCATATTAACCTTAAGAACGTTTTCCATAAGAATCGTGATCTCATCATTGATCCATATAATGCTTTAAAACGTTAATATGGCTTTCTGACGTGTTGCTCCCAGATATCATCTAAAAAAAAAAAAACTACATAAAATAGAAGTGAACATAATATTCTATTTTTTTCTAACCCAACAATTATTTTTGTTACTTAGATACTTGAAGGAACATACAAGCTGGTATAGCTTACAATTAGTCGTCTGTTTTACTAAAATTTGTTCAAAAATAGCGTATTTAACGGAAATAAGTAAGGTCTATCAACTCACATTCATTGTTTCAATTCATCTAAGTCCATATTGATTCTAAAACTTGCGAAATTTGTTTTCGTGATGGAATGTATAATATAATTCTCTTTCAATCATTCTTCCATGCATCAGAGATAGCATAAGTGGATAATATGTAAACCCTTCAAATCATAGATGGTCGGAGTATTTGAATTTACCACAGATGCTGATTGTGTGATTGAACAGCTGTGGTTTCATTCAAATGCACCCGTTTTTCTACCTCCAAGCTGTAAAAAAAAATTTCTGAGGATTATGTTATTTTACAGCCATATTCCAACGAATGTTGAAAAGCATTTGCGCCTAGAACCGCATGATCAAATTAATATTATTCAGAAATCAACGAAATAAAAGTCTTAACCTTTTGTAGTTTAAATGTTATGCGAGTAGATGCTTACAATCCTATATAAAAACGAATCCATGGGCAAATGGTACCGTATAATGTAAGTGAACGTTTTAACGCTTTTAACCTTTTCTACGCACAACTTAAATTTCTTATGTTTAACCTTAGGGTTAAAAGTTTGGTTAAATACTTTGTTTACAAACCATTTTACCCGTTGAATAAATATTTCCGTTTTTTAATTAATCAAAATATTATTGGGTAAGTAAACGGCAGATTTATTGCAATCTAAAAACGAAAATTTTCATCCAGGACTTAATTACTAACGTTGGTTATTTGGCATTCAAACAGGTTGAAAATGATACTGTCAAGAATTGGACCATCAAGTTTAAAAATAATTTGAGTAATTAACAGATTGTAATTTTTTATTTGATTTTATTTTCATATATAATTTATGGGTACGTAACAAGGTTATATCTTCGTTGTTAAACAACCTTGTTTGAGTATACAGGGTGAGTTTTAAATGAGTTCCCCCCCTACCTTTACATTTGAAAAAATAACTTTGTATCCAATATGGTAGATCCAAGATGGCGGCAAAAAATTTATACCCAGTCAAATGAAGTACTTACTACTTTACAATGATCTGACGTGGTCCGGAGTTGATATCTTAAGAAATGTAGAAAAAAGTAGGGGGGCGGGACTCATTTAAAACTCATCCTGTATGAATGCAAAATAGCTAAATAATTACTGCACAACAATGCAGTTTACATTCATGAATTCATAAACAAATATTCACTAAATCATAAACGTACACAATGCATTTATTATAGCTAAGAGAGTACGATACGTGAAAAAAATAAAATATAAAACCTTTGTAAAATAAGTAAACAGTTTTATAGCTCAATTTAACATAATATGTTATAGAAACTTATGGACTTTAAAGTAGTAAGCATGTTTTATAATCATCACACATCATAGACTTATCAATCAGATGAAACACAGTGCAACAAACCTCATGAATCAGAGTTACTTTAGCATTAAAGCCACAGTTTACCATAACAAAGCCAAGTAATTGCCTCTTATGTACCCTGAACTTGGTGAGACTTCACGTGTAGAGTTTATGCAAACAGTTCTATGTATGTTACTTCCCTTGAGCATACGTTCGTAAGGTTGAAATTATCACTTTTTGTAAGCAATTTGTATTTTAAATGATATATGAATTGTATGTTATTTGTTTATATCGTAACACTCTTAGCTATAAACTGTGTCGCTGCAACGATGATTAAAAGTTATAATCGTAAACGTTTTCTTATTTAACAGAGTAATTCAATATGAGTCATTATTTCTGTAAGTAGTAATAGTTAGACTGTTGATCGTCGTGGTTTTAATAATTTTCTTACACTAACCTGACAATGTGAGCCTTATTGCACTGATTATTGGATGCAAAGTAGCTAATTCCTACATTTACTTACTTTGCCGCTCTCATTTTATCTTGTCGCACTCATTTCACTTTGCGCGCTCCAATATTTCGACCAAACGATACGAAATCGTGTGCTTGTATTGGGGATTTCTACGAGTTGCTTGAAACACACGTTGTCAACACTGTAAAATTGATCAGGTAGTGCAGTGTTTATTTGTAATTCCATATGACCGTTGATACAACAACCTTAGTTACAAACAACAACCTATAAACCTGTTGTTGTGTGTCAACATTAAAATTTAAAACAAACATTTATAATTAGGTGTTGATTCATTATGTTTAGGAAATTTCATTCGAATTAATATTTGATAATTAATTGTGTAACAATTTCATTTATGTTTTAGCGAATTTCCCTATAGGGAAGTAGCTATTACCGTAGGTGGCACGGTAAGACCTAGACCCGGGACCGATTTACTTTTTCATTTTGATGTCCCCAGAGGCCAAAAACACCATTCGTTCAAATTTTTTTATATGTATATATATATAGACTTATACAGGGTGAGTTTCTACTGACCGTGTTAACTTCGCCAGTGGGTTCTACTCACTAAAAGGAACAAAAAAGTTCCTATAAACCCATGTCCGATTTTCGACCGTTTGGCTGTTTTGGGGGATTTCGTGTTTTTCTTATTTTATTAGACTTTGCTCCACAATTTATGTAATAAAAACTTAACCAATTACTTTAGAGAGTTATAGTTAAAATCATTGGAAAGAACATTAAATTTGCTATAGATCAAAGGTTTCATTCAACAATTATACCATTACATAGTCCACGTTATAACCAAAATAAAGTAAAAATGTTATTAAATTAACTAATTACGATAATTTTCATGGGCCTCATTTGATACATAAACCTGCATTTATGCAATGTTGAAATGCATAAAAAACTTGGCATTTTAATTATCTTTCAAATGATATGCTATTCAATACTATTATTGATATAAACCAGTGAGAAATTACTAATAAACTAAAATAAAACACGGTTTACAGATTTTGTTTTTGCACAGTTTTACTGTTAATAATAATTACTGTATACTCCATGATGTATTTTATTGAACTATCTGATAAAATTTGTACAATATTTTAACTTTTAAATATTTATTAAAATTATCTGAATTAATAAAATGTATAAACTCAAGGTTTTTCACATTTTCAAAGATGTAGTGTGTTTGATTCTTAAATGCTGTGTAATTAGTTTTACCTTGTGCTTGATTAAGTCAGCTTTTATTGATTTGTCATCTATAGCTAGATATCTCAGCTGCTTGAACATACCTTGTTGAGTAATTTGCTGTTTTAACTTTATATTTCCAAGTCAATTAAGAGTTTTTCAACATTTATTAAAATATGGAGCCTTTTACCAATCAAGATTATGCCAACATGATGAAATACAGTAATTATTATTAACAGTAAAACGGTGCAAAACAAAATCTGTAAACCGTGTTTTATTTTAGTTTATTAGTAATTTCTCACTGGTTTATATCAATAATAGTATTGAATAGCATATCATTTGAAAGATTATTAAAATGCCAAGTTTTTTATGCATTTCAACATTGCATAAATGCAGGTTTGTGTATCAAAGGAGGCTCATGAAAGTTATCGTAATTAATTAATTTAATGACATTCTTACTTTATTTTGGATATAACATGGACTATGTAATGGTATAATTGTTGAATGAAACCTTTGATTTATAGCAAATTTAATGTTCTTTCCAATGATTTTAACTACAACTCTCTAAAGTAGTTGATTAAGTTTTTATTACATAAATTGTGGAGCAAAGTCTAATAAAATAAGAAAAACACAAAATCCCCTATTACAGCCAAAAGGTTAAAAATCGGACATGGGTTTATAGGAACTTTTTTGTTCCTTTTAGTGAGTAGAACCCACTGGCGAAGTTAACACGGTCAGTAGAAACTCACCCTGTATATATATATGTGTATATATATATACGTCCGTGAACGCGATAACTTGAGTAATTTTTGTCCGATTTTGATTAAATTTGGTTTAAAGGTGTAAAGCGGGATAAACTTGAATGAGTTCGCGAACCAGCACGATCGGACCATGGGAACGGGGCTTTACGGGGGGATTTATGGGGTAAAAATTGGTTTTTCTCACTTTTGACCCTCAAAACACAAAATTTCCCGATTTCTCTTTAGACCTTTTTAAAGAGCTTAAAAAAACAAATAATTTAGTATATAAAAGTATTTTTGTTCGATTATTAGTAACGGAGAAAATTAAAAAAATTGTAAATTTAAAATTCCCATGTTATTCTTATGGAGAATATTGTCAAATGTTGTAGTTTGCTTGTTTATGAATATATTTTGATCAAACTTGGCAAATTTATTTATTTTGTACTAAGCTATCAATATTTAACTCAAAAACACACTTTATTAGTTTCCTTGTAGCAGCAAACCTAGGTACTCGTTAAACCTAATGTTATTAAAATATATTTAACTGAAAATCAATTCAGACAAATGGAAATTCGCTTAGTCGGCAGGTTTGCTGCGGCGGGGGTATTTTCACTTCCTACAATATAACTGTCCATGGTGCCGCACTCTAACATCCCTGGACTACCGAGAAGGTCAAAGGACTTCTTTACAGGCATTAGTAGCTTCACGAATCAACATATTTTATTTATCATCGCTTCATAAACATTATTAGATTATTTGAAAATAATCCAAATGTTAGCTGCAAAGGTAATTTTAGTGTGTCACCGCCCCTTAGTTAAGTGTAATCTTACGTAAATTTTATTTTATTTATGTTTAGGTTATTTTGTAACTGATGGTTCAGTTTTTTTGTAGCTTATCAAATATTGATTAATCATGGTGTTTCAATGCATGTGTTTAGAACAAAGAGAGACATTGAAGTTACTTGATTCCGTGTTGAAATAGTTAAACATAATTTCCATTATGTTGAAATAGGGAAGGGGACACGCTGACAATGCCATCGTTGTAATTATTCAGGCTTAACCCATCGTACTGTCCACATCTTTGTTTTATCTCAGAATTTGCATACTAGTTGTTTTTGTTACATAAGAAGAGTGGTAGCAGCTATACTTTTGATTAGATCTTTGGACTCTATTAGCAACCCCCCTAGTCAGTATCCCAAACGTCAAACATGTGATTAGATTTTACAAAAAAATCATATCTAGTGAAAAAAGAGGTATACAAAATATGTTTTGTAATATTTCACAATACTATAAGTTAGTATTCGTTTTTTAAGGTAACTTAAATTGATGCGATTTTCGCTTTATAGCAATTAATTGTCCTCATAATATTGGAAATAATCTTTAAGTCTCCGTGTTTATAGAGCTATGATTTCGCAATAGCTGAAAGCTAAACTCGGCTGTAGATGTCTAAAGCGGCAGCGAGAAGTGTGATAAGGCTTTGATTGTATTGACATGTTTACTCGACTGTTAACAAAAGCCTTCGTCACATCTTCCATCGCAATCTCGATAACAGTTTAGCTTTTTACTTCGTATTTATATCCAATGTAAAACCTTGCTATACAAGTAAACTCCCTTAAGATGTTTTATTTACATCTATAAAAATACTTTGGAATCTCCAAACTTATTATAATCACTAAGTTGAATTTTACCATAACATTTATTATAAAATGCTTTACTTGACATGTTATCCTTTAATGAAATTAAATTTATCACCATGACTTTGACAAGATACAAAATATTTCAAATACTATTTTTAAAGTATTTTAGTTGTCGATCTATACATTACCAGCAGTTATAATAGTAAGATACATGGCGTTTCATGTTTCGATGGAACATTATTGTCAACTACCTCCAGGAAAAATCCGTTTGAGTGGTTGGTATCCTTGGTGGTTCACATATCAACTTGACTCATATGCCACTAGCCGTAATACTTTTGATTTTATAGACAAATTATGGAAAGGGTGCTCTTGCTAAAGGTACTGGAAAATATTGCAACACAGAATTATTTTTATAGTGGTGTTTCTTATGACTGCTCATACCATAACATGTTTTATACTTAAGTTTTTTTTCATTATATGATCGAGGATGATATAATCAAATATGATTTCATAAATAATTAAAATTCTGGAATTGTAAGAGTAACAAAATGTTTCGTTTTGAGGCAAGGGCATTACTTTATTTTTCCCGAAATATCATTTGAAAATCTATACTTATTTAATACGCAAGCAGGTTTTTTGTGACAATTACTCCTCCGAAACTACTAAACCGATTGACATGTTTTTGGTGTAATTGGGAAGAGTGTAACGTGAAGTTGTGCAGGAAACTTTGTTTTTAGGGAAATAATTGGAGTGAGGCCTGGGGGCCCTTCAAAGTTTCGTATTTCTGCATAAGATTAACATGGGAAACAAACATTGTTATGAAACTCCGTTGTCAGAAATCGAAAGTGAGAAGTAGATCATATGTTAATTTTAAACAGTCAATGTATAAAAAGCAAACCGAGAGACCTTTTTACACAAAGATATGGTGTACAGGGATATCCATCCTGACAAATAAATAATTTGATTCGTAGTTTGTTCAATTATACAATAAGTTGTTTTACATTTTGAGCTTTTAGGGACATATGTCCCTACATGCCACTAGTAATTAGTATAATTTGTATGCAACACGAACCACAAGCTTGAAGTGTATCTTAAATACTAGTACTGGGAGTTGCAACAAAGTTTAGTCGGTTGATGTTATTCAGGATAAACTTGTATGGCAACTAACTCTACATAGAAATTCCAAGATGTACAATGCAGTTGTCTGTTTGCAATATTGAGCGGAGCTAGCATATTAATCCAATGATTTTCTAAAGTCGTTGCTACATCTGTTTCTCGTAAATTAGATATATACCTGCGGTATTCGATATCAATGGTATATTTGGTTCACATAAATGGAATGCCCATTTTCAGGAACCAAAGTCTATGTTTAATCTGGTTAGTGGTTCTCATAAATTAAATGTATACTTGCAGTATCCAATATCAATGAATTGGTTCGCATAAAGTATCTACAGTATCTAATGACAATGGCACGCCTGGTTCACTTAAATGAAATGTCTACTTATAGGTTCTATAGCCAAGTCTTGTTGACGTAAACGAATTGTTTACTTGCAGTATCCAAACTTAATGGTACATTTTGTTCATGTAAATGAGTGTACTTGTAGTATCCTAAATCAATGGTACACCTGCTTCACATAAATAAAAAATCCACTTGCAGTATCCAAAGTCAATGGCCCATTTGGTTCACATAAATAAGGTTCCTATTTGCAGTATCCAAAGTCAATCAAAAGTTTTATCCAAGTGGCTGGATGATTATACTAATGAGCAGCCATTGTCAGTTTGGTTGTATAAAATTACCAACAGGCTGGCTGATACAGTATAGTTTGTCAGTACACCAGCAAAACCATTATGCTGATGAGATAAGCTTGACAATTTTACTGTGTGGATAAGTATCTCCACTCTTTTATACATATAATTTTAAAGCTATGTTAGCAATGCGAATCTTTATTTATTTCAATGTTATTGCTATGTACACCAATTGAGCTTAAGCACCTCTCTATTATTCTTCTTATAAATAAATCAGACGACAAACAGGCAAAATACTATTAATGTGTTAAGTGTGCTAACGAAATTTCATTGAAAGAAATAGGTTGATGTTGTAGCTCAAAACACAGCGACGTACTGCAAAAAGTACTGTATTAGCCTACATCATCTTCTAAAAAACACAATAGACATGACTAATTTATCAACATAACGTCTTTAAAGAATCCCTTGATTTGTTAAATTAATATCAAAAAGTATTTGTACGAGTTATATTTAGCAAATTATACAAATGATAAAAAATACTACGCTGAACATATAATTTGTCTGCGATGGAAGGATAGAGCTTACGTCATTAGTCAGCTTTTTGATAAGCCTTTACATGCATTAATCAGGTTAAAAGTCAGCTTCTGTTTGCGTCTTAAGATCTTGAGATGAATGAGTAAAGGTGAAATCGTTGCCTTAGACTTAATTAACTATAGGAAATTTTAGAAGTTTGAGGTTTTAAAAAGAAAATTTACGAAATATTAATTTTGGGCGTTCTTATTCCAAAAGGATATGAGAAAGCTCATGAGTGTCAGTGGTAAACGTGTTTACACGTACTTATGTTGTCAATTCTTCTAGAATTAAGGAAGGATTGACGACGTTAGCTGCGTACACCTATTTATCTCTGTACTTATAAAAAGCTTTTACATAACACTCACTGATAGACTATCACTATAACTCACAGAATATATGACCTAGAATTACCCAATTTGGTGTTGAGGGGTGACGTATGGTGTAGATGTGAAATAATACAGGGTTTCACAAAATTCGAAAATTACGGGGATTTTAGGGGGGAAACTATTTTCGGTCAAATTCAACCATGTAAGCCTTTATAGTTTGGTCTGTATAAGCTGCACTAATGCATGAATGTTAAATATGTTGGGAAATTGTCATTGTGTAGTTAATTACCTAAACTATTTATATTTAAAGTTCTATTCTCTCTAATTTGTTTTTTTCTCATCAGTTTAAAGTCAAATCTGAGAAAATTAACTATTTCCTTACGATTGTTCCTAAAACAATGCTTTTTCAAATTAATTAAAACCACTATTACAAAATTTTTTATCTAAAAAAATCTGTATATTTTACATTTAAATACGTAAATCAATGTTTTAATACATTGTACAAGTGTTCAAACCCGTGCTATATTACATTGAAGTTATTGTTTAATGCTATTACTTGCTCAATATTTACCGAGTAAAATCCGTAACCTAAAAAGATTGGACATTGTCTATTTCAAAAGTTTATATTAGGATTAGCAGTTACCAAAACTCACTAGTGAAGTAATAATGAAACCCTTTTAAATAACAATGAGTGCTCAACTTAAAAAAAATATATACCACTATGGAGCCAACGACGTTCAACGCTAGAAATTAGCTGTTTTCTTGAATTTTATTGTTATATGCTTTAAAGAATTTTTCTTAACTAGCTTTTGTTTGAAAAGAAAGTTACTGTTTGAAGAAATTGATAATGACAAATATTGTACGTAACCCCCTGTATATTGTCGGGTCAGGTAAAATCTTTTACGTTACACGTTACGTAAGAGTGTGTTTACATCAATAAGGTGAATTATGCAACATTCACCTACGTGATGTAAAAACGCTCTTACTACATTTTTAAGGTAAATAGCTATTAAATAAACCTATTGTAAATAAGTATGTTTCTGTTACAAGTTAACATGTGAAAAATTACATATCGCATTACAAAATTATAAAAAAACTATTATCTCACACAACAAATTATTGTTGTGCGAGATAATACAGCTAATCAGATGTTTTGTTAAAATTTTTCCTCTTGTAAAAACAAACTAAACGGCCTGCAGTAATGACTAAAAAATACCTCTTAACTGCTACAATAACAATGGGAACTTTTTTTGTTACAATAAAACACTGCTACTCACTTCCAGAATATACGAGACTCTTATAAACTGCCACGAAGGCAAAATGTTTTAAGAAATGCAAATGTTTGTAAATTGTTGTGTTTTGTTTAGAAAAAAAGTAGTTAAGAAACATTAATTATTATAGTCATTTTTTAAAGTAGAAAATTCATTCTAATAATACGAGTATATATTTTAATGGTATCACATTATTTCGTTAGCACCTTTTATTTTTTATTTTTGTAACAAAATCGAAAAGTTTTGTTTGTATTCGTTAATAAACTAAACGTACGAACTAGGATACCTCTTACACCTAACAGTCACATAAGTTATTCGACCAATATGTTGGCAGCACTGCTTATATAAGGCCAAAGTAAATAAGGACCAAGTTTTATATCCTTCCGCAGTTTCAACAAAGTATCCGTATTGTATTTAAGTCAAAACGGATCTCATTATAATTATGCGTGTGTGAACAACCTTGACCCACCGTAGTGAGTTTCAACTCTGAAACTTGGATTTGTATTCTCCCTTCTAAATCTTACAGATATAATATAGTTTAGGTCAACTCCTACAAAATATTTGTCATAATTTTATGGGCCTGAGAAAGTGCAATTATTCATTAGATAGGTTAATGCTAGATATTGACTCGTTGAGTGCTGATGTTAACATTTGCTAAATTCATTTTTTTTTCAAATGAAAATTTCTTTAAAGAAAGTAAATTAGCTATCAAATCCCGAACAATGTGTCCTTAAAAAACTACCACACACAAACCAAAATCCAAACTAAAATAAAAATAATAGAAAATAGAAAAACAATAGAAGCAAAAAATGTGTATATAGTGTACAAAATAAACATTTTAAACCCACCCTTGAAACAAAAACCTTCCTTTAGCACTTTGATGAAAACTGTAATCGAATCATTAAGGCAGCTTCGTTATAATTAGATTCCGAGGGATAACTAAGTTTTGACTTGAAGTATCTTACTAAACAAAACGGTGTTTTGAATAGCAAATAAAACAATTGGTTGAATAAACCTCAATTACAATTCACATAATAGTTTAAGAACTTTTAAGCTTATAAATATGCTTAAGCAGTTTTGAATTAAAATCTGATTACTATACGGCATATTCTAATTGATGGAATCGATTGCAACAAGTACAAAATTACAAAAATCGTCTAGGCTATGATTAAAATGCATTACAAAAAAATTACGATTCGATAAACATCAAACGTTTCTGTAATTTTTAGCGATGTTTTCAAGAAATATTTTTAACATGTTAAAATGTAGTATATTAATGTCTCTACTGTACTGTATATGTTTAGCTTTAATCCAAAATTGGTACAGTTTTTTGGAAAACAGAATGTAATTTCATTGTTGAATAATTACTTTAAAAAATGTCTATTAAAGATGTATGTACGTTTTTGCTTCCCCCCTATACTTAGTATATGAAGAAAGTATTATTTTTGTAATTCAAGACCATCAGACTTTAAAAAAGAAGGCTTGGACGATTGTGATTACAATGCATTACGTTATCTTTCGTTTAACTCTTAAAACGGTTGTAAAAGCCACGTTGCTCTTAAAAAACTATTAAAACTTGTGTTATTTTCTCTACAAAAACTTATGAAATAACAGAAAAATAAAAAACAGCTACACAAATCTTTATTAACAGTTAGTATGTTGAGTTATTTAAACTCCCAGCAAAATGAAGCAACCCTATTGGTGTATATATTATGATTAAAAACAATAAAAAATCACCCCCTTGAAAATCAATATAAAAAACAGGATTAAATAGTGGCTCGAATTATTTAATTAAAATCTCGTATGTTATAGTCCTTTTAAATCGAAATCAAACTTTACAACCCTAATTGCTGTAAAACTTATCGTTAAAGAGGTATTACTACTTTTAATATTTTGCCATAAGTTATTCTTACCGCTTACCCATGATGGGGGTTGTAGACAAGTTAATGAGAGACATTATGTGTCCGGTTGCTGATACAATTTATTGTAAGTGAATTTCGCTTGAATTAGAATCAAACATAGCTACCTACAATAAAAAAATATTTATTTAAATCAGAACAAACACGTAACGACGTGATCTTCATTCAGATAATAATGATCTTCATTGGAGGGTTGTACAATAACTTACCAAACTCACGTACTCTAATAGTACACTGGGGATTGTCTATAGACGAGAAAATTCAATCAGGTAAAAGCTTCAAGCCCAAGGTAGGTCCATAATCAATATTGCCACAGTAAATTGTCCTCAGTCTATACCTGCAATACTGGCTAAATGAAACATAGGAAATGGTGTGGCCTTTTATTGACAAAACAATAACAGTGTTAAGATAACAGTGTCAAAACAGACACTGTGCCTGTGTGTGTTTTAACAGTGTTAAAATGATAAGTATAAAGGATAACACGCCATACACATTGTGATCCTGCGCTTACCCTGGCGTGTTCCACTAATTCTGTGTTGCGTCATCATCGGAACCGTAAAAAAACAATACACCTTTTCACTAATGATAAAATGTTATGTACATATTTGCCGTATAGAAAACGTTTTATCGAAATTTATCGATTTAAAAACTAATATAAATGATTATTAAATTATAAACTAACACAATAACAATATTTGTAGCTATATAAAAAATGTTTAAAAGGAAATTAATATCTTTTTAACTTTTTTATACTGCTCTTAGAGAGGTAAAAATAAGAATTACAATAAGTTTGTTTCAAAGTGTTCGCATTTAATATAGTTTAACAAATATTTTAGATTTTAACTAGAGGTCGCCCTGTGGTCGAAAACTGGACTAAAAGTATTATCCACGCTGTAAAATTGTGATTGGAATTGTTGTGTTTATTTGTGAGTTTATTTTCATTTATACCTTTCTAATAGTATGCGTAGATTTTCCCTGCGATGCACAGGAACTGAGAAAAAAGATTTTCAATAAACATGCTTGTCTATTATTGTATATATAACTTGCCATTTGTTAAATCTCCATAAGGAAAGATGAATTTCCATTTTTCACCCAATTAAGATAAATATTTTCAAAATGCAAATAAAACCCATTAGTATGGTCAGGCTAGCTGACATAAGTTTTGCAAAGTTTTTTTTTTATATATAAGATTAGTTTGTTATTATTCTAAGGCCAGTATTTTGCTTTCACGGGAATACATTTGAAATTTATATCTAATTAAAAATTGATACTCTAATAAGAACAATCTGTATACTTCGGTTTTGTTTTTCGTAGAATATGTGAAATGAAAAATGGGAAACACTATTTTTTATCCCATAAACCGATCATGGTTGTTTGCAAAACTTTGGAATAAACATCGGTTTACTATTTTTCATCAAATATCATGAAAATCAGAACAGTCAATCTTATCGGATATTAGCTTGATTTAAAACCTAGACATCTATTACATCATGGGAAATTCACTATATGTTGGACCTATAATATTAGTTGCTTGAGAAAGCATGTTAGTAATGCCCAAATTAGCCAAATCTAAATTCCCGTTGTCTCCAGGTTTGCTGAGGTGAGGGTAATATTTATTGGACAAAAATATGTTTTACGAAAAATTAGCTTTTCTTGGAATAAAAAAAACTCTATTAAAATCGTAATGATAGAAGCTGGTTTGCATAAAGCGTTGGATTGCTTCCAGTTAAATCGAGGACTGGCACATCTTAATCTTTTTAATGGGCTCTTTACATCATTGCCTTTATTACACTCCAGTGTAAGCTATACGTTTCCTTCAACAATCTACTATTTTAAAGATGTATCTAATAAAAAAAAAAATTCTTACACTACATTTAAATAATTTAAATGTAGCGTACACTTGTTTAAACTCTAAATTATTTAGATTGTAATGTATTAGTGATGTTAAATATCTTGGAGTGCATATTTAACATGCGAAAACTTATACATAAACTGTATATTTGCAAAAATGGTTTCGAGGAATCCCCATGCTTCCACAATACAATTAATTGCGACTTTTCAGGTAAAAAAATACATACATTTATTTATTTTTATACTAAATATAGTTAAGATTCAATCAAAACACCTCTAAATGTTGAAGGAATTATTTCCCAGGTGTAGAGTTTAGAATAATACTCGGTTAACTTTTAATTTTCATTATTTGAACAAAAAATCCCCAAAAAGACTTAAAAAATAAAGTATTGAGAAAGAATTTAGACCAATAAAATATGGAGACTTGAGATAAAAAATAGGGATTTGAGGGAGTTATATAGGGAAATATATATTGTGGGGGTGGTAAAGACCACAAGATTAAGGAGGCTTGGCCACCTCAATCAACGCAGGGGTGAGAAAGATATGGTAAAGCAAGTGATAAGAGGTACTCTAGAGGGCAGGAGACCATTGGGAAGACCAAGGATGGATGGTTTGACGGGGTTATGATTGGCGAGCCCAAAGACCGCCTAGGGGTTCAATGGCCACAGGAGTAAGAGTAAGTAATTAACTTATAACTTAAAGTGAGCTACGAAACGAACAGAGTTTTGAACGTTAAGTTTTGGACAAAAGTAATTAATATAAACTATTATTTGTTAATACTACGAGGGAAATGTAATCCCTTACGGTTTAATAATTAGATTTATGCATATGCAGGGTGATTGATACAAGTGTGTCAGCCGTTTTATTCGAAAACCATAAGAGATATAAAAAAAAGTTAAATGGTAAGTGCCTTGGATTTTTTATGTAAAAAAATTGTAGTCAAGTCGAAACAATTATTTTAGCCGCCATTTTTCCAATATGGCCGCCAACTTTGATTTTTCTAATAGAACACCCTGTATTTTATGATGTATTCCGGTAGAAGATGTAATTTTAAGACGATTTTATTCTAGTGATTCTTTTCATAAACCTAACCGCTTCAAAGATAATAATGGTTAAAGTTTTGAAATTTATGCATGAGAAAGAGTTTCGATTAAGGCCTTAGCAAGCATGCCAGCTGTTTTGTTCGTAAACTATTCGAAATTAATAACATCATTAAACAACCACTGACCACTGGGGTCAGTCTAAGGGATTCAAAACCTTACGAAATTATTTATAAAAGACGGTCATTACTTATTTTATAGCTAAAAACTACCGAATATAAAGTCACTTAAGTTTAAGTGACTCTCCGATTCGTAAACATTCTTATCACCGGTTTTAAGGAGTTAGTCAAAATTTAATCAAAATTGATTTATCGTCACTATAATTCAATATTATAAATAACTAACAATTTCGACAGGGCGTAAATTAAATTAGTTCAAAACTTTAAATTAAAACGATAAAATAAATCAAATTGAAATCAAATTAAATTACTCGTTGATAGTTTAATCGGGGTTCCGTTTTAGTGTGTTCACCTTTACGTTTTGATGTTTCGAAATCACCTGAAATAAGCTTTTCAAAACTATAACATTTAAGAATGGTTGAGATAGATCCAGCTATCAGATTCTGTAATAGTCGTATTATTTATTTACTAGGATCGTCAAATTTATCTGTGTTTGTTATTGTTTTTCTTGGAATCAATGAAAGTTAAATTGATCTTCAAGAAATTTTAATTTCTGAACCTATATTGTCTATAATAATTTATTTTATACTAAATTGCTGACAGGTTACGGGTGGGACAGCGTATACTCCGTTTATTTATCGTCAACTAAGAGTGAAATGCTATTTAAGAGCGTATACTTTCCAAGATAACCATAAATTAAATTTAAGTTACATTTGAAAAAACCTGTGCTGCGTGTAACAGCGTATAACTGGTCATTTAGCTTACTTGACTCTGGTTTACACCAATTATGTAAAAATATCGTTTTAAAAGCAGTTGAATCATTTTATTAATTTTACACTATTAATTTTTCATCTTAATTTTCAGGCAGTGTTCAAGCTTATTGTAATTCACAATTTTTATAATTATAATGCAGAATTTTGTTCTCCAACCTCACAAAGAGTAAGATACCTTTCTACCTTTCTGAGTAATTACCATAGAGTATGATAAAATGTCCGATCATGTCTAATGGCTGGACACGACCTGATTGTGATTAGTAGAGGATTACTTGGGATTACTTGCCCAGTGAATGATTGACTGCTCCTAGCTTATGTCTCAGCTGGCCTTAGTATCTCGTAATCTCTAACTGGCCATATAACAGACACGTGATGTCTTAAGGTATAATACGCGTATTTAAGATCGACACTAATAATTATTGAATTTACATTTTTACCCAACTTTTTTATAATTAGTGCTATTGAATTTCCTCGAAGCTATTAACAAACCACACTACCATAGGGGACACGGTAATAGCTTAGTTCAAAATATATACGAAGTGAATTATTTAAGGTTTCCAATATTAGAAAACCGTTGGTCCCACAATAATGAAAATAAAATTATTACCACTAACCCAACACCAAAAAATAACTTTTAAATATTTAAAATATTTTTTATACAGGATGTACCAAGACCAAAGATTGACATCTCACAATGTAATACAAACATATTTCATAATATACATTATCTTAATGATCTTTTCAAAAGTAAAAAAATATAGTGAAATCAGAATTTGGCTATTTTTACTTGATAAAATGGCTGCTCTTTATGACAAAAACTTGGTACTATTTTGAATGTTCCATTATTTTCCTTGAAAATGTAAATATCTCTTCTCTGATTAAAACATTGAAGTTATTATGAGCTAAGATTTAATTGTAATATGCATTATTACATTATCACAAAAACAAGAAAAAAAAACTCCTTTACCTTTAAAATATTCAAACTTCCGATCTTTATTACGGTAATCGTGTAGGATTTAAAATACTAATAAAACTATTATTAGATTGTTTTAGTTTTTGCAATATTTAACATTGAAGCGTTGTTGTACAATTAAACGTTACAGAGAACATGAAAAAAACTGTTTATTTAAAACTACCATGTTATCCTCAAGGGAAATAACATTGTATAGTGCTTGTTTATGGATATTATTTGTTAATTACATTTGGAAAAAAAATACGTTTCACTTCCTCCGGTGCAGCAAACATAAGTACTCTAATTTTGTTTCAATGAAGAATAAATATGTATTTCTTATCAAAATGTCATTCGAAATCTAATCAGACAAATATGTATATTCGCTTAGTCTGCAGGATTGCTGCAGTATATAATATATTGCCTTATTTGAAGTACGATCTACTATTTATTGTTCTATTATGATAACTTAATTATCACATAGAAAATACAAAAAAAATCTGTGAATTTAAAATTTAAAACTAATTTTATAAAGAGAATGAGTAAAGCAAATGGGAATTCGCTTAGTCTGCACTTTTGCAGCAGTGGGGTTATTTTTAAAAGTATTTGAAAAAGCTGTTGTCTGAAATTCAAAAGATAAACTGCATATCTTAAGTTGTCTCATTTTTTTAAATATATAGGGTGTTCAAAAAGGTGGAATCATAGTTTTCGTAGTGATTACTTGGGTCAAAATAAAGAGAAAATATAGAAATTGGCCTTTTCTTTAATCGCTTTACCAACCAGATATTTACCATTTCGTATTTTTTACAATAACACGTTAGAAAAAAAAAAACTCTGACGCAGAATTTCAAAATAGGGGCCATTATAATTTCTTATATTTAAATTACAAAAAAATGGTTTATGTTATGAAAAGATGTGAAGAACACTTTTATTTTGCATTTAATATTTTGTATTATACGACACAAAGTTTTAAAAATTGAATAAAATCTACTAAAATGTCACGACTTTTAGTTGTACGTACAATGATGCAAATCGCATTACCTTAGCCTAATTCTGTCTCATTTTACAACCTAAAAATCTTAATATTCAGTTGTTTTGTATTTTATCTTTTTAAATTGTTGTCGTTTAATAGGAAATTTTAATTGCTAAATAAAAGTGTTTTTTTTACCTTTTCTCATAACATCAGCAATTTCTGTAATTTTCATTTTTTTTTCATTATTATAGCCGTAATTTTAAAATTTTGAACATCAAAGTAACTTTTTTCTGACATGGGATTCTTTCACCATTCATATCAAGTTTCATGAAGATCGGTTGAAACAATTAGAAGATAAAAATGTGTATGTGAAAATTTCAAAATGGCAAATATCTGGTTAATGGAGTGATTTTGGAAAAACTTGTATTTCAAATTTTCTCTTTAATTTGACTCAAGGAATCACTACCATACTTACTTACGTCCCTACCATTTCCCACACACTGTACATGAACATTTGTGTGTTTAATCTTAACCACAAATAAGAACAGCCTAACAGAGAGTTTTTCTTTTACAAACAAAAACCCACAAATATATTCAACCTTGTATTTGACAATGTTTAAGTATATTTTTTCCTTTGTACACAAATACACCTGTCATCTGCTGAATGTTGAGCTTTGAGCGACACCATAAACAAGGCTGGGGCTAGTGTCAGGTACACCACACATGCTTTTTGTCTTTGGACTTTTGGTTAGATGAGCCACGGGGCTGTAAAGGTTTTCCCTTACGAATAACAACAAACAACTCAACCTCTTTGCGTTTAGTGTTTCTTGTTTTGTCCAAATTCCAACACACGCCAGATTATTGTCGTAGCCAACTATTGTATACGTTGCATCACACATTTTTTATACGAGCATAAAAGAATATTCTTATTCTACATAAATTTTGTTAGGTCAAAGACAAGTTAAATGATGTTTCTACTGCATAGTGAGTATCAGAATCAATACATCAGTTCACAAATTTAAGCACAGCTCACAACACAGCAGTGATATGACAGCAGCTATTGTTGTGTGATATATACCCCGTCTGACACTGGCTTATCTCTATTACGTTCAGTGAAATCTGGTATTAATACTGACAATGTTTTACATCTACTAAGCTACTGGTTATAATTATTTCACGAAAGAATACTTTGATAATTTAAAATATGGACTAGACTCTCAAGAAGAATTATCATTAACGTTCCTTTTTCTCACACATTGTGACATACAACGTCAGATACGAAATATTTACCTTATTTTGTCCTTATGTATTCTTAGTTGGTAGTAAACATGATCTTTGAGTTATAATATCAAAATCAGTTTTGAATAAATTCATATAAAATTCAAGCATTAAATAGCGTTCCTTCGTTCAAGAGAAAAATGTTTTGTCAGGCCCCATGGAGCGGATCCGGTGTTTCAGTAGGTGGTAAGTCCGTTATGGCTGTTCTAGCACTTTGACCCCTTTTCCACCATAACAACTTAATAAGTACGCAACAATAAGTAAGGTATACTTTTGCCACTTTCTAATCACGTTCAATTTACATTTTCATTATCACCGTAAAAATATTAATATCTTATACATAGCAATAATTTTTAGATAAAAATTAATAAAATTTTAAAACACGTCAAAAACCGTTTTAAAATCTAGGTGTTGTTTGCTTACGAAATGCCTTTAAAAATAAATAATGTACGAAATACATTACATTGGCTTTAAGTTTAACGAAAAAAAATTCTAATTGTTGTTTGATATGATTCATTTGACCCCACTCTTCTACTCACATTCTCCTATCGACCAATTAACCATCTCCGCCTGTCCTGTCAGGTTTGATGAGAAAATACGTTAAGTGGAAGTTCCCTTAAGCAGTTGATAGGAGTTGTTTTGTGTCTGATACACGTCACAGCGTTTGATGGTATCTCACAACCCAATTCCGTACTCGGAAAATGATAAACCAATAGCTGTCAGTTGGCGCGATAAGTTAATATCAGCCATTCAATTAGCGAAGCAATAATTCCAACAGTCAACCACGTTGCCAAGTGTTTGACATGTTTGATTGAGTTATTAGTTATATCAACCGAACATTACTAATTCCAATCTTTGAACCTGAACAAAAAATACTTAAAAGATTACCAGCTTTTTCGTAATATGTGTTATTTCTGCATGGCTCAGTTCTGTGGACTACTCATTATATAGTTATACATAGTTTTCATATATATTTTTTTAAATAATGAAACATATAACCTAGAATGGCAGCATTTTGTCCAAAAGAACCAAATTTACTTTAGGTAGCTCAGTTTGTTGCTCAGGTGTCTACTTGAGGAACGAGTCAAAACCTTGTAGTCTACCGTCCAATACAAATATCAATCAATTTGATATGTTTTATTTCATATGAAAACTACAACTGATTTTGTGTATTAGCCGATGTGGTGGCAGTTCACTTACCTGGCCAAATACAAATATTGGTACAAATTACCAATATTCTTTTGAGTATCGGTTCTTTTTATGCTTATTGTCCGATATTCCATCAAAACTGAGGTCCTGGAAACATTGACACTATTGCTATATTTTAAGCAATTGTCGTCCTATACTGATAGAATGGCTCGGTTAACAATTAGACTATGAATCATTTTGTTTATATCTCCATAGACAAAATAATATTATATCCTTTACCTGTATTTTATTAGTTACATAATCAAGGCCTAAATATTTTCCACTATTTTCTACTATACAACTCGAAACCTTTTCTATCAAAAAGGCGTGTGATTTTACAGTGTGTAAAACACTGAATTGAAGGGCATAATGTTAACTAAAACAATTATTTGTTATGTAAGATTATTCATAAACGGTAAACTGTATTACTGTAGTCGTGTTTATTATTAATCTGTGGCTATTAATGTTTATTGAAAATTTACAAATACCTATCAATAATTTATAACAGATTTAGGCCTTTTTTGAAGACATTTATCAGTGATTTGGGAGATTTACTTACTTTTGAAATAACTAAGTAACCTTCTGCTTTTGCTAGCTTAATTGTCAAGGTTTTACCTACCTCTTACCGGTAAAGTAAAACAAAAAAATAAAAAATAAAATTTAATATAAAAAGTTTAGTACAGAAATGTTCTTGAAAATTAATTTATAGAGTCTTTGTGGATTCATACAAATACTTGCACTGTAAAAGGAAAATACATATTAAATATATATTACATAAATATTACATAATACAATAAATAAATAAAAAATGTTTTGATAAATGGTGCTGGCTAATGTAACAGCTGGTCTTAGTCAGTAACAAAGCTACACAAGACAGCATATTCCATTTTACACTATATATACTAACCAAACTGATAAAGAATAGTCTTTTTGTAAAACACCCTTCTCTCAAGCAGATAGCTAGGTTGTTTATAATAATTTTACCTTTTATTGTCAGGAAATATTCTACAGGTGACTAATCACAAGTATTCTTGGTACTGTTATCGAATAACATTTTTGTTTATTTATTGGCATGGAACAGGTAAATATTGAAAGTAATTCTAAATTAAAAATTAAAACAATATAAACTAACAATAGCCTACACAAAGCTCCTTACTAACTCCTCTGTTTACGTCTCTGCAGTTTAAGCACTAAAAAGAAGAGGGACTATTATGTGTTCTTGAAATCGCTCCAAAATGTATTCTCTTTTGACAATACTTTAAGAGTTTTCTTCATTTCTGAAATGTCACTTGATACTTTTTTTATGGAAAATTTATAACTTCTTCCTTCAATAAGTATATACAAACCTACCAATGGGTTCTAATTGTTCAACCCACTGCTTTTTTCCTCCTCTTTTTTCAGAAATATGTGCTTTTTTAACTAGGCATCTGAAAAATGTTAAAAAAAAAACTTATTTTACCAATGTATCTAGTGTTTTACACTCACATTAATTTAATGCAGTTACTGTAAACAAGGCAAACCAACATTTTGTCACACAAAATATTCTTTACATAGCGCAAAAGATTTAAGAGAGTATTATTTGAATTAAGTCAAACCCAATATTACAAGTAGTGTTGTAAAGGAAGTATAGAACATAGTGAGATATAATTATTTTAATTGATTTGTTTATGAATTATCACAAAGCACATAACAAATATTACGTTTATTGGTGTGCAACCTTTGCCAAGAAGTTTTTAAATCCGATTCCGAATTTAGTTGGTTCTCCATCATAGTTTTTGACCAGGGAAGGGCCGTCCTTACAATTCCAGTTGTTCCACGTCCACCCAAGGTAACTGATTCCTCTTTCTTCCAGATAAGGCATCAATTTATCAATGTACTGATGAGAACAATCATTTTCTCCAATCTCTCCGACAATAACGGGATGTGTCTTGATAATCGTTCCAATTCCCTTGTCCCAACATTTTTTGTCGATGCAAGAGTTGAAGTTGTAGCTATGCATGGAAGCAGCAACGTTGTATGCAGGATCATAGGGAAGATAATTTGTCCAGCCTTCCAAATCGTTTGCAAAGTTCAGTCCACCGAGCATAATAAGGTTCTTCGCTCCAGTGTTACGGACAGCATACACCAAGTCTTGCATGCCTGCTACTCTATATTCGAAACCAGGACAATCATCACCACCGTTTTTCCAGCAACGCCAGGCTTGGTCACGGTCTTCTATAGCTCTGTCAGGGAATGGTTCGTTAAAGAGGTCGAATATTATCCCTTCATCGCCTTTGAACATATTAGCTACATCTTTCCAAAAGTCTATTGAAACCTCCTGGTTTGGCATTGGCTTTTGACATTTTGCACCATATTCGTAGCAAGCGCCTTGGGCGGGTCCTTTGTACAAGCCTTCAGTCCAATGGAGCTCAACAATAACGTACAAACCATGTCCTCTGAGTTTTTGCACCCATTCTTTTATTTTAGTTTGATAATTATCTCCCGCGTATTCAGCACGAGGGACCCATCTAGCAAACCAGCATCCCTCATTGAGTGGAACACGCACGATGTTTATGTTCCATTTCTTCATGTTTTCAATCGTTGCATCGTCATAGGGACTGTCAAAGATACCATCGCCTTTGATACAAGCGTATTCTGTTCCAGATCTGTTAACTCCTCTCAGCATAGGAAAGTTTTGTTTGCCACGCTGTACTGTAGAGTATACTGCTCCAATCACCTGAAACATGTGTTAAACACAATTAACATTTATTAGGGTACTTGATTTAAGCCTTAAAAACTGATTAACTTTGTTGGAGAATTTTCATTCAACTGAATTCCGTTATAAGAAAGCAACTAGTGTGTATTCAATGGATTGTGAGCTGTTAAACTCAGATTGTGATTCCTATACTAACATGAAACTACTGACTAAAATAATACTAAATTTAGACTCCTAGCTTGTGGCCATTCCAAACGAAGGAAACCGCTTAGACCTGGTAAAATAAAAACCTGATATTTATTGAACATGATCACTATCACCAACATGTTCAACGACACACATTGCATAGTCCACCCAAAATTTATCTTACTGGTTGGATAAAAATCACAATTTTCAAATTTTGTTTAACTAGGATAAAATTTTTAATTATGATAAATATTTTTACAAGATTACTAAGAAGTTAATTTACACATCAGGAACTACTGATGCTACATCAAAAGAATCCGTTTTCATTAAAAATACGTTATCTGTTATAAACACTTATTAATAAAAAAACCTAATTATTTACAGTTAATCAAAGTAAATTAATCATGTATTATTCTGACAAAGCGATCTTTCCAGAAATCAGTCGATTTATATTGTTTCCGAACATCGCGTTCATAGCTGAATATAGATATTTTCTTGCTTTTGTTACATTAATGAGAATTGTGGTAATTAAAGATTGTACTCGGTAAGAAAACTTCGTGCTGTTTAAAATTGCCTTGTTTTTTTTTTATTAATGAAGTGGTTTTCAATAAATCACCCTTCCTAAATAATTCATCATACCTAATTTGGAAACCCCAACCTAAATAACTACAGCCAATTAGAAATGACTATAAAAATAAAAGGGAACAGCAATCTGACACATAATTTCCACTATTAGTTTTGTCAACGACCCTTATCATGGATAAGCGATGAGAGTAACTACGATATTTAATAGGTAAAAATCACAAAGAAATTTGAATTCTCCGTTATTTTATGGGGTTTTATAGAAAAAACCCTATTAAAAAATAAAATTTTAGAAATAAAAAAAAAACTGGAGATACCATAGATTAACCTACGTAACAAATTTCATTAAAATTGGACTATAGTTATGGTCTGTAGCTCTATACACATCCACACATACAGCACACACCACCGTAATCCCACACACGGGCAGACATCATTTTGAAAACTACTTTTTTGGCTTGAGGGGGACCCAAAAATGTATACAGGGTGGAACGAAGTTAGTGTTAAAAAATGTTATGTGTTAAACTACTAAGTATTGGTGACAAAATGGCATTTAAGTTTCCATACCCTCACAGGTAGGGAATAACAGACAATTAAAAATTTTTCAAAATATTTGTACTTACTTACATAAAATGGCCATAAGTGCATTAAACATTGTTTTTATTCCAAATTCATTGTCATTTTCAGAATCCTTGTTAAATTTCCAATAGTAATAGTACAGATTCATTGAGATTATTCATCTGCATAAGCCCTTATTTGGCCATGGAAGTTTGAACTTGTGATTTTTTATAAAAAAGTAATAACTTTTTCCGAAGTTTTTCTATACTACACTGGACTGTAGAGAGTGTCAAATATTACTAAAAACATCTGCAGTTAATAACCTTTAAAATGATGTATAAACATCTACTGTTCCTTTGATTTGTCGTTCTCAAATTTAAGAGTTTCTCATGAAAAACACGGAACGGCTAATGTTTAATTTCCTTTAAAAAACATGTAATTTGCTTAAATAATATGGCAATAGCTGCAATAACAGTTATATTTGAATAGGGTCTATTGTAATTTTTAGAATTCTTGTGAGATTTATTGTAAGAATATTAAAGATCTATTAGGATTAACATCCATATAAACGTATGTTTTGTGAAAACATGTTAAATTAGTTTTATTTTTATTTTTTGAATACAATGAATATTGTTTTAAGTTACACATGGTACATTTAACTTAAGATTTTTTTCTAAGCGTAAGCAAATACTTCCAATGGAGTAGGCTAGTCTATAAAATTATGTAGATACTACACTTTACAATGTTGTCAATATGTTCACCGAAAACCGAAAATTAACCTAAGTATAGTATACCAATTAATTGATTGTAGTGCTTAGACACATGTTAATGGAAATAACTCAGTCAAGAGATATATTTCTTAACCAAAATAATTGTTAACACCTCAAAAATACTTAGTTTTAGTTATTTATACAAAAACTAAAAGTTAATTCTAAAACGCACAATATTCGAAACTTAAATAACTGTTCCTTACTTCCTTGACGTTTTAATAGTTGCCTTCTATTTGATGCCAACTACTTGAGTTTTTTTTTTCAAAATCTCCTCCGTTTTCCCAGATACACAGCCAAGCTTTTTTTGCACGTGGCACCAACAGTAACATTAAAAAACAACGTTCCTCTGACTAGCACATCTGTATTCATTATCCAGTAGTTAATTTTCTGATTATCTTCCACTAAAGATGAGTAGACCAAGTACTCTACATACCGGTAACACACAAAGCAAGTCCAGTGGACTTAGGTCTGGCGACCTGGCATGCCAGCAAACCCCACCATATGACCCATCATTATCATTCTTATCATTCAAGTTGTGTATTTTGCTTTAAACCAATCTCGCACATTGGTTGAATGTGGTAAACGATATTTAATTTATTCCAATAAATAAGAAGAAAACCCCCAAAATGAAAATTCATCACAAAACATAGGTTCATAAAGTGTTAATCCTAACAATTCCTCAATATTCTTATTAGGAATTTTACAAGGATTCTGAAAATTGCAATTATACCCATTTAAACATGATTTTTAAAGCAGCTGCTGCCATACCATAAAAGCCGATACATGTTTTTTTAAAGGAAATTAAACATTAGCCGTTCCGTGTTTTTGATGAGAAACTCTTAAATTTGAGAACGACAAATCAAAGGAACAGTAGATGTTTATACATCATTTTAAAGGTTATTAACTGCAGAAGTTTTTAGTAATATTTGACACTCTCTACAGTCCAGTGTAGTATAGAAAAACTTTGGAAAAAGTTATTACTTTTTTATAAAAATCACAAGTTCAAACTTCCATGGCCAAATAAGGGCTTATGTAGATGAATAATCTCAATGAATCTGTACTATTACTATTGGAAATTTAACGAGGATTCTGAAAATGACAATGAATTTGGAATAAAAACAATGTTTAATGCACTTATGGCCATTTTATGTAAGTAAGTACAAATATTTTGAAAAAATCTTAAATTGTCTGTTATTCCCTACCTGTGAGGGTATGGAAACTTAAATTGGTGCCAATTTGTCACCAATACTTAGTAGTTTAACACATAAAATTTTTTAACACTAACTTCGTTCCACCCTGTATATTCACTTAAAACTCAAACTCGAAAGTTTTGACGAAAAACTCGAAAGTTTTGACGAAAAACTCGAAAGTTTTGACGAAAATAATACTTTCTACATATACTATATATATGGGGAGAAAGTAAAAACAAAAAATAATAACAAATACTTACGGAGAGAATACATATTATAGTGATCCTCATTGCGTATGATCCGTATGATACTCGTTGGAATCTACAGAAGCTTTGAACGGCATTCAACAGCATATAAACTAAGGGGCAAACAAGAACCCGCCAATCACTCGAGTTGTATCAAGTGTGTGTGTCTGTTGCCGTTGACATTTTACAAACAATGTTCTTTATTTATGCGTCTAAAGATGCTGAACTGTAGGCAAACGTGCCTGTTAAGGAAAGAAGAACGTAAAAACGTGAAGGAATAAAGAATCAATATGTTCCAAAAAGTACCCTTGTTCACAGTAGTTCGTGATTTTACTTTGTACATTTAAATTTGATCATATGCCAATAGGCTTGACAACCGTTACCGGTAATACCAATATGAGATAGCCGTTCTGTTTATTTCTAATCGATTTGGAAATAGACAACCAAACCCTAGCAAAGCTATTAAAAATAGGTCTAGTCAAAAGCTTACTGCAATTTTGTCATATTTAATTCATTGTAATCAACATAGAAAGTGTCACTACGGAAAGGCGTAGTCTTTTTTATTGTATGTTTTTACATATTATTATAACTAATTATTTGATATCATGGCAACAATCTTCACCTAAAGAAGCTAGACTATTTTACCTAACGAATACCAATGTAACCAACGGCAAGATGTTAGCTACTTTATTAAATACTGTTGTTTGCATAAATTAAAAGTCCTATATTGGCACACACAACGTATATTAAACTCAAGTATGCATGAACTATGTACGTGTATGCCAACACAGCATGGGCTGACGACAAATCGATTGTTGTACACCAACACTAGTTGATAATTGCACATTTACTCTAGGGACCAGAGCCAATTTCATTCGAGTTACAACGCCATGCATGGACCGTGCATTAGAGTGTTGACTTGCATATCAAACCACGCTGATAAAGAAACACTTATAGTTGAATTCGTCAATAATAAAAGGTTAACGTCATACATTTCATTATAAATACATACGTGATACATAATTGTAGTTTTATCACTAGGAACGAAAGTGGCTCTTTTTGGTACTCAATCGAGTTTTACAAGAGAGGCGCAGCCGAGAATGGAAATACGATTAAGTGGCATAAGTCACTTTCGCTCCGTGTGATGAACTGAGGAAATAACAAAATTAGTTTACATATTTTGAGGTTATACAAAGTTGCATCAATGCTTACATTTCTGTTTTATACAAACATAACTTAAAATATTGTGTGATTAGCAGTGTTTTCATAATGCTGATAACATTTTGAGGTTATCCTACCGAATATGTACAAAACTGGTTTCTCCTCTTTGCAGTTACCCGAAAACTATTATTTTATTTTGCTGACAATTTATAGAACTACAAACAGCTACTTTCTGGACATTATACACAGATATTTATGTGGGCAATCTTTGGGCTAAATTTTGGCTGTATCAGTTTAGTATTTTAACCTTGATAGCTGCACAGACATACACCCAAACAGATAGACATACAACACCTCAACATTATAAAAGTATAGATAGCACAATATTCATTGTTCATTTGAGGTCCGGTTTGCGGCATTGTTTTTAGTTAAACAATCTTTAATTTGATATACATACCAATCTATGCTTATCTTAAATATTTTAAACTTGCTCCCTATGGGCTGTTTCCAATAGTTTACATTCAATCACCACGTACAAAAAAGCTATATTACTATTACCAGTAATCATACGGCAAATTTGGCTGTATTATCTCTTGTAATTTCAAAGCTATAAAGTGCTCCAAAGGCGTAATTGTCACCCTATATTCTGGACCATCTCTATAAAATGGTTTCATAGAACAAGGTAAATTTGATTGTAGATTTTGCTCACTTGATTGGTCTATAAATTGAAACCCACCGTAGAGTAGGCATGAAAGGCTCAGGTTCTTTCTAACACTTGCCAGTTATTTTGTTAACGGGACACAAACTTTTTTCAAATACGATCATTTCTAAGACTGATTAGTCACATGAGTATTTCCAATTCTAATTCCATCGTCGTACTATTATTGTGAGGTTATTAGGATTTCATGGAAAAAAGAAATACGAGTTAAAAAATATAATACATGTTACCAGTCATAAAAAATACAATATCTACAAAATATTTAAACTGAACTTTCTGGAGTTCAACAACGTTTATGTATATATTTTATATAAACCAGTTGATAAATGGCTATTGATGAGACGAGAGAAGAAAGTAGTTATTTATTGAGCCTTTAGTTACTTGACAGCTCACACAAGGAGCCCATTAAAGCGTCTTAAGAAGTGACTCGCTGACAGGGAGAACATTTTTCGGTGTAAAAAATAAAAAAATAAACCGTTTAAGGACTTTAAAAGTAATTAAAAGAAAATTCCGGAACAACAACAATATTAAAATGCTATTGTTGACTAATGATTATTCCCGCATCACTGAAACCATCACATGTTTAATTTAGGAAGCAATTAAACATTTTGTGTAATAAACTATGCGTGCTTTTGATAAATTAAGAACTTCCCCGATGGTTCTGCAATATTTATCAGACACGCTAAAAGAATGCAATAAACGTCTGAAGAAAAAACACTCACCATCAATCACTTGACTTTATTAATAAAATGTTTAAATGCAGGATGAAACAAAACAAGCCTAACAATGAATGCCCAATTTCAAATTTGGTACTCTACATCAACATATACATCATATGCAGATCTAAATCATGCAGGGACTATTATACCAAATTTGATAATTATAGGTCATATATTTTTTGACAGATAGTGATCATCTGTCAGTGAATTGTATTTGCATAGTATATCTATATCACATATCATTTATATAATATAACATCTATATCATACATAATATATTTATAAAAGAGGAAGTATATATATTTATATTTGATCGTTATGGACTCCAAACCGCTTAACAGATTGTAATGAAACTTTCAGGCATTATTACGCATTATTCAATGATGGTTTGTGTGAAGTTTGGTGCAGATCCGTCAAAAGGGTTCCACCCCAGGGGCTCTGGAGCTTCCCATGTTAACCTTATGAGTACTTATATTTAAATGGAATTGAAGAATTCAACAAAACAACTTGATTCTGTGATGTTCCATAGCTTTAAAAAGTAATAGGTTTACCAACAAGGTGCAGCAGTACTTTTTTTTTGTTTTTATGACAACAGATCATTTGCAACCAAAAGGTGAGTGAGCGTAGCGACCGAATTTCAATCTTTACCAGCAATTTCAACCTGGAGGCGAATCAGCGTAGCGAACCAGCTAAACCTGAAGGCAAGTGAGCGATGCGAACAAGCTCATCTTGAAAATGAACGAGCATTTGACAAAAACCACATTAGGACAGGACGACGTCTGTCGGGCCAGCTAGTAATATTATAAAGATAGTATGATCATTATATAATTAGCGATGGATGTCATTATCATTAATATTGTTTTACTGAATTAAACTCTTTTATAGTTTACTATATACGGAAATCCCGATACTCATTACTGCTTCTTAATTAATTTTTGTAATGTTTAAAAGTGTTTCCTATCATTTATGATCGTATTTTTACAATCCTTATTGTGTCTCGTAAAAATATATTTTCAAAACCTGTTATAAAACTTGCAAAATATTTATTAATTTCCAAGTGTGTTCCAAATATGATTTTCAAATACAGTGAAATAATTAGCTAGAATCATTATTTTACCAGACATTTTCGGTAGTTACAAGACCTTCGAACAGTTCAAGGTCTAAGAAACCTACAGGTAACTAAAAAACGTCTCTCTTGGCTGGCAAGAAATTTCTAATTCTGTCACTAATAGGCAATTATTGTTTGCAGTGCCCTTCGTATCTTTCGAGGCATGTAACAACAGTTGAGTCGGGGTTTTTATTGGAAAAACATATTATTAGTGGAGAAACGACTTAAGGATAAGGTTTAAAATTGAAATTGAATTGTAAAATTTGAAAGTTTATTTTAATCGCCATAATTTTAAAATGATATGCTGATTTACATATAATGCTATAATATTTAGTATAGTTTTGACCTTGTAACTATTTTCCTACAAATATTTCTTGTAAACGTTTGTTTTAGTGGTATGATTTTAATATTGAAAATAGAAGTAAAGCTTAGCTTATAGGGAATGAAAAATGTTATTCATAGTAAGTAGGGATATGTATATTTGCAAGAACAATATACGGTAGGTAATTTTAAATAGAAACAGGTTTTCCACGTAAGAAGCTACGATTTTTAAGCGAATTCTGATTTACACTGTTCCTTTAAAAAATATCTTTGAAAGGATTTATGGCACGACATATTTTTGTATCTTAGCAATCTGAGATAAGAACTAGTAAACCTCTGGTTTCAGTACATTCTGTATCTAAAACAAACATTTTACTGTTATTTCTTGGTTTTGGTTTTGTAGGAAAAGCTTGAATTTAAGCATTATGAGACCAACGGTTTGTCTCATATCAATAGCGGACACATTGTGATTTACCCTGTATATATAACTTTTATCATTTCCAAATATATTTACCATTTAAAATGAGTCAACCACTTTTTAACAGCACTTTTCACTATCGTAGCTAGCGTGATGTAACTTTGTACTACGTTCTGTAGCTCTATCTTCATTATTTTTTGAAATATTTAACTGTTCCGGGACCTTTTCCCACCCTGTATTCTTGAAACAATGGGTTAAAGGTTCGAGAACTTAAAAATCCTAAAATCTTTACATAAGAGCTTCCCTAGTTATCATTTTATCTTTAGTTATCATTTTCTAAACATTATCATTTTTACCTTTTTTTAACAAGGACTTTTTTTAAACTTCAGAATCAACTTAAATTTTGACACACTCACTGTTGCATGAAAATAATTGATTCAGGTGTACAGCACAAGAAATCTCTTTGTGTAAACATATTTGACACTTAGAATACATATGTGTGTTGTTATTCATATGTGTTTGAAAACATTAGGTGTTAGAATATTATTTGTTGAGTTTTTGTTGGTAAACATTCTGAATCTGGATTTATGGTAAAAGCTACCTAATAAAGCATTTGTCTTATTAAAACTATAATTTAATTTAACTTACGATAACACTACAATATGTGTGACAGTTTTTCCAAACCATAATTAAATAGCAAGAAATGCTAAATAAAAAGGAGACTAGGTCGATGTTACTGTACGTAATAATTAGGTGCGTAAGTATTAAAGACTCGTAGTAGTTCTGTACTGTTTAAAACTGATTTTAGATTGCCAAAACTGCACTTCTTTTATTTTAACTGGCAAGAAAAGTCTCACTGAACAAAAAATCAACTGAAATTGTATCATCATAGCTTTGAGTAAAACTCTGCAGAATTCCTATGTAAAATACTATCATAGTTTTCCCCGCAGTAAAAGATAACGTTGATATAAGTTGCTTTTAATTTATATTAATAAATAATGAATAAAAAACCGGTTAAACATTGTTTTTTTTTATAACAATACGTTTCTAAAATAAGGTTTATGTTAGAACATACATAATAGTTGGTGTTATATGATTTAAAAATAACCCACTATAATAATATGAAATGTTTCATAGAATACTTATTAATTTAATGACTTGATAGTAAAAACAGATTTATTAGTTAGTTATTGAGTTCTTGCCCCTAACTCAATGAAACGGGTGCCTTGACTGAACTAAAGATACCTATAATTTTTCCCATTTAACTTAAACTGCTGATCTTTCAATAAATAAATATGAACTGTAAATCTTACTCTTACGTTTGGCATTTCTCTTTGATAAACTCTTTGCTTGAACCACCTTGAATATCTAATCTGATAATATTTGTCACAATAGAACTGATATTTTTGTGAAGGTAAAGTAATGCAAACAGGTTTCAATCCAAGAGATTGAACCCAGCAAACAAGCTCAAAGGTTTCAGGTAAATACTCTTACATGCATGGTGTTTGAGGATTTGAACGTGAATCTTTTGATGCTACGTAACCGTATTATCAAATGTTTGATACATATAACAAGATATATTTTTTCTCTCTGATACTTTCTTTGGTCAATATTTCTCCCAAAGCGTTTGGCGTCAAAATGTTCTGTGTTTTTCGTAATTTGAATATTTGTTATTCTTGGGTCATGATAACTGTAAGGCGGTAATAAAATTTGCATTTTTAGATTATTTTTAACTACAATCCGAATTACTGTCTTACGACCCCTCAACTGCTGTTCAGACCAACTCAACATTATCCGGGACTTTCTATGATAATCGACGTGCGTTTTTATCCGATATAAGAGTACTACTGTGCTTCTATGTTCTTCTAACTTTTTAACAAGCGATTATATTGTGTTTGCACTAGGTTAGGTATCGTTGCACGGTATATTAAAACTGCCAGCAAAATGTCTTTGCGTAACCATCATATTATATATATATATATATATATATATATATATATATATATATATATGCATATATTAAGGCTTTTTTTTACAATTATGAAGTTTCTTTTCAATTGGTCTAAGAAAGACCAAATAACTATCATACTAGTAAGATATCTCTATTAATAGATAAATATAATATATAATTTCATTATATTCTAGAAAACTTGAGTTTTTCCTATTTAAATTTATTTCTAAAAAGAGGTTGGCAGCCTCTTTACCTTGCATTTTCCCGTCCATACGAGCCACTGAGGCCTGTGGGTATATATATATACTCATACATCTAAATACAGTAGGTATAGTCAATTAGAGAAACGTTTTTCAGCAAAGCAAGGGGTCATCCGATACAGCACAAGCTTTAATTGTACTTAAAAAAGTAGTGGGAAGTACTAGAGAATCCGAACCCACGACATTGGTATTAAAGCCCGACGTCTAACGGAGCTACCGACTGAGCCACCGACTCACCAACTAAACTACTGGCATACCAGTTAATTGGAAAGCGTATACTGCCTTATAATCAGTTTATGTTTTTTTATTCGTCTCAGAATCAGATCTTTACTGAAGTAAGGTATACTTTCAACATCACCCCCTATATTTTATCTTTGTCTTATACCAGCTCTAACTTCATAGTAGAAGTAGTCAAGTACTGTCATTACCTTCCGTATTTTAACTACTTATACATATGATAGAATTTTATTACCTTAACACCCTTACATCCTCATGTTAGGAGTGTCGCCAGTTTTTAAATCAAATTCGTCGTAGTTGATGTGAGCCACAGACAGATTTCTAATTTTTCTCGATTACACTAGGAATTTTACCAAGTCAAACTAATGGAACGTTTTATTTTTAGTTATAGCAACTATTATATGTCAACAACAAAAAATAAGAGATAAAATATAATTTTATATGCTAGCAAATTTTGTGACTGGCTCTCTCAACTGCATTTTATTTTATAAAAAATTGGTGACAGCTGGTTCGTATAGATGGGATGTCTTCTTTAGTATCCAATAGTCAATGTTTTTCTCAAAATGCCCTATCATGTATTTCCTGCAACTTTGTAAATACAATTGTGCGCATTTTAAAAGAATCACATAAAGATAGAGTAAAGATTTAACACAAACGTGAAATATATTTGACAACTTTAATTCTTGGGATTGCTGTAAATGCTCGTTTAACGTTACACGTTATTGGTTACGACTTTTAAAATCTTAACCTTAGAAAGGAATAATACATTAATGAGTTCACCATGAGTGTTGTTAATTATAATTCGACATCCCTAATAAATAAATAAAAAATACTGTTAAAATTCTTGATGAGCCCACGGTATAACGGTAGAACTGATTATTTGTTGGTGACAAATAACCTTAATATAAACATAAAAACCCAAAATGTATAACTTATTTTGTTGTAACAGGAGCTTATAGATATGTAGGGGTTTATAAGGTTGTATTTTAAAAACTAAACGTAACAAAAATTACCATAGTATCGTTGAATGAATGAATGAAAAAAGAACTATTGTCATTATAACTATTGAGACAGTAAAAGCATTTTTATTTAAAATAGTTTTTGATCATACCAGTGTGATCCAAAACTAATCACAAACAGTTCTTCGATTTAAAAACAAACTTTTGTAATTTATTTACTCGTTTTGAAAATAAACATATAATATTTCAATACATAATTCTTAATACTACTTTATTTCAAGACTGCTGCAAAATTCGGATTGGGCTCAAAATTGCTACTGAAATTATATTGTACTGTGCTAAGAGAATTGCTGAGTAAAATAATTGATTACTTTTACACCTACGTCCAATAGGGATTTTTGACAAAGCTAATCAAACTAAAACAACAACAAAAATTATACTTTTGGTGCTGCATTATATAAAAGTTTTGTCTTTAGATTTTTATCCAAATGCTGAATTTGTGACACAAAAGCTGAATGTTTACAGCTGTTATGTTAAGCAAATTATTTTATGCCAAAAGCTAGTTTAGAATCTTAGCGTCGGCTGCTAGACTTTTTAAAAATTAAAACTTAATTTCTAAGAAACTGGGGCCCTAAACTAAAAGTATGGCTTCGACATTCCCTAGTTCTCAAAATTATCTTTCTTTTAACACAAATATCATAAAAATCCGTCGAGTGGTTGATTCAGAATCGTGAAATAAAAAAACACTGTTTCGTTTTAATATTATAGATAATACTCATAAGGTTAACATGGGGAACTACAGAGCCACTGGGGCGGAGCCCGAAAGGATTTTTGAAATTAGAATATGCCTATATGTTAATCGGGAATGTAAGCTATCATCATGCCAAATTTCAGCCCAATCCGTCCAGCGCTGCGTGCTTGAACTTCAAACACACAAACAAACAAACAAACAAGCACACAATCTTTCACATTTATAATATTAGTAAGATTTTTTTTCTAACAGCTGTTGCTTGTTTTTGTAAAAATGTTCAATTTTGACTATTTTATGATTCAACACACTTCTTTATTCGTTTGTAAAGTAAAACTTATCAAAATATTCGTTCATATAGTGGTGATATTATTTCATACAGATTAAACATCGCTATATATTGGTGACGCCGACGTGATGTTTTCAACTGACCTCCAGGCTCCACATTGACACCTTTCATCTTTTGCATGTCCTGCTTGTTGGAGTGGGCAGGCAGGATGTTGGGCTGACTACTATCCAGGGTAACCTGACTGATGAGCAGCGTCTGGTTGGTGGTGGTTGGGATGGTGGCGCAAGACGGGAACGATTTAGGTTGTCCCTGGGTGAGCTTGCCCTGTGTGATCATGTGAGAGGCCAGTTGGTTGGGCTGGAAAGGTTTTCCAGCGGCCATAACCTGGATGGAGCCCTCAGGGTTCATGCCGGCCGGGTGTAGATTTATGTTGCCCGGCATCAGTAGTTGGCCACCCTGTGTGCTGTACATCTGCGGAAGATATGGCTGCTGAATAACCTGAACCTGAATAGACTGAGGCTGCTGAGATAATGCCTGCTGAACTTGAGCTTGGGCTTGGGCTTGGGCTTGGGCCTGAGCCTGAGCTTGAGCTTGTTATTGAGCAACCAACTGTTGCTGTTGTGCTTGTTTTTTTTTTTTTTTTTTTTTGCTGCTGCTGCTGTTGTTGATGCTGTTGTTGCTGCTGTTGTTGTTGCTGGTGCTGCTGCTGTTCTTGTTGCTGAACCATTTGTTGCTGGACCATCTGTTGATGTTGCATCTGTTGTTGGTGTTGCAAGGTAACAGTCATAGGTACCTATGATAGGTGGAGGTTTGGGCTGTATTAACTGTTGTTGCTGGTACCGGCTGGCATGAAGCCTATTCAGGTTCTGGTTATTCAGCAGCCATATCTTCCGCAGATGTACAGCACACAGGGTGGCCAACTACTGATGCCGGGCAACATAGCTCTACGCCCGGCCGGCATGAACCCTGGGGGCTCCATCCAGGTTATGGCCGCTGGAAAACCTTTCCAGCCCAACCAACTGGCCTCTCACATGATCACACAGGGCAAGCTCACCCAGGGACAACCTAAATCGTTCCCGTCTTGCGCCACCATCCCAACCACCACCAACCAGACGCTGCTCATCAGTCAGGTTACCCTGGATAGTAGTCAGCCCAACATCCTGCCTGCCCACTCCAACAAGCAGGACATGCAAAAGATGAAAGGTGTCAATGTGGTGGCTGGAGGTCAGTTGAAAACCTCACGTCGGGGTCACCAATATATAGTGATGTTTAATCCGTATGAAATAATATCACCACTATATGAACGAATATTTTGATAAGTTTTATTTTACAAACGAATGAAGAAGTGTGTTGAATCATAAAATAGTCAAAACTGGACATTTTTACAAAAACAAGCAACAGCTTTTAGATAATAAATATTAAAATAACGCGTAGACTAAAGGCAACACAGCTGTGGTTAAGTTGACGCCACATAGTCTTTACTAAAAAAAAGTTTAACATTAACACGTTTAGTTTTTAAAGTTATTTAAAAGCAAAATAATGTTCATAGTCTGGTGCTCTAAGCTATTTTAGCGGTTATATGAACTACTATTGTCCTAGAGTTATGGACCTACCATTGTTATTGTCACCATAAAGATAATGATGTCAAAACATGTTCTCTAATGTATGTCCAAACTGACAGTAGCTTATCTGTAACATGAGATACACACGGGCCATTATTTATAGCTCATGCTTTGCTATCTTGATACAACGCATCTAGCTACGATTTTGCATCCTTCATACAAATAAATAATCTTCTCTACGAAACATTTTCTTAGAAATGTAAATACTGGGTGGTCCCGTTATACTGACTGCATTCTGTATAATTCTAACACTAAACATTACGTAGACAATCTGACACTAATATTAAATATGTTTTTTTCCTTTACATGTATGAGAAGGTCGCTAAATCATCTGTATGAATACAGTAACTACCATTCTCACAGTCAATGTTGTCTAGTACTATTTTAAGTAGAACAAGTTCAAAATAACTCTTACGATCCGATCCAATACACGCAATACCTACTAGGTGTACAATGCAATTGTCTGCTGACAATATTGAGTGGAGCTAGCATATCGATCCAATACACGCAATACCTACTAGGTGTATAATGCAATTGTCTGCTGACAATATTGAGCGGAGCTAGCATATCGATCCAATACACGCAATACCTACTAGGTGTATAATGCAATTGTCTGCTGACAATATTGAGCGGAGCTAGCATATCGATCCAATACACGCAATACCTACTAGGTGTATAATGCAATTGTCTGCTGACAATATTGAGCGGAGCTAGCATATCGATCCAATACACGCAATACCTACTATGGTGTACAATGCAATTGTCTGCTGACAATATTGAGCGGAGCTAGCGTATCGATAGAATACTTTTCTAAAGTAAATGCTACATCTGTTCCTCGTAAATGAGATTAAATACTTGCAGTATCCAATGTCAATGGTATATTTGGTTCTCGTAAATGAATTGTCTACTTGCAGCATCCAAAGCAATGGTTTATTTGATTCGCATAAATGGAGTGCCTTTTTGGAGTGCAGTTTTCAAAGTCAATGTTACGTTTGGTTCACGTCAATGGAATATCTACATGCAGTATCCAACCTCTGTGCTATATTTGGAATTCCTACCTAATTGCAGTACCTATTCAAAGTCTGCATTATTGAATGGTACGTCTAGTTCACATAAATAAAAAGTCTACTTGCAATATCCAAACTCAATTGTAGTCCTATATTCGGTTTACATGAATGGAATGGCTATTTAGATTATTTAAAGTCAATGATGTATCAGCCTTATTACGGTGACCCTAATTATTGGTTATTAATTTTGTAGTTAATTATGAACAATGATATTAATCCGATTGTTCTTTCCTTTTTCTCTGTACGGCATTTGTGCTATTTGGATGATTCGTTGACTAACATACGTTGCGACTCTTGTTTATTTTTATTGTTATATCGCAAATAATGTCATGACAACCAAATAACCCAAAGGCCCGATACATTTCCAAAAGTTTAAATTCACGTAGAGAAAATCCTTGTGGCCCGATTTGTACCATTTCAAATTTATACCTTCCCATGGTTAGTTACTATGATAGTGCTAAATTTGGTGCAGATCGCTTTGGCCATTCAGGAGGTGTATTTGTAAAACAAAAACAATATTTGTATGGTATAAGACTCAATAATACTGTAACAGTTGCATTGACAAACTAACCTCCAAACACGCCGCAGGCCGGCAAAATCATCGTTCCCGACAGCGTTAGACCTATCATCGTTGAAAATGACAAGAAATAAAAATCCTTCAACTAAATGTGGTATCTGTAAAAAGACAGTAAAAGACAACTGCGATGCCATCCAGTGTGACTCGGATTGTGACTTATGGTTTCATGCCAGCTGCCTTGGGATGAGCTCTCAGGAATATGAGAGCCTGTCAGGTACTGATGCCAAATGGTTTTGTGAAAAATGTGCACTTAAAGACTCAAACAAAATGCTCAGGAATGAAATCAGCAATCTTACTCAGGTAATCACTGCACTACAATCTGATATAAAAGAATATAAACAGTTATACGAAGATACGCTTCGTCAGAACACATGCCTAAGTGAACTTGTAATTGTGCGTGAACAGGAAATTGTAAAATTAAATGAGGAGACTAGTTCTCTTTCTAAGTCAAATCTTAGTGGAAGGCCTAATAAGACTCCGTCCACCTGGACTATTAACTCTGTTCAGGATTTCCCTCCGATCAACCTAAGCAACAGATTTGCATGCCTGCAAGAAGAAGAAGAAGGTAACATTGTAGAGGAGGTTAGGCTGACTTCAAGCGGGTCGCCTTGTACAGCTCAAGAGCGGTCATACGCCTCCAAGCTCGTTTCAACTAGAAAAACCCGAGCAGTGAATAGGCCTACTACTTCGAGACCTATTCTACCATCTGCCAGCACACCAAAGCAGCCTAACCTGAACCCAACAAATGCAAATAGGCCTAGCAAAAAGAAGAAACCTAAAGAAAGTAGACCTACTCAACTCGTTAACTGTGCCGACAACTCCATAGACCCAACACATCTGACTGCAGCTGCGGACTTTGGTAAAACCCCTTCTCCATCCGTTATATCTAAACCAAATACCAATTTAAACTCTAATGTTAGTTGTACCACAGACTTAAATGGGCCTAGGCCTAGTTTAGATGGTGACAGGAAAACTAAAGTAGTTATTTTTTGTGATAGCCATGGTAGGGACCTGGGACTTAACCTAACAAACAAGCTTGGTGTTAAGTATGACGTCACTGTAGGCCTGGGGCAAAAATGTTTAATGTTTTGGAAGACGCAAACAGGCTAACTAAATCTATGAACAAAAGTGACTTTGTCATTATAATTGCCGGAAGTAATGATATAAAACCTAACCTCAAAACTGTCATCTCCAAAAAAGTGGCGCTAAAGTTGGAAGACCTCAAGGCCAGGACAAATGTAATCTGCTCCACACTCCCATTGAGGTACGACAACCCTGTTCTAAATGAAGTGGTGCACCTTTGCAATAAGGACCTCTATGACAATCAAATCACCGGAGACTGCGGCTTTGTCCCATTTAACACTTTCCAGAGAAAACTGTTCACCCGTCATGGACAACACCTTAATAAACTAGGTAAAGCTAAGTTTTGTAATGAATTGGCTGGCTGTATATTTAGATTTAGTAAACAAGTAGGCATAAGACAATCTTTTTTAGAGTTGAACTAAATGATCCCGAAATTGTAAGTAACCTCAATAATAATTGGTCAAATTCTCAAATCATCACCAAGTATGAAAATGATAGGCCAGTTAGTAGTAATGAACAGTTTTTAACAGTTTTTCAGGTTAATTGTCAATGTATCAGGAATAAATTATTAGACATAGAACATGTATGCCAATTACAAAATGTAGATATAATTTGTGCCTCAGAACACTGGTTAACTCCAGAGCAAGCCGTTTATTCCACAGAATTTTGATTTGGCAAGCATTGTATGTAGAACTAATTTTAAGAACGGAGGCTCAGCTATATATGTTAAAAAAGACTGTCATTACCAAAAAATTGATCTCGATAGGTTTTCCTCTGAATTACATTGTGAAATTTGTTGTATAAAGCTCATCAATGAAAATTTGATTGTAGTAAGTTTGTATAGGTCACCGAATGGTGACTTGCCCACTTTTTTTGTTCAATTTAAAGAGGCAATGAAATATGTTCTTAGCTTGGGTAAAAAAGTAATAGTCTGTGGGGATTTCAATATTGAAATGGCAAAACTAGATGAGCAAATCTCAATTAATTTCAAGAATTTACTGCGGTCACTTGACCTGGTAGGTAGCAATAAACTCCCAACAAGAAACTATGCCTGTTTAGATAATGTTCTAGTCAATTTTACTCAAGATCTATATACAATTTCAGTTCTGCAAGGTGCTTTGGCTGATCATGACCCGTTGCTTTTTAGGTATTGTAAACCATCATCCACAAATACTCAAAATGCAAATCGACCTACATTGTTTGTCAGAAAACAAAATAAACACAATCTTAATCTTTTTTGTGAGGCCTTACAAAATGAGTCCTGGCAAAACATTGTGGACAATGAGAATAGCTCAGAAGCTTTATTCAATAGTTTTTTTAATCAATTTGTTGACCTTTGGTATTATTGCTCTCCACTTGTAAAAAAGAAACCTAGATCTGATGGTAGGACTCTTATGAAGAAAAATAGATTTAATTGGTACAATGATAGTTTAAGGAAAAGTAGGGAAACCATGCTAGCTTATAATTCCTTGTACAAGAATCTTTTAAAAAATAATTCTGTAAAGGCTCAGGCAGCTTACAATATTTATAATAACTTGAAAAAACAATATAGGAAGGACTTAACCCTTGCTAAAAAATCAGCCTGTGAAAAATATATTAACAATTCCAAAAACAAATGTAAGGCAGCCTGGGATATAACAACACAAGAAAATACCACCACACGCACACCTCATGTTACACTTGACCCTAATGAACTAAACACATTTTACAGATTCTGTTGAGGAACTGGTCAACCAAGTTGGCCAAACCCAAACCACACCCAGTGATCTGCTGGAATCCAATAAACAATTGGACAACATTTCCAAATTTAAATGGACATCAATCACACCAGATGAGGTAATAAAAACAGTTTCAAAATTTTCAAATTCAAAAACCATGGACCATTTTTGGCTTTCAAATTATATAATCAAGAATACTATACACTACATTTCTACACCCCTCTCTACTGTATTCAATAGTTGCCTCCGTAATGGTTATTTTCCTGATTTACTTAAAATTTCTAAAGTAACTCCAATCTATAAAAAGGGCGATAAGAACCTTTGTCAAAATTATCGTCCAATCTCAATAGTTCCAATTTTATCTAAAGTTTTTGAAGCTCTCATGTTGAAACAACTCAATAATTTTTTTGATTCCAATAAGTTGATGTCTGACTCTCAATTTGGTTTTAGAGCTGGTAGATCAACCACTATGGCAGTCTCTCACATTTCCAATTACATTATTAATGCTTTTGAAAATAAAAATACTGTGTCCATGCTTCTTTTTGACTTAACAAAAGCTTTTGATTGCATTCCGTTTGACATTTTGCTGACAAAACTCAAATTTTATGGACTTAATAAAAACTCAATAGACATAATTGAATCATATCTGACCAACAGGAGGCAATTTGTTAGTGTGGAGGGTAAAAACTCAACATTGACAGCAATTAAAGCAGGAGTTCCGCAGGGCTCGGTCCTGGGCCCTTTTCTTTTCATTGTCGCAGTTAATGATCTTCCATGTAACATCCCTATTGACAGTGTTATATATGCAGACGACACCACAATTTTTACTTCTGATAAAGATCTTATAAAGCTCTCAGAAACACTTTCTAATGCAGAAAACAGTGTTTTAAACTGGTTTTCTACAAATAAACTCATCTGTAACCAATCCAAAACCCAGAAAATAGAATTTTCACTCTCTTCAAACAAATTAGACCATTCAGTCAAACTTCTTGGCATTCACCTTGATAGTAAATTAAATTGGAAAATTCACATCACAAATTTAAGCAAAAAACTATCGAGAGTTTCATGTCTATTCTGGAAACTCAAGTCTTTTGTTGACATTGAATATCTCAAACTAGCCTACTTTGGACTGTTTCAATCCCACATTCAATATGGAATCCAACTTTGGGGCCATTCCCCCCATGTTCATGAGCTTCTACTAATACAAAAAGAAGTCATCCGCACTATGTCGGGGGCTGGCCCTGCGGAGCACTGCAAGCCACTTTTTGTCAGACTAAACATTTGCACAATCATTAACTTATACATCTACAATGTACTTATATACACTAAAGCTAATCTCAATGAGTTTTCCACCAGGCAGAATTACCATTTCCACCATACACGAAACAAGGAACAACTGGATATACCACATCACAGGCTGGCCATCACAGGTAATTCTTTTAAACTTAATTGTGTGAAATTTTACAATAAGCTGCCCGAGCCTCTTCAGGCAGACAGCCTTTCTCTTCCTCTTTTTAAGTCAAAAATTCATAACTGGCTCATAGCTAACCCATTTTACTCAGTTAAGGACTTCATGAATTATAAAATTAAAGCCGAATCTTTCATACTGTAAATCAAAACTCTCAATCGTTATTCTTAATCTTTGTTATCTATAGATATGAACATGTTTAGTGATATTTTATTTAATGTAATTTGACAATGCCTATTCCTATGTACAACTTGGTCAATGGCAATAAACTTTCTTATTCTTATTCTTATTCTTAACAACAAAAATAGTCCAAGATTAATGAGAAACTTGTTTTAACCTGAAAATATTGTATAATAAATATAATGTTAGGAAACACTGAGTTTCACCCCAAGATAAAAGGCTAAGTATTGATAACAATATTGTTGAATATTTCTTGTGTACTTTCCAGTACTGTAAAACCATAATTTTAAAGTGTTTATTAGTAAACACTATGCTACATTCAGTGGTCTCTTTAAAGAATATTATTTGTTTGGATTATAGTATAATGTTTGGCATGTGATTAATCACTGTAAAGGGACTGTCACAAAGGAGGACCAGTATCGTAAAATTGTCGTTTTTTATTATGTTTCGTTATAATGTTAGTACATATTTTCTAATACCATTAAAGTGAACAATTTACACCAATACCATTTGAAGGACTATTACGCTAAACGTGATATAAATGTTTTTAGTGGGAATTTACAATATATATAATATATTTATAAGGATTGCCTATAAGGATTGCCATGATCGCTAACCTTTATTAAGGTTCAAGCTCATTTTAATTCAAATAATAATAACTCATTACTCATAGCTTTACATTTTCCCCCTTGACTAGTTTAGAAAATTTATACAGATAAAAAAAATCTCGTATGTTATAACTAGTAATATTTTATTTATAACAAGGAACACTGGACAGACAAATTTATTTCCTAAACTTTATTTTAAATGTAATGGTGGACTACCCAATAACTATAACAACCAACTAAAGCAACTAATGGTCCTCTGAGGCTTAGTACTAAAGTTAATGTTGAGTTGTATTGTGGGAGAGTTGAACACCAAACTTTGTTTAGGCAACTTCTGAATAATTGTATCACTCAGCGTTTGGTTTGTTGCATATTTTTTTCTTTATGATGAAGCAAAATAAAGGGAGTCGCAATCGATAAAACATAATTTTCCTTTTTAAATAAATAATAAACACGTTAAAAAATTTAAAATAAAAATAAACATTCATTTCACTTAAATTAATAACCGATATAATGTAATCTGAAATTGTATACCTACTATTTTAAACCTTACATTGATTAAATGTTGAAGAGGGTATAAAGTCCAACAACAACCTTAACAAAATAATTTCTTAAGTGAAGCAAAGTACCACTTTGCACACTAGCTACACAATAGTTATTTGTTTAACTAGTGTGGGAAGTGGTGCTTTGCTGCACATGAGATAAATGTTTACCCACGAGCCGCATGCGAGCGTGGAAGGCTTCTCGAGTGCAACAAATGCACTTTGCACTCGCGTTACACATTATATTTTTCTTACGGTTACTAAAAAGCATATAAATAATTAGTCTTAGTATCATGCCTTAGTATTTGTTTTATAAACAAATTAATTATTCTTGTTTTGAAGCACTCATCTTTCTAGCCAAGCCATGTATACTTTAATACATTTAAATTGAGCATACATAGAAAGATTAACCGATTTAGTTTTAGACATGTTGATATTATGACTTTAAAACATTCCGTTATCTAATCAATAACATATAATTCCGTTGAAGGGAATGCTAGTTAACTAAAACTATTTTTAGAATGTGAACATATATGCAGCTGCATAGAGTGGGAATTCGTTATTGAGGATTCCTACGTTACTGCATTGCCTTCTCCAAATAACCTAATGTACAAAAATTAAACTATTACTTTGCAAAAAAAAAAAACTTGGAAAATACCCGCCTGTTTTGGTTGTTAAGACTATACGTGTTATATTTGTAGGGATAGCTGTATTTAATTTGAAGCATAGCATTTTTACCAACTCGTCCTCTTGCTTTTTTTCTTAAATAGTACATAACATTTTAAACATAATTTGCTTTCAAAATAAACTATGGTGAAAACTAACAAAAAAGTAGGCCTATCCAGTACAAACTAAAACTACTTTGTTCAAGTCGACAATACTAGATAAACGATGCAGTCTATAATTTCAGTAGTCGTCATAAATAAATAGTAAATAGGCAAAATAACAAATAGTAAAATCTGTAGTATTTAAATTTAACATTAGTTGTTTCACGAGTCGATAAACATATTTAGTTTACTAACAATAGTTTTTTTTTCCTTCTATGCATAGGCCTGTTGTTACTATTGCCATTGTTTAGCAGAATTCAGATTTTCAAAAAAAATTTAAAATGATACCTCTCGACAAAAATTACAGGTTCAATAATGGATAACACTTTCTACATTTACTGTTGATGAAACGATTTTCAAGAACCTTAACACAACTAAATAATACTAATCCATCATCCAGTCAGTTTACCACAGATTTACTATTTTGGTGAATTTTCCCTCTAGTAAGTAGCAATTATCTACTGTATTATGTGATTTAGGATTAGTTCAAAAACAAACATGGAACACCCGTACTTTTGAAAAACTATTAATGTATTAAAACAACGGGCATTCGGGTCCCCAAGTGCAATAACAATCTAAATACATCCTATTTTTGTGAATGTATTTATTTAAACTTCACAGAAAAATTAGTACGTATTTTTATCGTGATAAAATAAAGTATTTTCAAGAGCGATTTTCTGAGTGTTATGTGGGTGAGACTATATCTTGTTGTAGGGAATAAGAGTCATATCAATTACAAAGGATCTTTTTGTGGCTACCCGTTTTGTATGTGTAAAAAGTAACATTTACACTTTTCAACAAACATTTGTAAAACCAAATGTAACAGCATATGTCTGAACATTTTTATAAATTATTTCTTATCACAACCCATTTTCTAAGTAAAATTAAGCATTATGATAGTTTGTAATGTCATCGTACGTCTTGAATTATCATCAGGTAGCTCGTTTTGTTAAAATAGTTATTTTAACATGTTATTTGCTAGCACAATATGTGGTTAGTAACACATCGATTAACCGTCAGCAACGTTTCCCAGCAGGAGACAGTAATGTAAACAAGTGTATGTAAACCTATTGACACAATCAACACATCTGGCGTGCATTGCTTTCCAATAGCTTGAGATTGAACTACATAAACCTTTCATTTACCACCATTCAACCTTTCAGTTAAAAGCAATCAGACACATCAACATATATATTTTAGATATGGCGCAAATGCACAATTTAGTAAAAAAAATCGTAAACTACTTTAATTTAAAAAAAAGCAATAGATTTTAATCTACACAGGATAATCATTATACACAGGATAAAACGAATCATTAGTTCCTGAAACCGTGCATTTTGATTGTGTCTAGCTTGTATTGAAATGGTTATTTATTTAGTAATATCCGTTGAAATCCTAATACAGGTGATTTAGATGTTGGCATGTTTTTTAAATTTTATGAGCAAATTGTTATCTCTCTATCTAAATCAAAAGAGTAGGTTATATTATTTCAATTCCTATTTTAAGGAATTCCCCATTTAAGGATAAACTGTTGCCGTAGGTCTCATGGCAAGACCTAAGCCCGGGATCAATTTAGTTTTTTAATGTCCCCAAAGGTTAAAAACACCAAATGGTCAGTTCAGTGTAAAGGTCAGTTGATAAACAATGTGTTTGTTAACAAAACACTACTGAAAACTTTTAAAATTTCTATAGTCCTAGTAAGTTCCTTAACGATGGTTGTTTAACTCATCCTCTCTAACTTTATCAAGCTTATGATTTTTTATTTTACAAATTTTGGCCACAATATTAATTGATAAATTCGTTTCGACCAGAAACCTAACAAGAACTTTAAAAAAATGATATCGTAATAACATTGACATCGGTTTGTAAGGTGGATTATGTGTGCATTGTACAATCAAGTAAGAAACCTTTTAACATAACCTTTTAATGTATAAAATTGTAAAACATCACCTAAACTACCTGTAGTGTATACAATAATAATGTACCATAATTTTGCCATTTTTACGATATTTAGATTTCTGTTATAAAGAGTTGGCAATATGTTTTGCATTTGTGTCCTGACTGCGATCAGGCGACTGTGACGTCATATCGTACGATTTCAATAAAGCTCCCGGATTGGCTACAACCCATCACGCCACTTTTCCCTCCACGTTTAACCGCCGTTCCAAAAGTTTCCTTGCTGACCAGTCCTCAAGATTCCAACAAACCGAAAACATGTAGTCGGCCGGGTTTTATTTAATTCCCCAAATGGTGTTTTTATTTCTAGTCATTGCACCCCAAACGTTCCAGTGGCGACGAGGTACGAAAATGACTCAACGCGTAAAAAGTTTTTAAGTGACAATCGAAGTGCACCGTAGCAAGGTACGTGTGTTTTTAAAAGTGACAATTGAACTTCTAGTGCACCGTAGGAAGGTACGTGTGTTTACAGAAGAATTCGGTCAAGTTAACTTCGAACAGTGCGTGTGAGTGAAACATTAATGCCGCTTGATGAGAACCTTATTGATAACTTTGGAACTTTATTAAATTTCAAGATGTCGTTCATCGGTGCGATCGGTCCTTTTGATAATTCGGAAGAAACGTGGGACTCATATATCGAGCGTTTTGAATTGTTTGTTACATGTAACGATATTACCGACGCTAAAAAGGTTAGTACGCTTTTGACGGTTGTCGGAGTGAAAACTTATAACCTGCTTAAAGACTTATGTACACCAGACAAACCTGCTACTAAGAGCTACGAGGATATTGTACGGATCATTAAGGGACATCTTCATCCAAAACCTTCTTTTATTGCCGAAAGGTACAAGTTTAGTCTACGAACACAATTAGAGCATGAATCAGTCGCTGATTACATCGTCAACCTGAAGAAACTCTCTGTCAACTGCGAGTTTAAGGACAAACTACCGGATCATCTTCGGGACAGGATCGTAAGTGGGTTGAGGGACGACGCCACCAAGAAGAGGTTGCTGGGCGAAGAAGATCTCACCTTCGAGAAGACGGTCCAAATAGCCACATCGATGGAGTTGGCAGCTAGAGACACCGCGGCCCTGACCTACCACAACACGGGGGGAGGAAGTCGTCTCCACAACGTCGCTTCGAAGCAGCAGCAGCAGCAGCGGAAGCCGTGGCAGCGCTCAAAAAGTGAAGTAAAGTGCTATTGTTGTGGTAAATCTGGTCATTTAAAAAGTGAGTGCCGTTTTAAAAGTTTATCTTGCAATTTTTGTAAGAGGAAAGGCCATTTAGAAAGTGCGTGTCTGATGAAGAAAAACAATGGTGAGTCACAATCTAAATTTGCATTTAATGATAAGCGTAAAGATGGACAAAAGAACTTTACACCTAAGTTTACCTCTGGTAACAAGTCTCATAAGTATAAACAAAACTATGTAGAGAACACAGGAGTCAATGACAATGACGATGATTATAGTGATTTAGCTAATTTATTTTCCATAAATGATGAGGAAACTAAACCGAGGGATAGAATAAAACCTATCACGGTTAATCTTAAAGTAGAACATACTGTATTGCCATTTGAGGTTGACAGTGGAGCATGCGTGTCAGTAATTTCTGAAAAGTGTTATAACGATAATTTCTCTGATCTCGAATTAATGCCCACTAATTTGGTTTTGAGCTCCTATACAAACCAGCCAATAAAACCTGTAGGAAAACTTAACGTAAATGTACAGCATGAATCTGAGCATAAAAAGTTAACATTGTATGTTGTGTCTAAAGGGGCTAATCCTCTAATGGGAAGAGACTGGATTAGGGAACTAGAAATATCGATCCAAATCCCTAAAGAAAATAGTTTGAACACGGTTGAAAAGCTAGATCAAAAACCTGTAATTGTCAGTAAACTGTACAGTAAATTTCCTGAGGTATTTACTGATGCATTAGGTTGTTACAAGGGAGAGCCAGCTAGATTAGAGTTGAAGGAAAATGTAATTCCTAAGTTTTTCAAACCCAGACCTATACCATTTTCGATCAAAAGTAAAGTGGAGTCTGAGATTGATCGATTAGTAAATAATGGGATTTTAACTCAAGTTAGCAATAGTGAATGGGGAACTCCAATTGTGCCTATTTTGAAAAAGGACGGAAGTATAAGAATATGTGGCGATTTTAAAGTAACGCTCAACCCCTATTTAGTAGTCAATCGCCACCCAATTCCAAGGATTGAGGACATTTTTAATAATTTACAAAAAGGGGAGACATTTTCAAAAATCGATCTTTCTCAGGCTTACACTCAGGTAAAGTTAGACGAGGAATCAAAGAAGTATTGTACAATAAGTACATCGAAAGGATTGTATATTTACAACCGAGTTCCATATGGTGTAGCATCCGCCCCGGGAATATTTCAGAGTATAATGGAACGCATTTTAGCTCACATTCCCGGCGTTGTTTGCTTCCTAGACGATATTTTGGTAACAGGAACTGATGACAAACAGCATTTAGAGAGGTTGATTCAAGTGTGTGAAACTTTAAAGAATCATGGTTTAACAGTAAGTCAAAATAAATGTCAGTTTTTCTGTAAATCTGTTGAGTATTTAGGGTACATTTTAAGTAAACAAGGACTAGGCACATCTCTTAGTAAAATTGAAGCTATTGTAAACGCCCCAGTGCCTACCAATGTAACTCAGTTAAAAGCTTTTCTAGGTTTAGTCAATTATTATTCTAAATTTGTGCCAAGTATGTCTACCATTGTATCCCCACTGTATCATTTACTCAGAAAGGACACTCCATTTGAATGGAATTTATCATGTGACAAAGCGTTTCAATTAATTAAGAGCAAATTAGTTTCAGCTCCTATTTTGGCGCATTATGACCCAAATTTACCCTTGAGGTTAGCTACTGATAGTTCTGCCTACGGGGTCGGAAGTGTGTTAAGTCAAACGCAATCAGATGGATCTGAAAAACCTATTTGTTTTGCGTCAAGAACATTGTCTAAAGCCGAATCAAACTACTCTGTAATAGACAAAGAAGCTTTAGCTATTGTGTTTGCTGTTAAAAGATTTAATCAGTATTTGTTTGGTAGAAAATTCACACTAGTAACAGACCACAAACCATTGCTGTCAATTTTTGGCCCTAAAAAGGGACTTCCGGCTTTTGCCGCTAGCAGATTACAGAGGTATGCTTTATTTTTAGCCAGCTATGATTTTGACATACAATATGTTTCCTCTCAGGGAAATGCTTCTGCAGATTGTTTATCTCGCTTACCTTTGCAAGCCAAACATGTTAACGATCAGTATGAGGAAAATCCTTATGTAGGAACCTATTTGCAATTTTTAGCGGAGGGAGATATTCCAATTAGTTTTGTTGATATTAAGAGGGAAACACAAAAAGACACCGAGTTAAGTAAGGTATTTGGCTATGTCTTGTACGGCTGGCCTAATGAGGTAAACGAAGAATTACGACCTTATTTCATAAGGCGGAGCGAACTAACTATTGAGCATGGCATATTAATGTGGGGTTATCGGGTTGCCATTCCAAAAATGTATAAAAGGGTACTGTTACAAGAATTACATTGTGGACATTTAGGGATAGTCAAAATGAAGGCTCTAGCCCGTTCTTATCTATGGTGGCCTTCAATAGATAAAGACATAGAAGAACTTGCCAATAGTTGCTCGCAATGTCTCATGGAACGTCAAAGCCCGTCAAGGTCACATTTACATGTATGGGAATACCCAAAGTCAGCGTGGCAACGATTACACATAGATATTTTAGGCCCTATTAATTCAAAGTTGTATATGGTTGTAGTTGATGCTTATAGTAAATGGATAGAAGTAGAGGAGGTCAGTTCCACATCTGCCAAAGTAGTCATAAATAAATTGAGACCTATGTTTGCAAGGTTTGGAATTCCGGAACAGTGTGTCACAGACAATGGCCCTCCTTTTACATCCTGTGAATTTAGCAAGTTTCTTAAAGCTAATGGGGTTAGGCATACGCTGACACCACCTTATTTTCCCGCTAGTAATGGCCAGGCTGAAAATGCTGTAAAAACAGTAAAGAAAAGAATAAGAGGGGCTTTGTTTTCAAATCAAAATCCAGACTTAGCTTTAAGTAGATTTTTGTTGGCATATCGAAATGCAGTACATAATACAACCAATGAAACTCCAGCCAAACTAATGTTCGGTAGAGTATTGCGAACTACATTAGATTTGATACGTCCTTCTGTTAGTAAAACGGTTTTGTCAAACCAAAACAAACAAATTGTAAACAAAGGGGGCAGTCAAACTAGAGAACTGTCAATAGGACAGCCTGTTTTAGTTCGTGATTACAGGGGAAGAAATAAATGGACACAAGGTGTAGTGATTAAAGTGTTAAGTCCTGTATCTTATTTAGTAAAATTAGACTCAGGTATTGTATGGAAACGCCATATTGACCAGCTGGTCGGGTTAAACACTAAGGTAAATTTAAATGATCAACAGAATGACATTACTAGAGAGGTAGTGTTGCCTCCAGCTGAACATATGTTTGACCAGGATGTTGGTAACAATGCTCAGTCAGCTGGTCGGGCTTCACCCATGAGACCGGAAATGCCGAGTACACCTCGTACTACAGGACGTAGTAAACGTAGTAGTACGCGCTCATCGCTTACTCCACCGGACGTGACCTTTACATCACCTGTACGATCAGCTGATCGACCCAAACAAGCATCGCCATTGAGGCGATCTGCCAGAGAAATAAAACCTCCTGAAAGGTTGAATTTGTAAATATTTATTTCTGTGTTTTGTTTCCAATTTTATCAAGGTTGTTTTGTTTTAATGTTTATTGTTTTGTCTTATTTGATTGAATCATACAATATTGTTTTATGAAAAAGTGTTTTTTGTTTTAGGTTATTTAATGATTATTTAATTGGTTTGATGTGTTGATAAAATTGCGTATTTTAAGAAAAAAATAGTTTAAACTTAAAGGGGAGGAAATGTAGTGTATACAATAATAATGTACCATAATTTTGCCATTTTTACGATATTTAGATTTCTGTTATAAAGAGTTGGCAATATGTTTTGCATTTGTGTCCTGACTGCGATCAGGCGACTGTGACGTTATATCGTACGATTTCAATAAAGCTCCCGGATTGGCTACAACCCATCACGCCACTTTTCCCTCCACGTTTAACCGCCGTTCCAAAAGTTTCCTTGCTGACCAGTCCTCAAGATTCCAACAAACCGAAAACATGTAGTCGGCCGGGTTTTATTTAATTCCCCAAATGGTGTTTTTATTTCTAGTCATTGCACCCCAAACGTTCCACTACCTAGGTACTAAATAGGTGTTCAAGCCAACGATCGGTAGATGGTAAAAAGAGGTCACCAACCTCTTTTATATAAAAAAAGTTTTCGATATTTTTTGATTATTTATTTAATATAAGACATCAATGAAATATCTCCTTTGAGCAACGAGCTTTACTACATGTTGAAACCAAACAGCTCAACAAATAAAACATAAAAGAGAAACTAAATAGAGCGGTTATCTGGTAAAAGAAAGAAGTTGAAAGGTATTTATTTATACGAGCTGGTGGCCCGTCCTACGTACGGGAATCGAGTTGTCCGGAATAATTTAGAACATCTAGTTTAAACGCATAGACAAAAATTCTGACAGTTTTAATGGGGAAGATCACCTTATAAACAAATGTAACGTGACCACCTATTTATTCCATTCGAATATAGACCTAAAATATGGCGATATGTATTTTAAATCCGATAATTTTACCATAAAACTGCATTTGTGTCGATTTGAAAAATCTTGAAGTGAGATTGTCGACCGATTCACACTGGTTTTGAGTAGAGTAGCTACATGCCACCTCCAATAGCATACTGTACTTATGTACTTACCTCCGTGACCACTGAAACTTTTATGAGGATTCTCTTCTATCACCTGCCTCTTCAAAATTTAGATCCCAGTCTGTGGATGCATTTCATAACTTGATATTTCCCGTCTATCGTGTGGTACTCCTTGTTATATACTTTTTAAAAGTTTATGCACAGCCTGTCTATCCAAGCTTTACCTACTTTTGGAAAGCATCCCTATATTTGGGTGTTAACACATTTATCTTAGCTCTCTGTTCTTTTTATTTTACCTCCGGGCCGTTATCTTGAACTGGTCTGTATATTTTCTCTGCACTTAATTGTATAACCCATCATTCAGGTTTTTCGGTTCTTTGGTCAGTGCCCAAGTTTCTGAATCATCAGTACTACGGGGATAGTTGGTATGGCATGAGTCGACTTTGGTTTCTGCTGCACCCTGCAGTTTATTTAACAGTTTTATAGAGACCTACTACACCGATTGACGCTTTCGTTACTAACCAAAATTTTAGTATGCCGACATACTCACATCCAAACATACAGAAAAAGAAGTATCAACACGTAAACCACTTTTATCTTAAACAATTGAGCTAAACTGCTGAAAAAATATTTCCCAAATATGAGTTGAAATTTACAGTGCATAAACTAAAAAAATACACGGATTGCATTTACGACAAAACTTGATTAAACGCAAGTGTTTGAGATGTTTAGTTCAAAATAACACATTTCCTGATAACGCAGATCCTTCACGGTAGGGGAAAGCTACCTACATTTTAAAGTGAAATAGTATGTAGGCAAACACCAACGAACAATATTTTTGTAAACAAACAACTCGTAACATAAATATTTCAATGACAGTTATAAATTAGTTGTTAGTTAAACCAGCATTGAAAATACTTTAAATTGCTAGCGTCGGCTGCTAGACTTTTTAAAAATTAAAACTTCATTTTTAAAAAACTGAAATCCTAAACTAAAATGATGTTACTCAATCGAGATAAAAAAAGATTTTTAAAAGGGCCGTTTATTAAAACACTAGACAGTATTATTATTATTGGCTTTTTACATTAATTACTCAAGGTTCGTTTTACAAGAGACCTTTTTAGAAAATAGTTACTCAATTACAAGACTTAACTGTATTTGAACAACTCTAATGTGGGCCACCAGCATCATAAATTATTGTCCGGGCGTATTATACTCGTAGTGGGCTAATTAACCGTTATTTATTACCTCTACTTTATGAAACAGCGTCCTGCAAAATCGATTTCAACTAAATCGAATATCTATAATCTCCCAACAATTGATTCAACATATAGAGCCAAACTTGAGTTTTTATGGCTGTGTGTTATATGATAAACTCCTTAAATAATATTTTCCTTTTATCCGTTGCTCCTACTACCTTAAATCGTGCAAAATATATTTAATTATGTTTTAAGCTAATTTTTTCTATGAAGCTTAAGTTGCATACAGACACTTAAACGTGATTGATGTAAACTAACTTTAAACCATAAAAAAACTTTAGATTCTATCGTAGCCCATGATTTTTTCTCAATTCAATATGTAAGACACAGGATATATCGCTTAAATAGATACACTATGGCATATATCTATCAACGCGAGGACACAATATTTCTCGTAGATAGGTCTGCTGACGCTGGATTGGGTTGTTAACGTTCTAGGGGTTTATGTAAAAAGTATTGAGGTTATCAACTCAAAGACGCGGTTATACATTTACCGCATAATGTTATACATTATATCTAGCATAATGTTCAAAGAATAGCTTTCGGGGTGAGCCAACTTTGTTATTTAACATTTTTTACTAAATGCGTCTCCCCACTATAAGGGGTATTTTTTGGGAACTGTAGTGTAAGCGTTATAACGTATAATCTTTTTTCAGTATATCATTTCATTGCAGATAGTAACACCAAACTGATATAATTATTTAATCTCAAGCCTCTTTTGGTGGCTGTTTAACCGTGACAGTAAATTGGCAGATTTTTTTATAATGTACCAAGTTTCTTGTTAATATGAAAGCTGTTTGATAAATATGCTATGTATGAAATAAAACCAAATTCACAAACAGAATTTCCTCGATGTAGATTTAGGTTATCCAGAAATATTTCAATAAACAGTTTATGAGCTTCACAAATCATATTGCAACATACACCTTAAGCTTGGTAATATTCTATCAGCACACGTGATAGAAGCTGAAAATGTAATATGGAGTTTCAGCATCTGCTGAAATAAAATACGCTGCTCATCAGGATTCAAAACAGGATTGCTAACTTGAAATTCTTACATTTCCTACAGTATATAATACATTATTAAATTTCTTGGGTTGAAAATACTTTTTATAATGATCTTATTAGTAGTAGATCTTTTAATATTCAATTGAAACGTTCAATGAATTATTAGATGTTCCGAGAACAACATCTTATAACTTAGTTTGACTCGTGACTTCCAATTTATTTTCTAGTTTTTGAAAGTAAACTGGAAACATTGTATACTGGTACAATTAATCGTCGAGACTTACATAAATGAAAACATGTAGAATGCCAGCACCAGACTTTACCAAACCATCCATACAAACCCTTCCCTCGGTTCAAACCCCGACGATCTCAGAAAGACCTTTACCGTGACTGTCTGCATTAAGCTCAACTTTAACTTTATTTTTAATAGGGTCTTTTAACTTGTTACTGTCCCTAATTTTAGTACTGTAGTTGTTTTGTCCTCCTGATTTTGTATGCATGGTAATTACAATCTATTTCTAAGAGACATTTTGAAACCTTCATCCCTTTAAAGATATACTCTTTCCTCCAGTTTTTTTTTTAACCTTCCAGGTTTTATCCATCGGGGTAGTCTTATCAGAGTAATTTGATACTAAATTCAATAGATTAATTTTGAAGGGAACAAGTGGTGAGAACATCGTGTCAGAGACAATCTTAGACTTGATCAGCGGATAATTATGCCATAGATATGCCAATAAATAAGCTTTCATCGTCATTATGTTTGCACCTGTAACTGTGAATGGCAGTTTGACTCGCTCAGCTTCTAAAACACCTAGATCATCCTTTTATATCATTTGTTTAGGTGGGTCCGTAAACATAGTCAAGTAAACACCACAGTTAACAGTGTTTTGTTGTTGAGAAACTGATACAGTAACCAGAGGGATCTCCATGTTTGTTTCCAGGAATGTACTTACTTTTTTTGCTATATGTTGAGCATGAATAAAATTATATGTCCCACATGAATTAAAGTAAAAAAAAAAACTTGTTTAAATATCTTGCAAACACCAATTAACTCCAATCGGAACCATATTTTTTAAATTGGTTTTGGGTATTTTTAGGATCATCTTTGTTTGTTTCTCGTCGTGCATCATTGATAGGAAAAAATATATATGTATTCTAAGATAATTCCAGTGGGAAAAGATTATCATCTATGTCTTGAAGACATTTTATTGCTTGTGTTACGACCGCATTCATTAGAAATATTTTTTCACTAGGCTTCAAAATAGAATTTGTCAGTGTGACATAGTATAATAGGATTGTGTCATCAGAGATCCATTAATTTTTTTTAAGTGACAGACTCATGGATGAGGGTTGTGTGTGTTATCTTTATTATCTCCAATGTCATTTAGCTGACGTGAGCTCTATTTGTACCAAAATTGTCTTCAATTTACTTCCAGACTTTTTTTTAGGTAGTGGGGATGCACTTAAAGTTATAGCCTCCTTCTTCTTAATATGATTTTTATTGCTAATAATGGGAGTTTTATGAAATGTGGTAAGGGAAAAATTCCTTTCTTGTAAGTTTTCCCAAGCTTTCCTTATTTCATTTAGAGATTTAGCTTTCTTTGTGCTTATTTGCGGTTAAATTCAAAGAATATTTTGTCTTATTCTCATAATAATGGCTAATATAATTTTTGCTTCTGAAAAAAAAAACTGTTTAATTAGCTGTGTAGAAAACTACTTCATATTATCTGAGTTTTTAGCGAATTTCCCATATAGGGAATAAGCTATTACCGTAGTACTCATGGTAAGACCTGGACGCGGGACCGATTTTTTTTTTCGTTTTGAGGTCCCTAGAGGCCAAAAACACCATCCGTTCAAATTCATATATATATATATATATATTTATATATATATATATATATATATATATATGTGTCCGTCAGCACGATAACTCGAGCAAAAATGATCCGATTTTGATGAAATTTGGTACAAACGTGTAAACCTACGTCTATTCGAACGAGTTCGCGATCCAGCATGATCGGACCATGGGAACGGGTGTTTACGGGGGGTTTTATGGGGTAAAAATAGGTTTTTCCCAATTTTGACCCAAAAAACATAAAATTTAGCAATTAATTTCCAAACCATTTTGTAGAGCTTCAAAAAACAAATAATTTAGTATATTGAAGCGTTATTATGCGCCTAATGGTTACGGAGAAAATTCCAAAAAATTGTAAATTTAAAATTCCCATGTTATTCTTATGGAGAATGAGTAAACTGTTGTAGTTTGCTTGTTTACGAACATATTTTGATCAAATTTGGAAAATGTTTTTATTTCTTACTAACTATTAACATTTTACAAAAAAAAACAGTTTTACCCTCCCTAATGCAGCAAACCTAAGTACTTGTTAAACTAATTCTATTTAAATCGGGAATAAATGTTATATTTTTAAGTAGACATTTCAGTGTAAATCCAATCAGTCAAATGGAAATTCGCTTAGTCTGCAGGTTTGCTGCGGCGGGGGTATTTTAGTTTATATACAATTATCCTGATTTATATTAGTTATTTTCGCAGGCCAAAAAGGATAGCCTCTATTGCCATTTTAAAACATTTTGTGATGAATGTATTCAAGATTGGAAATTCCTCTTTGCTTTTTAAAGAAACTATTTGCCTTGTCTATGTTTGTAAATATTATCAATTACAATCTAATTTTTAAGTAGCAATTAAAATTAAATGAAAGAATACAGCCTTTATTTCCTCAATAAACCCAAGTATTTATAACTTGATAACGAATTAAGGTAACCCAACTAGTCATTAAGGTGCAAGTTCAAGGTTCTATGGATGCCAACAATCAGCTGATAATAGGATTATTGTCATAACTTGTTAAGTTTAGACTACAGGCGACACTGGAACAAATTAGTAGTGCAAATTATTTATTGCTACGTATTTATAGGTGAAGTCAGCGTCATATATTAAAAATATTGCAGTTTCTTCATTTATCCTTCTTTAACCAAATTGAACTGATTGATAAAGGAAATTCTGGTGAGTTAATTTGAAATCCAAAATGGTTTGTGGATTAGTTTTGTCCAAATTGCACTAACCTAAACCTATTCTTCACTATTAAAGGCTTACCTTTTTGCACTAATAAGTATTTGGCTTATTTATTTTGAAAATTATAATTAGGTAGTCAATTTAATAATAAAAAAAGGTTTGCAGTTACTTAATGTAAGTTGTCAAAAGTTGGTGAATTCGAAAAATTTCACAAATTGAAAAGTAATTTCAATATTTTTAGCTCATCGATATAAAGAATAAATATATAGTTTATTTGCCTGTCAAGTTTTTCTCAATATTAATAACTTTAGACACAACTCTAGCATGCTTGAAGTGAGGTTATCTTTTACCACAAACCTGAAAGGTGAAACGTTAATGGTGATCTAATATGTTTAGTTAAGATATAATGTCAAAATAAGCTTTAAACTTTGAAAAATCATTATTGATTGTCCATGAAAAATAATAATCAAAACAAACCACTTAAGTTAAATTTTATTGGGAAACAAAAATCAATTTGGCGTCAAAATTTCTTGTGAATTCCTGTCCCATCATCCAAGGATATAAAGTGATAGTCCAATGAAGGTCTTACTTTCTTTCATTTTGTATTGTCAAATGAAGGTCTTACTTTCTTTCATTTTGTATTGTCAAATGAAGGTTTTTCATCCTTTTCTTAAGGATATGAAGCAGTCGTCAATTGGAGGTTACACCCCTTTCCTTGAGGATATGAATTGGTCGTCAAATGGAGATCACACACCATTTCCTTGAGGATATGAAGTAGTCATCAAATGGAGGTTTCACACCCTTTCCTCGAGGATGTGAAGTAGTCATCAATTGGATGTTTCACATTCTTTCCTTGAGAATAGGAAGTAGTAATCGAATGGAGGTTTCACATCATTTTATTGAGGATATGAAGTAATCGTCAAATGGAGTCTTCACATCCTTTCCTTGAGATTCTGAAGTATTCGTCAAATGAAGCTTTCACACCCTTTCCTTGAGAAGATAAAGTAGTCGTCAAATGGAAGTTTCACATCATTTCCTTGAGGATATGAAGTAGTCGTCAAATGGAGGTTTCACATCCTTTCCTTGAGGATATGAATTAGTAGTCAAATGGAGGTTTTACATTCTTTCTTTGAATATGAAGTGGTAGTCGTCAAATGAAGGTTTTTACGTTCTTTCCTTGATGATTATGAAGTAGTAGTCTTGTCAAATGTAGGTTTAATCTTCTTTTCTTGTTGAAATGATGTGGTAGTCGTCAAATGAAGGTTTTTATGTCATTACCTTGATGATTATGAAGTAGTAGTCTTGTCAAACGAAGGTTTAATCTTATTTACTTTTTGAAATGAAGTGGTCGTCGTCAAATGAAGGTTTTTACGTTCTTTCCTTGATGATTACGAAGTAGTAGTCTTGTCAAATGTAGGTTTAATCTTCTTTCCTTGTTGACATTAAAGTAAAGGGGGCTCATCTTCTGGACAGGCTTTGTAAGGTTTATAGCATGAGTAAACTGTACCAAAAACAATAAATCCAACGTGTGAATACAACCATAAATTCTTAAATATAGGAGTTTTCGGATTAAAAGGTCCACAATGCATTTTTGTAATTTAAGTTGAAACTATTTGAAAAAGTTATGTAAAGTAAGGTTTCCTACGTGATTTTATCTTGCTCATTAATAACAACATAAAAAATAATAATTAACAGAATATAATGTGATTTTTTTGTACGGATTTAAAAAAAATCATTAAAATAGAAAAATTTGATCTTACTGAGAATTTTTTTTAAATTTGTACCTACATTATTAGCCAAATCATAAATTTGCAGAATCAACTAGTGTCTGGAACTCTACAGATTGCCTAATAGTAGGTATTGAAAGTAAACTGTTAATATAATTTGGCAATCTGAAGGCTAACATCTACAAATCTAAAATTAAGTTGTTCTCTTACAATATTTGTAAGTGTTATATCAGGGGATACATTTTTGAATTTATAACCTTAAAAAATAATTTAGCATAGCAAAATTGTCATTCAGTCCAATTTTAAAATTGCAAACCTTTGAACAAGTAGTTACAACTGGTAATAAGTAGCTACATACCACCTTCCTTGCGTACTATACCAATTTTAATTTTGGCAACACTATGCAATACAGATATAAATCAAAATGAACTATTGTCATGTAAACTTTTTGGAATATGGTTTAAAACAATAAACTTCCTAAATACAAAGATCATTTAGGTTTTAGAAATAAACTATAAGTTTAGTATTACTGTAAATGGTATGTGATACCAACAATCGATATTTTTTTTAACACTTCGAACGTAAAACTTCTAGTGACAGTTTGCAGAAAGAATCTTTCTCTGAACAGTAATCTTTCAAAGTATAGAGAAATAGGGAAACTATGATTTCAGACAGTATCGGAAAAATCGATGAGCTGCTCAATCAACTGTGATATTTTAAATAACAACAAAAAACGGCCGTTATGTAAACTAAATCACATTGGTCGGGAATAACTCGAAATAATGGTCGGCTCCTAGACTTTATAACAAATGGAAAATTAAATAAAAAAAATATAAATACAAAGTTGACATTTTGGCTTTGACATTCCCATTCCATTTTGAACATACCTGTATCCAGCATATCAATGACAACTAAAGGTTTCAAAATTGCATTTATTGATTATATTATTTTTACACAAATTCCATCCCAACCACCGGATTGAGTGTTTCACGAGTTTGCTTCTGCATACCTAGCCTCCGAGCTTGCAGTCATGATTCCCGATGTCACCCAGTCTTCCACCTAATACGTGTGTGACAAGTGACCTACCGTAGGAGACATTTATTAGGCTTAAGACTGCTGCCAGAGAAGAACGCGAATGCACTTCAATCGCCGGAAGCAAGGGCGGTATGCTGAATCTAGGGGACTTTGGAGTTCCTGGTTCATTCCTAAAATCTGGCCATGGGGGGGGGGGGGGAAGGGCGTTGTGAGATCGGGTATTATCTGCCTCAGTTTTACTTGGGTAATGTGTACTTCCGGCGTTTTTAGTACAGCATGGGGAGGTTGCCAGACCAGACTATCTGTACTAATCCGGCATTGCAGACACGGCCGACCTAGTCTTATTTTACGACAGGTGGAATGTCCGCAATGCTTGTTTGATCTCTGAGATTGACGTCAATATCACTCCCGACAATATCATTGGAGCGATTCTCTAGAGAGAGGTCACCTGGAACTGTGTCAATCAGTTCGTCGAGGCCATACACCTGGGTCATGCTGAGGCTAAGAAGGTCGATCTCGATCGGCCTTAGCCTTCGTAAGAAAAAGAAGAAGGAAAGTCTTAGTTTCATAGTTAAAATGCCAAGCCCACAATAATGTGCTAAATAGTTCCAGGCTAGTTCCCTTTTTAGGTTTTTAGCCGGTATACCGGGGACATTGTGCCCGCTCGTGTCCGTTAATACTGGGTGGACATTCAGTATCTTAGTGTGTGTAAACACATTTTAACCTCCTCCCCACAAAAAATTTACTGTGAAATTCAAGAACACCACCACAACAAATACAAAGCTAAATTCAAATCTGTTTTAATTTAGCCTTAATTCTTTAAAGATAGTTTCAAACTACAATTAAAGGGAAACAATTCTCGGATGAACAATGGTGCAGCGGTCATCATGAGTTTTATAGTATTAATCTTATAAAGGTGGAGCTCATAACGAGTGCTTATCCTTGGCAGTTCTTGATTTATGTGTTCAATATTCCACGACAAACTCTCCTGCACTCTGGATCCAGTTAGTCCAACTCTGCATTCATTAAAACTTGTAATAATGAATATTTTACCTATTTACACATACTCACACTTGTTTCAATTTTCCACCAATTCAGAGCAACACATTTCGCATTTTTATAAGTTAGCAATTCGATAACTACATGAAACGTAGTTTTAATTTAATTTTGCAGTTTTCCGTTAGTCCCTTAAACATTAGTATTTGGTATAAATTCATCGACATGCGTTGTTCATTGGTGTTCGTCGACATTAAATACAAAATCTCAAATATCAACTTTCAATTTGTGATTTACAGTTTTTGTAATTGTTTTAGTATATGACATAAGGCATTTAAATCTTCTTTCTTTACTGCATTACGTCATGAGCTAGACCACTCAAAGTAGGTTTTAAGCACTGCGAGGTGTTCTGTCATGTTACATTTAGTTACATATAGAAGCTACATAAAGCATTAAAACAATTACATTAACAAAATAGACAAAACTGAACAATAGGATATAGGACAAAAAGGTGTTTGCGGAACAACCTTTTATGTTGCTGTATAAATACGAGTAAATAATATGCACATAAACAAAGAAAAATATTTTTTTAATTCATGACGACAGTCATTTTTTAACCAGATAAAACCGCGAGGGGACAAAACATTATAGTCAATTTTGAGCCCTCTAAACTGTGATCAAGAATTCATTATCATAATATCGGTTGGTATTTTTGTTTCGTTTTGTATTAGATGTGCAATATGGCCAGTATATACAGTATAGATAATTTAGATTCAAACTATGGGTGTGCAATTTACGGTTTGATTCTAATTATAGTTACTGTAAATCAATTACCGAATAGTTGATTGAGCAATATCTGATTTGGTGAAATGTAGTGAAATGAAATGTGTTGTAACTTGATTACAAGCTTACTTTGGGCATTGAAAATGTATTTAATTTGATTGGTCCATATTTCCAATTCTCTTTGTCAGAATGTATTCATTTCGTGTAAAATTTGGACGTCAAAGTAATATAAGCAATAGGCTATTGATTGATAATTATTCATAACTAGCAGAGTACCCGTCCTTCGTACGAGATTGGCATATAAGTATAGAATGCTTGTTGCATTTATACTCAAGGTTTGCGTTTAGAATGGTGAAGGACACATTGTGATAAAATTTCATTCTTTAAATTTACGGTATACTATAGTATTACCTTTGACTATTAGTTAATAGTATTACACATCTGCCACTATACTGTTCTACTATCTACTATAATGTTCTACCACTTCAGCTAAACAATTAGAAGAAAATAAATTATTAAAGATTGGCAAAATATCATAAATTATTCATGAAATGAAAAACATAAACATAAGTGTAAACAATCCAACTTTGACAGTTCTCATTGCGTATCACGGTTTTTTATTGCTGCTTGGTTCAAATTAACTGTTATTTTGCATATCATAGAACCAACTTTTTTAGTTGAAACAGCTGACTAAATGCTCCCCTTAAATATGAATAAGGTTAACATGGGGAATTACAGAGCTACTGGGGCGGAGCCCGAAAAGATTTGTGAGATAAGAATATGCCTATATGTTAAACGGGAATGTGAGCTATTATCATGCTAAATTTCAGCCGTATCCGTCTAGTAGTTAATACGTGATTGAACTTCAACAAACAAACAAACTCATAAACAAACAAATAAAGACACCAACTTTCACATTTATGATATTAGTATGATTACATAATTGTATACATAATTATTACATAATTGCATAATTATGCATTACAAGCTCTTAAATATTAACAAAAAATAAAGCAGTTAATGATTAAACCATAATTTTATGAAATTGGTTTCCAGATATAGTATATGTTGACAATATACTAAATAACAAAAATCTGCTTAAACATCTTAGTTACACGACTAGTTTAAGTTCATTGTACATTTATTAATTCCTGTGCTTTCCCGTCATGGCATTAAATGGGTTTCCTTGTTTTCAGCGCAACAGAGAGCTTGTGCAACTACATAAAAGATTATCATTATCAACAATGTCCGTCAGTTGATAGAATAGCGGGCGTATATTTCAAAACCTGTATACATTATTCATCACTACATATCATGACGGATGGTTTTTCTTTCTGAGGGACATCTTATATGCAAGAAGTCGAGCGAGTTTGTTTGTATGAACTTTACATCGGACTGAACTCTAGATTTCTAACAAACTAGTGTGAATCTATAGTTGCTAATGGTGTGAGTGTAGCTTTATCTCGTAGCACTCTCACTATAACATTTTTTTATCAGTGATACGGGAAAGTAATTTGCACCTAACACATTCCACACAGGAAAGCATGCCAAACACTAATGTAATAAAATGTTCTAAACCTGAAAAAATCCTAGTTAATCAAAATAATATTTTATAAAATATCGAGAAACTTATTTAATGCTATTTAAATAAAAAAAGTGACTAAGGTGTTTTGCATACAAATTATTGTTTACACAGATACTATCAATACATAAATTAGACAATCGGGTTGCTCTGGTTGGTTCTCTAATATATGTTTTAATCCAAATTCATTTAAAAATGTCATGAGTTTAATTTTTTACTACAGTTTTGAAGCACATTATTATTAAAGTCTCATGTGAAAATCAATTTTTGATGTAAGGCAAAACTATCCATAAAATATGTAATTTTTTATAAATAGGTCTAATTAGACCCTGGAGGTCTGTATACTCCTATGACGCTGTAGACGTCATCACAAAATTTTCAAGTTTATACTAGGAATTACAAAAATATTTTGTTCAGTGAATTCAACCAGATTTTAAACTTCAAATTGAATATTTTTTAACAAAAATTATTAAACCTCCTCCCCTCTCATCTGACCTTGAAAAAGCAGTAGGTAACCCGATACAAGCTTGGTGAGAATGAGATTAGTTATCAGATTGCAACCAATGTTCGGTTATGACTATTATGTACGGTTGTTGCTCTTCAATTAAAATTTATATTTGGTTTATTATTGAAACAAAGAATTATCTGATTATGTCTGCTTTCAGCTATTAGCTTTTACTATTAGAAAATGCATTAGCAATCATCATAACAAATAATATTTATAATAAATCGAGGTCTATTCTCAATATGTGAAACACATGTTAGTGGACTTGAGACCGTCAATGTTCTCAGCTGAGAAAGTGACGATTTACTGGGGAGGGGTGTTTCCAGGTCACTGAGCTTATCTGGCAATATTTCCGGATTTATAGTTTCCGGTGATTCAGCAAGTGAGTGAACTCCTTCATAACTACCACTTGCAGATGAAGAACATGTTAGCTGAGACCGTTACGTTATTCGTTTGCTTCACTAATGTGCTAACTAAACATAACCTTTTGTAAGATTCTCAAACAAAACTCTAATAGTTGTCACCATAGTTAGACTCTTTATTGTCTTTGTAGTATTTACTGCTATCATTATCCCTAGCCAAATTCTTTTGGCAAAAGAACACATCAATGTTTAAAGTTGATAATGATTTACTCACATTCAAAGAAGTAGTATTTTTGATTTAAATAAAAACTACCAAATTTGCCAAACAACATAGGCATTTCAAACAGTTTAACTTTGATCAGTAATCCACATTTACTTCTAGTAATAGTTTTTACAATACTCTGTTGTGAGTATAACTATAATATTATGAGTTATCATCAAGCAAATATTTTTATGATTTATTATTACCTTCTAATTAAAAAAGTTTATCATATAGACGCTTTCGTTTATATATTTCTTTACTCTGATATAATTACTATCCATGCACCATCTTTGTTTACGCTACATGTTGTTCGCTATTCAGATTATCTGACATCAAGAACTATTATCCTGTCTGACAAACTAGTGATATATCGTGCTCTCATCTATCACTCAACCCACTGTTACTCACTTTGTAGCCTTGCAAACATTTTGAAACTTTTGTTTGGGATGAAGAATGATACTTTATTTTTAATTTATTCATTGAGAAATATAAATTAGTATAGACTTTCATAAAAGATAAACAGCTGTGTAGGGTTTAAAAGATATCTCTTGTGTGTATATGTTTTTTTAGAAGCCTAATGAATCCACGAAAAAAAAATTAAATTTTGAATTTTTTCAATTCAATTTAACTCTAAAGATTTTTGACAAATTAGAATATTAATTGAGTTTTGTTAACTTTTGAGCATTTGTTAGTTTATATCAACGTAACGTTATATAGTTGTGGGGTCATTGATATTACAGTTACAGCTGTGCGTATAATATGAAAATTTGGTTTACCAATCAGGATCATTAAATTTATTGGGTGGCGAAGACGATTGTGCTACTTTGTGTTTCAATTGCTTTAATCATTCATTGCTTATTATGACATGAGCAATCAGTATAAAGCTATGCGCTAAATGTAGAAAAGTCTTCCAAGAGTTTAAACGTTACACGGTTATAAGGGCCACTTGAAAAGTATATACGTAATTGATTTATTACAGTAAGTATTGTTTGGTGTGCAGTTTAATATTATGATGAAGTATCACAAATTAGAGGAAACTAGTAGTTAAACAAGCAATAATTGTAAGTGCAACAGCTACTAGCTATTCAATATTGACTGTAAGTATTATCTTATACAAAAGAGCAATATTAACTCGGTAATTAGTCTAGTTATTCATGATTTCTTTAGTCTTAGACAGAGACTAATACATTTTGTTAACTGCTCTTAGCCACAGTGAACTAAATTGTTTTGAAACTTTTGCTATGGAGGTTTTTTTTTTTACTGGTGTTAACATCTCTAATGTTTGATGATTTTTGTGAACAAATATAATTTGTGTATGCTTGTCCGAAAAAAATGAATACATATCAAAATATTTGAAATATAAAGGTTAATAACTATTACATATATTAGTGTAGGAAATTTCAGATAAATAACATTTGTTTCAAGTCTTTTTACGACCCATTAAATACTTATTAATAAGATTGATCTAAAATGTCATTACCAAAATGTCTTTGACATTTTTTTAGATGTAAACTTGCATCTATTTCATGCATAAAATTTTTTGGGTAAATTTAACATGATCCCCAATGAATGGATGGTAAACAAATATATATATTCAAATCCTGTCTCAACAAAAATATACAATAATATTAATGAGGAGTGTATACCCATGATCTTCAAAGCCAATTGCATTCGACGTGGACTTGAATAATTTGGAATAAGTTAATAGGCATGTTAGAGACTATTAGGTATCACTGCGTTTTCGCTTAGTTTAATTTATATCAAGCTTATCGTACTGCAAAAAATGTTTATTAAAAATTAAATTACAACAAAAATCCAATTAGTTACTGTAAAACACAGCTCTAGAATTAGATCGGTTAACCTAATGCTGGTAAATGTTATTTTGATGAAATAAAAAAAAAACCTATAAATAAGTACCGTATATAAAAAGTCCAATTGCCCTTCTTAAGTTATTTCGTTGATTCTGTAATAAGAAGATTATTCGAATTTTCTTTAAACATTTATTTAGTGTTAATTTAATTGGCTTACAGTAGTGATTGTTATACGGTTGACTTAATTTATTTGTTTGGTGGTTATGTACAGTCATGAACCTTTTTTTAGTTTATTTCCATCCAAACCGAAAGAGTAATTTTATAAGTTATCTGTTAATACTAATTTAAAATTATATTTGATTGGGAAAAAATTTAAATCGTTTAGTATAAAAAACTAATTTTAAACGAAATACAATATTAGAATACTCACTCACACTTGAACTTTGATTTTAGTTGGACCATATAATATCGTAATACTTGTCTAGTATAACTCTTAAGTTTTTAATTCTACCAAACTAATAACATAACTGACTATAAGTCATTTTTATCATATTCGAAAAATAATAACACATTTAATAGCACCTTTTTTCTGCTGATAATAAGTGTATTTTATTCTAGAATATAATTTTTTAAATTACCTATATGAGACATGAGTACAACATTCTTGTACAGATATGATTTCTTTAGTTGACATTATCTTATAAACAGACAACATTATTACAAAAATTACAGGGTAAATCTTACATACATTACCCATTACATGTCTGTTATCTTACGTTACGCGAATTGAGGTAGGTATGATCAGTTGTGAATGGCTCATCAAACTGCCTACAAGGTAGGAGGAGGTAAGTTACATGTCACGGTTGGTTGATTATTGAAGAATAGATCTATAGTGTCAACAACGCGTTCCAAGACATTACCTCATCCTCAAACCTGGAGGTAGGTAACATTATAAAAACTTGTGAATAATGTGTTCGTAATTTAGATTTCAACGAAACCTCACTAACTGAATCGATTTTAAAACCTTCGAATGGAACTCGACGATGGAACCTTCCTTTAGTTTGAATAACCTGTGTTATGTTAAGTTTATATTTAACGTTGACTAGCTACGGCTTATCTCACAACAAACATTTCTATCATTCTTTTACTAAGCAACGGGGTCATAGATGTGTTTAAACATACGATATGTGCAATCTTGTTGTATAGCTTTTGTCAATAGAAAAATAAATATTACTCCTAATATTTCCATTACCAACATAAATTTATGCAAAAAGCTAATTTGAATGCAATATTGTACATCGTATATTTGGCAGCTGCTTAGTATGCGAAAAGACACTGTCTAGGGGTAACAGCTGACTGTTCCGCTCTGAAACATCAGACTTCATTAACAGCTGTTCATGAGACTAGACGTTTTAATATGACGCTCTAAATAATATAGTCCGTCAAAAAGATCAACAACAACCTTTTTCTCAACAACGTTACATTGATGTTTTATTTTTGACTCCAAATGCTTTGAAATTTAAATAATAGTAGGATTTACAAATAATAAATTAGATTTTTAAACCTCTTTTCAGCTTAAAAAACTTAAAATGAATTTTTATTTTCATTTTTACTATCATGATGCCACGATTCCACGATTATTTTAAAATTAAATAAGTTGAAGAAAGGTTCAGTCCTGTTCTCTAAAGGCTGACATAGTTTTATTTACATAATGATCCTTTAATAACTATTTTTACGACGCAGGAATAGTATAATAAACATTATTTAGCTTTTGGCTAAGTATAATTCACCAGGAATGTAACTGTATGTGAAAGACCCTAAAGCCTTTAGTCGAGAATCACTACTTTATGGTTTAACCTTATTCATTAGATATAATAATGCTTCTGGTTACACTTGTGTGTGTAACTGTATTATGATGTGATAATATCGTGACTCCGAGGCTGGCATAGATGCTAGGGGTTACCCTAAAATGATAAAAAATATAATGAACTAGCTTACCCGTCGCACGTTGCTGCAATTTCAAGAATGTTAACATTTTAGGGCACTCCATTTTTTGTCCTTATTTTACTTTTATTTATGTGTGCATTTGATTATCTAACTAAGCAGTTACACGTTATTTAACTTCAAAACATTTAATCAAGTGGTTTTTTTTTTTTTTTTTTTTTTTTTTTTTTTTGTAAACGGTTAACCGTGGGTACATCTACGGTTGCAGAATCTATATATTATAAATATTGGTTTCGGTCTTAAATTAAAGGTGTGCACCCATCAAGCAGCGGCTCATTTATTTGACGTATATTTCGAATCATGCACAAAAGCTGTTCCTCCCTGTACATTTCTTTTTGGAGTTTTTTTTTCCACGTTTGTTTGACCTGACCGATTTTTATAATTTTCGTCTTAAATTTAAAGGTATGCACGCACAGTTGAGCCATCATCAGTGAGGATTTAATTTATCTTATGTATTACTCAACCAAAAACATAAACTTTTTCGAATATTTACTTCAATTAAAGATGTATTTCACCAGTTTCTAACTACATTATCTACGTTATTATACACATTCATATATTATATTGGTCTAAGAACCTTCAATGAGATATCAGCTTACATTTGAGTTATTGATTAGGTATTAAGATCGGATGTAAACAAAGCTCGCTGCTGAATCACGAACAACCCAAATTGTAACATAAGTATGTAACATAAACGTTTTAGGGCGCCATTTTTTTTTATTAGTCGGCCAATTTTGGTTTTCTTTATGTAAATGGCTATGTTTTGTCAAGACCAGTAAAATTATACCAATCTTGACTATACTTGTCGTTTGAAAATTTTGAGCTACCCCCAATCCCCGCCATCCCTAAGGGCAAAGTTTTTAAAATTGACCATCATTATTGTAGCCCCTCATAGCTAAGAAGGTTGCCACAAACGGATTTCAAATATCTCAAATGGTTGAAATGTTAAGGGGGGTTTCATCACGATCGGATTGCTTGTTTGGTAACGCATAAACGACAAACGACAAACAATTGACTAACACACATGTAGAGTATTCGCTACTTTTAATTAAATTTGCAATTAATATTAGAACAACAGAAGGTGTTAATATCATTGATGAACCAACCTAATTACTCCAGTAAAACCTACAATACACGACAGACCTAATACAAATTATTGGAAGAGATTTTAACAAATTTACTCGTATATTTTATGTTGATATTCAAACAAGTGTTTTAGTTTATTACTTTATTATTACTATAGTCTTTAGTAAAGTTTAATTGAAAATGGATACATGCATTCAGTGGAATTGTAATTAAAGTTTCATCCATTATAGAACAGTTTTGTATCGAGCAATATCTGACATATCGAAATGTGGTGGAATGGAATGTGTTGCAATCCGATTTTCCACTTTGCTTCTCGCATTGGTGAATTCATTTAATTCGATATCGGCCAATTCTAGTAAAATTAGTATTATAGCTATCATATACTTGTGACTATTGTAAATTTTTGAAAAATAAATAAATGAAACCCATGCCGTATTAATATATAATTACATGTTATGATATCACTACTTTAACTATGGATTATCCAAACAAGTAGTAAAGTTCAAGCCAGAAGGGTAAGAGCAGACCAGAATTCAATTTCAGGGTTTCTCGTGAACAGCAATATTCTAAAGCCAATTGGATTACAAAGTTATAGTCTCGAGCGGATAACTTGAGAGTTTAACTCTTCCCGCTTTTAATTACCCATACAAAATTGACTATTGATATATATTCAATCTAGTGTCAATTAATAATATTCTATTTTCCTATATTTTAATACCAGCTGACTGGTTAATTATTTATTGTTTCCTGTTGTGAGTCAGTTGTACAATTTAATGTTTTGTTTTCAGTGTTTGTACATTTTACAATGTTCAAATATATTTCTCAAATGTTTAAAGTTTGTTTAATTTAGACACAATATTGGCGACGAGGATGAGTGAAATACTTAAGCTTAAAAAGGTATTAACTGCAGTCAAAATTCAAATTAGGAAAGCTTACAATGCAATTGTACAAAATAAAACGGTTAGAGAAGACATGAGTAGTGATGAAGTCACAGTGCGGTTGTCTTCATTAAGGACACATTGGAACAGATTCGAAAATGCTCAATCTGAACTCGAATCTTTAGTTGATGAAGAAGATATTGAGCAATTAGCAACTAGCAGAAGTGAAATTGAAGAGCTGTACATTACAACCGAAGTGGTGTTAAGAAACAAACTGCAATCCCCAACCACAGTTACGAATCAGTCTTCAGTAGGTCTACACCCTTCTGTTACATCAAATATTGCTTTTGCTCCGTTCGATGAAGGAGAATCCAGGGCCGGATTTCCCAATAGGCCCGGTAGGCCCGGGCCTATGGGCGCAAGGTCCCAGAGGGCGCACGACCGAGAGGATTTTTTTTATATCTAAAAATGAAAATAAATAGTCTTAGTTGATAAAAAAAACTGCCTGTTTAAGCGTTGTGATTCTGAGGTTCATAAGAAGAAATAATTGTTAGGAAACTTAAACTATTTTCCAGAACCACGCATCAATTTCGTTACAAAATTGTGAGCGAACACCGGTTATACGGGAGTAGGCTGTAGGGATGTTGACGTTGACGAGCGCCCTAGCGGTACGCATCGTATTGCCACTGCATTGCCACTATGCAGTATGCTGGCTCGGGCTCGGTACTATCTGATCAGAGTGATTAGGGGCGCATGCGTGGTAGACATTGTTACCACCCTCACTTAACCACAAAACAAAAGCTATTAAGTAATAAAAATATATAATAGGTTGTGTTGAATATCAAAACAACGATGAATTTACCTTTAAAATTTACGAAAAAATATTAATTTCAGTTTGCATTAGATTTTAGAAAAATGCAATACCCTTCAAAGCACCATTAATGCTGTAATTTTCTCCTCAGACCTAAGGATCGGTATTGTTGGCCGGAATATTGCTCTGTTTTGCTTTTAATAACCTAGATAATTGAATAGTCAAAGCCTAGATGCAGTACAACCATAGGTTAAATGTAACTCACTCAAGTCGACTTCTCATGACATTGTTAATTCACATTGTTAATTGACAAATTTTGTCAATGTCTAGTTTATGTTGGTGACACTTGATGTTAGTTATCACGTAATTTTGTTTCTATTATTTTAGGGTTAGTTCTATTATGTGGGTTTTAATTTCTTTTAATATAAACAGGAGACGACCTATTTTTAATGATTAGATTGTTTTATTTTGGATAAACTAGGTTTAAATATAGATAAAACATACTCCTTAAATAAAAAGAATTGTTTTCAGCTAGGCTAATCCAAAACGATGACAAATCTACTAAAGGAGTATGTATAATCTATGGTATCACGTACTGTATGGAGTTCGTGTTTTTGACCCTGAATTGGAATCAATGGCCATGTTTTTTTTTGCATGAATGCTCAGTGAGTTGAGTTGTTTTGTTTCAGCTGAGTCCCACGGCGGCCATACGGCCACAAATGTGAGCATTTAGTAAAGGCATAAATTTGCTAAAAGTGTTTAAGACGACATTTTGTTAATGCTAAACAAGTCAATTCTAAAAAAAAACTTGCAATGCAACGATTCCGACGAAGAGTGATATTCAAGCAATTAACTTAAGCCTATGGTCGTGATATAGTTTTTAATAAAGGTTTGAAAGAAAGTAACTGTGACCAGACTAGGGGGCGGAAAATTGTTTTGGGCCTAGGGGCGCAAAAATGCTAAATCCGGCCCTGGGAGAATCATTTACAAACTTCGTTAAAAGATTTGAAAACTTTATTTCCTTGAAGGAAATTGCTGATGATAAAACCAAACTTTGCACATTACTTGCAGTGCTTCCACCAAAACTACATGAACAGCTTCAAGACCTTGTTTCTCCAGATGATCCATACAAGATGAATTACAAAAATGTGGTAACAGTGTTGAAGGATTATTTGGAACCGTTACCTAGTGTTATATCTCTTCAACACAAATTTTTGTGCCATGTTCAGCAAGACGAATCAACGATGGATTTTTCAATGGAACTGAAGAGACTAGCAAAGGATTGTCGTTTTCAATGTGAATGTGGGAAATTGGTATCAGACATGTTACTAAGAATGCAGTTTGTTAGAGGACTTAAAGATAATGATGTAAGAGGGCAGTTACTACAGAAAGAAACAAGTACTTTCAAAGAATCAGTGCAAGCTGCAATTTCCTTCGAATCCTCAAGACTTGAGAGCAGCATTATATCAAATCCTACAACAGCTGCTGTTCTTAAGCTAACAGGAAGTACTGAAAGAAAGATGCCGGAACAACAACAATATGCAAGCAAAGGCCCAACCAAGAAGACCGAAAGATATCATACAGTTCGCTCTACATTTGACCAACTACGTGGACGGTGCTATCGATGCGGGGATAAATTCCATAAAGCTGACAGTTGCAGGTATAAGGATGAATTCTGCAATTCTTGTAATAAGGTTGGTCACTTAGCAAGGGTCTGCATGGCAAAGAACAAAGCTAGACATATCAACCAGATCGAGGACAGTGAAAATGTAAATGATATTGACCACACAACGTACGACACATATAAGATACAAATGAATGGTTCTGACAAGTTCATGGTTGAAGTTACACTAGAAGGAAAGCCAATTCAAATGGAATTGGACACAGGAGCAGCTTTATCGTCGATATCATACAAGGATTATAAGCAATTAAATTTGAGTAAAAAGCTATTTCAAACTCATGTACAACTAAGAACTTACACGGGCGAACTCATCAAACCAAAGGGGGTAGTGTATGTCGAGTTTAACTTCAAAGACAAAGCATACTTTGGTAAGCTGTATGTTATTGGACAAAATGTTGAACCTATTTTCGGAAGAGAGTGGCTTAGGGAGATTAACTTAAAAATTGGGGATATCCGAACTATTCAAGAAAACTCGTGTGATCTTTCTAAACTCCTTACAGAATTCTCTGATGTTTTCAAAAAGGAAATTGGTTGTATTCCAAATGAGAAGGTTCATTTATCCCTTCAAGAAGGTTGCAAGCCCATTTTCATCAAACCCAGACAAGTTCCATACTCACTTAAAGGAAAAGTAGAGGACGAACTCAATCGACTAGAGAATGCCGGTATAATCACTAAGGTGAACAATGCTCAGTGGGGAACGCCAATTGTCCCAGTGGTTAAACCCAATGGATCTGTAAGAATATGTGCAGACTATAAAACTACACTGAATAAAGTGATACAAGACGACAAACATCCAATACCTAGGATAGAGGACATTTTCGCGGAAATGAATGGAGGCAAGCTATTTTGTACCTTGGACATAAGCAATGCTTACCTGCACATGCAAATGGACGAGGAAAGTTCAAATATGCAAACTATAAGTACTGAAAAAGGTCTTTACAAAGTCAACAGAATGTTTGGGGTTAAGGTAGCACCATCAGTATGGCAAAGGTTCATGGACAGAATACTACAAGGAATTAGCGGTGTTAAATGCTTCTTTGACGACATTATCATACAAGGATCAAATTATGAAGAAACTGTGCAAAGATTGAAGCTAGTCCTAGATAAAATGAGGGAACATGACCTTAGATTGAATTTTGAAAAGTGTAAATTCTTTCAGAAAAGGATTGCTTACTTAGGTCATACAATTGATGAAAGAGGACTTCAAAAAGGGTCTGAAAAGGTAAAAGCTATTGTTGAAGCAAAGCGACCTCGTGATGTTAACCAATTACGTTCTTTTATAGGTTTGGCAAACTACTACAATAAGTTCATACCTAAACTGGCAGAGAAACTAAACCCATTGAACAAACTCTTACAGAAGGGCAAGAAATTCGAATGGACCGATGAATGTGAAAGAAGTTTTGAATCTGTTAAAATGGACATTGCCAAAGACAAAACTCTAATCCACTACAATCCATCATTACCTTTGATACTGTCAACAGATGCATCACCAACTGGCTTAGGAGCTGTAATTTCACACAGGCTAAATGATGGAACAGAAAAGCCAATTGCCTTTGCATCTAGATCACTGAGTAAAAGTGAGAATCAATACAGTCAAATTGACAAAGAAGCGACTGCCATTTATTGGGGTGTGAAAAAGTTCTTTCCATACTGCTATGGTAGGAAATTCATTTTTGTCACAGACCACAAACCTCTTGTATCTATTTTTCATCCTTCAAAATCCCTACCTGCAATGTCAGCCACACGTTTGTTAAATTACGCTCTTTTCCTTGCTGGTTTTGACTATAAAATAGAATACAGAAAAACTTCAGACCACTCCAATGCAGATTTTCTTTCAAGATTCCCAGTAGAAAAGTTAGAAGAAGGTGAAGATCTCTATTCAAAATTTCAGATGAATCAAATATCTATGCTACCACTTACCAAAGAGACAATTGCAGAACATACGAAGAAGGATACTTTTTTATCTAAAGTCAAGATAGCCCTTGAAAATGGAGATGATCTTGAGACAATGGGATTAAACAACAACGAGTACACATTACACAAAGGATGTGTTTTTCGAGGTATAAGGGTTGTGATACCTTCATCTCTTCAGAAAGAAGTACTCAAAGAACTACACGTGGGCCACCTTGGGATGACAAAAATGAAAGCAATGGCAAGAAGCTATTTGTACTGGAAGAATGTCGACAGAGACATTGAAGAGTTGGTCAGAAACTGTAAGATATGTTCCCAGAAGAGAAATGAACCTCCAAAAGACAGGAATCACCCATGGGAAGAACCATCTGGACCATGGGAGAGAATACACTTAGATTTCCTTGGGCCCATGAATGGAAGTTACTTCCTAGTCATCATTGATGCCCATACTAAATGGCTAGAAATATTACATACAAAATCTACTACAGCAGAATGGTGTATCAAAAAGCTACAACATCTATTTACAACGTTTGGTCTTCCAGTGACAGTTGTTACAGACAACGGGACACAATTCACCAGCACGGCTTTTCAAAACAATTTGAAAGAAAATGGAATTTGTCACAGAACATGCGCACCATTTCACCCTTCTAGCAATGGACAAGCAGAAAGATTCGTACAAACCGTGAAGAAGGGGCTAAATTCAATGGTGGGGGAGAGAGGTGACATACAAACAAAGATCGATGCATTAGTCACACAGCTGAGGAAGGCACCAAGCTCTACAACTGGAATGTCTGCATACAAGATGATGTTTGGCAGAGACATCAGAACTAAACTAAACGTCATGTCAGATAAAACAGAATGGTTTAGAGTTGAACAAAGGAAGATGGGAAGACAGTTCAGTGTGGGACAAAAGGTGCAAGCAAGGAACTATGCATCCAAAGAAAAGTGGAGATTAGGAGAGATCATCAGTCGAGTGGGCAATGTCATGTACAGAATAAAAATGGACAATGGATTGATATGGACCAGACACACTGACCAGATCCTCCCTCAGAATTAAGAGGGGAGAGTTGATATATATTCAATCTAGTGTCAATTAATAATATTCTATTTTCCTATATTTTAATACCAGCTGACTGGTTAATTATTTATTGTTTTCTGTTGTGAGTCAGTTGTACAATTTAATGTTTTGTTTTCAGTGTTTGTACATTTTACAATGTTCAAATATATTTCTCAAATGTTTAAAGTTTGTTTAATTTAGACACAATAACTATAAAGTACAGGAAAGAATAAATTTGCATCATAATAGTTTCTAATAATTAGCACTTAACAAATAAAAATAAAAGCTACTTTTCTGCAGATACAAACTGTGCAAATGTGATAATTTTTTGGGAGTTAACTCAGTGAATACTTTATAAAACGGTTTTATAAAGTAGGAGAGAATTTTTAAGGTCATGTCCAATGTATACAAGACAAATATTTTATTTGTAATGCTTAAGCTATATGATTAAAAATTTTCCTGATCTATGAACACAGGCATGTTTATCCATTAAAAGCTTGCGAAAAAATCTCGTTTGGTAAATATTCTACGACCCTTCTAATGAGAAAGTAAATTAATTAATAAACATATTTTTACACTCCAATACATACTGAAAAAGATCCAATAAATAAATAATTTCCGAGATATCTGGAAGGCTTATGAAATGTCTTAAAAATGATGTATAATATATAGGGTGTCCCGTAAGTAAACAGCCAAACTCCGGGAAATGGTTCTATGGGTCAAAATAAAGAGATATTCAAGAAAAGCATTTTTTTCCAAAATCGCTTCGTTAACCACATATCTTTCGTTTTGTTTTTTCTCATAAACATTTTTATCTTTGAATATTTTCAACCGATATTATGAAACTAGGTACGTATGTTGAAGTAAAACAGACTCACGTCAGAAAAAAATATCCTGGTCCAATTAAACATTTTAAAATGGTGGCCATATTAATATTTCAATTAAAATTTCAAAAAAATAGAAATGTTATGAAAAAATGCCCAGAAGACTTTTATTTAGCATTTAAAATTTCCTATTAAACGAATCTCAGTTCAAATACATCGAATAAAAATTCTTGGAATGTCACGGACAAGGCTATGTTGAACAAGGCTATGAGCTAGTTAGTTTTGCCTCATTTTACAGCTGAAAATTGTGATATTTTAGTTATTCTTTAGTCGATTTTATTCAACTCTGTGTCGCTTTATAGGACATTTAACAAGAAGATTTTGGAAAACATTTTATTATTGATTTTCACTTTATTTTGACCTATAGAACTATTTCACGGAGTTGGGCTGTTTACTTACGGACCACCCTCTATATTACAACAAATTTCAAAAATCTGTTACGTTGTTGATACAAATATTTCGTTACTCGTATAAAATTGATATTTTTTATAAATACTAATATAGCGTTCATTAAATTACCTTGCTGAATTAGTTAAAGCCAAAGGTCAAGGAGCCTGTAGCTAATATAGTTACCTTCCTCCGTTATAAAGCCTGATGTCTCTCTAGTAAATAAAATAGCTGCTCTATAACAAACTTGATGTTTTTGTTTGCACATGCATGGAAGTACTACAATTGGATAGTAATATATAAACAGCTTAGTAAAGTGTTTTAGGGTAGCAGGTGTCAAGTTAAAAATTATTTTAAAATATCATATGGTCTACCTGACAAAATGACTCAAAAATCTTGATAATATGGTCTTGGTAATTGTATGGTCCAAAAATAGTATTTTCTCTTACGTGTTAGATATGCACGTTTTTTTTAATATCTAAAGCGTTTTTTAAAAGCAACTTTTAGTATTGTTTTTTGCACTACAAAAACAGGCTGCAAGATAGTTTTGTGGCATTGTATTCTTCTATTAAAGACCTTTAATTTTATGTGCATATAGACCAATTCATATGTTTATGATTTTACCTAACCCGCCATGTTAAACTTCTCTATCCCAAGCGTGATGTATACAACTTCCTTACTTCTCGAGTGATGTAAAGTATCAAAAACTCAATCGGTGATGTAATGAAACCCATTTAAATAACATTAAGTGATTAACTTAAAAAATATACCTCTATGGAGCCAACGACGTTCAACGCTAGAAATCAGCTGTGCTCTTGAATTGTATTGTTATGTTTTGAAGAATTTTCCTAACCTAGCTTTTGTTTGTAAATGAACGTTACTGTTAGAAGATGAGTGAAATGGATGATGATTAATATTGTTCGTAACCTCCTGTATATTGTCGGGTCAGGTAATATCTTGTACGTTACACGTTACGCAAGAGCGTGTTTACATCACTTAGGTAAATTATGCAACTCGCTTCCGCTCGTTGCACAACCTTCACCTGCGTGATGTAAAAACGCTCTTACTACACTTGTAAGGTAAATAGCTATTCTTCAAACTTCTAGCGCGGGCCCCTGGGGAGGTAGCGTATAATAGCAATGTAAATTCAACGCACCTTTGAAAAGCTGTTATTTTTTACACATTTGTCCATTTAAGTTCGGGCTTGCGGCATTACATTCTACTAGTAAGACCTTTAATTTGATGTGCATATCAATCTTTGCCTACATTTAAGATTTTCTTCTGACTCCTAGTTGGCCGTCCTCCTGAGGAGGTAGCGCATCTTTGAATAATGTTTTAAACTGATCTTAATGCCCAGTAACTGTGTACCAAGTTTAAAAGATCTGTGTTCATTAATTTTGAAATATTTAACCTTCCCAGGACTTTTTTTCCACCCTGTATAGCTCGCCAAACCTAAAAGTTGTTTGATCCTGAAACAGGTTGATTAATTATCACTGGCCTTACATGACTAAATACACTAAATGTTTTTAGGTAACTTACCTTGTTTTTTTTACTATAGCACCACTTGCATATTTTACGTTCTTCGTTTTCTTTTTTATCAATAATCAAACTTTTTTCTTTAAAGATGTCGCCACAATCTTGGCATTTTACCTGTGAAACAGAAGATATATCTTTAGTTTGGAAGTGGAGTGAAACATAATATAGTTGTAGATAAACTAGTAGTACGCTTATTCTGCACGTAACGGGATGAGTGAACGCGGGCGCAACAATGGTCTTCCACCTATAGGCTAGTCAAAATACGGTCCAACATCAAACTTAAAGCAATAGAAATGAAATATACTCTTCTAAATAATATACAGCCCGATGTGTTACTGACTCAGGTATACAAATTCTGGACCACTTCTAGAGGTGCTAGAGACTTGAAATTTTCGGTGGTTGTAGGTCTAGTGCCCAAACTCCCAGTGACATTTTTAAATTTTAACCCCTGCGAAATTTCGAATTTCCCCCCCATGTTATTCTTATGGGGAATAACATTAAAAATGACCGACTTTGGTGTGCCCGTATGAACCACTTAGAAACGTGTTAGAGACTTCAAATTTGCGTAGTATTGTAGTATGAGATCTCTCATTACCGGTGAAATTTGCAAAAGTCCCATTTTCAAATTTTCCGAAAATCGCACTCCTTAACCTTCAAAAAACGCCCTACTTTCAAAATTTAGTAAATTTCTTTCAAATTTTTTACGGTTTTCGCAATTTTTTTCATATTTAAATAATTCTTTTTTGCAGATATTATTAGTGCTCTGTATTCTCCTTAACTTACTTTAAATTTTACTCATTAAATGTTTTTTTGTATCTTTACTCCTTAACCCCCAAAACTTAGGTTTAATGTCAAAATTTAAAGGTTTTTTACTACTTTTACGAGCCCCATGTTAACATTGAAAGTGGTCGACTTTGGAGTGCTCATCTGAACCGTTTAGAAACGTGCTAGAGACTTGAAACTTGGTATTATTGTTGTAGGGGATCTTATATTAACGGTGAAATTTGCAAAAGTCCCATTTTCAAATTTTAACCCCGCCAAAAATCCTGAAAATCTGAAAACGATAAAACACGTTTTTTTCAAACGGATATAGCTCGAAAACAGTAAGAGCTATAAAAGATTTGAAAGGATATTCATGAACAGGAATTAAATTTTCTACAAAACCCTCTTGAGCGTTTTCCGAAAATCGCACTCCTTAAGCTTCAAAAAAGGCCCTTCTTTCAAAATTTGGTAAATTTCTTTCAAATTTTTACCGGTTTTCGCTATTTTTTTCATACTGAAACAATTCCTTTTTGCAAATATTATTATTGCTTTGTGTTTTCCTTACTTTACTTTAAATTTTACTTATTACATGTTTTTTCGTAACTTTACTCCTTGACCCCCAAAACTTAGGTTTAATGTCAAGATTTGAAAGTTTTTACGAGCCCCACGTTATTCTTATGGATAATAACATTGAAATTTAATGACTTTGTTATGGTCATCCGAATCGTTTAGAAACGTGCTAGAGACTTGTAATTTGGTAGTATTGTAGTATGGGATCCTACGTTAAGGGTGAAATTGCAAAAGTCACATTTTAAAATTTTAACCTCCCCAAAAATCCAAAATGGCGGACATCTAAAAACGATAATATAACACTTTTTTGGTACGGCTATAACTAACAAACAATCGGAGCTAGCTAAGATTTGAATGAGTTTTCATGGTCAGGAACTACATTTTCTACAAAACCCTTACAGGTCTTTTCCGAAAATTTCAACTCTTGACCCCTAAAAAACGTCCTACTTTCTAAAATTGATATTTTTCAAATTTTTACCAGTTTTCGCTATTTTCCATACTTAAATAATTATTTTTTGCAAATATTATTAATGCTTTGTTATTTTCTTGGTTTACTTTCGGTTTTACTCGTACATGTTTTTTCGTAACTTTACTCCTTGACCTCCAAAACTTAGTCAAAATTTAAAAGGTTTCACTAGTTTTACGAGGTAATAATAGACTCTTTTCCTATTTTATATGCACAAGGTTATTAAAACTATACTAAGTTTACTGTATTAGAGCTAACACCAAGGTATGAATATAATAAGGACCATATTTTGAAAATCCCCCCCTCTCGAAATCCCCCTTATATCAATCCAATAGCCACCACAGATTCATCGGTCTAAATCACGGTTACCCACTTCTAGATTAGCTGGAGATCTGTTTTTTGCAATATCGCATGTGGTGCCCTTTTCGAAAAATTACATCTTACAATGATAACCCCCCCCCCCCCAAGAAATATAGAATCTCCACCCAATGTTATTCCTACAGGTGCATCGGTCTAAATCACGTTTACCCACTTCTAGATTAGCTAAGGTCTGAAAGTCTTTTGATGGTAGGTCTTGTGCCCTGTCCCCCGTGGCTCATTTGTACATACAAAAATTGGTTTTTTTTTTATTAATAATTATTTTCACTACTTTTCCCAACCTAAGTAAATAATTTTTGCTAATATTATTAATGCTTTGTATTTTTGCTTTGTATTAATACTTTCGGTTTTACTCATACATGTTTTTTTCGTAACTTGACTCATTGAACCCCAAAACTTAAGTTAAATGTCGAAATTTAAAAGTTTTCACCACTTTTACGAGGTAATAATAGACTCTTAACCTATTCTATATGTACAAGGTTATTAAAACTATACAAAGTTTACAGTATTATAACTGTTATTAATAAAGTACAATGTTACATGAAATTAACAAGAAAATTTTCAAAAGTCCCATTCTGTATTATGAACCCCCCCCCTTAAAAAATGGCGGACTTCTGAAAACGACATAACAAGTGTTTTTAAACTTCTATAACTCAAACCCTCCTATTTAATAAACTCCTATATCAAAGGAATTAAGAATTTTTTAATACGTACCCCACCCCCCTCAACAAATAATAACCTCCCCACCCTCACAGCTCTTGAACCACTGTCTTTCATCGGGACAATGGACTTCAAATATTTCACAGTTCCTAGTATTTGTTTTGAAACCAATGAATAATTTGGAAAGGGGTTTTCTAGATTAGGTGAAAATCTAAAATTTGGCACGATTTTAGGTAGTTTTCCCATTAAGAAAAGTTAAATTTTACAAATAGACTACAACCCCCCCCCCCACCGAAATATTAAACCCTCCCACCGCCAATGTTATTCTTACAGGTGCATAATATCTTAAAATCATCCTATTATTCGAAATATTATTACAGTGTTCTTCATAAGAAAATGCCTTATATTATTTACTATGGCTATTTCGTTTTATTAGATTGGTGTATAATTTTTGAACATCTGTATCACAACTTTATAATTTCTTTGAGGGACCAAATAGTTAAGACGATACATTATGTATAAGCTTTTCCGTTATGGGCAGAGTTTAGGCCATATATCATATACGTCCTTCTGCATATGTTATAAGCCTAAGAGAAACTATCCGTCATCTCAACTCACTATAATACATTTCGTTTATGTATGTATAGAGTTGAACGAATACTTTACTATCTACCTTCGCAGTTGTCAGTTTTGAGTGACTTAGTGAGTTCTTTAGTTTGTTGGTTTTTATTCTCTTATCATAAACTTTATTTTAAATTCTTTATTAAGGGTCTATTTATAAAAAGGTTGTTCGGACTTTAGTTAATAAATTAAACACAGATTGCCTTATAAATGTTTTATCCAATTAATTCATAAATTCAATGTACTCATACACTGGTATTGGTCAAAACTGACCTTTGAGTTTCTTATACCATTCCTTTAAATAACTAAAAGGAAATAAATTATTATGCACAAAAGCCCCCGTAGCTGAACGATATGTGACCTATATCTGGAAAGTTCTGGTTTCCGTTTTAGTGTTGATTGGTTTTGATTACCTTTGCATGTTTCACACCATTTCCTATGTTTATAGCTACAATATTTGTTATTCTTACCTTTTAATGTTAGCTGTTTTACGTCAATACTGAGCTGGAAATCCCCTTCTGCATACTCATTTATTGTTTACGGTTAGTAATCATATTCATGTAATGCTGAGCTTATCCTTCTTATTCAATAATATTTTGTAAATATTTTATTATTTTTTACCCCAATAATGTTGAAGCTACGTATCGCGCCAGTCGACATTGCTGTAGTTAAAACACACTAATGACATTTGGATATGTCTTTGGACTTCAGACAGTATTGTATTTTTAAAACCCGTTTTTAGTGAGTTTGCCTTTATCACATTAGGTTGAAGTATGTAATGCGTGTAATATATAATTGTATATCAAATAAAGATGGGAATTGTGGATTTAAATTAAACAATTGAATAAAGAAGCAATGTAGACCCACAGGTTATAAGGTAATGTCGATAATTAATATAATGGAGTAACAAGGAGAAATAGTCGTTACGGTGAAGGTAGACGATAGGAAACCTAGCACTAGTCACATAACTATAAATTTACGCTACAATAGATAAATCTTAATTATTCTTTAGACATCAAACTCAAAATATATACATCACAAGTTTTAAGAAATTTAAAATAATGTTAATAAATATACCATGACGTGGGTATTTCAATAATCTCGTCTCAGGTCTCTGCACCTGTGATAAAAAAAAGCATTTCCAGTGGTTAAACTATGACATTAACTCTCTTTTGAAGTCTAATTGATATCTAGATATTACACTCTTTATTTTTATATGTTGGTATCAAAAGCGTGCAATATATTAGTCATAGGATCAATTTTGTAAAGGAGGCTTTTAACATAAGATTGTAATCGTATTAGTAGCCAGAGGCAAGGTAACGCCATGTTCCGGCCAAATCCTTGGCTTAACGCCGTCTGCTTGGGCCATGTAAGAGGCTCTGTGCTTCCAAACACAAGGTGGTAGCCATATAAAATGTTTATATACACAATAAATCATTTTATTTTTATAAATTAATATGTGCGTGGATATGAACTAATAGATAGAAGCAAACCATAACGATAGTGTCATAGTTATAGTTATAGTCACAATTGTAGTTATAGTCGATTACACTTTTACACATCTTTTACAAAACTTTACTTACGCATTAGCATTGACTATTGTATTAATATTCAAAGGCATTAGCATGTGGCTAACAGTTTAAATACAAAAATTAATTACTAGCTGCTTGAAACCGTTACTGATCTTCGAGAGTAAACATTTAGCTTTGGCCTGAGGCTTTCAATACCTCATCAACCTCATCTTCTCTTGATTGTAGAACAAGCATCACAGCCTTGAGTGAGTATAAGCGATGCTTTGAGGTTGAGGACTATCAATCATGAGAGATTGGTCAATATCAGCACAGTGGCAAATTACTCTATAACATAGTATTAGAATGATTTGACAATTTTTGCGTTTATAATTACGCTGTGTTGTGGGGAAAACTTGCTTATTATGGTGATATCAGCATACTTCGCATATCATATTTCAAATCGAACGAAGAGATAGTTTTAGGTTTATTACGTACATATGATTTTATTTTATTTTGCTTTAAATCCAAAGTCTAACAGACGATTTCACGTTTTTCTCTAGTATGTACTTAAAAAAAAATATTTTATTACATAAATGTGTCTGTTGATATAATGTTTTTATTGGCATTTAGAAAATAGACTGTACAAGTTATGGTTCTCTTTTTGGTTTGGATATTTTTTTACTATTATTGTAAATGGCTCAGTTTTTATAGCTCTTTGTGTACACCGGTATTTAATAATTAAATATCATAACGTCTAGCTATTATTCTTCGACATCTTAAACGGTAAGTAAAGATGTTGACTATTTAAGTAAATAAATATATTATAATATGGATAAAAATCCCATTTCTTTCCATTGATTTTCCACACTCAACGGCATATTTAATAGCGTTTAAGTTTTTCCGATAAAAACCCAATTTTACACTTCTCTATGCAATATAAATATATTTGGTATAATCAGAATATAAAAAGAATATAATCAGAACTAAATTAGGCAAAAATTATAATACGGACCATTTGACAGTTACATCCAACAAATAAGAAGTAAATACAGTATAACAAACATAAATTTACCAACACCAAAAATTACCTCCAAATGAAAAATCCAATAAAAATAGAAATAAATTTTGCATGATGTACTAAACCTAAAACCAATTTCCTTCTGATCTTAAAATACATTTAGAGATTCTACATTACTTATCTCCGCCGATATTCTGCAGCCGCAGAAGTACGAAGGATAATATTTGGTGAATGACAATCACGCTAACCTTTCCTTCATATAATAAAATACATGACCCTTCGGGAAAAAAATAGTTTAATGGAAATTATAATATTTACAATTAAATACAGGGTGATTGGTACTCAGTGTGACAAAAATTTTTTTGTGTAAGTACAAAGTAAATGAAGTGTGATGATGCATATAAAATGTTCCAAGTCTAAAAATTAGCATCCCAAAAATTTATTTGATGCTTTTAAAAAATAACCATGCTTTTAAACTCAATACAGCGATTTCTCAGTTACCTGTATATTGATTTGAGTAGATAATGTCATTTTCGTGTTCTACATTAAATTTTGATCAAGAACAATAGAAAACGACGGAGGATCAGTAGTAAATACTCCATTGTAAATAGATTCAAATATAAAAATTAAGATGTTTGATATAAATTTAAGCTATAAAATTTAAGCTATAAAATAGAAATTGGTTGGAAAGCTTATAAAATGGCGCAGTTTTTAACATATTCCGACACTTTCTTGTATATAGGGTGTGAAAAATGCAATGGACCATTGTTTTTTTTTTTCTAAATTTTTATCAAACATCTTAATTTTTATCTTTGAATCTATTTACAATGGAGTTTTTACAACTGATCCTCCGTAATTTTCTATTATTCTTGTTCAAGATTTAATGTAGAACATGAAAATGACATTATTAACTCAAATCCATATACAGGTAATTGAGAAATCGCTGTATTAAGTTTAAAAGCATGGTTGTTTTTGAAAAACATAACATAATTTTTTGGGAAGCTAATTTTTACACTTGGAACATTTGATATGCATCATCACACTTCATTTACTTTGTACTTACGCCAAAAACTTTTTGTCCCACTGAGTACCAATCACCCTGTATGTACTATGTTAAAAACGTTTTATTACAGATGATTATAATCTAAGGATTATAATTATTATAAGATTAAGGAGGGGATACTTTGATGTAATATTACGTTTTATTATATTTCATACCAAATGATTATGAGTTGCTTTGTTAATTATTTAATATTCTGTTTGCAATCCATAATAAAAAAAGTTATTGTTTAACGACAGCAACGAAAAAAAGTTATAACAATAATTTTTACTGGAATAACGTATTTTAAGTATAAACTTTTAAACTTTGAGAAATTTTACAAGTTTAAAACTAAATCTAAGCTATGTAAGTGTCTAAATGTATTTACAAAGGAACACGATTTTTGATTGCATGTATGATAATTTAAACAATACATAAAAATACAGTATAATGTGTTTGAAATAGAATATTACGGATATTTTAGTACTTATTTTTTAATTACATGTCTCCAAATTGATAAATTTGTCATAATTGTAATAACAAATAATTATCCCTTACTATGTATAGTACCCACTCACACGTTCTTGTTATAAATTCAAGAGCCTTGACTTACCTAACACAACTCTCTATTACAGGGAATTCCCCTGAGCTGTTATTACTTTGTCTGCACTCTAAGATGTAATCATTATCATTATATAGAACGTTATTTACCAGAAAAAAACCTAATAGTATATTCTGGCTTAAACACTTGGTAATATTTGTTTATAATTAGATTTCAGTTATTTAATGCTATCCATTAACTTGCGACAGTGTTTTGGATAACTGCGTTTGATCCGCTTTATACATCATATATAGTCAATGATATCATGCACATCCAGTTTATATGTGAGTGAGTACTATTTTATAATGAAAAAAAAAAAAAATCTAGAAAGAAACTTTTTAAATGTGTTTGTTTTAGCGAATTTCCCATATGGGGAATAAGCTATTACCGTAGTACTCATGGAAAGTAGACCTTGACGCGGTCAAGGTCCTGGATCAAGACCTGGACGCGGGACCGATTTTTTTTTTCGTTTTGAGGTCCCTAGAGGCCAAAAACACCATCCGTTCAAATTCATATATATATATATATGTGTCCGTTAGCACGATAACTCGAGCAAAAATGATCCGATTTTGATGAAATTTGGTACAAACGTGTAAACCACCGTTTATTCGAACGAGTTCGCGATCCAGCATGATCGGACCATGGGAACGGGGGTTTTATGGGGTAAAAATAGGTTTTTCCCATTTTTGACCCAAAAAACATAAAATTTAGCAATTTCTTTCCAAACCATTTTGTAGAGCTTAAAAAAACAAATAATTTAGTATAATGAAGCGTTATTATGCGCCTAACGGTTACGGAGAAAATTACAAAAAATTGTAAATTTAAAATTCCCATGTTATTCTTATGGAGAATAAGTAAACTGTTGTAGTTTGCTTGTTTATGAACATATTTTGATCAAATTTGGAAAATGTTTTTATTTCTTACTAACTATTAACATTTTACAAAAAATTACAGTTTTACCCTCCCTGATGCAGCAAACCTAAGTACTTGTAAACTAATTCTATTTAAATAGGGAATAAATGTTATATTTTTAAGTAGACATTTCAGTGTAAATCCAGTCAGTCAAATGGAAATTCGCTTAGTCTGCAGGTTTGCTGCGGCGGGGGTATTTTGAATTGCCAATTGGTTAGAAGAAATTATATCCTGAGGTGCTAAAAGAAACATAAATTACAAGAACTCCAAGGGCGGGTGTTATTGGTTGTAGATTAGCTATGAAACTATATAAATATTACATGTAATCTCATTGAATAATCAAATAATGCTGAAATATTTTTATAATACGACACTAGCTTAATTAAAATGAATAAATATATATACTTAAAAGTAGTGTGAAGGAGGTTTATTTCTAAATCAATTTACGAAAATAAATACATATTTTGTCTTTAATTATTTCATTAATGACACTTTAGATCATTAATAAAACGGGTTCAGGGTATTTTATTTACTAACCTGTTAGAACAAAGAGCCAAAAACATTAATTATAAGACTGTAAGCTTTGTGAAAGGCACAATACAATAGTTAAGGGATCTAAATAACTGTCTCGAGACTTTTAATTAACCAGACATGCTTCAGTATACTGGCAAGACATTGGTACACCTTGATTAGAAATTCAAAACAAACAAAACTTACGCCTTTCATTCAGCTATTTACGCTATGTTTATTTCAATATCAGTAAATGTGAGTTAACACAAAGAGCAGTACAGTATATATGTAGTTTTCGATTCGTTGCTACATAAAATGTCGAGCTAAGGACAGTTTTGTGCCCCACATTCACATCCTAGGACGCTAGTTCTAGGTCTGTTTTTACACTTTTACTTAAGGCTAACTAGTCGTAGAGGGTTGCGGGCTTATCAGATGGATAAAACTTGGATTGGTGGGATATGAACCCAGGACCTCAGGCTCCGATGCTTCGAGCTCTACCACTAGACCAGCTCCCTATAAATTATTAAACACTAGATGTCAATGGTTTGTAAATTTACCTTACAACCGCAATGACACCCTCCGGTCTGTTGGTTTTGTAGCCGTGAATCGCAATATCATTTATGATTCTTAGAATATTTAAATCTGAAGTTATAATTAACATAAAAATGCATAATGCTGTCTGAGTTTGTCTTTGAATTCGTTGTGGGGTCAGGCACTGGATACATTCTCTCATTGTGAGGTAGAAATCGTCCTTTGTGTTTAATTAGTACCAGAAAATTGGTAAGGTCTATTAAAGTTTTCAATACTAAAAAGGTGTTTTTCTATAAAACGTGTTTTAACCACAAACAATTTTCATATTTGTTTCGATTTTGATCAAATTTGGCTTGAAGGTGTAGGGTGGGATAAACTTGAATTAGTAAAAATGGGGTATTATGGGCTAAAAATAGGGCTTTCCCATTTTTTACTCTCAAATATAATTTTCTTTTGATGATCATAATGAGACATTCACTAAGCCTTGTTATCAGAATGAAGATATCATCGTCAATTTGCATTAAAAAGTAAACTGAAATAGATAACAAGGAATGTATTGCTATTTGGCGTGAAATGGATAGCAACGGCGTAGATGATTCATATAATAAAAAAAAAATCAACATGGCAGTCGATTATTCATTTGATCCGTTGATAGAACAACAATATCATAGAACCACGTAATTAAATGTCAAGCTACAACTGCTGGAATGAAATGTGGGTTACATGTGGAGAGCGGCCACGAGGAAGTTATTATAATGTGGCACAACTGCTGTATTCTGCGGGTCACTGAAACTAATGATGTGGCTGTTCATACTCGCACTGTGTGTGTTTTAACCATAATTGGTGTTGTGTAACTTCAGGCAAATCGTCTGGTGTCCATCCCTTTATTATATTTTATTACTTTCTTATGATAAAGCCAAGTAAATGAAAACATATGCCATCTGCATTGTATAGTTTGTATAAATAATACAATGAGAAGTAAGATGTTTAGTATAATACAAATATATAATATGGTATACATAATCTTGTAACGGTCGGTTTACTATTGTATAGCTTGTTTGGAATAAAAATATGTAATGTCCCTTTTGCTTATATTTTACTTTTATATTGCAAAACCGTCATGGCGACTTATGAATCCATAAGGCATGTGTTGAATGTGGGTTTTAAATTCACGTACGGCAAAGACCCAAATTCTGATTTGTACATTTTCAGATTTCTTCCCATATTTGATTACAATAACTAGGATCTCTTTAGTCGTTCAGGAGGATTATTTGAAAAACGAAAAGAGAAACTTAGCATTAGAGCTTTCCTCACTCCGCTCAGAAACAGTTTCCATTTTTTTAACTTTATAAAAATAAAATAAAATCATTTAGTTAGTCAAAGCTTGTATAGAGAACGGTGGTAAATCAGACCACAGCTCGTGGATTTACGTGATGCAAAATCTTGATTAGCCTAGATAAATTACAGCATTAGGCCTACATGCTTCAAATAATAATAATATCGTATTTATAAATAGGTTTAAGAAATGTTTTAGTGAACACGAAGATTGAGAAATCAATGCAATGATGAATACTTAAAAAAGTCAATGCCACCTAGCCATAAAAAAGCTTTTTGTAGCATCCTTGCAAAAAAAGTTTCACGATCCTACTGATGAATTTAATATTTAGCTCTTAAAGGTTAATTTTACTTTGTATTAGCCTTTCATTGAATGAGCTATTTTCTAATTATAAACATAAAAGTAGGGATTATTCAACAACAATAATTAAAATTGAGTTATTTTGATACTGGCTTTATTCACAAACTAAACAACGCTATAGTGATTTGATTTAAACATTTTAATAAATAATTTTGCCTCAAGAACGTATTTCTTGTCTTTTGTCGATAAGAACTGCCCTGTACTTTTATCAGGTATTTATATTTTAAATAATATAAAACTGTGTTTAATTAGAAATTTTCATGATTTAGGCACTTTTCTGTGATTTCTTTGATGCACTTTCAAATATGAAAGCAGACCCTATCCTTCTAGATGTAATTACTAATCTTAAAATCTCATGGTTATTTAATTTTGAAGCAAACTATATGATTGTTCTATGAGATTTCAAGTAAATAGCTTTTTACACAACTGATATATTTCTAAGCCACTGTCTGCTAACAACATTTGAACCAGGGTACCACTGACAACATATTTATTTTTCAGAGAATGTCGATTTAGTGTGGCCAATATATAGCGTGACGTTTTTGGAGCTGTCGGACATACAGTATGTAATAAAGATGTTATCGAAAAATACTTCCTAAGGGCTCTGTTTTTTTTTTCAGTGCTACCATGATTTCCATACGAGTAAGATCATCCAGGTATATTTTTACTACCGAGGTTCACCAAGGTAGATTATGAATTGTAGTTCTTACCAATACCTCTGAATACTGGGTTATTTACAAATATAGTAACCTATTAAGAAACCTTTGAAATCATTCTAGGTGTGAATACAAATAGGCATGCAGAACTGACTTCGTTCAGGAAATGATTCGTTCTTTAATTATGGTTTTAAAAATTTTGCAATGGATTTTATACTTAAGTTTAGTTGAGAACTTACTGGACGTTTGAGTACTCATGTGACAGCTTGATTCCAGTTTTTGTTACGAAACATGAAACAACGAATACAAAAATTCTCATAGCTGTAAAGATCTAACTAATTTTAGAAAAAAAATGTAGTAAATAAAAATAGCTTACAATAACGTAAATTTCCAGTACAAAAAGATAAAATACTATGTATGAAACTGGTTGGAAATTTAAATCTGGATAAAAAAGTACCAATTTAGGATCAGAAAGTGAAAAAATAACTGGATTTAAACTGTTTTATTCTCTTAGGGATAATATAAAAGTAAAAAATAAATCTATTGTATCTCCTAATAGATTAAAGTTTTCTGATTTTCTGTATATAAATTATACAGTGATATTTAGAAGACTTCGATGAATTAAGTTAGAACTGATAAGGGAAACTTAGCTCAATTAAAATATACTCGCTTTGTTTGGGGACATTTAGGATCGTGCAATAAGTGAATACAAATTAATTATTGTAAAACATCATGCTTAATTGATTATTCAATTTATGAAACCAATCGTCTGAAAACCATAAATTAAATTAATTACTAGATTAAATTGACAGGAATGATAATTATAATGAGGAGAATGAGGAAGATCATAGATAAAATTTAACAGAATGAATATGTACACGCTATAACCTACTAAAGAACCTCCTAAATACTTAATTGGTAACAAAACAATATACAATCATTAAATGTAAAGGCTAAAAATAGATGTAGACCCGCCATGATTAAGAATTTCAGATTATTTCTGTAAAACTTTATTTAATCGGTGTATTTAAGTTTTAAGTTACTTTAATTATAGATAATTACATTGTTTAATTTGCAGACTGTAATAATTACTCTAGGTGTGGCTGCCCTCTGCATTCATTCCACATTTCATTGGAACACCCGCAGGTTGACATTTAATTATATTGTTGTGTTTAGCTGTCGCAGTATATCTTAGAGAGCAGAAACATTGCTTTACGCAATAAATATTTGCATACACCAATTCAAGACCTAATATACATAGCATTTTTCTCGTATGATTCGTTTCATGACAATTTGTTGTGATCAACTCGTGATAAGACTTGAAAAAAATAATTTTTGTGTTACTCGATTGTATGTTACTCTGTCCTATATTCGAGTATATATTTAAAGTAATAACAGCTATTAAAAACTATTGTTTTCCTATTTACAGCTTTGAGCCGACCCCTCGCACCGCCCCCAGACGAACAACTAATGGAAGCATGCCCCCCATAGTGACAGTGCGATTGGCCGCCCCACATCCCTAACAAAAATGAAAGGCCGTGGGTTAATATCAAAAAACAAACAGTTGTCAATAAAGCCTATATATATTTATCAAAAATTCAACAAATAACAATCAACAAATTCCATCCATCCAAAGAATTTCTTTTAAATAATCTCTTTTCTTAAAAATTTAAATAAAAAGAATTTATGTCTACCCCTCTGAACTTACAAAATGGTAACTGTGAATATTAGGCCTAATCAAAAAATAAATTATGGTAACTGTAAATATTACTTAAATTTTAAATAAATTAACAATTAAATAAATAACAGGTAGGCTACTATAAAATAAATAACGGATGGTGAATAATTTTGGGGCCCCATCTATTAGCAGTCCTTTTCAAAAGTTCATAAATTTAAAACCAACTTGCGGTACACTTGGCGTAATTATTGTCGTTCCTGGTGGCAGGCGATGGTGGTAGAAGGCGGATGGTGGCCTAATGGTCCCCGGAGAAACTGGGCCATTGGCAGCCCGAGGAGGACGAAGATGGTGTGCTCCCCCGGGCGACCCTCTCCGAAGACAACAGCCGAACCAAGCCTCCCATCCGGGACCCTTTTAACAAGATCCAGGCCTAAATAGTACAACTTCGTAATACTTGAATTTAACACTAGGCCTACCAAGCTTTTCAAGCAATAAAACCAAAATCATGATTTCCGCACCACTGGTCGCTGACCAAAACTGTTACAAATGAAATTAAAAAAAATATATTTTTCTTTAAATAGGCTTTCCTTTATTTAAAACAGTCCTTAGAGTTATAATGAGAAAATGACTAGAAAATTATTAATTCAATTGAATAAAGCTCTAAAACATAACAATAAATAGACTTTTAAATATAACTAACTTAAACAACACATTCTGACAGTAAAATTTTATAAAGATTGGAGTTAACAATAAAATATATGAATTATCTGGTCCAGAAGGGTAAAACACATTAGTAAAACACAAAACAATTACACAAATACTACAATAAATACTTCAAAAACCAGTTTTCACAAAATATTAAAAATTCTTTGGCTGGAGGTGCATTTTCAGGTAAAACCGGTAATAACTCCGGTTATTACCAACCAAAATTGCTTAAATTGCTTTTAAAAGTTGTGGCACAGGTGCCCACAGCTTTTAAAAGACAAACCCATGCCTACCAACTAGCCTGAGGCCAGGTAGGGGGCCGGTTACCTACGGTCACTCAGAAAACAGAATTGCGCGAAACTAAAAACCTTATAACTCGGCCATTTATCAATCAAACTAAATCAAACTTCCAGGGGACAAGTAAGAGCACTGAAACTAACTAGTTATGACCGAGCTTGGCCCCCAGGAGGTGCCATTACTTAACAAAAAAAATTAGGCTGAGTGACATGGCCTACATTACAAATAACAAAAAAAAAACACTATTACAGGGGACGGAGGGACAAAATTTACATTAAATAAGCTGTAGGCCACAAAAGCAAAACAAAATTGAGCACAAACTAGGCCTTAGGCCTAATAATAAGTTAACAGGGACACAGAACAAACGGACCATAGCCCGCACAAAGTGAGTTTTCTTGGGTAATATCTGGCCTAGAGTCTCGGGGAAAGCTTTGAAAACTTGACAACAACAAAAACTACTAAACTAACCAGAAAAACTTGTGGTCAGACCACACAAAGCTTGGCCAAAGGCCCATTGAAACTCTGAACAATTCGAGGCTCAGAAATGGGTCTAGCGCCTTGAAAAACAAGTAATTGGTAATTAAAAGTAATACCAATGCACAGAAGGTGCTTAATACTTGCTTTTCACTAGCCAAAACCCACTCAAAGTCTGCACAACATGTGGCTGAAAGCCAAAACTAATTCAGAAACTTTCTAACCTAAACAAATCAAATAATCAACTTACTCATCTGACGTCCTGGCACAAACTAATTACATGTTTTGACGTAAAAGGTTTGTTTGAAACTCAGTAGAAAAAACTGAAGGATGTTTAAAGATCAATTCTGACATAACCTCAAACATAAATCTTGACAGTCATGCATGTATCGTAGCCACACGTCTTCTGCTGAAAATGTGCTTGACAGCGGAAAATGCCCCGGAGTCTGCAGGTCTGCTGCCAGACCCAAACCGATTGAGTTCCGGCGCAAGGCCAACACTCGCACTATAAAAAAAAAACTGAGGCGTGACATTGGTGGGACGCTTGGTGGACATGTCACGGCTCAGCTTATAGGTAAAAAGAATAAAAGAACCTAGACCAGTAATGCCACTGTAGAATAATGATGTGCACTTAATATATGACGTATTTAAGCTCATGAGAGATATTCGACAATTTTTTTACATCTAAAATTCAAACGAATTTAAAAAGGTGCGCTCATAATAACGTAGAGTTGTTTTATTAATTTATATTACTAACGAGGTATTTTTAATGAAGTATCCAATCGTAAAGTTGATTTGTACAAACAAAAACGAAAGCTAAAAAAATGTGAATATTCGTTGACAAAGAAAAAAATTGTGACAGAGATAAATTATGTTTAGTTCTTGAACATTTCTTGTCATAACACTTACAAGGCCTGGGCTCGTTAGGGGTCACCAGCTGACTTGTAACCGTCGTTAGTGACATCGGTTACTGGTAGTACCGTTTAATATTAATTAGTAAGTAAATAAAAAAATATATTTAAAAAACAAATACAAAACTATGTATACACTTATATTTTAGAGCTGAGGAGTATAAGAGGAAGTAGAATAATAATAATTATAATTGTAGGAACACGTATATACAAATTTGTATTCGGAAATCCAAGGATCAACTTATTTTGATTGCATACATACTAAGGCTATAATATTAAATATATTTATACGTCATTTGCAACCAATTTTTAATTATTATTTAAAAGAAGAATATTTAAATCAACTTAAATAAACATCAAACTAAAAATTATCTACCCGTATAGTTTTTTATTAAATATCAAGGAAAAGATTTGTTTTTTTTCAAATGAGCATGGTACTTGTTAAAAGTTTATACATAATGTGGTTTTTTATCTTTACTAACACCGCAAGGGTAATCTATTGGAACGAGCCTACTTACCTAAAGACTGAGCTCATATCCAGCCAAACGCAAAAGGCTTCTGGGTGTGCGATAGTGCCTGATACTTTGGAACCCGATTAATCTTCAATCATGTATACCGATCAAAGTAGGGCTTTTATCTGGTTGAGACTTATTATTTATCCATCCTAAAAATGTATAATATTTGTTCGATTATTTGCAAAGGTTAAGAGAGCAGAAACATTGCTATACGCAATAAATATTTGCATACACCAATTCAAGACCTTATACATAACATTTTACTCGTATGATTCGTTTCATGACAATTTGTTATGACCAACTCGTGTAAGACTTATATATTGTATTGGTAGAATACATTCGATTATAGAACAGTTGTTGTTTATAATCATGGGATTTGCATTAAAATATTAACAGTTTAAATTAAAGTACTTGTTCGTTCAATAGAGAGGTTATTTGTGCGAGGAACCTCAACCGATGGTTTAGTATTGAATAACATATCCTATACTTAACAATAGTTTTATTCATATTTTATTATCATCTTTAATATTAATTACACAGTTAGTTAAAGGGATTTTAATTAATATTTTTGTCTATTCAAAATGGTTGTCTTCCGACACAGTACTGCATGTAAACCTTTTTTTTACTTATGGTGAATATTGCCATCTAAGAATACAATACGTTGTTATTTTACGGTTTAATATGAACATGTCTCTAGCGTTTATTAAAATAAAGTGGCGAAAGTAACATAAAACCTGTTTTTATTTGTAAACCCACATTTCATCACAATAATAGCTATTGCTTGCCGTTGTAAGATAAAAGACCCTATACATACACCGAGTGTTTACCCAGAGTTTTATACCCCAAACAGTTGACAGCAATGTCCCACATTGGCGTCATGAACCAACTCGTTATTGGAATTCCGATGTCAAAAAACCGATCCTACGTTTACCAAGCAATACGCGAAATTCTCTTCTTATTGAAACGCACGTTTACTACTTACCAGTATTAAATCAGAAACAACAACTCAGTTGGATGAGATATGTTAAAATATATACTTTAATCATTAACAAGTAATTGTATAAATTTTTGTAATAGGCAAATCATTCTAAAATTTCATACAAAGTATAAAATAGATCAAACGTTATGAAATCTGTTTACAGCCAACTTTTCTATAGCAAATATATTTACTTTTGAAGGCTTACAGAATGTATCTAAGGGGTATGTAATATGAATGGATATTTTATATAATATGCACTCGTAAATAAAGCATAAAGAATGTGTAGTCATAAATAGACGCTGTCATATTGACGCCTCTGGCGCTTCTTTCTTATCAATAACCTACTTAATAAGAATGTCCTATGGCTTATTCATGACAGTATTCTGTAATAAAATCTGTCATTCCGGTGCTTAGATAACATATAAAAATTATTTACATCATACTACACGGAAACGGGTACTTTTCCATCCGTAGGCTGGAAAGTTGCTCTTTGCCATGCCCACACATGGAAAAGTAACGTAATGTACTTTTACCGTGCACTTAGCTGATAACAACGGCCTATTTTATTTTCTGAAATATAAAAATATTATTATTTATTTTATGTCTTAAAGAAATTGTGTTATGAGTAAAAAACGTACAAATTAATTTTTCTGTGTAGTATGATGTAAAGTATCGTACGTTATTCGCCCGGCAATCTTTACCGTACTCGCACGAAATGTCGTGCTCGCACCTTAAAACATCACTTACCGGGCTAGTAACGTAACATATACTACTAGAGTGTACTATTACACTGCTAGAGATCATTTACAACCACAGAGACATTAGTGAGAAAAACATTTGATCTGATATCAGTATCGTACCGGAAAAAGAAAGCATTCGAAAGTTGCAGTTGTAAAAAGTGACATCCAAGGACGCATTACAATATTGAGAGTTTATCGAGAGAGAGAGAGTTTTATAGTCCACATAAAAAATGTTTGTGTAATTAATAAACTAGCCCAGTCACTTATGTTTAAGTCTCTATTTGGCTAGTTAACTATGTATATTGTTTTCCTACAGTCACCTAACAATGTGCATGTTCTCTCAATGATTTGAAAAAGCAAAGAAGCCAATTCGCTCATCAGTGAGACAATGTTAACATTGTCTCACTCTAATTACTTTGTCTCACTCACTCCAGATTTGCAACGTGAAGGCACTAAATAGTGAGCGCAGACATGCGGACAAGGTCATTATGCGCGTAAAATACGTTGGCAGCACTGACTGTAAATCAGCTGGTCAGTTGTTGTACTGTTGTATCATTAAATGTAATATTGAAAGTTCACTTCTGTTTAAAAATATGTCACGTTTCTTTACCAATTTATTTGTTTTATGGTAACTGCAGGAAAAATATAATGTGCAACTCGAGTGCAAAGTGCAATTGCCTCACTCGAGAAACCAATCCTCACTCGCTTCTCTCGAGTGAGTCAATTGCTCCCTTTGCTCACTAGTTGCACAAATAACTATTAACATAGTTTATTCACCCTATAGTACAAATATTTGTTCTAAAAACCGGAGAGATATTTATTATTTCAATTGCAAAAAGTTGGGTCTCTTTCAGTCCTATGTGGACACAATGTTTTATCTAAATTAGATTTTAAAATAACAAAACTAAAAAGGTCTTGTAAATAAAAAAAAAATGAATTAAATGTATTCAGAGCTGATTTGTATGGAGAGTTTGGTTGTCTCCGGGTAATGCTGATTGTGTTAGTCTTGAATATATCAGATCTCGTTAGCAACTGGTGCATAAGCGTAGAATAGACAATCACGGGATATTATCTGCATGCTAAGTATTTCACTGTGATTGCATACTTATACTTATTATAATACAATATGTTTTACTAATCGTAACATGCTTAATGTTTGCAGTTAAGACGAAAAAGGAAATGTGAATATAAAATAAAGAACACAAAAGAGTAGAAAAAGGGTCGACGATGTTAATTTTCCAACCTCAATGAAAATTATATTGTTACAACAAACCTAAAATGTTATATAAAAATATGCTTTTGTTGATTAACACATATGTATTGTTATTAACATGTATTGACACTAGAACCCTAATACAGTACCCTCTACCCTAATAAATTAGCATTGCAAGTAGGTGTTTTAACATGGATCAAATAATGTTTTAATCTAAAGTGGCTAAGTTTGTCAAAGGACACTTAGACTAACTTTGAAAGTAAAAATTTATATTATTACATGTTTTTTGCGCTTTTCATCTAGATATGGGTTACAAAAATAATAATTCAGTGCAGAACAATCTTAGTCTATCCATAAAGTTTACTAAAACAAGAAGTTCAGTACATTTTAGTAAATTTCGTTTTCATTGTGACTAATGTATTGCTAAAGGATATAGACATATTTATATGGACCAATTTATTTATTATATTAGTAGGAGATTAAAACGAAACCTCTTAAATATCAATACAGATTGAATTTATAAAGCCAGTATACAGCAAACAATTTTAATCAGAATGGAAATATGCAATCACTTAATAACTTCTCTATAAAATTAATCTAAGCATATACATATTTTGTTTAATTTTTTATAAATTAGTTTTTACTACATAATATTTCAACCTAAACTTAAAAAAGGTTTACAATAACATGTGCCTTGAACATTATCCAGAACGATATAGTTGCCATACTAATAATAAAATGTAAAATAAACACTGCAATATATATGTATCAGTCAGCCGCAATATTGAGCAAATAACGAGCTTAATGACGATAGGAACAAACATAGCAGTGTATTGACCGCATGCTAGGGGCTGAGACCAGTAAATGGGCGTTGTTAAACAATATAACTACGTTAATTGATGTAGGTGTTTTACTTGCTATCTGTTACATACTAACTGCTAAATTACTACTAAACTTTGATTATTTTGTAAACCGTAGACGATAAAATAATATAATGTAACAGTATTTTTTTACATTTGGTGCCGAAACCCGACTTTATCATGTCAATAAGGAGGTCAGAGAGGGAAAGACACCCTCCAGACAGATATACTCCAGCAATTGGGAATAACAACGACAAAACTGTTAATCCAAAGCCAAGTAATGACCAACCATCAGTATCTGCCAAATCTAGTACTTCTTCTAGTAGACGACGATTAATGGAAGTGGAGTTGAAGAAGCTGGAAGAAATACAGAAATTGGAAAGAGCCCATGAGGAAAGAGAAATGGAGCGACAATGACAAGTTGAAGAAATGGAGCGACAACGACAACGACAAGTTGAAGAAATGGAGCGACAACGACGAATGGAAGCTAGAGAACTAGAACGACAGAAGCAACTGCTGACAGCGAGAGCTGAGCTTGAGCCTGCTTCAGTGTGTGGCAGTCAACAGTCAAGCCGCCCTAATAATCGATCTGAAACCAAGGTAGGACTTAGCATAAATCTTGATGATGAGGAAGAACCGCAAAGCAAGGTTGAAAGGTGGTTGAATGAAAAAGAACCGACAGTTCTTAAGTCCTCATCAGCCATCATGACCTCAGCCGTGCAAAAGCTTGCGGATACCTTCCAAAAAGCTATACAGCCTGTTTCATTTCGTCAAAAACTTCCAAGCTTCAGTGGCAAGCCTGATATTTTTTTCGGCGTATGAAATATCTTTTTAGTGAGGATGACAACCTCATAAGAGTAAGGAATTGCCTAGAGGGAGAAGCATTTAGAATGGTTAAGCCTCTTTTTGTCTCAAGTCAAAATCTTAAGTCAATTATCAAGACCTTACAGATGCGTTTTGGTAGACCAGAACTCATTTTGGAGTCAATGTTAAAAAAAACTCGTAGGCTACCTTCTATCAAGGAAGACGACACTACAAGTCTTGTTGAGTTTTCGACAAATATTTTGAATTTTACTGCTACAGCAGAGTCATTACATCTAGAAAATTATGTATTAAATCCTTACTTACTAAATGAATGTCTCAACAAACTTCCCTATAGTTTAAAATACAGGTGGGCTGAACATGTAAGTAATAATGCTCTAAGCAGTCCCGACTTGAAGGAGTTTTCCACTTGGTTGGAAAAACAATGCTCAATCCTGAGTATTTACTTTCGTCCTACAGAAGAGAAACTCTGGCAGAAGAAAACTGACATAAAGCCGGTTTATACCAGTTCTACCGAAGACAAACAGTTTAACTGTATGTTTTGTCTCGACAGCCACGAAAGTGAACGAAATATTAAAGACAGACAAGACTTTTAGACTTGACAAAAAATAGATGTGTGTATTTGTTGGACATTATTTTACAATCATAATAATAATTAAACATGTGTTAGTTCAATTAAAATAAAGAAGGCAGGCATAAATTAAACATATTAAAGAACACTAATCAATGAGTCAATATGAAATATATTACATGTTTTCCCCTCCAACGGTAAGGACTGCAACTTTAGTCAGAGGCCGGCGATAAGTTCCTTTTGATGTTGTTATGTCTACTATTCGTACTTGGCCATCATGACCTGGGTAGACAGCCGAGATTCGGCCAAGGGGCCAAGTATTTCTTGGGCAGTTTTCCTCAATTATTATTGCAAGATCGTCAATCTTTGGTGGGTCCAATTTCTTGTGCCATTTGCACCGTCTTGAAAGGCATGGAAGGTACTCGTGCACCCATCTCTTCCAGAAGCCGTCTAGGAGTAATTTAACACGAGCTAATTGTCGTTTACACAGTTGGTCTTCGTTTAGGTTGATTTTGTAAGCTTCTCTTAGAAAATGGTTTGGTGTGATTGGTTCGGGGTCATTGGGATCCAGAGAAACATGAGTGAGTGGGCGAGAATTTATTATAAATTCAACGCGAACCATGAAAGTCTGAAGCTCTTCGTCTTTTGGGTACTGGCAGCGCATAACACTCCTTAATGCGGTCTTTACAGACCTAACAAGTCTTTCCCAGCAGCCTCCCATATGTGGTGCTCGCGGGCAAATGAAATTCCACTTTATCCCGTAGTTCACCACGTCTTTTTGGATCTTTTCATGTTTGAGTGACTTTACAGCGTTTCTAAGTTCCCTATCTGCAGCTACAAAGTTTGTGCCATTGTCGGAATATAGTTCTGAGGGAACTGGTCTTCGGCTGATGAATCGTTGAATCGCCATTATACAACTCTCTGTGTTAAGAGAATGAGCCGTTTCGATGTGAATTGCTCGAGTGGATAAACAGGTAAATAGCACACCATATCTTTTTTCATGTCTGCGGCCAACAGTAACTTCGATAGGTCCGAAATAATCCACTCCAGTGTAGAAGAATGGATGTTGCACTTTTGAGGTCCTTAACTGTGGTAGTGCAGCCATCTGAGGAGGATAAGGTTTGGCATTGTCTATGCTACACCTCATGCAGCTCCTTTGAACTTTCTTGGCGACTGATCGTACGTTTAAGATCCAGAAGTGTTGTCTAGTCATATTGATAACAGTCTCGATGCCCTGATGGAAACATTTCTCGTGAAACATTTTTACGATTAGTTTAGCCGTATGACTTTTGCCGTATAAAATGATAGGATGCTTTTGTTCTTCGCTTATTTCTGGTGAACTATGTATTCTACTCGACATTCTTATTAGAGACTGATCAATGAAGGGATTTAAAGAGAATATTCTACTGGACTTTGGTAGCGGTTTGCTATTCAGCAGTAAATTCTTTTCTTCATTGAAGCTTGCCTTTTGAGACATTGATATCAAGTTCTGTTCAGCTTTTTGAATTTCCTCTGGTTGAAGTTCTGGTATATTTCCAAAATCTACGTTGACCGTTTTCAGTTTCTTTTTGGTGGTGGTGGTAGTATGGGACCTTAGCATGCTAACAAATCTGTGTACCCATGCTAATACACGTGTCACTTTTTCCCAAGAAGAAAAGTTTTCAACTGTCAGAAGAGGAGGGGTTTCATCACTGTTCACAACTCCGACGAATTTCTTCTTTCTTTCTTCATTTTCCTTGACTTTGTACGGTTTGGACGGTTGTATTGGCCAGTCACTAGATTCTCGCATTAGAAATGAGGGTCCGTGAATCCATTCAGAATGCATGGCTGATGTAAACTTTTTGTTACTTCTAGTTGCAACATCTGCCGGATTCTGTTTTGATGGAACCCATCTCCATTCTTCAGGTTTAAACAAATCTTGAATTTCTCCAATTCTATTGGAAACATACTGTTTGAATTGTCTAGGGTCGGATTTCAGCCAGTGCAAAACTGTTACAGAATCTGACCAAAATATCTGACGAGAAATAGTTAAGTCAATGTCTTTTATGATGCTACAAGCTATTCTGCATCCAAGAACAGCAGCTTGGAGTTCTAGTCGGGGAATGGTTGTTTGTTTGAGTGGTGCTACGTTGGCACGTGCCATAACAAGCATGGTCTTGTAAGTACCTCTGGCACATCCAAGGCGTAGATATGAAACTGCTGCATAGGCCTCTTCACTAGCATCAACAAACGTATGGAGTTCAACTTCTTCAATTGTTTTGACGTTAAAATAGCATCGAGGTATGGTGAAGCTCTGCAGACATTTTACTTCTTGTAACCAGTCTTGCCATTTTTTACTAAGTTCTATCGAAAGAACTTCGTCCCACGTTATGTTTGTTCGCCAAATGTCCTGAACAAGCATTCTCCCTTTTATAGTAGTAGGTACAACTAATCCCAATGGATCAAAAATGGACATAGCTCCTCTTAAATAATATCATGAAGTTTTTCACTTTCAAAAGACGTTAAAGTGAATTGACTATCTACTCGCCCAATGTGTTCATGACATTTACCGTGCAATGTCCAGCCTAAACGGCTCCAAGACAAGACTGGAGAGTTGGGAGGACCTTCAATTATTTTCCTTGCTAGAATAAGGTCACAGTTGTCTTGACCTATAAGTATTGTAGGTTTCAAATTTGCTGACGGTAAAGGTTGAACAATTGACCGTAAGTGAGACCACTTCTTTTTCAGTTTGACAGTATCCACCATTTGTTTTGGTAAGTCCAATGGTGACTGGGTTCGTACATTGTTTAATGTAAATACTTCGTCCTCATATAACCCTTTAATTTTAACTTTCACAGTCATGGATGTTGGGTCGAAATGTTGGGTTGCATTGGACCAGCATGTCGTGAGGGGTTCAATACTACCGTTGACGCCTAATTTATCGGCTGTAGCTGAATCCAACAAAGATACTGTTGACCCGTCATCTAAGAGTGCGTAAGTGTCGATCTGACAACTTCGGCCATATAATGTCACTGGACATACTCTTAGTAGAACACGGTTATTAACAACATGACTGCTAATAATTTCTTTATTTTGCGGTTCGCTGTCCTGTTTGGGAAACCTCTCAATTTTGTCAGTATGGAGGAGACGATGGTGAAACAACCTGCACCCATTTATCCCACAAACCTTTTTTACTTTACATTTTTGGAGCTGGTGACGTCGAAAGCAGAAGAAACATAGTTTCTTTTCGACAATCATTTTCCATCTCTGCGAGTGGAATTTCATTTGCCCGCGAGCACCACATATGGGAAGCTGCTGGGAAAGACTTGTTAGGTCTGTAAAGACCGCATTAAGGAGTGTTATGCGCTGCCAGTACCCAAAAGACGAAGAGCTTCAGACATTCATGGTTCGCGTTGAATTTATAATAAATTCTCGCCCACTCACACGTTTCTCTGGATCCCAATGACCCCGAACCAATCACACCAAACCATTTTCTAAGAGAAGCTTACAAAATCAACCTAAACGAAGACCAACTGTGTAAACGACAATTAGCTCGTGTTAGATCACTCCTAGACAGCTTCTGGAAGAGATGGGTGCATGAGTACCTTCCATGCCTTTCAAGACGGTGCAAATGGCACAAGAAATTGGACCCACCAAAGATTGACGATCTTGTAATAATAATTGAGGAAAACTGTCCAAGAAATACTTGGCCCCTTGGCCGAATCTCGGCTGTCTACCCAGGTCATGATGGCCAAGTACGAATAGTAGACATAACAACATCAAAAGGAACTTATCGCCGGCCTCTGACTAAAGTTGCAGTCCTTACCGTTGGAGGGGAAAACATGTAATATGTTTCATATTGACTCATTGATTAGTGTTCTTTAATATGTTTAATTTATGCCTGCCTTCTTTATTTTAATTGAACTAACACATGTTTAATTATTATTATGATTGTATATAATGTCCAACAAATATACACATCTATTTTTTGTCAAGTCTAAAAGTCTTGTCTGTCTTTAATATTTTTTTACAAACAGTGTTGTAATAAAATTGACTATTTTAGTCGTTATACTTCAAGCTGGAAATTGTATATGTCAAAAATAAACTGATAAAACAATCGATGGCTAAAATTATCTTTATTTCAGCAACGCCAAAACGTGTTTTCTTTTAAGCGAAGTTGTACCATGATACCTACTAGATTGTCACTGGGTTTATATGGCATTGTTTTAAGTACACAAGTGCAAATGTAAGGTATTAAACTATGACTTTAAAATGGCAATCTAGCTCGTTAAACGAGTTGTGTAACCGTAACCTATATAACCTTAAGCACACAAAAACAATAATCAGCCGTGAGCAATAATTTCCCTGAATTTGACAGATTTGTTAACTTGTTTGATTTTAGTGTTTTATCAAATTAAACTTTGGAATGCGGGCAAACATTAAAATCAAACATAGGGATTCATGATGCTACTAATACCTACAAAAGTCTTGGGTCCCTTGCATGTGTTAAGGGATGTCTCAAGCAGACACAAATGGCACACCAAGGACCTAAGATAGTCCTCCTAGAGCGGTAGGGACAGTAGATTGGCAGATCATTTAAATGTTTTATTATTTGAATGGACGAACGGTAGTGTGCGTCTGGTCGTGACGCCGGCGCCGGTCAGTGTGTGAAAGCCTGCTTCGTCTGTATGCCGTCAAAAGCGATGGTAGGCCTAACTCCATAAATAAATAAAAAATTGATTCTTAACACATATGTATGAAGAGTAAACTTACAAACTTAATTACGAGTCTAATTTGCTTTTTGGTTAGGATTTTGCAACTGTATTTTGTTTTTTTTTAAGAAGGCGAAGTAGCTACCTGGAAATTATTGTCAACAGTTAAATGTTTTTTGCTTATTATTTAACTTTTATTTCACCAACTTGCCAATTTCTTCAAAATAATGGATATTGCAAATGTTTTAGAAAATACAGTTCATGGATCTTCTAGATTACACATTTTTAATTAGGATAGTTAAAAATCTAGGCTTGTATGGTTTAAAATTAATATATAATTTATTGACTGGTACGCAAAGTTTGTAGCGTAATAACAAGAATTCAATTTTTAATTTAGTGATACCTCCTGTAATATTATGTTTCCTACAGTCCCCCGACAAAGTTGGCTTCCTTGTACTGTTTATAGTACAGAAAGCTGCTAATTCCTGCATATTTATACTTTGCCGTACGGTTTATACTTTGTCGTACGGTTTATACTTTGCCGCACATCAGGATTCCAACTGAACAACACAAAACAGCGTGGTTCTATTATGCACGTAATCCGTTTACGCTTAGAAATAGGTTGGCAACACTTAAAGATAATCCTACTATGAGCAGCTGATTGACTATTATAACTACGATTTAACCTGTCATTTCGTGTTTATAGTTTCGGTATTTCTGAACTTTCTGGACTTTTCTTTTAAACGTTTTTAAAACATTCCTACGATCTTAATAAACAAGAAAATACCTTCAAAAAATTTTTTTAGGCGCGGAAACCACTTCAAATTACAAAAACATACGGAACTATATTTTCAAAACGCGGAGCACATTTCTTGCCGAGGAAAAATAGCGGAGTACATACAGTTACATAGTAGTAGCGGAGTACATAGTAGTTATGTACATCTGTGACACCATTCAATACTCCATACAATAGAACAATAAGACAAGAGCAGAAATTCATCAACACAACACAAGGAAGAAAGAAGATATAGACCTCCCTTACAAAAGACTAAAGAAGGCACAGGACCAACCCTTGTATACTGGCACAAAATTCTATAACCACCTTCCCCAAAACATCAAATCCCTAAAACCTAACAAAACCAAATTCAAGCAAACCCTAACAAATCATCTCACACAAAATCCATGCTACACCAAACAAGAATTTTACACCATCAACAAAAACAGATAGACTCACACATACACCAAACCAAGAACCCAGGTCAAACTTTGACCAACAATAAACTTCCTAGGGCCTTGCCCAAAGAAGAAGACGTACCCCCTGTCTTAAGGAGAGTGGCGGTGAAGAAGAAGGTAAAGGTAAAGGTAAAGGAGTGATACGGACCGCGGGCACTACTTTCTCTAGAGCTAGAGCACCATTTGTGTTGCCAGCTGAACCTAAAACCGTGTTGTATAGTGTTTGAAATACTAATTATTTATATGCTTTATAGTGACTGTAAGAAAAATATAATGTGTAACACGAGTGAAAAAGGCCTTTGCTGCACTCGAGATCATTCCGCACGAGCCGCGTGTGCAGCAAAGTGCCACTTTCACCACTAGTTACACAAATAACTATATAATTTACAAGGATTATTAAAACAATAAAGTTATTTCCTACTGAAATGCTATTGATAGAAAACCACTGTCCATCTAATCAAAGTGTTTTTGTACATAATTTAGATGTTTATTTAACTAGCCAAAGTTAATTTACTATATCAGATTATAAAATATTAAAAGTACATACTATGCAATACATTATTTATTAATTACTCATGTTGGTCTAATTTTATAAAAATATAAACCCTTAGGCTTTAACTTATAAACTATATAAACTGTAGGACTTCAGTTTTTGTACAACCTTATATTTGCTTAGTGAACCAATAAAGTGACATTTTAATATCAAAGAAAAACATTGTAATAATAATAAAACCCAATTTCTTGTCTTTTATTTATATTTGTTAGGCTATTTATAGTCTTCATAGAGCTAAATAACTGGCTGTTACTATTTCACCTGTAAAGCAACTCGACGTTTCTTCGAAACTGTGCTTTGAAAGATTATTAAACAATGCTGTTTGTTTATTCTCAAGCAAACAGTTGATAAAAGAGAAAGTACCACATAGATATAAAACGCCCCTTGGTTACCCACCGTTGTTTGAACAAATGTCAGTGAACTCCAATAACATGACGCAAATACTGCGTCAACTACTTTCAATAATTTTAGTTTATTTGTTACATTGAATTTCATAGTTTCCTCTTACCTTCGTTAATTTTCTTATTATACACAGTAGTTGTCAAATTTTCGCTACTGCTGCCATTTTGGAAAATGGTGACAATTTTTTTATGAATAGGATCATTATTTTGTGATATTTTTTCAAATGCAGATACGATATCAAGGCTTGTTTACTCGCAACGTCTTTGGTCAAATTATTCCATTTACCTCTAGAATTCTCGTTAATGACAAATATTGTAGCTGTAAAATCTCAATCAGGTGATGATAGTACCCGTCTGGTAAATGTATTTTTTAGACCAATTTGGGTTCGTTACTGAAATTTATTTTAAAATGCTAACTAAAACATATTTGAATAGGCTAACCTTATTCTAATGGGGATCTAATTTCTTATCATAAATTGTATTTTTATTATGATAAATTAAGCATTTATGAGGGAATATTAACTCGTTTACGGGAGTTTAATGGTTGTGAACAACCATAATATGCAAGACCAACATCATAAATTATTGTCCGGAGTATAATGCCCATTCCGGGCTAATTAATCTCAATTTATGACCTTCAATTTAGAAACGATGAACTACATACTTACTTTCAACTCAATTCATTAGATATAACAATTAGTTTTATATATACAAATCTTAAATGTTAAACAACTTTGACAAAACATAAATATAATAAAATAACGTTAGTCCACAATATACGTTTTAGTGGTTTCAAAAACTTCCGTTGTACTATATAATTCACCATATATTCGTCCTAGAATTATCAAATTCGAAAAATTTAGCAAGGTCCCTATAAGGTTTGGTTCGCAATAAGATGGGGGCTTATGAAATTCAAAATTTAAGGGGACTTAGGTTGGGGATCCTATTTCCAGTGAAATTTGACCATGTAAGACCTTATATTTTGTTCTCTATAGACAAAAAAATTGCTTGGATCTTAAATCTAATGATACAGTAAATAATTCGTGCGTTTGACTTAGTTATCATCCGTCAGTCAGTGGTATTTGCATGTTATAAGTATAGATGGAAAGTCTCCTTAAATATAACATGTAATTTATAATACATTTATCAAGGTTTACGCATCAGACTAGTATTATAATTTATATAACTTATACCATTTGATGACCACTAATCGGCAGACTTAGATACAATTTTGTTCTTTTACCTACAAGATTAATGCAAATAACTGCGTAAAGTGTGTTACAAAACCATGACAAACATCCAATATTGTACGCATCAAGGGGTTCAAAATATATTCCCCCAAACCATACGAGCCAAGCAAATCATAAAGCATCATCTACGCAGAGAAATATTCTATCAGCACACGTGATGCAAACTGAAAATGTAATATGGAGTTTCAGCATCTGCTGAAATGAGATACGCTGCTCATCAGGATTCAAAACAGGATTCCAATTCGCAAATCTCGTTTGTTAGTAAGAAGCTGTATAAAAAGTTCACTTATAAAATTTAAATCAATAATTTATCTAGACAAAACATAAAAATAAAATGAAATACCATTTAATATCCTAAAACCTACAAACCAACAATATAAAATAAAAAGTTGTAAACTTTATTAATTTTCAGGAATAAATTATTATGAGTAGTTTAAAATCCACACGACACTATAACTACTTAAAATTTGTATTTATAAAATGTTGATCAATTAAATAAATATAAAAATCTAGTTAAGAAGTATTTGTTTCGGGATAGTGCATGTTATCATTAATTATTTTTTAAACTAATCTTATATTTAGTACATGTTTATTTTGTTTACAATGTTCCTGAGTTTTAATCGAGTTTCGATGTAAATGTGATTTTTACTGGAATAGGATTAAGCCTATAACGTATGGACTGTGTGTGAAAACATGTTAGTACTCGGAGAAAACCAAGTTATAATTCGGCAACTGCATTAACCAAGGAGTATGCACCGTCAATGATAACGCAAATACATAGGATGCAATTAATACTTTTAAGTCAACAATACCTCGGACCCCTAACATGGTAAAACTTAGTTGTTTTACTTTGGTCGTTGACACAAATATTTTATATTTTCTGTTTAAGAGATACCTCGTATACATGAACCATTAGGCAGGTGACCTCATTCAGAAGTATATTAGATACGATTGTTTATTCGATATGCCTATGGTTTAAACTAGGTCTACATCTAGGTGTTGCGTTGTTACTCATCCCAGGTTTGGGATTTGAATCTGGATCGCTAAAATAGAGGCCAACCTTTATTATCTTAAGTAGACTAGTCAAACTGAAGGAAGGCTGATATAGCGTTAACGAATCTCTAAGGCTAATTACAATTATCTATTATATTGGTTGTGTTTGTAACTCATTTTACTTTCTCCCCCTATACCATAGTATATGGAGAAAGTATTGTTTTCGTCAAAATTTTCGAGTTTGAGTTTTGAGTGGATATATTCGTTTTGGGTCCCCCTGGACCCAAAAAAATGGTTTTCGAAGTGATGTCTGTGTGTGTGTGTGTGTCTGTGTGTCTGTGTGTCTGGATGTGTACAGAGCTAGAGACTACACCTGTGGTCCGATTTCGATGAAATTTGGTATGTAGGTTTTAATCCATGGTATCTCCAGGCGTTTTTTTCATTTTTTAGAAATTTTGATTTTTAATGGGGATTTTCCCATAAAAACCCATAAAAGACCGGAAAAATCGGATTTTCTCAAAAATGGCCCGAACGATTTTGATAAAAATTTAGTATGTTGTAGCCCTTTAAATTCTGAACAAAATGGTACAAATCCCATTTCTGTAAAAATTACGGTTCAAAAGTTATGGTAAATTATGTTATTTTCCCATAAAAATCCCATAAAATAACGAAAAATAGAATTTTAGACAAAAAAATCCGTTTTTATTTAACATAGTATGTTATGATCCTTACAATTTTGATAGTTTTTCTCATTTCTTAGAAATTTTTATTTTTAATGGGTATTTTCCCATAAAACCTCATAAAATGACGGAAAAAAAAGATTTTCCCAAAAATGGCCTGAACGATTTCGATAAAAATTTAGTATGTCCTTTATATTCTGAACAAAATAGTACAAATCCCATCTCTGTAAAAATTACGGTTCAAAAGTTATTGTAAATTTTGTTATTTCCCCATAAAAATCCCATAATATAACGGAAAATCATATTTTCCCAATATTGGCTCGAACGATTTTGATAAAAATTTAGTATGTTATAGTCCTTTAAATTCTGAAGAAAATCTTACAAATCCCATTTCCGTATATTTACTCTCACCGCTTAAACATGATAAAGGTTGTTGACAAACTTATGGGAGAAAGTATGTGTCAGAATGCTGATACCGTTTATTTATATTTTAATACTTATGTAAAACAGTGACAAAAATAAAGTACTAATGTTGACTCTAGTTTCCAAGTTTTAATCTTATGAAGGAGGAATCCATAACGAGTGCTTATCCTTGACAGTTTCTGAGTTAGTGGTTTAATATCTCACAAACTTCCTTGCACTCTGAATCCAGATAAGTCATATTATGCATCCCTAAAATTAAAGTTATCAACTTAAATTAAATTATAGCATTTTTTTATTTATTTTACAATATTAATTTACATTTTTAGCTAGCTACGTACTAATCGTATAGGTAGGTTATAGAACATTATTTTCAAATGTTGGATTAAGGAACCTATTTAATTTATTATAAAGTATATTACAATTCTATTATACTTTATTGGAATCACATGTAATGGCATTACAAAGTCAAATTCTACCATACCAAATAATTTGAAGAAGACTTAACCCAAATTTTAAAGGCTGTTAAATAGTAAACTTTGTAAGTGCAACTAATCATTTGAACTCATCCCAATGCATATAAGTGATGTGAAACCTACCCTCCCCCTTTAATCTTTATGAGGTATTTTCTAACACCACATGAAATCAACATGTTTAATGAAATACACCTCTATTGGGGGGGCTTTTAGCCTATTGTTGTGGTTAAATCTATGATTGATTTGATAGATTTGTTAAGACACTTTTATGCCAATAAATGTATCTAAAAACATTTACCACATTCTACAAGGTGAACAATTTATTTTTAATCAAGTTTCGGGCACTTACACAGACTATGATACTAGTGCTCTTTAAATTTCTGTTAAAAATAATGAATTATAGAATTTGAGTTTCTTGAATTTTGGAGGAACTGCTTGTAATAAATAATATGTAAAAGGGGAAAAAGTCAAAAGCTAATATTTATATATTTTTGAAACTGTTTGACATTTCAAAAGCCTGTTTATAATATTGGTAAATTCCTTACGAAAGAATATTAACTTTACTTTATCTTTTACATGTAAAACTCCGACGACCGTCTTTTCTGGTTACATGATAGACTAGTTGATTATATTCCAGTGAATACATAACTAAATGTTTGATTCATGAGAGTATAATGTATCAAAAGACTGCCACCTTTATAATACATGTGGCATAATAAAGAACAGAGATGATCTACACCCATACATCATAGCTTCAGAACTGAAATTCCTTTTTTTTTGTTTTTATTTTTTACTTGACTTGCTATTTTGCTTGTTTGGTAATGTATACAGGTACTTTGGAACATATATAAACATAATTGTACTGATTGCAATTGTGTTTTGACAAATTTTCAACTTTAGTAACAGATCTGTTGACATCACTGAATTGTGTTTATTAATGACACCTTCTACATGTTACCTTTGACTATTAATACAACTTGACATTCCATTACCAAGTTAAAACTGTCGCTTGTTTTCAAATCAAAATCGTCATAGTTAATGTGAACCACCAACAGATGGTGCTGATATAAATACGGATTGTGTCGAAAAACACGATTTTTTTTATAAGTCAACCTGGTGTAACGACTTATTGTGAACTATAGCAACTGTTATGACCCATCATTCGAGTCAGGATAAAAGAGTTGTAAATATAATTTTAGACACTAGTGCGTTGTACGACTAGCACACACATTACACAACTCAGTTCTTTTAAATAAATAATTGGTGACAGCTGGTCCATATAAATGTCTGCTTCAGTATATAAGAGTCAATGTTGTTACTACCATGTTAAATCTTACAATATTGCAGTTTAGTCGATACCATAACGAAACACCAAAATGATGATCTTGTTAAATATGATATACTAATTACAATAATTTTCTGTAAGGCAAAATCCCATATGCATATCAAACTTAACGTTCTATCCTAGGTTTGGTTGAAGCTTGTGTTCTGTCCGCCAAGTTTGCAAAAAGTAGAATAAGTTTTCTTAAGTAAGATCTATTTATTCTTTAAAATAGCATAAAATTTGTTTCGTGTATGCATTAAAAATAACAAATAATAATGTTTTCCAGTGCCAATAGGTGAGCATCGATATACAAACAAAAGACTGATACGCAAGATGACATAAGGTTTCGGGTAAAACAGTTAGTTTATACAATCTTACAATAATTAACAAAATATTGGACGTTAGGGCACAAACTACAAAAGATAGAATAAACTTTTAAATTCAAAGCGTGCATAAACAGTGATTTCTTTCAATTCTGTGACATAGCCTGAAATCATCTAATAATATGCTAAGGTGTATTAAAAAAAATAAACAATTTGGACAACCTATAATTTGATGATGTATGGGATGGTAGTGCGTGACATTGGAAATAATTACGGGAGTAGTTGCAGTACAGTTTGCAGAGGTATAAACAAGTCCGTTAAAATCGTTAAATATTTTCCTAGGAATACGACTTTAATGTGACAGAAAAATATTAATGTTAACTCTGTATTTTATAGATTTGTACAGTTTGGATATGCGTAGAATATGTTGTTTATAAAGAGAGGCTATTTTACACATTGGAACGTTAAAAAAAATTTGTAAAATTCTTATGGTTTCTTAGCATTATAAAGCACTATAGGTTTCTTACTGACTATAAATTTACCAAATTCTTTGTCCTTTTTCCTTTATTTGACCATTGCATATTGAATAATATTTAATTAAAAAATATATATCTTATGTTGTATTTCAATTATGTGTCATATAAATTAACTTTGCAAAGTGCAACTGTGTACATATAATCTTTATCCATAAAAATTACAGAGCCATTTTCCTATTTTGTCTTACATATTGCCTCTCTTTTTTAAAAGTGAGATACTAAAATGGTTTTTGTCCTACCTTTTGTTTTGGACATGGTTTTTGTGTATTAGGCCTTCGAGTAACCACTCATTTAAGTAAAGCAATTAGTTAATGTGTTTAGATTTGGTCGAAGATCTAAGTTGAACAAGGTACTTTTATGGTAATCTAGATATTTAAAATATCATTTTATCTGTACCAGTGTTTAACAGTTTATCACCTACTGATTAGAATTAATTTGATTTTCATTATAAAATGTCTCAGGTAGAAAAGTGAGGTTTTTGTGAAACCATATTAGTTAATCTTCCTCAAAAATACTACAGTACTAATATAAAAGTTGAGCAATAGTTGGTCTGGTTCCACCATTAAATTGGATACTAAGGCATAATAATCCGTAATTAAACGCTTGTTAGAGTTAAAATGTTTATTATATCATTTTAAACTATAAATAAGCGATACTAATATTTTAATAGTTCCACGAGGTTTTATACAGAATCAATCATCGCAAGGATGTAGACAAATAAACCTTCCCCGACGATTGATATAAAATGATAATTTTTTTTTCAGAAAAGGATTATTTTAAATTGCATTTTGGTTGCTAGTAAATTTAATAAGAACATTTAGTACCATCCTTATGCTAATCACATCATAAAGTTCATCATTTTGATCAATAAAATATTAAAAATACACGTTTTAATACAAAAATAGACACGTCAGAGTTTTGGGTATAATCAACATCAAAAGCAGCTCCCTTTATTAATGTTTATCTCTGATTGTTATTGTTGTGTGCTATCGAGAACAAAGAGTTTATAAGAGGAAAATATATGATAACATGTTTTTCGTGGTGGGTTTTTTTTTCAATTATAACATAAACCATTTTTATATCTTATTTTAATTCGTCTCTGAAAAATTATCATAATTATTCTAACAAAACATTATCTCGTTCCATACAGTTATAGCCTGTAGTGGTAAAACATATATTTTATAACAGAGGTAGTTACGTAGTTTCAAGATAATTATTTGGCCCTTAGCAACTCTTCATATCCTTTTGTTAGTTTCTATAAGCGAAAATAGTATTATTTAATTTGTTTGCTTTGATACGCATATTTACTTTTACAAACCAGATCCAACCGTTATAAACTTAATACAACTTTTTTACTTAGATCTGTTTGGAAAAATCATAAAATATCACAGCCTAACTAAAGGAAGGCTATAGATACGGAGAAGAAGTCATTCTTATAATTAACGTTTGATATATGTCATCAGAGCTATGTCATTTATATGCTATCCACCCATTTCAAATTAGTTTTAGAACGCCTATAAATTACAAACTAAGGTCAATATAGCAATCACCAGAAAAAAACTTTTATAACAGTTTTCTGAGCTATTCTAGTTGACGTCTTTTACGTAAAAAAGTTATTATACCCTTAATTAAAGTATGTGCACGTTTTCAGAGACAGGATCAAAATTCTTACTAAACTCTTATGCCAAATAACTGCTCTTTAATTTTCACTTAGGTTAGAACTATTAAGCAAACTGCCAGTTCATCATTATAACATTTTAGCTCGAAGTATGAGGGATCGTTATTGTAATTTATAAGCGACTTTTTGGTTTCATACTCTATTTAATGATGTAAAATGTAATAGAATCATGCGAACAACATAATCTTTTAGCGAATATGCCTTATAGAGAATAATCTTTCTTATTTTCTCGTTAAAGACCTGGACCAGGGCCCGATATACTTTATTGTTTTGATGCCCTCAGAGGGCAAAAACAAAATTAGTTAGTATACAGGGTGTCCAAAAAAAATACGTTTCAGGACTTTGGGATATAATTGATCATAAAAAAAGTGTTTATGGACGTATGTCCGCCATTTAATTTACTATTCATGACCATTTACATAAACATTAAATTATTTTTTGAACTTTTTTACATACTTTTTTATCACACCGTTTTGAATTTTTTTGGAACAAGTTAATTTCCTTTTTTATCATGGGTCTCTTCTACCTATCGTACATACCAAGTTTTAAAAAGGATTGGTTAGAACAATGCAAAGTTAAAAGTATTTCTTTAAAAAAATTCAATGGAGGATATCTAGTTAACAAAGCGATTTGGGAAATAGATTTCTTACAATGTACATTGGTTCCATGAGATATATCTTGTTCAAAAAAAGTTTTATTTATGGTAAGCAGAAGAAGCATATAAAATGTTTCTCTCATAACAAAGCTATCACTACACATCGAGCACGATCTCACAGACAGCTATGGCCTGAACGTGACGTAACTACAGTAGATATATATCTTGGAGTATAACTAAGATATATTATAACTCTTGGGACTTATTGACTTGTGACTCCTTAGTCACATATCATTTAGGGAGATGAAAACTTATAGCGACTTTATTGAAAGAGTAAAAGTTTGTTGTTTTCCATTAAACTTAATATTTTTATGTAATTATATATTTTAGGATTGTAAGCTACATATTTAAATACGATATTATAGTTAGGCCTACAAAATTAAAATTGTATCAAACAACTTTTACTGATCGATATTTTTGTTGTGAGGGGTTGCAATCAGGACGATGTATTGTACAGAGACAAGCTCAGCCTTACACAAAGGAAGCTGTTACTAAAATAGAGGTCATTTTTAGTATTTTATTTCATGTTTACCCGAGGAAATTCTACAAAATTACAAATATTTTTAACAATGATATTTATATTTCAAAATTTAAATAGAAAAAATATTTAAATGATTTGAAACTGTAAGTATATTTTTTATATACTTACCTTTAAAGAAATATAGTTTATATACCTAGGTAACAATGAGGATTTTATTTGGCCCAGTCATATTTGGATTAGTAGAAAAACTCTCTAAACAGAGTAATTTTGCATATGTGTAGTCCTAGTCCCTTCCCTAGTAACATCAGATTCAAATTCAACATTCATGGATTCTGTGCTAAAAAGGGCCACAATCCTGGAATCAGGTGGCTGATTTTCACCTTTTTCCACATTTCACTAATTATTGAAAATACAGAAACATTTATGGAACAACAGTAAACGAACTCCTAAAATATATATTTTGTTGTTCTTTTATGGCTTTTTTCTATTTATATCGGTTACTATGGAAAATAATGGTAAAATATATTACCATGTTAGATATAATTCATGTCGAGCCATATTTTCACCGTGGTATAAGCAGCACATTTGAGTAATAGTGGAGAGATCAACACCAGATTCTAGATAAATTCATCTCATTTGTCATCGAGGATACTGCCAAAGCCAAGACATGAATATCATCCTCGTCAATTAATCAAACATCCAAAATAAATAGCTATATTCAAGGGATTATTACATCTAAACTCTTGCTGTTAAATGAATGCGTATGGAACTAAAAAAATAGTGTTTTTAGCTTCAGGAAAATAAGCTATGAATAAAACCTGACACAACAAATGTTGAATGTTAAAAGTGTAGTGTTTAAACGCACTTTCTTATCTTAACAAATTGAAAAATACTATAGTCAATATAAAAATAAAATAGCTTAAAAATATTTCATTTTTGGTTGGATACACAAATTCTATTGATGGCCGTAAAATGATTCAAAATACAAGGCTTTCATGTTGACGAGTTATAGAGAAGATGAGTTATAGTGGTCGTCTGTAAGAGAACTTCTTTAGGTAACTTTTCGCGTGAAAATAACATTTTTGTTAAGCTTTATTTATTACTTCCCGACAAACTATAAAATTTTACTTAAATTAACAGCGTTATTAACCCAACATACATTTCAATCAAAACATACAGTGAGAAAATCAATTATTTTAAGCAGCATTGAAAGAAAGTATTTTAAATGCTATATTCTGTTACCGTTCATGTTTAAACATATACACATTTACATCACTCTTATAGTTCACCTTTAGACTAGCCTAGTGTTCTAAATTCTCTCATTTAAATGTTAATGTTGCTAGTTGGGTCGTATTAACTATTGTTTCTGAACTTATATGCCATTGGCCTATTAATTGTCCTTGCTTTAGACAAATAATATTTACGTAGTGAAAACAATATGATATACCTCCCACTGGAAGACCCCCCCCCCTACAAAAGACGTACAATATTCCATGAAATGACATAAAAGTAATAGTATAACATTAGGATACATACCATAATCTAACTCTGTTAGATACTTATCTAATTATATACGGTTACTTAACCGTAAGTTTTGATTCTGTCTATCCAGCAAGTGCTAGTCATCGACGCCGAGTGAGGCAATTAAGGTAATACAATGTAAAATCTTATAGGTGGTTTCAGTACTTATGATTCTTTTTGTTCTATTTATTCTGTTTTTTGTTTTATAGAATAGTGAAATTTATTAAATAAATTGTTTACACTTTTGAGCCAAAATATATTATTAAATATAAAACTATACGTTAAACTGATTCAAATTACTAATGGTCGGTACTTTTCCTCTTGATATTTCAGGCATACCAGTGGATAAAATAAGCCCATCCTTAAAAATCCTTAAAATAAGCCACCCATCCAGGTGATGTGGTGATAAAATAATAATTTCATTTTGAAGGATTATAGTTTATATACGAAGATATTAATATTATTAACCCGTTTATTAACCTATTCGGCCCATGTAGTCATGTATACAAGACTACCGATTTGTACTTTATCTCTGAATGAGATGTATGGGAGTGTAATATATCAAAAGACCGCCGAGCTTTATAATGCGAGCAGGGTAATGCAGAAGACGGATGACCGGCATAGCCACATGACTGATGTTCATTGTTGCCTTTTATAGAATCCTTACATTAAAACATCATAGATATATTTTTTTTAATAAAATGTAAAACATATATAATATATTTCATGTAGCTGCTTGGTTGTTTTCTGCTACCAACATAACTATCATACATAAATACTTTACAAAAATTAGCGTAACTTAACAAGCCTTTGACCAAATATACAACTTAATTGCAAAAAATTAAAAATATATAAAAAAGCGGAAGAACAAACCCAAATAACTAAGTGACTAAAATCCTGTTTTCGTATAAATCATACAATTGATCCCTTACCTGTGGATATTCAATAAAATAGAATTATATATTTTAAATTCAACCTTAAAGAAAAATCTTAGTATTTAAAATGTATTTATAAAAAACACTCTGGCTGGTTAAGACCGGCAAGTTAGCCTGGCAAGTAGGGAAATATTTTATTTTATTAAATTGTTTTAGTTCAGAAAGTCCGGCGTGATAGCCTGGCAAGTAAGGAAATGTTTTATTTTATTAAATTGTTAGAGTTTAGAAAGACCGGCGAGTTAGCCTGGGCAGTAGGGAATTATATTGTTTAGGTATACAATTATTTTTAGTTTAAGAAAGACCGGTGAGTTAGCCTGGCACGAGACACGCGAAAACAACACAGCGTTGGCAATTGTTTTAAAGTGATTATTAAAGCGCGTGATTAACGTGTCGCTCTGAGCTTTATCAGATAACATAATAAGGTTAGTTCAAGATTGAATAGCGGAAGGACCTTGGAGTTTCCCAGCTCGACTTGAGTGATTCCGAGCATTTTATTTGTAAGGCGATACGTTATAGGAGCGTAGTACGTGAGAGACTCAGAGCGGAAGGCCGCGACCCCGGCGCGCCGTAGAACCTTAGGCCCCGTTTATACACCAAGAGCGGGAGCGGGGCGATAGCGGGCCCGCTCCCTTCTTGTTGCGTAAAAAAATATAATGCAATACTGGTTTCATAAACACATTTGTGGACAAACAATTAGAATGGGAAAATACATAGATTATCCTGAATTGTAAGTTTTTGCAAGATATTGTCTTCTTATTTCTGTTTGACAGAAATATTTAGAAAAGGACAGTTCAAAAAGTATAAACCATCAAAATAATCCGATCAGGGGTTTTGCGTACTAAACAGATAAACCCCTCTTTGTAGGACACGTATGACAGTGACAATCAAGCTGATAAACGGTTTGCCAGGAGTCAACCTTATCCACTCTGACCTCAGCTCTGTGGTTATTTAATATTTTTTTACAATTTGTAAACCTAATGTACCTTTTTTATTCACCATACCTTTTGTAAAAAGTAAATGAATACAAAAACTAAACATACAAACTGTGATTTGTAAATACTATTTTGAACAATACCATACAATGTTTTATTTTTGTATATTAACATCGAAAGATAAGAGTGAAAATTAGTTTTTAATGCAATATTATATGGCTGTGTTTCATGGTACAAGTAGTGCCCTCTCATCGCTGTAACTAAAAGTAATGATTAAGGCTAAAGCTAGTTTAATTGTTAATACCAAGAGTTCTTAATTGTATAATCAATTTAATTGACCTAGATTTAAATACTGTTTTAATTGTTGCTGTTTTTATATTAATTTGCTACTTTTCAATTATATTTACGATCGTAAATCTCGTAGTTTTTATTGCATTAATTATAACATTTCTAACAGGAGTTAAGTTTGTTAAAATAAAATGACGTTTACTGAGAAAAAAAGCCTTGACTCAGCTTCAAAGTTTATCCGACGTGGCAGTTAAATAGTTTTTTTTTTTACAAATAAGTCATTTTCAACCAGAGTGCTGGTGGTTTACTTCCTGCTGTCACTCACCACTGTCCCACAATAACGTTTTATTTTATACGTTTTCAAGGGGTGACAAAGCATTAATGCTACATTTTATGACATAAAACGACTAAATGAATTATTTTCTATTTTGTTACGAGCACCTTTTTTACCTTAAAATTCATCACGTTTATATTGAAGCATTAGAATATGTATTTGAAGGGATTTTATTATAATGCTGTTCTAGAATTGAAAAACGTAATAAAGCATCATAATATTTTATCATTCTACGTTAATAGTCGGTGACAATATTAAACGTCCTGAGTTGAATGATTAATGTTTTAATAAGTGACAAGTGGTCTTATGTTGTCGCCTCACCTTAGATATGGATGATAACTAAGGTTGTTGCTCTTGATTGTTGATGGATACACCTTGGAATAACATTGCAGAAATTATTAAAAAATAAAATGAATAAAAATACAACGAAGTCTCTTACAAAAACTTAAATTTTTCAAAATAATTGCTGAAATTAATTTTGAAAGTTCTTTTGATAAAAATACGACTGAAATATAATTTTTTCAGCAACAATACTCAATTAGTTTTTGTATTGAAGCAACTCCAATAATGTTTTAGTAGTAATAATAACAAATGATTGAATTGTAATTTGGTAAGGAATATGTCTTTGAAATATTGCAGGTAATTAATCTAGCATCCTTCATATCTACTTCAGAGGAAATTACCTTTTGATTAGACCTATGTTTTGGTTTAATGTTATTTAATTGACGATACCATATTGTACTTGGGCAAGTGTCTGTAATCATAAGCTTTGGAATTTCATATCAATTCGTAATTTTTATTATAAAATAGTCGAATTATAACAAGACAAAACCACATATATACAAGTCAAAGCGTATAGTTTTACTCACATACTGTTAACTAATTAACGTACTAATAGCTTATACGTATATATGGTTTGAATTAGTAGTGACCAAAGAAGAAAAATATAGTACGTACATTTTCATACATAAGCGTTAGGATAACGAAACCAACTGTCAATGTTTTTACTACCCACGTTGTAAGAGCCTTGTTTACTGTTTTTCGCCCTGTGGTTGGTTGTTTATCCGACACAAGTTGTTTGCTCTCATTTGATACCGACAGTTAATTACTTTTCTTGTGATTTTAAACATCCAACATTTTCGTAGTCAATTCAGCCTTTGAATACGTCATGGTTTAAAAACTTACCTATCGCATAGATAAAGTTAAGCATCCTACATCTATGAATAACTTCAAAACATAGTTCGTTAACCACTTATTTTTAAACGGATGTGATATTATTATGTTCTATTCTATTTGATTGAATTTCAGTTTCACAAATTGAAAAATTATGACATTTTATCCAGGGTTCATTACCAAAATACTAACCACATGTTCTTGTATCAAGTAAAAAACCATCCTGTTCAGGCCAACTTCTCAAAATTGAATATTTTTTTGAATATTAATTTAATAGGTTTCATCAAATTTATTTTAAATGTTTTCATGTTTCAAAATAACTTAAAACTTTATATCAAGTTAGTCTGTGGAAAATAATACAAAAATTGTAATATTATATTTATGTATTTAAATTAATTAAAGAAATCATTATCTTTTGCAATTAGTATATTGTTTCTTAGAATAAATTATGCTCTGAACACGTTAACGTTCTTTTTGATGATAGCACTATTTGCCCCTCCCCAGATGTAAAGCTCCTTGCTTTCATTCTTGACGAGAAACTCAAATTTTACAAGCATATCGATCACGTTTCAAACAAGATATCTGTAGGAATTTTCATGTTCCGCACTCTTAAACATTCCGTTTTGTCTTAGGTCCTCTTGACAGCCTACTATAGACTTGTTTATCCTTATCTGTCATATGTCCTGTCTGGGGGTGTGAAAGCCAAAGGACTCAGTTCATGTTAAAGCTTAAAAAAGGCTCTCCGAACTGTTTTACCCTTCACCGTCGTTAATCCTGCAAAGATGTCTTCAGTTCACATAAAGTTCTAACTTTCCCTTCCATTTATCAAGAAACCCCAATCATCATATTACTCTCCAAGTATCCATAGTTATCCTGCCCGCAACAATTTCAATCTTTCAGTACCACAACACTCAACCACTTTCTTTCAGAAAAACTTCAACTTCAATGCAGTAAAACTTTTTAATGACCTTCCTCTCCCTTTGAACCCCGAACAGGACATCGGAAAATTCAGGAAATGTCTAAGTCCATGTTGATAAATAAGGTCTGCTACAGCGTCCGGGAATTTGCTGGTAGTCTTTAACTTTATTAAACATTACAAGGGGTTGTGTGTCCCAACCAAAAAAATACCATTTGTATATAATACATTTAGTAGTTAATTAATTTCATAATAAATGTAATCTCTTCACTTGGTATTGTTAATCTGGGTTGATAAAGAACTTTTACTTTTACTTTGACTTTAACAATTATTACCTGATGTGTCTTATCAGGTAATTTGAGCACATCTCAGAGAGATTGATAACACTACTCACAATTTTATTTTTTGTTATTTATTGTTAATGGCTCTTGCTGCTTCTATCTCAGAAGGACTGGATCATTTGGATGCATGGGAATATAAATCATAAATTATTGTTATATTAACCTTGTGTATTATCTTATTTTGTGAAATAAATTCTCTTGCATGGCCATGTACACAAGTGATATTGTGTTCCTGTGTACTTGCCTAGTTAAAAAATTGATTCTTTTAATTGGTTGATTGATTACTTTTGACACTTAAAACGATTTTGACACTATAGTCGTCGCCACCCTAACTTGAGGCAGCCCAAACTGACCTGCTAGGTCATCATCGGTTGGTTCCGCTCCACCTTTTTACAATCTAAATTAGCGACGCTTCCGTGAGTGCCCTAGTTCATATTAACAATACTAAAATTATCATCTGATGTTTTTATTTACTTGTTTACGTTAATGACATTGATTTAAAAAACATTATGTTTTGTCCCATCAAAAACGGACAACGTTTTTGGTTTATACTTAAGGTACTTGGTATTTTGTTTATAGCTCAAAAACCGTAAAAATTTTCCGTTTTAGATGGTACGAAAACATAAATGTTTGTTTAAATTATATTATTACGTAAACGAGTAAATTAATATATTAGATTATAATTGTGTTAATATTAATATTGTACTAGGGCGTCCATGAAAGCGTCGATGATAGGATTTTAAAAGGGTACTGTGCGGGACCAGCCAGTAATTGCCCTGCAGGTCAGTTTGGACTGCCTCAAGTTAGGGTGGCGATGACTATAGTAAAAACACACATAACTAAACACATAAACTACACATAAAGTTTTTAGGTTAGCAGTATACTATATAGCCTGAGTTACCTAACCATATTTTCAACTGATAAGGGGTATGTGGGCCCTATACTAAGCGGTGTAACGATTGACTGATATCGATTAATAAGTGAATTTTCTGATATTAGTATTATTATTATTGTCCTTATTGGAGTAATACTTGGTTTGACTTTGGTAAACTATTAGCAGCCCAGCCGATTTGTTTCTTTTTGCTATATCATCCAATATCATCCCATAAGTAGAGGAGAACTTCCTTGTTGGGCCCTGTTTCAATTCTACTCTACAACACGGTGGCGCCCAGAAATAAAACACTATGAACATTCAGTTGGTATTATTTAGTCAGGTGTAAGCTTTGAGTTGAATCAAACCCTTCTCCCTAGAAAGCTGAGCCAAATTTGGGCAAGCTTACAGCTTTGAAACAAGAATACCCCCGCCGCAGCAAACCTGCCGACTAAGCGAATTTCCATTTGTCTGAATTGATTTTCAGTTAAATATATTTTAATAACATTAGGTTTAACGAGTACCTAGGTTTGCTGCTACAAGGAAACTAATAAAGTAGTGTTTTTGAGTAAAATATTGATAGCTTAGTACAAAATAAATAAATTTGCCAAGTTTGATCAAAATATATCCATAAACAAGCAAACTACACCATTTGACAATATTCTCCATAAGAATAACATGGGAATTTTAAATTTACAATTTTTTTAATTTTCTCCGTTACTAATAATTGAACAAAAATACTTTTATATACTAAATTATTAGTTTTTTTAAGCTCTTTAAAAAGGTCTAAAGAGAAATCGGAAAATTTTGTGTTTTGAGGGTCAAAAGTGAGAAAAACCAATTTTTACCCCATAAAGTCCCCCATAAAGCCCCGTTCCAATGGTCCAATCGTGCTGGTTCGCGAACTCATTCAAGTTTTTCCCGCTTTACACCTTTAAACCAAATTTCATCAAAATCGGACAAAAATTACTCAAGTTATCGCGTTCACGGACGTATATATATATATATATATATATATATATATACATATATAAAAATTTGAACGAATGGTGTTTTTGGCCTCTGGGGACATCAAAATGAAAAAGTAAATCGGTCCCGGGTCTAGGTCTTACCGTGCCACCTACGGTAATAGCTACTTCCCTATAGGGAAATTCGCTAAAAGGTCAGTTATGGTGAGTGAATTTGACTTTTTGATGAGCTCGGCCACAAAGCCGTCATTGTAACGTCATGATAAAACTGATGTTTTGTTTTCCAAAATACGTTTGGAATCAAATCATTAGGTCTATGTATGTGCCATATCTTTGTTGCTGAAATGTACGTTTGCAGTGGAGGAAATCTTCATGATATACTAAATGTAAGTTTTATGAGGAATCATAATAATTATGTAGATGTCACGGGCTTCGTAAATATTAAAAAAATAAAAAGGAAACATCGTGTATTGCGAGGTTAAAACAGTTGGTCGTTTGCTTTAAGTAAACAGTTCTGCAAGCATTACTATTGTAAAAATACTCCCGCCACATCAAACCTGCAGACAAAAAAGCTATTATAAATTTATTAAAATTTCCGTGAATTTTATTTTATATAATAATGCATAGTGGCATGCGTTAAACATGAAATATCAAGTATTGTTTTACAATTATACCGTTTTAAAACAAAAAGTAGAAAAAATGCCATTCCTATCAAATATTAGTCATTGATTTAAATGAAAAATATTCAGTTACAATTTAAAATTTAAATCCAATATGAAAATAACCGCCATAATTTAAATTGAGTTTGTATATGATTTGAAAGAAACATGTAGGGTGGGTGTCCAAAGTTATTTTACCTCAGTTTAATAATATAATTAATTGGGACAGATTAGTCAAGCGTTTTATGTATCAAAGATAAACGTAATAGAAATATGGATTAAAGTTTGTTTCGTTCCAACATGAGTACAAAAAACTCCATACATCCAAGTTTAATTGGCTTGAAACCCCAGGGATTGGAATATACTTTGCTAATCTGTTATTGATTTGGTACGAAAACTACTTTCAAAGGTTAGTATTATGCTACATAGAAAGACACTGTTTTTTATGAAACCGTTTACCAATTCATCTCTAGTTGGGTGTTAAGCTTAAAGGATTTTATGATAGAAATTTAATTTATTACTAAACGATAGCTGGTTTATTTTAAACTTTATATCTTATACTTTAATTATACTTGTAGAAATTACATTTAAAATATGTAACAACTTAAAAGATTAATATTTGAGTCAAAAGAAAGATTCCGTAATATCCTAAGGGTTTTCAACTCCCCGCGATGAATTAAAAACAAATTTAAGTGTGACAATCAGTTTTACACGAAGAAAAACATGTTGGGTGTGAGTTACTAGTCTAATTGTGGCGTCTCGGACTTTGGTACGAGAGGGCAGGTTTGATTCCAGGCACATCCACCACAACGAATATTGTTAAATCGTGCGTGTATCTCCTCTTTATCTCCTTAAAAATGCCAGATTTAATTTAATTTAATTTGACATTTAATTTTGATATAATTATTAGTTAGATCGTGTATAACTAACCAAATAATATTGATTATGGCATGCAAACACAACAATATAAAAATACTATTATGAATAACTATTTAGTGTAAGTTACGTTCACATGAAAACCTGTAAACATCACTTGATAATTTATGATTCGACTTATTTTTAAAGTCGTTATAATAACTTTCAGTAAAACGCCTGTCCTATAACACAGCGTTATTTACTGTCGTTAAGATACAAGCCTGCTAGGTAAAATAATAAAGACTATGCTTATACTATGGAAATTGCACTTCATAGATTAATAAAGTTTGATATTAGCTTGTTAGTTGAGGATCTTAAAGTGCAATTGGCAAAACTTCAGTTATGTTGTGACATTAACCTTTATAATATATTACAAACAAGTTGCTAAAGAAGTTTTGTTTTAATCTTATGTTTTATGAATATTGAGATACAAACTTAGGAGCTATGTTGAAAGACTTAACTGAACTTTCAAACAATTAAAATTAATTCATTAAAAATATTTAACATTTGGTAAAACAAAGTATGGTAATTTATAAAAATATAAAAGTCAGATCAAAAGGCAAGTTCTACACGATGGCTGTAATTAAAATTTAGAACTATCATGTTGTAGGCTAAGAGTTGATACAAATAAATAAATAAATATATTTTTAGATTTTCAAACTGTATCTGTCATGACGAGGAATTTTCACAACTAAATGTTGGCCAATATGTATCGCTGCAAGGCCATAAAAGTGATCAACAGAGCAATTCTCTATAACACCGTCATATGTCACAGTCGTCACCATATTACGTTTCGTTTTTCGTTTTATTGTAACATGGTTCTCGATAGTTAATATTTTTTTAGGGTTAGTTCGTTATCTCATTTTTAATTTTAGTTCAATTTATTATCTTATAACTGTTAGTTATGAAATAATTGTATAACGTAGTCAGAGTCAAACGGCTAAATAAATTAATCCTCCTATAATAGGCTACCTTTAGTTTATATTTTTGCCAGTCCATAACTATTTAAGGTGATATCAGATTTGTAATGATAGATTTTGATGAACAATTAAAGTAATAGAGAATGGCTTTTACAAGCGGATGATGAGTAATGTTGTGGAACTTATTGTTTTTAGTAGTTTTAAAGTTAAATATTTTTAAATAAGAGTTTATTTTCATGAAATCAGTCCAAAAATAAAATCCTTTCTTCATAGTTAAGTATAATTTTTGAAATGTAGAAACTTGATTTTGATTTTTATATTACTACTTGGTACCTAAATGTATGTACATCAACATCTGTAAAATCAGGTTATGCACATATCCAGGCATATAATTTGTTTGTATATACAGCACCCACGAATAACTTCTACGTGGTTACTTTCAGAGCGCTACTACTTTATTTATTATTAATAAGACGAATATTTATCACATATTTATTAAATATCAACTACATAACGTAAAAATGTCTTTTGATTAAATATTTTACCACTACTTATTACATCCGATGATAGGTAAAAACAGTTGTTTCAAGCAATATATTTTACTCAGAACGTATGATGAGCCATACCAACAAATATTATAGAGAACTTTATGTCATTGCAAGGGTCATATGATATATATTGATATTCCAGTTATGATGGTATGGGTATAGCACAAAGGGGTGCTGAAAAATACTATCCACGTAGTAATTTTCATTATATTCAGGAAATATTTGCTTCTTTATGTTTTATTTAAGTGCTTGTTAGTCCTCATGATTTTTTTCATAATAGTCTAAAGCACGTTGATATGTACTCTTTGAGTTTTATAAAATAGGAAATTGTTTTAATGGAGTAGTTCTGACACCATTATGTCAAAACCTTTTTCGACAAAGTTATTGATTCCAAACGTATTTGTTTACAAAAATGGAAAGGCTTAACAAACTTTTTGTCTGGCTATGAACTTCCAAGTGTTCCGTTATGCCACAAGCGAGTCAGAAGTTATGTCAGATAAAGTTATTTTCATTCCGTTTGGCTAATTATTAATCTTTTTACTATTTTACTATTTATAAGGACATAAATTCTGCAGTTGTTTAAATACAGGGTGGTAAAAAAGTCCCTGGACAGTTAAATATTTTAAAAAATAATGCAAATAGAGCTACAATACTTGGTACAAAGTTAGAGGGCATAAAACTATATTTTAACATATATTCAGTGATCCAATAACTCTTCAGGGGGACGGCCCACAAGGAGTCGGAAGAAAATCTTAAATGGAAGCATAGGTCAATATGCACATCAAATTAAAGGTCTTTTCATCACTCCGTAACGAAAGTAACTATTTTCGATAACAGCTGACATCAATGAAAGTAGTCGTTTCCGAAGCTCTAATTTAGGGCGAGGGAAAATCGATCAGCTGATTTTCCCTCGCTCTAAATTTACTTTCCCTCGCTCTCAATTAGTTCTCTATTTATTCACTAAGCGCGCTAGTGTTTTGTTATGGTTTAATTTAATGATTTGAATCAGCTGTATGTATTGTTCAAAGTTGTTTTATTCTTTAATTTTGATAGGCATTAAAACAAAATGTATTGAGGAATATACGTAGGTTTCCTTTTAGAAAATTTAATTTTATTTTATTTTGATGTTCAATCAAATTAATTGAGAAATAAAATAGTTGTAATATTACTGAGGTCTGCTATTCTGTGTTTGTGTATTTTTGCGTCGTGATGAAAAGTATCGTTCATAACTCGTACCGAAAGTTATTATCCGGCACTTGCTCCGTTATTCCCGTCCTCGGCTTCGCCTCGCACGTGAAATTGATGTTCCTTGTGTTCGGCTTCGCCTCACACAAAAACTTGAGCGCGCGACGGAAAATGCCACTTTCGGTCCTAGTAATGAAATATACTATTTCTAGTAGAATACAATGCCACAAACCGCACTTCAAAAGATTGACTCTGCACAAAATGACAGTTGTTCAAAGATTCATTTAATTTACATTGCTATTATACGCTTTATCCTCAGGGGGCACAGCCCTAGGAATCGGAAGAAAATTGTTAACGTAAGCATAGGTCGATATGCACATCAAATTAAAGGTCTTCACTAGTAGATTACGATGCCGTAAATTCAAGCTCAAAAGAATGCCTGAGTAAAAAATGGCAGTCGTTCAAAGATTCAAAATGGCGTATTCAAGAAATCTTTGAACGTCTTTTTGCGCAGGATCAACCTTTTGAAGTGCGGTTTGCGGCATTGTATTCTACTAAAGAAGACCTTTAATTTGATGTGCATATTGACCTATGCTTCCATTTAAGATTTTCTTCCGACTCCTTGTGGGCCGTCCCCCTGAAGAGTTATTGGATCACTGAATATGTGTTAAAATATAGTTTTATGCCCTGTAACTTTGTACCAAGTATTGTAGCTCTATCTGCACTATTTCTTTTAATATTTAACTGTCCAGGGACTTTTTTACCACCCTGTATAGGCTACATTATATCGCTTAACGGACGTAAAAATTCCAATCAATTGTTTAGACATGTGTTTATCATAGGGCTACAAAGGTGTTATTGAAAAATATTCTTGTATCTTTCATATTTTTAACTATCATTTTCATTTAACTGAATCTATATTTTTGCTTTGTTTATTCTCCTTTCATTATTTGTTTATAAAAAAGGACTACCAAATAACTTAAATCTTAATGTAATCCATCTAAGTATAATATATTTAATAAACTATAACACAGCCATTTCTTACAATAATATCAATCATAAACTAATTTTCAAATTTTCTTTAATACATAAAACATACTGTGTACCAATTCGTATCAAATTAACCAAGTTCAACGATACATATTATAAGCAAACAATTTTTTTTTTATTTGTTATATAGATTTTAATGTGGGTTAGTTTTTAAATATGTTTAACATATAACGGCTGTTAGATATAAATTAAATAAGAAAGTCAATTTAATTTGTTTTAAAAAAAACTAACATCTGTGGATGTTGTTTTTGATTGTAAGTGAAGTAGTTAAGATTCTAGTAACTTACTGTAACCCACAGTGAGCCACTACGACCATTGCATTGCCTAGTATCTCAACTATGATGAACATTCTGTGCACTTCATTTCATAAATCTACGCTATTCAATTTACGTTCAATGATATTCAACCAAAGTTTTTCTTATACTTGGTAAAGACGTTTCAATCGACGGATGATAGTAATTATGGTGCGGTAGTTAAGAGTGATCCCAAGGTCCTACTTACATATTAAATTCAATATTAAAATTAAACAACCCGAAAAAACATTTACATATATTTAAGTTTTTTTTTTACAAGAAACTAGGTACCTAAAACATTATAAAAAATCTCACATAATAAACATGGGAACTGAAAAAGGTTTATGAGTCAATAAGAATCCCATTTAATCCTTTACTGCTGTTGAAAATCAACTTTACGTAACTGTATCTGGATCACAGATGATCATTTTTGTCTAAATAAGTTTATAAAACAGCGTTTCAACAAGGTAAGGAAAAGATTGTCATAAATAACGTTTTCTGACACATATGTATTGCTAGTTATATATTTTTGCTGCCTGCATGAAAGATCAGTCCAGTCTGTTCGATAATCAACTAACGAACCTGAACACCGGCCAACTCGACAACCGCCAAATTGCTTTTACGATGATTGCCAAACCATCCACTATAATTCGCTTAAAGTTGTCAATAGTTAATTTCAGTAAAGCGCAACACTTCAATGAAATAATTGTTTGAAATATTATACTAAGTACACAAACATTATTTACAAATCAATTAAAGAATTAAACATTCAGAATTGTTTAATTTATTGTTTACTAAAATTAAGTATTATATTTTGGCTCTCAGGCCATGAATTTGAAAGTACGGTGTTTTTGGCCTCCGAGGACATCAACACGAAAAGGCAAATCAGCCATGGGTCCAGGTTATACCACGAGACCTATGGCAATAGCTTATTCCTATAGAGAAAACTTGCTAAAAGTTTAAAAAAAAATAGCATTTCGAAAGATTCCGAATTAAAAAGCCTACGCCTGCTGATGGGAACGATACGAGGATATCAAGACTCTACGAGCGCTAACAACTACACCACGAGCAGTTACAGTACAGTATTATACATAAAAGGTTTACTTTGTTCAATGTAACTTTAAATTATTGGAAACATGTTAACATGTCAATATTTGAAAAAAAAATTTCAGGAAACAGTGATATGAATGGCCTATAAACAATTATTTAGTTAATTTACTTGACAAACAGGGAATTTGAGACCCTTTGAATGCATAACAAAAATGTACAAGTTGACAAATTATTTTGTTATGGTAAGATGAAAGCTGTCTGAATATGCAGTAAAATAACAAGCTTCATTAACTTTCATAAGTATTTTTAATAACAGTATAAGTGAATAGTTTAGTATTACCAATAAAATATTTGAAGAAAAAACTTGTACAACTGTAATTGGAATCCTAAGGAAAGAAATAACAATGCAATAAAAAGGACTGGTACAAATGTTGCCAACTTATTACCTCCTCGACAATTCACAATGGCCGACATATTCTGCAACCGTAGAGTGCTGGGTACTTTAATAAAATATCCTGAAATCATCTCTGTTCTTTGTGCTGTAAGAAATGTGTTGCCCAAAGATAAATGCATGTTTTTGTCACATTTAAAATGTTCGTAAATCAAGTGGTTTTAGTGCTCAACCTGAAAGATAAGGGTCGCTGGTTCGATTACACGCAAGATCACTATTAGACCCAGTTGTCATTTGTAATTAGGTTATCAATTAATGATCTCAACTCTAACAAAAGTTCAATGTTAGTAAAAACAATACTAGGGTTTGGACTTCTCAAAAACTTTTAAAATGCCAAAAGCATGAATAAAAAATTAGGCTATCTTACCTCTGTCATGCAATCGAATCATTTTTAAAAGGTGGAACACAGTCAAAACATCGAAATACAAAAGTACATAAACATAAAAGACTCCACGTGGGACATATCAAAACAAACAACGTTTGCCATAAACGGAGCGTAAAAATAAATAAAATCAAACAATGGCTCTGTATTAAAATAACATTTATATTCCCTTAATAACTAAGGGAGCTAGTAATATACATATAATAATGCATAATATACATAACTTTAGTAAACTGCAGTATTTGATTTCAAAAATATTATTTTACGTAAGCACTGAATATAGTAAAAAAACTGAAAAAAACACATAATTAAAACACATTTAAAGGCAAATGTTAAGCACTACGGTGAGGTTTAAAGCTCATCACTTAGTCGTGTTATGGATTCACTTTGTAGTTTCACGTTATCACTATGTTCAAAGGTAAACGTTACACTGATTTGCACGATTATAATCCTTCTGCAAGGGATTTGTACCTTGACAAAACTGTAATTACTTGGTTCTTTTGAGTACATAGCTAAAATAGCTAAAATACTTTGTGTTAGTTACTTTAAATTTTAATAATTTTTTTCTTATTTTACTAGGTATTTTATTTAAAAATCATTTGTGTTTTTTTATTTTTTACATATATATATTGTTAAAATGACAAATAAAAGTGGTTAAAAAAGGTCCTATTTACCATAAGGGAAACTAACCCATTCGTACAAAACACATATTTTTACGACTTTAATTTACAAACCTTTCAAGGAAATTGCCACTCAAACTTTTGTTGGGTTTAAACACAGGTTTAATCCCTTTGCCGTAGAAAAAAAATAATCAAAGTGAAGTTCCTAATAAACATATTGTCATTAGCAGCTGCTGAACAGCCTATTCAATTTAAGTCATATTATAGAAGGCTTTGAACAGTTACTGGGTTCAACATATTTTATATAGGTATATTAGTTAAGTATATTTATGGTAGTTAAGCTAAACTATATAAGTTATATAAGGTAAACTACATAAAACTACCAAAAGGTCCAATGTGTTCATCGTGTAGCCTCAATACCTTATCTTCATCGTCTTAGGTTTCTCCTTTAAAATACAATTGGAAACCCATTTTTAATCATCGTACCTATTTAATTGATCACCTGCTTTATTTTGAGCATGGATAATCTCAGGTGGAAAATATCTTGTCAGTATCGTCTCAGACCTAGAGAATATATTTGAGTTATATTACTTACTAATGGGAAAAAGGCGTTAAACGCAATGTTCATACATGAGTTTAAATGCATTATAGGTTTTTCTATTGGCAGGATTTGGATTACATGTTTTATAGAGGACCTTACATTCGTACTTCTTATACATTCATTATGGGGAAAGTTGATGATTTTATCCAAGCATCTGACCTGACACTTCGAAATATACATTATCAACCAACTACACAAAAATGGCGTTCGTACTGATTTAATTTATTGTTTAGTGTGTGTGAGGGACGAGGGTGTTAGTATTTTGACAAAGTTAATATGTACGTTAGACCAATGTTTAACTTTTGCATTTTACTTGAATGATAATATTTAAAAGAATGGGGTGTATTTTTTAATATATGTTACGTATGTGGTTCATACATGTACAGTGGTTATAAAAGAAGTTATATCAATGGTTTTCCAGGTTTATGTATATACATTCAATGCATTCATCCACCTCTTAAGCATTTATGTTTTTTAAATAATGTATGTATAGTTTTGTTTAAAATAAGGTCATAGAAATCAATGTAAATTACTTAACCATGAAATAAAAGGCGAAACTTAATACTCAAGTCGACTTCTGCCCTCATTGAAAGAGTTAATCTTTGAATCAAATGGTAAAAAGGTAAACGACAAACTTATCAGTTAACATATTGTTTATTTGATTGATTTAACTTTTTTACATATAACAATTCGAAAAAAAAACTTGAAACACTGTTAGAGAATATTAAGTACAGAGGTACTAAATATTCTGCCGTTACAGTATTTTATTTTACAGTATTCATTAAAGAAACATTTAAAGAAAGGTATGGTTTCTTTTTTTCTTTTGAGGGATCGTCAAATCAAATCACACCTAAAGAATGTAAAGTATATGTGTATAAGGAACCAAAATAAAAACTAGACAACCAGTTAGATTGGGAGCTGATTTTTGTTTTGTAAATTTACACAAATACTAGTAGCCACACCTGTGCGTTGCGTTGGTAAGCTCATGTTATTTTTACCACAACTTATAGACTAATGAGATCAAACATTGTGCAACAAACCTCATCAATCAGAGTTACTTTAGCATTAAAGCCTCAGTTTACCATAACAAAGCCAAGTAATTGCCTCTTATGTACCCTGAACGTGGTGAGACCTTACATGTAGAGTTTATGCTAACAGTTCACTGTATGTTACTTGCTTTGAGCGGTAGTTTGTATAAGCGCATCAGCTGTTCAAACTATCGAATGAAAGACGCCTTGTGAATTTATCAGTAACTACATTTTGAAAGTACAAAATAATTACATCAAGGAATTTCATTGATTTATTTACTTTTATTAAAACTAACTTTAATATTCGAGGTATTTATTAGTTAAATGTCTTATTAAAATGTCCTTTTTTGACAATCATATGATTTTGAGAAAAACTATTTTTAATTTAGTTTTTGCTGTTAACACATCATGCTAAATGTGAAGTTTTTAACACTAAATTGCTATAGCCTTCCGACTTTTGGCTGAGGCCTTGTCGTGGAAATTATGATAAACTAATGGTTAATTCCGTTGTGTAATACTGCAAGGTACTGTATGTTCTAAAAAATATACACATTTCGTACTATAAAATATCACCTTTTTTATATACAGGGTTTGAAAAAATGTGGGAACACAATTAGCGAAGTAGTTCCTTGAATAAAAATAAGCAAAAAGGGTTTTGTAAATATATCCTACATGTCCTATCTCGTTCCTTTTAGTGTCTGACTGACGGTGGGTGTGTTTTTTACAAAAACATTCACAACTTATCAACGGTTTGAGCTACAGCGTTGAAATTCTGAAATTTTTAATTTTCTTGCCACAGCCTTCCTAAAAAAATATGACGAAAAATCTTCATTCGGTTTCAAATGGCGGCTATTTTAAATATAGGGTTCCAAATTCCACGATATCTGTTAATCTTCACAAAATGCTGCAAAAACATATGTACTGAACATCGGAAAGAACATAATCGTATACTCTTAAAAAAGGGGATTTGTTTAAATTCAGTTGCAAAACTGCTTTTAATGACAGACATAGGGTTTATAATAATTTCAGTAGCTAAGAACCAATTGGATTCTTATAAATTACTTATTTAATTATCTATTATTCGTTAAATTATTGTACCTTCCCTTATCCAATCGCAAAAATTTTATTTAGAAAGTGTAAAAACAGTCGCTATTTGAGCTTGCAAATACTTATAAATTTATGAATTTAATGCAGTTAAAGAGGTAAATATACCTAATCGAACATGGCAAACATAATAAAACAAAACTTTTGTTCCTAAATAAAACTAAATCTTTTAGAAATATTTACAAAAGTAATATATTGGGGGGAACAGTAAAGAGGCTTTCAGCTGAACAGAGAGAGAACTAAGTAGTCCCAAGGTGAGCCCTCTTGTAGGCCTTCTTGTCACGTTACACGTTTAGACTATTATTTTGCAATGTAGGTGACTATTCTTAAAATATTCATAAGCTTATTATAAAAAAATAACAATGTTGTATTATTTAATATACTAGTCACTAACAGAGTTTATTATTTTAACTTTGGGACACTAATATCGACGGATATTATATCTTGAAAACATTCGAAAACTATTTTTAATAATTATGTGACGGAATCTAAGTTATTAACATCTTAAGGGCTTTTGGGGAATTGGAATTGTTAATGTTATTGATGCTTATATGAATTGAAGTTACACTCTAGATGACTTTAAGTTGTTCATTTACAAACATTACTAACAATCTTCAAGTTTCAAAATTAAAAGGAGCATTTAAAGACACCCAAACATAACAGATTCACATTTTCCTTTTAAAGGTATTTTCTTTATGATCTCCTACTTCATACCAGTAAATATTCCTTGTAAATAGTGCTGTTATCGTTGTTTTGTCTGTAAGTAGCCTAATTCAATTATTTTGTTTTACCTTTATTGAGTGTTACCTATCTAAACATCGTATAACAGACACTATTACCAAGGTGTTAAATCTAAAAGTTTTGATGAAAATATGGATATTGATTTTAACTAATTACCAATAAATTTCTATATAAAAAAGTGTTCACTGTTTCTTTATTTAACTTATAATTTAAAAATAGTATACTTCATCACTAGGGCGTAAAGTTAAGATATGTTATAAGTTTTACGATAGAGGCGGGGGCCTAGGTAGAAAACAAGCGAGGGTTGAAAAGTTACTTTTTGCCCGTGTGATTTCGTCATATTTCAGCATTTAAACTAAGTTAGAAAACTAAAATACCTTTCATGTAGAGATAACCTCTCAAAATGAATTCTAGCGTGTTTTTAATTAAACTAATGCAAATAAGCAGTTGTTTACTAGGAGATTCAACTATTTAGTTTATTATGATTGTGTCTGTTAGTTTACATTATACGGTCGATATTTCGAACCATTGGCAGTAATGCTACAATACAACCGAGAAAATCAATAATTTTATCAATACGCAATTTCAATACATGCGATTACTAACAATCAAAGTTAACGACAGCTAAGTTCACTCCCTAGGGTATAAATACCCCCGCCGCAGCAAACCTGATGCCTAAGCGAATTTCCATTTGGCTGAATTGATTTTCAATTGATCTATTTAAATAACATTAGGTTTAACGAGTACCTAGGTTTGCTGCTACAAGGAAACTAATAAAGTGTGTGTTTTAAGTAAAATAATTATTGCTTAGTATAAAATGAATATATTTGCCAAGTTTGATCAAAAGATATCCATAAACAAGCAAACTACAACATTTTACAATATTCTCCATAAGAATAACATGGGAATTTTAAATTTACCATTATTTTAGTTTTCTCCGTAACCAATAACCGTACAAAAACACTTTGATATACTGAATTGTTTGTTTTTTTAAGCTCTTTAAGAAGGTTTAGAGAAAAATTGGGAAATTTTGTGTTTTGAGGGTCAAAATTGAGAAAAACCAATTTTTACCCCATAAAACCCCCCATAAAACCCTGTTCCCATGGTCCGATCATGCTGGATCGCGAACTCATTCAAGTTTATCCCGCCTTACACCTTCAAACCAAATTTCATCAAAATCGGATAAAAATTACTCAAGTTATCGTGTTCACGGACACACATATATATATATATATATATATATATATATATATATATATACACATATATAAAAATTTGAACGAGTGGTGTTTTTGGCCTCTGGGGACATCAAAATGAAAAGGTAAATCGGTCCCGGGCCTAAGTCTTACCATGAGACCTACGGTAATAGCTACTTCCCTATAGGGAAATTCGCTAAAAGGGGTTTTACTCCATAAAGAGTAAAAGAGTTTCTTTTGACCCGCACTGCATGCATTAAAAACGGTTGTTTTTGCTGCAATATGATGATAATGATAATGTTACATATGTTGGTCTATATGATTTATGGTATTTTGCAAGGACCTGTATATTACCAAGGCTACGTGAGGGGAAGAACCTGTTACATCTAATCTATGGTATGCTTGTAGATATGAATCCCGACATGTTGTGTCATAATTATGAACATATGAGCCAGTTATAATAGAAGAACATTTAAATTTATGAACTAGTACCAGTTGATAAATATACTGATCTGTAGAGTCATTATGTATTTAATAGTGCAAATGATTTACGGTAACTTGCTGATCCATGTACACCAATAATTCTTCTGGTTGTACTTTTTTTTTAAACCCGGGGTATTAGCAGCTCGGATGCAAAGCCCGAAATAGCAACACCATATCAAATTGTACTTCCTATCAGCAATGAATAAACCCTTATCAACCACCTTTATCAATACCTTTATCAATACCACCAGACGTTTGTTCGGGAAATACTGGAATCAACCAAATGTATTCCAATAACTATTTGATCCTAGGTTGATTGTTAGGTCGCGAATGTATAGATATTTGGGATTCCCCTCCCGATTGAAAGATTTTATAGTACCTTTTGTAGACTTATAAAAGATAAGGTCTTAGCCTTCGCTTTACTAATCAAATTCAGTTTGCTTACCGACGTCTGAGACAGAGCCAACTAATTGTAATACTATAATTAAGGATTTAGCTATAACTAGCTGTCTTCATACGTCGGCTTATGTATTGGTATTGACATTGGCCAATCACTATATTTTGTGAATTTATAGTTATGACTAGTTTGTTGTTGATGGCAACATTATAAGAGAAACCCTCCGATTTTAGTAAATTCAAAACAGTTTATTTCAATTAGTCTCACAATCACTACAAACTTACTTCATTTTCATTACAGTTTTCTTTTGTATAGGTAAAACCAATAAATACAAAATATTATGTGATATCCATTTTATATTGTTTCTTGTCAAAACAAAACTGTCTATAAAGTACTTAGTTTTCTTTACCAAAACAAAGAAACATGTTTTCCCTGTATCAGTTTAAGTAAAGTGATAGTTTCTTTCACATTGTATAAATATGTGCATTAAAAATCTCTCCATGAAAAAATAAAATAGTTAAAAAGCACGTGAGAGCAGTTTATGTTTTGTATTTATAATGTTTACATGTTGATTAGGTGTAGAAAATAAATTATATTAAGCTCCTTGACCCTCAAGTGAATATGAAAAAAACCCTAAAAATAAAAAAAAAATGGGAATAATGTTATAAAACTACTTATTTACATTTTACTTCCTTATATCAAAAGTCAAACTTAGCTTTTAGCATTATATTTTCAATATTTTATTTTAGCTATTTTTTGTTAACTTCAAAAACAATTTTACTACATTTCCTTAAATTAAAATATGTATTTAAGCAAGTTATACATTTTAGAAAACTATTTATTTGAGTAAAACTATGAAATTAAATTAAATTCAAATAAAAACCAAATTTAACTTGAAAGTCTAAAACAAGAATATTCTATGAAAATCACTGTACAGGTTGAAGCAAGGTAACGTGATCTTACTGGCTGGAATGTTCCAGAACTTGTGAATTTTAGCCAATCAGAGAACAGTCCACAGTCAGCATGATTTTTCCAGGTTCCACCCTCACTCTCTGTCTGTCTTGTGAAGTAGTAGGTTGCTTTTGATGCATGTGACTATTATAAAATTTGTTGTAATTTTAAAATCCCCTTTTGGGTAATTAAGTTTCAAATAAATATATTAATTTGCCTTGCTAAACCTAATTTTTGTAAATATGCCATATTTATAATTTTATAACCAATTTGATTGAATTTTTAGCATACCTTTTTCTATCTTGAATTAATTTGTTCTTTAGAGAAATGCATTTAAAGTAGAATATTAATGAGTTTTGGTTTTTTAGGGTTGACGTATGGGAAAATCTTTGACTGTTTTTAAGTAAAATTATTGAAACAACCCCTTTCCAAGTAAAATATATAACGTTGAGGAAGAGTTATTTTATTTTATAAATTTCAAAGCATGAAGAGCATGAATATTATTTTACTTATTACCTCCATAAATATATTTTACTAACTTTATACAAATCTTAATTATGTGTAAGGTTACCGGTACTGGGAAGAAATAATTTAGTAACCCTACAAGCTGATATCTTTGTAAGCGTTTGGTGACCTTTTTGATCCTGCATGTGTACTTCCCCTTACCTGTATTTGAACGTATAGCCTAAAGCAAGTGGTGAGCTAATGCAGTATATTGTGCCAAATACCTGCCAGATAGTCTAGTGGATGCGCTACCGACTGAGCTACTAAACCTAAAAATCTAAATGCAGTTCTACAGATTATTTGTAAAAATATTTTTAAGAACGAAGCATTAACTTGTTAAAGGGCTTGTGAACACATGCATACTCAAGCACATAGGCCAAATCATACACATATACATGTGTGCATAGTTTAAACAAACTAATTATACGATCCCAAAAACTATTAGGTCAATAGACTACGGAATACAGGCATTGCTTTGAAAGGTTAAAATAACAAAGGGGTATGTGTTTTAAAAGCTATCTTCATCTTTATAGAGATTTTAATATTTTAAAATCAGCAGAACGTCTGATCAAATGAAACCGTATTAATTAGTATAATAATGGCTGCGTAAAGCTCCAGAGGTAATCACAACCATAATTAAATTTGGATTAAAGAGTTTGTTTTGATTGTACGAAATACACTGGATTTTACTTAAATACAACAACAATGTTAGCTTGTTTATTGGCCAATGTGGTTTTGATATTAAAATGCTGTACTGATCGTATAGGCTTTAAAAAATATTTTTTTGAATTTCTACATTTAAAATTATTGGTGAGAAAACCTTCATATAACCAAACTCCTTTTTACCCTTTTAAACATTTTTTTATATCTTGAAGAGTTTTTGAAATTTTCTATGAAACTATGTTTTACATACAGAATGCGTCCAGTATAAATTCGTTTAGCAAACTAAATTTTATAAAATAACATAACTTAATAATATTAATTATAATGTTACCATGTATAATATTGATTTCAAGGCTATGTTAATCTTGCAATTGCATTACCGAACAGATTTTTAAAGTATGAACTCAACCTAAACATATTTCGAAAATAAATTTCTAACAAAAATATACGGAAAATATTATCTATGCTTTGCCAAATTAACCATCATGGATATTCAATGTATTTCTCTTCAATTTAGTAAACAGACAAATTATTTCATATTTGACTTATGACAAACACATACCTGAATAAATGTACTGTTTTGCATAAATGTAGACTGTAAAATTAATTTTAACAATAATTTTTCTTAACTATGTTACTTCTAACAAAACACCAAAAGTGCGCAAACAAATCTTAGAAACGAATTACCTCCGTGACAGTTTAAAAGGGACTCCCATATGCTGGACCTGAGTAGCAGGGTTTTTGTGATTTAATAAAGTTTGCATTGTGCTTTTTGCAGTTTAGAATTGTTTATAACTTCAGAGTAATCTCTTACAACCATAGAACTGTATGTAAAATATATTATAATGATATTTATGTTCACTTATATCGTTTACTCAAGAAAAAACAAAATGTTATTTGTTGAATTTAAAATGTAAACCGTATGTAAACCAATATACGTAACGTATTATATTTAGAAATTGTAAAATTTTTCAACGCTGCCTAGCAATGTAATCATAATCAAGAGTGCACTGCAAACATAGTTTATTCAATAAAATAATGCATTTACATCTTACGCATGGTTGTAAATGAGTTCGTCTTAAATACTCGTACAATATACCCAGAGGAAGATCATTTTTTTTTAACAGTTTAAAACTGTGTCTTGCTATCATTAATCATTTCAATAAGTAATGCAAGACTAAATATCAGATAGCCTCAGAATGTTGATTAGACGTAAATGATTCATAGATCTTTCCTCATTAATGCCTTAAAATGCTCAGCATTTGTATCGGCCTCGCATTGCAATCATTCAAGTGTTCATCTCCCGGTTGATCTTTTATTTTGGGGCTTCACTCGGACATCTTATTGTTCCATTTTTTTTTACATTAATTAAATACCCTTATTGAATTTTAATATATAAAATACATGGGGTACTAATCAGAAATCATAAAAATTTAATTCAGTGTTTTTACCCGAAATTGGTTATATTTTTCCAATACAATTACAAACTACTATACTAGTACATCATGTCTTACTAAGTACCAATCGAGGAAAAACTTATTTGATAAGTAACGCTAAAAACTGTATTTGCCTAATACTTAACCTAACAATTACAGAGGGATCCACTACCAAAATAGAAGTTGTCAAATGCAATTTTAGTTAACTGCCTTCATAATCAAACATAAGGGCTACAAGTCCCTCCCTGAATACCAAACTCGTTGGTTGCTCAAACCCCTGCTTACAGAGAACGCGTTATTATAGGTTTAACAGTTGCTTGTAACTTGATAGTAAAAAAAGGTATAAGAATTTACTAACAAATGGCATCGCATTTACCAACGTAAAATCAGTCTCTACCCGTAGAGTATAAGGTTTCCATGTAATGTAGTTGTTTAGCACAGTATATTGATCAATACGCCTCTTGACATAGCCCCTGTTCTATACCAATAAACCAACCTGTATTTCTTTGCTAGTATTCAGAAATTTAAAATATTGAAAAAAAAAATACCGTACTAATTACTAATACGACAGCAAACCTGCAGACTAAGCAAATTTCCATTAACCAGCCTACATTTCCCCTAAAACATTCCCTTAAAATTGTCACATTTAATAATATTTAACATTAATTTTAATGAGCACCTAGTTTTGCCCCTAATTAGGTTTTTTCTATTGAAATGTTGATACATCAAAAATAAAAATAAACTACATAGCCAAATTGCATTATAATATGTCGATAAAAAAACACACTAATTACAACAGTTAATTTACTCTCTATAAGAAGGGTATTTTTAATTAATACTTTTTTTAATTTTCTCTACAATTGTCAGGCGTATTGCTTACAATAACACTTCAATAATATAAGTTATCCATCTTAAGCTCTAAAAAATTATTTACAAAGATATTTCAGAGTCTTATGTTTTTAGGGTAAGACATGGGAAAATCCAAAATTGTTACCAGCTATTTTTGGTCTCGTGTGACCTTAAAGCGGAAAAACAATCGGTCCCAGGTCCAGGTCTTACCATGAGATCTACGGTATTATTTCCTATATGGGAAATTAACTAAAAATAAAACAAAAATTGCCTTAAACATAAAACATAAGCAAATATATTTACCAAATAAATGCCTATCAAATATATTGTGTAACCCTCTTTTATACAATACATTTTCTGAGACATTGTCATGGAAACCGTTATCGAATCATCAAAGGCAGCTTTGCTATAATTAAATTTCAAGGGATAACTAAGTTTTGACTTGAAGTATCTTCCTAAACAAAACGATGTTTTAAAAGTAAATAAAGTACGTTTAATAAATATTATATATACCTTTTAATATTTTTGCTCAATTTATTTAATTTTTCACAATTGAATTTAACGTTTTTAAGATAATAAGCTTTAGTTTTGATTTACACATAATAAAAAGTTTTTATTAAGTGTAATCATCAGTCAACATTATTATATAAGAACCTGGTTTGACACTATTAGTAAAATTTTATATATGCTAATTAAACCTAATGCTTTAATAAGATATTCAAACTAGTACAAAAGTAGATATATATGTTTCGAGTATGTAAATTAATAATATGTTAATATGTTAATAATATGTGTTTTTTTTAACTAAGAGAATTATTAAAAAATATAAATTCACCTTTGATAAAACACCTGGATGGATATATTGTTAAGAACAATAGTAGGTATTTACCAGTAATTTGCCAAATTGTTTAAAAAATAATATGACTTAGCTAATGGAACTTGTTTTGTTAAAATTCTGGCTAAATAAATAATTTGATTTGATTTGATTTGTTTACTTCAGTAATGCTGTTAAATATCCCCTTTTGGGCTTAATTTGTCTTCCTACTGGGTTTTCACATAATTTTAGTTGAAAAGTTTTTTTTATCAATTTAAGAACTACATACATAAGTATTTTTGTTTTAACTATGTGAATTGATGCTTTCCAATAAAAAATAGTTTTAACACCAATATTGATAAAAAAAATACATTTACTGTAGTTTCTATTTTAAAGAAATCATTTGGCTGGTCTTTAATCCTAATATTTTAGAGAACTTACCATAACAGGCCTACCGGTATTAAATTTTTGTCACAAACAGTTCATTCTTATTTGAGTAAGCCCTGTATAGTATTTAAAATCTAGTTTTAGATTAAAAGTCTAGTACAGATACGGGCTGAAAATCAATTTGATTTCACTTGAGTTATGTAACAAAAGACTAGAAGGTGGTGGTCATCATTGGGAGATTGTAACATTGCCAACCAAAGTCACGTTCTCTTATACTACTCTAAGAGTTGTCCACGATAAAAGAAAGACGAGAAAATTCAATCAGGTAAAAGCTCCAAGCCCCAGGATGGTCCATAATCAATCTTGCCTAAGTGGTTTGTGTCTATCAATAGCTAGAGTACTCACACATTACCACCTAAATAATGCAACATTTGTAATTAATTAGTTTAAAATAAAGAAGACGTTTATAATTATATATTTAAAGGATGCATGTTAACATTGTATACATAATAATTTTTTTAAACAATACAACTTATATTTATTTATTACTAGCTGGCCCGACAGACGTCGTCCTGTCCTATTGTGGTTTTATGTCACATGCTCGTTCATTTTCAAGATGAGCTCGTTCGCATGACTCAATCACGTCCTGGTTGAAGTTCGTTCGCTACGCTCACTCATCTTTAGGTTGGAGCTCGTTCGCTGCGCTCACTTGCCTTCAGGTTAGCTCGTTTGCTACGCTAACTCGCCTCCAGGTTGAAGTTCGTTCGCTACGCTCACTCACCTTTTGGTAGCAAATTAGCTGTTCTCATAAATAAAAAAAATATGGTGCTGCACCCTGTTGGTAAACCTATTAACTTTTTAATGCTATTGAACATCACAGAATCAAATTGTTTAGCTGCACCAGCTGTTAAGATTCTTTAATTCCATTTAAATATGAGTACTCATAAGGTTAACATGGGAAACTCCAGAGCCACTGGGGCGGAGCCCTGTTGACGGATCTGCACTAAACTTCACACAAACCATCCTTGAATAATGCTCAATAATGCCTAAAAGTTTCATTACAATCTGTCAAGCGGTTTTGGAGTCCATAAAGGACAAACATACAAATATACAAACATACATTGGATTTTATATATATAGATATCTAAAAATACTCAATCGCAAAACAGCATTAAAACCTGGAACTCCGCTGTGTTATTGAACCTCCAACTAACAGGATTACATATAACGAAATGTAAATGTTGACTATCGCCTTCTGTAAACTAAATAAAAAAAAGAACAACATTGAAAACTGAAGAAACACAAATATGAAAGTGTTTGGTTACAATTTGAATTCTACCATGAAATACATATTTAAAAACGTTCCTTAAAAATATCTATAAAACATCTATAAGCAGTTGTTATTTTTCTGCAAGCATTTATCCGTTTTTCATCAACGTTGTTCTACCTCTATTTACTCAAGTTGCATGGTTTTACTGTATTGCTATCATTATTGTTCAATGTTGCTTACTGGTTTTGTTTTTGTGAATGTACTGTAATGTTAAGTTGTTCTGATGGTTTGTTATTTATAGTTAAATCATTATTTGAGGTTATCTTGTATGTATTGTTCTTATAATCTTGTTGTTTCCAGACCTTTTCACTAATTTTGTACTGGCAAGTCATTTGTTGGAAAGACACACTGTATTCTCTATGTATTTTCTTCGGTACAAACTTCTCAGTATCTTCTTATAAAAATGGTGTATCCGTTAATAAATAAATAAACAACTAACTAGTTTGATAAATCGTATTTACGAAAAGAATTGGCCTTGGAATATCAACAATAGTAGTAGAAAAAATACCACTGACGCAGCAAACCTGCAGACTAAATGAATTTTGATTTACATGGCTAGATTCCCACTAAAATAGTCCCTTTAAGTCGTCAGGTGTAATTTCCTATTAAAAGAAACTTTAAATTTAATTAATATTAAAATTAATAAATTATTTAATTATAAATAATTTATATATAAATTTATAGTTAAATTGAACATGAAATCAAAGAAATGTTTGATGATATTCTGAGTAATCTATCATGTAATATTTAAACCCTTAATCTATATATATAAAATCCAATGTATGTTTGTATATTTGTATGTTTGTATATTTGTATGTTTGTATATTTGTATGTTTGTCCTTTATGGACTCCGAAACCGCTCGACAGATTGTAATGAAACTTTTAGGCATTATTAAGCATTATTCAAGGATGGTTTGTGTGAAGTTTGGTGCAGATCCGTCAATAGGGCTCCGCCCCAGTGGCTCTGGAGTTTCCCATGTTAACCTTATAAGTACTCATATTTAAATGGAATTAAAGAATCTTAACAGCTGGTGCAGCTAAACAATTTGATTCTGTGATGTTCAATAGCATTAAAAAGTTAATAGGTTTACCAACAGGGTGCAGCACTATATTTTTTTTTTTATTTATGAGAACAGCTAATTTGCAACCAAAAGGTGAGTGAGCGTAGCGAACGAACTTCAACCTGGAGGCGAGTTAGCGTAGCGAACGAGCTAACCTGAAGGCAAGTGAGCGCAGCGAACGAGCTCCAACCTAAAGGTGAGTGAGCGTAGCGAACGAACTTCAACCAGGACGTGATTGAGCCATGCGAACGAGCTCATCTTGAAAATGAACGAGCATGTGACATAAAACCACAATAGGACAGGACGACGTCTGTCGGGCCAGCTAGTTTATTTATAAATTTATTAGCTTTAATTTATTAAGGCTTGCTGCTACAAGGAAGGTAATCAAAAAACATATACGTTTTTTGTTTATTAAAATAGCTTAGTATGAAATAAAAAATATACCTATTTGATAAAAAAATCCCTAAACAAGTAAACTAAAACTGTTAATTTATTTTACATAACAATAACATAGGGATCTTTTATTTACAGTTTTGATTTTTTCCCGTAATTGTTAGGCATACAAACAATTTAACATACTAAATTGTTCGTTTTTTACCTCTACAAAAAAGTTTCGAGTGAAAAAAAATTGTTTCGGGTGCAAAATGGGAAAAGCTAATTTTTATCCCATAAACCCACCCTCAATAAATATCCCATTCCCATAGTCCGATCATACTGGTTCCTGAACTTGTTTGAAAAAACATAGCTTAGGTTTCGATGTTATTGCCATATTTAATCAAAATCGGATCTTTTCTGCTAGAGTTGTTGTACTAATAGACACACATATAAACTGTATATAGGGTGTGTTGTTGTAGATGTGGATTTGTCATTTCGAGGATGCCATGAGTAACTTGCTTGACGGGGCCCTACCATTGTGGGTTTGTTGTCATTTTATGTCACATCTATTTGTTTATTATGAACATAATCTATTATGAGGAAATTTGGAAGGTTCTGGAGGGTGGGTTCGTTTAAAATTCAACCTTTTTCAAACATGTTAAGTATGGTGTAGCAATAGTCATGACTTTAAAATTAGCATAGTCATATTTCATAAATCGTGTATCATCAGAATTCCTCTATCGTAGGTAACAAACATTAATATGAAGCAGCGTAACAAAGTTAAATCTGTAGAGTAAAATGTTCGTCGACATGACATGTGTGACGGAGTGGAAAATTGCTCTTTTGTTGGAATAACTTGTATATTTTGGTACCTATGCTCTTCAAGCCGTCCAAATATAATGAAACGAACCCTGGTTACGTATAAACATTCCTCTAAAATTAAAGTGGTCATATTTTAATACAATCCTGTAGAATTGTGCTAAAATGGTTGTTAGTGAATCCTTGAGTCATGAATTACTAGAACAACTCATGTTTCAATCATTGACCTACTTTTTAATAGAATCACTTATTAAAAGGTTATTCAGACAAAAACTGTAGAGCTACTCCAGCAGAAGTTGTGGTATAGAGCCCAATAATCGGTCGCTATATATTCAAACCATGTTATATATGTGAGGGGAGGGGAGGATTTCAGAACGCGTTCCGTTCTCTACTCCACACAATATTGGATAACCTCCAAAGACTCTTGAGTCTAGCTTATAGAAATCAATTTTTCGTAATTTCAGTAAAAACCTCCGTTTACAAAAAAAAAAATGCGTCATAATAAAAAAAACGGCTGTATTTCCCCTATGGGATGCATTCAGCTTTTGTAAACACAGTTATAAACATCTATTGTAAGTTATTATATCAACTGCTGTAATCTATTGTAGCAAGTTGTTTCATTCTCGTAGACTAGTAGCGGAAGTTAAAGGCGAGAGTGTGGAAGAAGTGGTTATGAAAATTGCCGAAATGTTTGGGGTGCAGTTAGAGAAGAGGAACATTGCAATTGCTACCTAAAACAAAAACTGAACAACGGCCTGCTAATATAATTGTACAGTTTGCCAACGGAAAAGTACGTAATAGGTTATTGGAGGCTAGGAAGAAAGTTGAAACCTATTGAAGACGGCTAAAGATAAGGCAAAGAGTCTCAACTATAAGTACATCTGGTATAAATATGGAGCGGTTCGTGTGAGGAAGGAAGATAATTCCAAGGTCATAGTAATTGATACAGAGGAAGATTTAGTTAAAATTAAGTAAGGTGTGTTTTAGTTTCGTAATTACATTATGATATACTTCTAGATAGCTGAAGCTATAAATGATGATGATGAGATAAAATCAGTTAGCTGCCAAGACATTGCAGGATTAATAATTTGCGCAAAGAAACACAACTTTGATTGTCATGAAATTTTGATAATTTGTTGTTTCAAAAATGAATTTATTTAGTGACTAAAATAGATATAAGAAAAATAGTTATAGTTTTTGAACAAGTGGACTGTATTTTGTTTAATTTACATTATGAATCACTTACTGTTTTTTGTCAATTCTTCTTTAAGTTAAATACAATAATGTTGTAGTGATTTTCTTGAATTTAATTTACACTTTCTTCATACATGTCTTCTCAGTTCATTCTGTCTTCATTTGTTGATCTTCATCACAGTCACATGTTTTGTTTTTAACATTTTATTGTTGTACATTTAATTTTGAGTAGTTAAACTGCTTGCATTTACAGTGTTGCCAATTTTAATAATGAAATATTCTTTTAGATTCAATGTGATATAATATAATAACAAATAATAATTAGTAATATTGAAATGAATTGTAATTTAAACTAATAATAATAAATTGTAAACCTAAACATTGGTTAATGAGTTTTGATTGACTTATTTGGAATAATTTAAATATGAATGAAATAAAGAAAACTAATAAATACTTAACATTGATAATGGTTTAACCTTTTTTCATTTAAATATTGCATCTCTTAAAACATTGGAATGAGTTCATTTTGTTGTTTGACACAAGTTTAAAATTCCTGGATGTAATTGTTTTGACAGAAGTAAATACAAAGGGGAGCTTAGTAGATATGTTTAACTTTAATGGTTATAATGTTTATTTTAATTTAAGAGTGAACAGTAAAGGTGGAGGTATTTGTGTTTTTGTTAAACAGAAATTTTCCGTAAAAAATTCTATTATTTTGGTTAAAGAAAGTTTTGAACATATGTTATTAGAGATAGAATGTAAACAAAGTAATCTAGTATTTTGTATATTAGCTATTTATAAACCTCCGAGAACCAATGAGAAAGTTTTTATTACAGAGTTAAGTGAAGTAATTATGAGCACTAAATCTAAATATTTTATTACACTTGGAGATGTTAACATTAATCTGATGAACATGTTTTGTAAGGAACTTATTGTATGGAAGTAGAACACTTGACGTTTTTGTTCCCATATGTTTTAATAACCTCACAAATCATATGGTTTTTGTAAATAGTTATAGTATGTTAAAAAAATTAATTAAAGGAACTTGTTTGGAATGATTTGTTACAAATTTAATTATTACAATAATATGCATTTAATATATTTAAAATTTTAGTTTAAGTTACAGATATTTGTGTCTTTGTTGTCTTTTTTTGTTATTAATCACTCAAGAGACAATTAAGGACTCATAAAACTGCATGCTACTGATTCAAACTGACAAAACTGTATGGTAAATAAGAAACAATATTTTTAGTGCAGACAAACCATTTGTGGTTTTTGCACTTTTGTAACATATATATTGGTAATTATTGTGTAAAATAATTTCTTGATTGATTGATTGATTGATTGATTGAGATTTAAATTTGTTTGCTTGAATCTTTGAAGAAGAGTTAAAAGAGGATCAATTTAATTTTTGTAATATATGTTTATATTAATTGTGTGAGAAGCAGCATTTGATTTTATAATGTTGGTCGAATTCCAGATGTTAAAGACTTTTATTTTGTTCTGACTGTTAAGTTTGTTTAAATAACAATAATAATTCAGTTGTATTAAAATGGAGAATAAATTGAATGCACTAGATTTTATCTTGTTAAAATATTGCAATGGCGCAGTCGAGTTGAACTGACCTTGTTCCGAGTAATAGTAAGTCTAGTAAAAGTAATGTTTTTTTAATATATACCAAATCAAGAAGAAGATAAATCTAACTTCCAAAAAAAGGAGGTAAACTTAAAGACTAAGATGTTAATAATAGGCACAGTTGGTGAATTCAACCCACAAGATGAGTCCATTGAATCATATGCAATGAGGCTTAAGCAATATTTCAAAGCTAATGAGATTGATGACGATACTAAAGTTTCTGTTTTAATAACTGTTGTAAGCCCAAAAGTTTTAACTATTTTGTCTGATTTAGTTTCACCTGCAGCTGTAGATAGCAAAAGTTATATACTGAGGGTTTTATAGGGTGAAAATTGGGTTTTATAGTTTTCGATACTAAAACATACAATTTACAAATTTCTGTTTAAACATTTTTAAAGAGATTACAAAAACAAATAATTTAGTATATTGAAGTTTTTATATATTGATCGAACTTAGCAAATGTATTAATTTTATACTAAGCTATTAATAAAAAAAAAATAAATAAATAATAAAAACACTTAATTACCTTCCCTTTAACAGCAAACCTAGGTAATTGTTAATTATAAACCTAATGTCATTTAACTATATTTAATTGAAAATCCAATCAGGTAATAATGGAAATTCGCTTTTTTGGTATTTTAGGTATTATCATAGATAAAAGGAGTATAGACAGTGTGGAGGAGGACAGAAGGGACAGAAATGAGTGTCTACTCCTGTTATCTATGGTATTATGTCAGCGGTAAATAAGTAAAAATAGTTTCTTACAAGTAGTTTCTTAAGTTAAAGCAAGTTAACTACTAAAATATAATACTGTAAAATGATTACCGTTTCATAAAATAAATTATTTGAATTGCAATTATTGCAAAGAACCATAGTTTTAATATGTTACCTAATTGTATAGTTTCAATAATGTGTGTAACGGTATTTATATTATTATCTATAACAGCTTGATATAATACTCTGTAATTATTAGGATTTAAAGGCAATTAAACTTAATGTAAATACATGAGGCTGTTTAATCACGTTTGAAATCAATAATCCCCCGTTTACTATAATATAATACTCCTTGTATTTAGTTCATATCCATTGTTGTAATATTGTATGATTATATCTACTCTATTTTGCAAACTGGGTCACTCGTACTTTTATTTATGAAGTTCTGGTCCAAATGTAGCTATAGGCAGGTTGGACAATAAGATTAAAATGTACTATTAATATAGATAGTTATGACCCAAAACACATTTAAAATACGAGTATAATGTTTCTGTAATTGAAATAAATAAAATTATATTGATTAGTTATTTTTTTTTTTTTTTTTTTTTTTTTTTTTAGGGTGAGGAGGGAAAATGCTTTTACGCACACAGGTAGCCAGCCTGTAGTGTGAGACTCCTGAGTTTATCACAGACTACTCACTAAAAAACCCCCTCTACTCTGTTGGACACAGACCTGGAATTGTTTGTCACATTACTTCAAGTCAGGCCAACATGTGACCTAAGCCCACAGGGCTCGCACCGTTTCTGGCATTATTTATTTTTTGACCTACACCGCATCCCGGTCGAGGTCAAGCTTCTTGGCGCGGAGAACACCCTGGATGTAAAGTGACACACAGGTCCAATTGTCCTCACCCTCCATCATCATCGGTATGACCGTGTCCACCGACAGCAGTCCTACGAACTGTTGAGCCTCTAGGCGGGGCCTTTCCCAATGCTGGCAGTGGAAGAAAGTGTGTTCCACGTCATCGGGAATGCCTGGGCAGTATATGCAATCGGGTGACACGGCTTTGCCCATCCTGAACAAATACGACCGGAAAAAGCCGTGACCCGTCAGAAATTGGGTGAGGTAGAAGTTCACCTCTCCGCACCGCCGATTAACCCAAGGTTGGACCTGTTGTATCAGTCGCCTGGTCCAGAGCCCCCTTGTCTCCTGTTCCCAGCTCTCCTGCCACAGCTGGAAGGTCCGGGTGCGTTCCTCAATAGTTGCCTGGTCCTCCCCACGGCGCTGATAAATTGCCTTCCTCTCCGCCGCCAAAAGTTTGACGGGGATGACTCCAGCAACCACCAGGACGGCGGGTTCGGACACTGTTCGATAGGCAGATGCTATCCTTAGTGCTGCCTGACGCTGCACTCGGGCGAGCCGCATCCTATATACCTCCTTATTGAGAGCGTCTGCCCAGACCTCCGCACCGTACAGGAGCACTGACTGGACCGCAGACATCAACAGCCTTCTGCGGCTGGACCGTGGACCTCCGACATTGGCCATTAACCGACTAAGGGAAGAAACCATTTTAGCGGCCTTGTCCGCCGTACGGGTGATCTGGTCTCGCCAGCTGAGCTTGCTGTCCACCATGACCCCAAGGTACTTTGCGGCACGAGTGGTTTGGACTTCAACGTTCCCCACCATCAAAGGCACGATGGTGTCAATCCTCTTTTTAGTCAGAATGACAATCTCAGTTTTGCTCAGAGCGAGCGAGAGACCATGTTCTGCCATCCATGCGTTAATGGTTCGCATGACTCGATTTAGTTTCAGCTGGGCAAGCTCAATGCTACGTGCAGCTATTAAAGCCGCAACGTCATCTGCATACCCAACTAGGACAGTTTCCTCAGGCATCTCGGATCTCAAGAGGCTGTCGTAGGCGACGTTCCAGAGGTCCGGGCCCAGTATGGATCCTTGAGCAGCACCAGAAGTTACATCCATCGTCCTGGAGCCTTCTGTAGTGTCGTAAATGATGAGGCGGTACCGGAGGTAGTCCTCTATCATGCGCATGAGGAATGCCGGGACGTGGAAAGTGTTCTCCAGTGCGTCGAGCATATCGCACCACCTCGCGGAATTAAATGCGTTTCGCACATCAAGTGTTACAAGCAGCACAACCCGACGAGAATAGTTTTTAAACTCCTCAGCTCTCATTACGGCTCGCTTTACCTCCTCAATAGCGTCAACCGTTGACCGTCCCTTCCTGAAACCGTACTGACGAGGGGATAGATTCCCTGCAGCAACCACGGCTGAATTCAGTCGGGAACGGATCAACTTTTCCAAGACTTTCCCAGCAGTGTCCAACATACAGAGAGGTCTGTAAGAGGAGGGTAGGTCTGGGTTTCCTTTTCCCTTCCCCACGAGCACAAGCCTAGCTGTTTTCCAGCAGAAAGGAAACTTCCCCTCGGCCAGACAGGCATTGTACGTGCTCAAAAGGATTTGTGGGTTTATTGAAAAGACTTTCTTCACGGCCTCACCAGGTACCCCATCCGGTCCAGGAGCCTTGTTGTTCTTCAGGGACAGAACGGCCGCCTCCAACTCCTCGAGACTGAAAAGCGGTACGTCGTCCACCCTTCCGAACTCCCGCAATGGGCGCAGTGTGTGAGTCGGGAAAAGGGACTTTACGATCCTCTCCATAGAGGCCCCGTCCATAACGGAAGGTGGAGAGCGGGTGCCAAGCTTCTTGGTTACTATCTTGTAACCAAGGCCCCACGGATCGGAATCGACATCGTCCCTTAATTTCTCCCAGCAACTGCGTTTGCTCCGGTTAATGGCCCGGCGAAGAGACTTCCTAGCCACCTTGTAAGCTTTAGACTTAAGACGTCTATCTTCAGGTTCTCTGGCCCTGGTAGCAAGACGTCTGGCTCTCAATGCTGCCCGTCGTAGTTCTGCGATCTCGGTTGTCCACCAGTACACAGGTCGCTTATCGCACCGGGATCTCCTGCGAGGCATTGACTCTTCACAGGCCGAGACTATCAGCCTCATCAATGATGTAACTGATGTCTCTGCGTGAGCCACGCCAGATGCAGCAGGTACCACTGGCTCTCCCCGTAGTATGACTTCGGTGAATTTGGCCACGTCCAGCTTTTTGGTGTTCCACCGAACGGGCACCTGCCGAGACACGGTAGCTTGTCTCTGATGACTATCCATGACATCAAAAATGATGTACTGGTGGTCACTGGCCGTATAATCCTCTAGGACTCTCCAGGCTCGTATCCTCGGCAAGAGGGACTCAGATGCAAGCGTGATGTCTGGGATCGTTCCCCTCATTCCGGGACGCTGGAAAGTTGGCGTGTTGCCCTCGTTTATGACAACAAGTCCAGCCCTGGCAGCAAAGTCCAGGATGTACTTCCCCCGGGAATTAGTGAGAGTCATTCCCCACAAGACAGCCCTAGCATTGAAATCCCCCACCACGACAACGTGCCCGGCGGTATCGCGCACTCTCTCTTCCAGGCGGTCTATCTTTCCACGAAAGTCACGGATAGCCTCGTTGGGGGTGAGGTATACACTAAAGTAAGTGACATCCCCGCACCGGACCCAAACGAATCCTCGGCCCTTCGCGTGACTCCTTACCTGCACTTTAGCTGTATTACGAACCCAGAACGCAGCAGTACCAAGTGTATCGGGAAACCAAAGAGATGGGTCCCTGTCCCGGTACTGGTACTGTTCGCTGACCAAGAGCGCGTCAACACCGACCGTGTTCGAGGGCAAGCTGACTGAGAAGCGCGTCAGCCGTCCTGGATCAATCTACATTGCACTGGAGGATCCTTATCTTCGTGGTTGGGCTTTCGCTTGTTGTAGTGCGCCTTTAAATGCACTGCACTGCCCAGACCCAGCTATATGTTTAGCGTTTTTATCATTGAGGCCTTTCTCCTTACAGAGGAAACAGGTCTCAACTTTACAGTCCCTACGAGTGTGACCCACCTCCCCGCATCGAAGGCAGTTCTTGCCTCGGTCGGGCCCTTCGCAGTTTCGGGAGGAATGGCCGAAATCAAGGCATTTAAAACACCTCGTTACTTCCACCCTCCGTCTCAACCTGCAATTAACCCATCCAACCCTCAAATGCTGGAGTGCCAAAACCTTACTGGCGTTTGCGTCTGCCATTTCGGCGACCGCCATCCGCTGTTGACTCCGGTTTGGTTTCGTGAGCCACACCCTCAGACTAGCCGTTTGTCCGGCAAGCTCGGGGACAGCTTTTTTTAGGGCATCAATGACGTCATCCTCCGTTGACACACAATCCATATCCCGAACCTCGACGGACGTCTTGGGTTCGAGAGCACGAACGGTGCCCTGACCTTCCACAGCTGCCTTTAGTTCGGCAGCAAAGGCGGCTTTATCTTTAGACTTAACCAGTTCGAGGAGGACGTCCCCGTCCCGGGTTTGTCTAATCGACCGTACAACCGTGTCGGTTTGCTCTGGCTTAGCCTTGGCCTTGATAACACCCAAGACTTCGGCGAATGATCTTCCCTCCAAAGGCTTGACCAAAATTGCCTCAGTCCTGGGCTTTTTGGGCCGCGACTTTTTAGCGAGTGCCGAGCCAGGCACAGCTTGGGCCACGCCGGTCGACTGCGCCCCCTTGATTAGTTATGCTAATTATAGTGTTATTATTATTATTATTATTATTATTATTATTATATGTTATTATTCTTGCTAATCTAAGGAGTATTTTTACATTCAATTTTTTCCTCCTTACCTTTTTTAATAATTTTGAAAACTTATTTTAACTCCTAAATAAAAATAAACACGATACATGAAATAAAACAAAAGTTTGATGATATTCTGAGTAATCTATCATGTAATATTTAAACCCTTAACCAATAGAAGGTTGCCTTATGTCATCTTAACTCCCCGTGATTGATGGATTGGTTGAAAGTCCCTAAGTTGTTACTTTGTCTGTTATAGCAGATGATGTAAAGTAGATAAATACCAAATTTTATAACGCAAATCTCGCAATAATTATAATTAAATCTCGCATTTTGTTGTTTTTTTTTCAGTCAAATTGAGTGCTAACAAAATCACTTTCTAATATTTTCAATGATAGTTTTATTTAAACATTTCGTTAGGCATAGAACATTGTTAATCACCAATATAAGCTAAATAGAACCATTTTTGTCATAAGTGATATTTGTTGTATTAAATCACGTCTTTCTTTATTCCATACAACAAATGTAATTTAAAAAAAACAACGAATATAGGAATATACTTGAGCAAATTATCTAAATAGCATAAATAGCTGCTTATTAGGTTATCAGCATTGCCCAGTTCGTATACTATTTATTTTTCAAATGAAACTCGAATTAATATAAAACATTCATTTGGTTAAAATAATATATCGGTTTGATTAACATAAAATAGTTAATACAGGCAAACTATCAGTTCTATTTCATGTAAAAAATTAAACAACACCTAAATAAAATACAAAGATAAACAGTATTTGTTAATTATTATTTCTTTAATTGCTGACAATATTCCCGTGGCGGAGCACGGGCGGTTAACTAGTATTAGCTAAATAGAGCCTTTTTTGTCATAAGTGATATTTGTTGTATTAAATCACGTCGGTACTTTCCTGTTAAAGAGAACATTCATTATTATCGATGATTTTTTTTCGATATATCGATATTTTTGTTTCCGATCAGATCTATTACAAATTGACAACAACAACTAACTGATCTAAAATAGTCTATATGGATTAAGAAATGAAACTGTTCTAAGCTAACCTAACATAACCAACCAAACTTGCTGTACCATTTAAAACTTCCGTTTTGGTTTGATAATAGAAAAGGCAAGCTAAACACGGAATTTTTAAATGTTACAGCAAGTTTGGTTAGTTATGTTAGGTTATTTTTTTAGAACAGTTTCATATACTGAACAATATTTATCGTAGTTGTCAGCTGACATGTCTCAATTTGTTAATATCGATATATCGAAACAAAATCATCGATAATAATGAATGTTCCCTTTAACAGGAAAGTACCATCACGTCTTATTATTGTAATATTGGACTACTTTCGTGTTATCATTATAAATATTCTATAGCAAATTATCAGAACAGAAGTTATTTGCAGAGCCATGTTCTCTTGGTTTGATGAAAAAATAAATTTATTATATACATGTAATGCCATAAACTTCCTTCTGTCAATTAATAAATTTAAAAATGTCCTTTCAACTTTACAAAATATACTCAAAAAAGGTTTGCTCAAAACGATGATTATATTTCATAAATGAATATTCCTTCAAGCTTTAATTTAGATCAAGTAAAATCCATCTTGGAAATTGCATAAAATCTACAACATCGTTTACAAGTGTCATCAATAATGAGTGGTAACCACCTTTCTGTTATCCATTGCCTAGGTGAGCTCACAACAAAAGCTGACTTGTCGTAATTTAAACCAAGTCTGTCCAGGATTAAACATTAAACGTAAAACATGTAAATTGGCTTATACAGCGAGAAGGATTGAATGTGGTATACTGTAGTAAGATATGGGTTGGAGATGATTTTTGCAAGCTTCGTAGGAAGATACACGGGTCCCCTAATAAATCCAATGATTGAATTGGTTGAACTAAACGGTACTTACGTATTATACCGTCAACCCCTAATAATTCTAACCTAACCTAACCTAAGGGTGGTTAGGTTAGGTTTGGTTCAGTTAGGGTAGGGTAGGAAGAATTTATTATTTAAACTAATTAAAATATTATTTTGAAGTCTATTCATTGGTGTGGTCCGTATGATACGTTAGTACCAAATAATCTAGGTGGCGAACAAAGAGTGTGCAGGTGGAACAATATTGAAGCGAATGGTGACACAATGATAGCTGTAACACGTATTGTCCTATGATTTGGTCCCATAACGCATCAAATTTGTTTCCAATCTACTTATAACTTTAAAAGTTTACCGTTTTGTTTTTTGTGCTTCACCAGCTTAAGTTGAATCAGAAAAAAGCTACGCTTGTCTTTCGTTAAATGCAGTTTTATATGATTACCCTATTCAGATTAAAGGTCATTCTTAGGCTTTATTTGACTCACATAAAAAAAGCTAATTGAACGTATTTAAAATACCTACTGTCTAGTTTTGTTTCCAGACTAATACACAATGAAAATAATGAGCATTATAGAGTGAACTACGTAAACATACGTACAATTTGAAAGTGAATTTTTCCAAATATCTTCTGTTAGGCTCCGCCCCTTATTCTATGTTGAGATGGGAGGGCAACTTAGATGTAGTTTAACTTAACTAAAATGTATAATACAGTAAGTGGGAAAATTATAATATAACATGTAACATTTTATGTAAAATTCTATAAAATGAAATCATTTAAAGTAATGTAACTTAAATGAAGATCAAAAGCAGTCGAAATTTCTGTATTTAGCATATTATCTTTGACTATTAATACAACAACTTCTGTATCCAATGGTCAATGATATACAATATCTTAAAATGAAAGTGTAGTAATATAATAAAGTAATATATAATAAAGTAACAAATAATCACCAACTATCCCACTGACCTACTAAAACATCCTACATTAAAGCAGGGTTAGATTTGTTAGTGAACAATTGGAATTGATGTTGACAAGATCAATTTTAATTACCATAAACATGTTTATAACTGTGTAGACAGTTATTGCTGATGTTCTCCATCACAAATATAAAAACTATTTTCATACGACATTTCGGAATTATGAATCTGGCCGCATTTTCAGGTGAGAAGATATTTGAAACCAAATATTTTATTAGTTCACTGACCTCTTCCCTTTCTCATATTACTGTAGGTCTTAAGGTAATACCTAGATTCGGGACTTTTTCGAACACCCGGAAAAGTCACTGGTCTTTTTCCCAGGTAACATGCAAAAACAAAACCTACTAATGAAGTAAACAATAATTCAATTTATAAATCATATTCACCCACGTTTGCATTGAAGTATAGTATTTCAAATTTAGCAACTGTTTAATTTTACTGTATAATGTTTATTTATTATGGATGCATTATTTATGATGTCGACCCTAACATCAACTCATAAATTCTCAAAACTAACATGAACTGTTAAAAACAACTGTTCATTTAAATTATTGGCCAGCTTGGCCCTTGTAATATCGACGGACTTAAAACTTATCTAAGATGATTTTAGTTATTATATCAAAAACATAAAAGTTGGTTGACCGAGGGTTACAAGCTATGTTTGAAGGAGTTTCAACTATCATTAAAAAGTTTCAGAAGTCTAAGTTTAAGAGATGCATAGGGAACCTGATGTTAAGGTTCCATACAACTGAACTTGACGTTAATAGTTACATATATTATTACAAACAGTATAACGGAAAAATATTTACATATACATTTATTTTATAAAAAAACAAACAGCGAAACCCGGTGTTGCCTGGGGAAAAAGGCAGTGCACAATAATAGCAATAAAAACGCATTTTAAATCAACAATTGCATCGAAATGTCTGCTATCGCTCAGTACATTTTAGAATAATTATTTTGATTCACCTTTTATACTCTTTTACTTCTTGATAATGGAAAGCCGTTGTTGTTGTTTAACTTAAGTTTTTCTGAGCATTCATATAATATTGCGATAATAATAATTTCTTTTACTTAGGCTTTTTTAAATCTCATATGATGCTTTTCGAATCTTATATATTAAATATACTCTGAAATATTTTGGTAAAAATCCAGAATATAAACATTTTAGAAAATATGGTATATTTTTTCAAGAACATTCTAGACAACCCATTATCACACATGTTCATAGTTAGAGCGTTCCAGATAAATCTTTAAATCTGTGAAATATTGTCAAACTATTTTGAAAGTTTTTACACACATGTATATTCAGCAAAATCTCGAAAAATCACAACCTTTCTTTAATGTAACATTTCACTATTGTTGTTTTGGACACTAATGTTATCACGATTTTACGATAAGTCTAATGTACTTGAAATATCCAAAGCCAATGATAGAAAAGTATATACCTCTATGTAAAACCCTCAATTAATATTGTACTTTGAATTCAATTAAAAAAATTGAAATGCATTAACAAAGTAACTGGTTTGTAAACATTATGTCAATTTTTTTAAAACGTACATAAAAATGCACCTTGTAAAAAACAACATCTATATCTTTTGACCAAACAAATTTGTAAATATAAGTTATTAAAATAATTCAAGTAAGTAAAACATACAAACATTGTTATTATAACCCAGTTTCCATTAAATCTATCGATAAAATAATGCCACTTAAGGGCAAAGCTTTGGTTGATACGACATGGGTTTCTTACCTATTTCCAAAGTCAATGACTCCATAACATAATTGTAATGTGCAAACCAGCTGTGTGGAATTGTTAAATAAAATGCATTAGTCAGTTTTTCAACGTGAATGTAAACATTGTGAGTATCGTCACGGTTACCATGAAATCCTGTCAATGTTTAGTTTGAAAAACCTCATCTCAGATCTTTGAAAGCCCGTGGAGCAGAACCCAAGGTGATGATCGAAGTGGAAATAGTCTTACTTTGGAGTGCATCCCAGAATCAATCCACTACTACAACCATGAGTGAGTGGCACTGAGTGGTCACGGAGAAAACGTGGTACATACCCACATACACTCCTTTTAACGAATTTCCCTATAGAGAAGTAGCTATTACCGTAGGTGGCACGGTAAGACCTAGACCCGGGACCGATTTACTTTTTCATTTTGATGTCCCCAGAGGCCAAAACACCATTCGTTCAAATTTGTATATATGTATATATATATATATATATATATATATATATATATATATATATATATATACGTCCGTGAACGCGATAACGTGAGTAATTTTTGTCCGATTTTGATGAAAGTTGGTTTACAGGTGTAAAGCGGGATAAACTTGAATGAGTTCGCGAACGAGCATGATTGGACCATGGGAACGGGGCTTTACGGGGGGTTTTATGGGGTAAAAATTGGGTTTTCTCACTTTTGACCCCCAAAACACAAAATTTCCCAATTTCTCTTTAGACCTTTTTAAAGAGCTTAAAAAAACAATTAATTTAGTATGTAAAAGTATTTTTGTTCGGTTAATATTAACGGAGAAAATTAAAAAATCGTAAATTTAAAATTCCCATGTTATTCTTATGGAGAATATTGTCAAATGTTGTAGTTTTCGTGTTTATGGATATATTTCGTATTTTGATCAAATTTATTTATTTTGTACTAAGCTATCAATATTTTACAAAAAAACACACTTTATTAGTTTCCTTGTAGCAGCAAACCTAGGTACTCGTTAAACCTAATGTTATTAAAATATATTTAATTGAAAATCAATTAAGACAAATGGAAATTCGCTTAGTCGGCAGGTTTGCTGCGGCAGGGGTATTATTTATAAATATAGATTACAAATTCAGTATTGGTTTTAGAGATAATTTATTCAAAACATAAAAAAATATTGAGAACAGTATAAGACAAGTAAGTGTAAATAAATAAAGTATGAATTATAAATGAATGAAATGCAATAAAGTGGATTGAGGCAAAGATCACAGACTCCGTTAAGGTGTGAATCGGGCTACTTCCTACCTTTGAATATTACATTTTACACTGTATTATTCGCAGCACTTTATCTTTTATGGTCACCTTTTTCTTTTAGGTTTCGTTATATATTTTTATACCGTCTATATTACAAGTTATACTACCAACATAGAAAATTTTTTCAAAATAAATTACCTTTAATATTATAATATATGTTTTTAACAAATTCCAAGGAAATATATTCTTAAGGTCAAAAGTATTTAGTTTCACTTTGTATTGTATTAAACTGTTTGCAGTAACATGGCAAAGGAGACAACTAACGAATGATTACCGAAAACATGTTGAATGTTGTATCTCTGTGGTAGTGGTTTGAGAAGTTAGATAATATGTGTTATATTAAATTATTATTCACGTGTCATCAACTTATGTATTATCGTTACTAACTCAAAAGTAATTTTGGTTTGTGCTTTTTAATTTATGTTTTTATTACTAGTAATAAAGTATTTCAAAGTCTCAATTATTCAATAAGTAAAGTTATTCAACGTTACGTGCCTACTTCATTGATGAGGTTAAATATGTCAAATCTTTAGCAGAATGTATTAATTGATGTAAGAAACTACTGCACTACGGTAGATAACTGAAGATTGATTTATTTTTCTTACAATTGAAGTAAATAGAATAGCAACAAAACCCATAAATGTGTTATGTAACAATTCAACTGCAAGATTAAATATATATTTTAAATAGGCAAAATTTACGTTACTTATTTTGAATGTACTGTAGTAGGCTATATACCAATTTAGAAAGCCATTAATTTATTTTTGCGAGTTAGTATAATCAATGTTATCATAAATACTGATTCACTATATTCATATAAGTACATACAGTATATTCACCTACTTATATGACTACTTAAGATCTTATATGGTTAAACATTACGCGAAAATTGAAGTCAGGGAAACTAAGTTCATTCTCAGTTAAAGCTTCCAAAGGACAATTAAAAGTTGAGACAGCAAAGAGATTCATGCTTTATTGAATAAGAGAGAGATAATGACATTCAAAGTAATCCAAACTGATTAGAAAATCAATGTAACTCATTGTTTTAAGTAATTGATATAGTTACAATGGTAAATAAAGCTCCAGGATATTAATTTTATTTCCATTATTACTTTACATCACCTCAGAGCAATCCCAATTAACTAACTCTTACGTTCTGAGGTTTTAACGAATACTTAATAAAAATTTCTTGAAATATTCTGTTCATACGTTATTTGTTATATATGACAACATAACTGTGTATAACTGAGCCTTGGTTTTAGAAAAAAATCTATATACATTTCAATTTATGGCAATATGTACGAATATTCCAGATTTAAAATAATATAAACATAATTTTTTTTATTGCTACACAATTTTAAGTGTATAATCTAAAGAAATTCAATATTTAAGGACTAAAATAAACAGATGTAAAACTACAGGTTCCTACATTACAATCAAATTTAATTGGAATTCATTTAGAGAAAGAGTTTTAAAGATATTGTTTTTTACATCGTATTCCCTTGAAATATTTTAATTACTTTACATCAGATGCACTCTTAAAATAATTTTGTAAACGAAAGACGATTTAACCACTGAGCTTAACGACGATATTTTTCTGGCTAGCTTCTTTTTTATTTAGAAGTTTGAAGAAACATTAGTGTCTACAATCGGTTCGTTAAACCCAGTATCTATTTACATGTATTGCTCAGGGGACAACTGTAAGTGACATTAATCAGTTACACTTGTCGCAACCCATCAACCCGTGATGTTAAAAGGGAAAGCTAATATTGGCACATTCCTCAAACCACACTTATGTACACTGTACGTACATGTTTCATACCACCTGGTTCTTACTATAGTGTTGACCAGGTTTAATATTTATATGAATGTTCTTTACTTAATGGCCTATATGCCTTGTAAATATATTCATGTATATTTTTATTTTTGTACTATTTGTATTGTTGGTTATATGGGATTAATGAAAATGTAAAACAACCTTTTTGCAGGTAAATTAATATAACTAGTGTCCCTGTTGCTCGAATTCAAGCAATTGCCAAGTATTACAGGCGTTATTTTAAAACGAATACTAGTCATTATTTCTCAAGACTTTAAAAGATCAACTCAAAGATTATGAAATACTCAAGATATACATAACGGATCGATATAATAATTACATGTAAATATCTTATACATTTTCATAAGCTGATCTTGTTTTCTAGTGTTTTCAACAAATAGCCTTCTCAAAGCCACATTAGGTTGTCCATAATAACGATTATAAAAAGAAAACATAATTTCTATTTCTTCTCCTTGATGGGGTTCTATGACTTTCCTATGTTTCCATAGTTTGCAAATCGACTTCTACATTGATAACTAAGAAATGCATCACAGTGTCAATTCAGTTTCCTTATTATTATATAAAATTTATCCAGGCTCTCTCGCTTTTTCCATTGTAATATTTTTACGCCAACCCAAATTCAAATAGTAAATATTACATTTCATCCAAGTAAGTAAATGTTTGTAGAAAACTGTTAAATTATTAAACCTACTGACTGTATACAATTAACAAATCTCACTTTTAATTTCTGACAAAAACTAGAGTTTCATAGCAATGTTTCTTTCCCAAGTAAAACTTAAGGAGAATTACGAAACTTTAAAGGGCCCCAGGGCCTCACTCTCTAATTATTTCTCTTAAACGAATGTTGATAGCCCTGTAAATACAAAAAAATCTAATGGCAACATATGTCAAATAGCATATTATTTTACGCGTCTTGTTGAGATTAATAACTTTCCAATTTACATCTACTGTTTATTTATTTTTGTATTTCCGTAACTAACCAACAACTGCATTTTACCTCATAAAATGCATGTCAATTGCATTACCAAATAATAGTTTTTGTTTGTGTTTCGTTTGTTTCAGTCTTTTGAAAATAACATGCGTTTTATATGGGAAAATTTATTAGTAATGCTGTTATTTACTGGAATCAATTATTGACAATGTCAAGCTACGTGTAGTGACTCGTTTGGCAAACATTGTTAAAACAATTTCGTGGTTGTCGAGTTGGCTGGTGTTCAGGTTTGCTAGTTGAACTCTCAAGTGAACCAAATAGTCATGCAGGCTGTAAAAGTACGGGACAACCAATAATTATCAGTGAATAAATGTTTTTTCACACCTTAATCCTTAGATCATTTAAAACTTTGTAAAATATTATTGAGTCAACAAAAATAATTATTAGTGTTGTGAGTATATTAACATATGATTGTTTGTAATAGGTAGTTGAGGATTGAGCTCATCAACGTTCCTTGGTCTCTTTGTCATATGTACATTAATAAAATAAATTTTAAGTTATGAATTGGTTTCCTCTTTTAAAACTTATCCTAATGTATCAATTATACACCAAACTAGCCTTTGGCTCACCCTCCAGATCCCAGGGTAGGTAAGATTACGGCCGAGATTTAGTTTCCTTAGAGGATGAGATAAGGTATTGATCATGTCCTTTATTTAGTAACAGCTTCTTTTATGTGGGGTGAGCTTATCTCTGTATAATATAGGGTCGGTCTGTACACCATACACGAACGAGTCTTAAAGTTTATAGACTACAGCATATTTTAAATTTAATATAAATAAAAGCAAAATCTGTTTACCAGCCGTAAAAAAAATTTAGAATATTATTGTTTTTTTTTATCAGTAATCGATGAATAATTCACTTTACCGGGTCAAAGTAAATTGTTGCCAAATTAATAAAATAGTTCCAGACTAAACGTTTGATTTAAAACCATTTTTTATTTTATGAAAATTCATTCCTAAAGCAACGTTATCGTTAATATATAAATACGAAAGTGTTTGGTATAAAAATGAAAACATTTTCTATATGTTTTATTTAACTTTAAGTTTATTAGGTATCGTAATCATATCGCCTTAAAGGCAATGTTGCACTTTTATTGACAAGGTTAAGTTAAATTATTACACACACTTAATACACTTAATTTCGACAATTAATTGCAACCAACAAAGTATATTTTGTTTTATATATATCAAGTCAATCATGAAAATTAATACGAAGATAAATGTTTTCTGGTCTATGAACAACGTGTGATGACAGTTTTGAAGTTTGAATGTAATTAGTTTTGCGTGTACATGTAGGTTTATGAAATCACTATTTACAAACATCTCTTAAGTCTATAAACCGTCCAAAAGTAAGCTCTATAAAATTATCCTTTTATTAAGAGGTTCATTAAAAAGTACTTTTATATTTAAAATTATTCACTTTAGGTTCAGGATGGAAATTATTCGAGGTACCAGGGTGACTGATCGGAAACATGTTCTCCTTGTGAAATATTTACCACATGAAAACATAATACGTATTACAAGCAAATGGCATATTCCATCACAAGGGATTACAATGACTCTTTTCGACCTAATCTCAAGATTTACGATCGAAGCGAAGCCGAGGCTGGAAAATGAACGAGGGTTGAAAAGACACTTTTGCCCGTGTGATGAACTTGCACCATTATTTTGAACAATATATGTTCCAAAGTATCATATTCATTCAAAGATAACCTCTCAAAATTACTTCTAACTTTTTTTTATATTTAATTTGCTAATTGAAACATACAGCTGTTTAGTAAGTGATTCAATCGTTTCGTCATCTTTGAATACCTCCTTACAAGGATGGCGATAGCAGAGACCGAAAATGTTTCTCAGAATCTTCTTTTGGAGCTTGAATATTCTTACCAAATCAGAAGAACTTCCCCAAACAGTAATACCATAACGTACTATTGCAATATCCACGGTAGACGTCAAGAAAAACGTCCCTACTACAAGTTGATCTGAGAATGCGGATGGTAAACAGAGCAGATCTGGTGCGTTTAACGATGTTTTGTACGTGACCATTTGATGAAGGAATCACAAGTGTCACCTAGGAATTTTGTGGTCAATGAAAGATTTGTGAGCTGCATTACAGAGCTACTTTGATTATTCTGAGACGAATCAATCCGACCAAAATTGAGACATTGCTTTTTGTCCTTGTTAAGGAGAAAACCATTGTACTCAAACCAACTATTTAAGCTCTGATTCGAGGTGAAGCTGTTCTCTAAGCTGGTTGCATTTTGGGCCTTGATTAGAAGTGCTACATTGTCAGCGAATAAATTAATTTCCCATTGTCACAGTCAAGCACCATGTGTAATTGAACATACATTCACGGATCTGCTTAGTCCATTAGGAGGCGGTGCGTCAAATGACTAATTTACTAATAAGAGTAGTTGAATTTTCATCCATTTATACTTAGTCACTTTGATCTACCTATAGTTAGCTATAAGCAGTGTGGAAGCGTTACTTTATTGCACTATTTAAAATTTTTGCAGAGGCTAAGATTTTTCTTTACTCAAATTATCATTCATAATTGAAGGTTAAATTTCGTAATATTATAACCTAATCAAACTACCAACATTAAAATATATTAAAATAGAAAAGCGAGCAAACGTTCTTCATTATTATTCTTATAACGGATTCAACAGATATTGGAAACTATATTCTTTGCAAACCATTGATCCCTAAACTTTTATTTTACGAAAAAGAAAATAGTTATCTTCGTATGCATAGTATATTTTTTTTACAGGAGAGATCGTAAATTATATTTTATACTCAGGATTAGGCCTATAGTGTGTATGAGTCAATGACACAGTCGATTGTGCCACGGACTTCAAACCCAAAGCAGCGATGTCGTGGGTTAAGATCCTGGAACGTAATACTATTTTCCAGCTCATTATTTGCTTTGCTAGATACGATCCACGCACAGGCCCAAGGCCTACTTGGGTATGAAAGTACAAGGTTAAAAGAGGTAGCAACCTCTTACAAAAAATATTTTATTAGCCTACATGATGTGGTAATGGATTACATTAGTTTTGCATAATTTTACAAGAATATAGTAACCACCTCAATAATAAAAAATAAAAACAAGTACACAGTCAAGAACAGATAACTTCAAATAAAATAATATTATATTACAAAACATAATTCTCAAATAACGCCTTCGTGCCTTTTTGATTGTTGTTTTAAACAATAAAACAAGAGTATTTACGTTCCTCAAAACAATGTTACGGGATAAGAAGGTTTATTTGACATATCTTATGTATCGGGTTTGTCATAACCTACAACTTTGAAGCCCCTAGCAAGACACCAAGTTTTCTCAGTCTTTCCAACTTTGTTAACAAATGGACGCTTGTCGTCGATGACTTGGTTGAAACGTTTTTGACTTGAGGGAGTTAGAGTTACATTATCAATCCATTATGTTTACTTCAATTGAATGGTTGGGGAAATAATAAGTTTACTTTGTCATAATCTACGTCAGAACCAAATTTATAGGTTAACAAGTTCTTGATTTGAACATGACGAAACATCACTTGTTGAAAAGTAAAAATTTACTCGGTAGTCAACAAATCTTGACACTCGTAGGTGCCAAGTTCAGATCGAATGTTATATTAAGATGGTGGAAAATCACGTATACATGTCTGAATTTCAACAAGTTCTCTATCATACTTTTACGTAGGTGTTACTTTATTTGTGAGTAAACTCAGATTAATGTAATTCTTATTTTTGTCATACTGCAGAAAGACATATGTTTCTTATAAGTGCGTTGCGGGTCTAAAGTAACTCTTTTACTCCTTAGGGAGTAGACGCATTTTAGTCCCTAGGGAGTAAAAGACATCTGTTGTAGGCTCGGTATGCAATCATTGATTGTAACAAATGATTAAATTGGATGTACCTAATTGTTGCATGATTGTCAATAGTTCAACATATCGATAGTATGGTGTACACTAACACAACGAAATGATTAAATCTCTTTATTGCTACTACAGCTAAAAATTGAAAACAAGTTGGAAGTAGTTTTGTAAGATTATACTTTTATTAAAAGTATTTTCGTTTTCTAGGTTAGTTTGTTAAATAATACTGCAATATAACGAAAAATATAGTTCATCACACGTGCAAAAAGTTTCTTTTCAACCCTCCCTAATTTTTACGATTTTGACTTCGCCTTGGTTGTGAATCTTGACCTTACGTCGAAAAACAGATACCGGACTGGTTTTACCTAATTTTATTCAAGTTAAGAATAAAATACATGTATGGTTTATGGAAATATTTTATAAAACATCCAATCTGACAAATTGAAATTCACTATGCATTTCAAGGACTCCAGGTCAAAATAATGGTCCTTACAAGTCCTATTACTGGATCAAACTGACCATCCATTCATGCTTTAATACTTAATACATGATAACCAAATAATGAATATATTATTTTAGGACATGTAACCCCTCTTACCAACCTACCTTACCCCTCCCTACTGTCTCAAACATTAGTATAAATAATTTTATTGGTTATGGTTTTAAATCACCATAGTGCAAGAAAGACTAAATTGCTTGAACCTCACCGCCAATCTGAACGTTGGACATCTGTCCTGTACATTTTGGCATGTATAAGAGTGTGTAATGTGGAACATTACACAAGAAGAGTGCAACGTAACAAGGGTCAGAAATGTCATTAGCAATGTAAACGTTTGACACGATGTGTGTGGGAGTGAAGAGAGTTTAAACTGCTAAGTGGGGCTCCAGGTCTAAGTAGCAGACTGGTCCAAACTGTAAACAGTCGTTTGGAAAATGTATGTATGTTGTCTGTCCCTCTCTCCTACGGTACTAAAAACATATTTTTGTTTCTCTTTTGACGGTAAAGTTTTACCCTGATTATTTTATTATTACATTGGTAGGTCATTCAAAACTGAGGTTAATAAAAAATTAACTCTTAAAAACCTAATTTGAATTTTTAAATTTGATTTATAAACCTTGTTTGGTGGATACAACCTTCTAGGCTAAATTTCCTAACAGCTGTGCATGGTGTTAATTGTTCTATTTATTTTAAGATAAAATTAAAGTACTGATCGTGGTTTTAACATTTTTGCCAATCTGGCCGTTATTTTGAGAAAAAAACCTCATTATGTCTTCAGCAGTTCGCAAGACCTATTGTAGAATTAATATTATTCGAACGATTTAAAAATATCATGATTTTTTTCTTACACGGATTCCTCAGATTCTGATGTTTTTTTTATTTTTTTTTTGCAAACATCTTTTTTTACACTGCAAAGTCATCATTTCGTTGCAGAAACATATTTGCTTAGGATTTAATGATAATATTGAAATTAGAAAATATAAAGATACAATATTTAACTTACCGTGTATACACATTATATATTTTGTCGATTTTGAAACCGATGACCAATTTAAATTAAGTGTTTTTGTTTCTTTTCACTTTCAAAGCTATATTTATTTTTATACACTATTGAATGAATATATAAAATAAAAATTATCTAATGGAGCATTTGCCCTTTAGTATAAATATCGTAAAATGATTATTAAACTTAAATATGGTAAATATTTTAACTTACAAACTATGGCAAAGGGGAAATGTTATCGGAATAAGCAGTTGTATATTTTTTTATAATTACATACTTAAAAACATTGTGGCGTCGGAAACATAGTTTTATCGTTATAATGATTTTGTTTTATTACATGTCAACTAATTATTTCTTGTAATATGAAATTAATTATTTTTGGAAAAAAGAGAAAATAAATAACATTCGAGTCCAAATTTGTTATATAATTTGTTAAATCCAACACTATAAGGGATAACAGTAACAGTAATATTAGCTAACGTTAATACCTTGGTTACATAACAAGCTTTATTTATACCAAGGATTACATCCTAACTTAGTCACTAAACAATTTCCGCTCGTTACGGATGTTAATAAGAAATACCCCCGCTGCAGCAAACCTGCAGACTAAGCGAATTTAAACTTGTCTGATTAAATTTTTATTAAAATATTTTCATAAATAAAGACATTTAATCCTAATTTAAATAACTTTAGAAATTATCGAGTGCTTAGGATTGCTGCTACGGGGAAGGTAAAAAGTGTTATTTGAGCATACGTCAATACTATAGGAGGAAATTAATAAATCTTTTTTTTATTTGTATCCAAAAAACAAGTAAGTACAACAGATTTAATTTTCTTCATAAGAATAACATGGGAAAATTAAATTACACTATATTTGAGTTTTCTCCGTGACCGTAAGGCATACAACAGCGCTTCAATATACTAAATATTTTTTTTTTTTTAGCTCTACAAAACGGTTTAAAAAGAAATTATAAATTTTCTTTATGGTCAAAAATGAGGAAAAACCTATTTTTACCCCATAAAACCCCCCAAAAACCTCCGTTCCCAGGGTCCTATTATGCTGGTTTGTAAACTCGTTCGATTAAACCTAGGTTTACACGTTTGTACCAAATTTCATCAAAATCAGATCATTTTTGCTTGATATATATATATATATAACTATATATAACCAACGGACATATATATATGTATATATATTTTTTTATAGTTCTGTTCACTTTTTAGGGCTACTTTTTTCAATAAATAAGCGAAATAATAATAACCAGAGTATCCTGAAATTCATTTTTATTTAAACTGATACGTATTTTGGCACTAAGGCCATGATCACAGTATGAGTTATATAAAAGTATGTAAGCAAATAAAATAAACAAATATTTAATAACATATGTTTTGAATTCATAGTAAATTTTGATTAAATGGTTAGGTGTATTTTGTAACATGTGAATGTGTAAGATTCTCCTCAGATTTGTCTGATTTTTTAAGTATTGGATTTTGTTTTTGTTTTTGCATTACATTGAGAAATTGGTCGCCGTGTTCTTTTGAGTGTAGGAATATTGTTGCAGTTCTTCTTTAATATCCATTTTTTCGCCCTTTTTCTCATAATTTGGAATTTTGACACCTTCTAAATTATCCTTCTATATATATATATATATGAATTTGAACGGATGGTGTTTTTTCGCATCTAGGGACCTCAAAACGAAAATAAAATCGGTCCCGGGTCCAGGTCTTACCATGAGTACTACGGTAATAGCTTATTCCCTATATGGGAAATTCGCTAAAATAAACAGTTTGTAAAAGATCTCATGCTGTCTTTAAATGGTCAAAATATTTTGATTTTTGTTGTTGTTTGTTTGCCTCTGACAAACATGTTTTAGTTCTTAAAATACTTTTTAGTGCATGTGAGTTGTAAAGGACAGAACTAAATGTAGAAACACACAGAGCTGAGGTCAGAGTGGATAAGGTTGACTCGTGGCAAACCGTTTATCAGCTTGAGTGTCACTCAGATGTGTGCTACAAAGGGGTGTGTATGTGTTTAGTGGGTTTAAACCTGATTTGAAAATTCAGATACATTTTTACTTTTAGAATGATGTTTGTACATATCAGGGAACAAAAAAATAATGTGTCCAAGATAAGAAATAAAAACAAATTTTCCTAGTAAAATATGTTTCATTTTCCCTCATATTCATGTACACAAGCGTATGCACGTAATGACTATTGTCTGTAATGATTTTGTTTACAACAATGTTTGGCGATAAACTAATTCATTGTCATCACCTAACCATACAACGTAGTTTTAAACATGAACTATCCAATCGTCAGGAGCTTTTTAAACTAAAGACTAACATAATAATTGTAAGGAAAAATTAAGGATTGGATATACAGATAGTTATTTTTATTATTAAAGCCGTATAGCTTATCCCTTCAAAAATATATAATTGAACGTGCTAATGGAATGGTGTAAAGAAACTAAACATAGATGTATATTGCTTAAGCCGTATAAAAGCGATTGGTGACACAATGATAGCTCTAACACATATTGTCCTAGGATTTGGTCCCATAAAATATCAAGATTGTTGCCAAGCTGTTAAGCACGTCTATAACATTGTTGACAAGCTTCAATGTTAATTTTTAACGCGATCGATAAAATCTTTCATGACAGTTTATTCAACTAGAAAAGGAAAGTCATATAAAATGGTTTCACGACTGGGTTTAAATATACAAATACTAATACAGATACCACAAACAATGAAGAGAGAACTCACGTCAACCCAAATACAAGATTAACAATTTTCAGTACAGTATATTAATATTTATATACAGTACTGTATTTACAGAAAAAGAATTAATCGGTCTAACTTTAAATTTGAAAATGGAGGCCGTTTTAATTTTTAAAACAATTAACAACGAAAGTGATTTAAGAAAACTTTTATATACCATTTGCTAATCCCTATCAAATCACATCAAAATCTAAAAGATCACGTGACAAAAGACTGAATCATGATTTTTAGTTGTAAGATTAATCAAAATAACGGGCACCCTGACTATTTTTGCCTTTTAACACAAAAAATAAACTCCCGGATCACTCCTGCTATCTTTTTTGTACGCAGGAACAACTTTAGATATTTTGAGTATGGTTGGGAAAATCCCATAATTTATACTGGCATTAATACACAAAGACAAAAATCCAACCACTGATTCCATAAAGGTCATTAAGAGGACTAAAGTACATCATTTCTTCTGGATTACTTTAGTTCTTTGATAATCTTTAAAAGACTCTGACTACTCACTAGAGTCCATTGTAGGTTCACGGGAGGTTTCTCCAGATCCTTAGTTAATAGTTTACCAGCAGATACGTCTGTGGGTTCAATGCTCTATCGTGTCTCCGCCACAACCTTTTGGAAAAGTCAATGAAAGTCTCTGCAGATAGCTGGGGATGGACACAAGCTGAGTAGGTCCCATTTTCCTCCAAGTTTCATAATGATCGGTTGAAAAACGTTAAATAACAATTGTTTATGTATAAAAAACAGAATAGCGGATATCTGGGTAAGTATTCACTTTCGATTTTTTTTACAATGGGGAAAACCTGACTAGATAGTTCAGTTAATTTTGTAAAATGGTGTAAAATGAGGCCAATTACGTTCACGAAACAGTCATGGCCATACATATATACAAAGGTGAAGGTTAGGAACTCTACCGATTATTTATAGTGGGTCCACGTATTTTATCTGACTAAGGTATTACAGAAAAGTATGTAGTAGTTAAGCAACTAATTCTGAAAGTCTTTTAGATTGTTGTCTTGGCCCAGAGAGTTTAATTGAGCATCGGATAAGAGAAAGTATTGTCTGAGTAAGAATAGTGTTAATGGTACGAGCAATTACCTACAAACGTTACCTTTAAGTAAATATTTTCCAATAAGTAAATTAATTTACGCATAGGAGATTGTTATTCGTATTTTCGATGACTTGTTTACTCTTTTTCAGGTCTAAATAATAGTTCGTGTAGCAACATTTAATCTTATGCATACAAATAAACAAAACGAACAAATCAAGATCAAGGGTTGAGTGAGTCGGTGGCTCAGTCGGTAGCGTCGCGGACTTCGGGCCCAAGGCAGCGATGTCGTGGGTTCGGATCCTGGTCACTGCCGATAACATTTTATCAGTACAGTTCACCTTTGTACTGTACCGGCTCACTCCTTGCTTTGCTGTTAACGATCCACGCACGGGCGCTTAGTCTGCGTGGACGGGCAAATGCAAGGTTAAAAGAGGCCGCCAACCTCTTAAAAAAAGAAAAAAAGTGATTAAATAATTTTGTTTCATATTCTTTCTTCGTGTGTAAACTCTGAACAAGAGTTTACAAAAAAGAAGGATTTGCTTTGTGCTCGTTTACATATAAAGTGGTTTTTTTTATCCAACGTAAACAATACTCGTGATAAAAAATAATAGACGTGTGAAATAGTGTGTATATTGTACTGTGTAAAAGTAAAGTTTATTTACGGTTGGTTTTATAAATACTGCAAATTTAAAGTGGCAACCATCAATTTATTTTTAAACTGTCAATCTTATTGAAAAAGGTAATTGTTTAGTTTTTACAACCTAAGTTGATCCTTATTAACTCCTATTCCGCTTGTCTGTTATAAAACGTAATCAAATAATTGATTATTTTTACATTGCATTTCCTAGAACAAGTAGCCAATTTCGTTAATTAATAATTTCATTCTTTGAATCATTTGCGTTTTATTGCTTGTAATTTTTACATATAAAATGTAAAAGGAAAAAATTAAATAATTTATCTTTGCAAAAGATAAGAGTAGGGATTCATTAGTATATTCGATTAAAATACCTAGGAAAATGTGTTTTTAAAATGCATACCGAATTTAAATTTGTCCAAAAAATATATGTTGGAATAACTCGTAAAACTTCATTTTTTTATAGCAATAATTCTTTGATTCGGGTTTAAAATATCGTCATGCAAAAAATATCTCCCTTTAGTTTGTTCGGATGAATTTCAAATTAAAATATAATTACTGTACGAATGTATTTATTAATAATAATATTACTTTAGATTGTCTTCACCAAGTTTTTAAAAATTAGTACAGTTAATTCAAAAATAACGAATATACTTGAAAATATTTTATAAAATTAAAAAATAATTAATAGTCCTAAGACTGTTTGTGACAGGCTTTTAACAATCTCAGTAATCAAATATCATCAACAATCAAACATTTTTTTATGATATACATAAAAGTATTTTCAGTAATATTAATAATGCAATTATAAAAACAAAAGCTAAAAAATATTTACCTTAACTGGCAAAATGGAATAAATCATTTTGCATATTTAGTTGTACCATTAAGGATTAGGTCAGGAAAATTGAACAAAAGAAAGACAAAGTAAAAGAAAATCCAATAAAGGGGAGGATTGAGGCCAGGATCACCCAAACTGTTAAGGTGTGAATCGCCAGAGCTTCTTTCGACCTTTGAATATAACATTGGGCACAACACTGTTTGATGCACTAGTCCCTTTCTGGTCGCCACATTAAATGTTTAAGATTATTAAATTAAATAGTAAGACAACAACTTAAATGTTCAATTAGTAAAAAACTTTTTATATAAAATTTCCTATTAAAGGAAGCGCTTGATAAAACAATGTTAATCTCTTTTAAATCAGTGTGACTAGTTAGGAGCATAAAATACCCTATGAGGAACCCGCAGTAAGAAAACCATATGAAGTAAATTCTTATTTCTACGTTTACACTAGAGTATACTATGCAGCTAAAGTTAACCCACAAAGTATTCTCATTGTAAACATAATTTGTTTCAGACTCCGTTAGGCTTTTATTATTATTATTAGGTTAAAAGGTTACATGAATAATGTTTATTTAAAAGTCTCTTATTTTTGTGTTACTAAACGATTTGAAAGGTTTTACATATCTGCTATAACACCGTAAAACTCGTTCAACGCGATATGACGCCTAGCTTAACGTAGAGGTGAAGTTCGTTGAATATTCAAAAGGATTTAATACTTTATGCGAGCAACTGCTGGGGACAAAGCACACCACATAATCAAGTCAAATTATTATTACAAAACAATTAATTGTGAATTTATGAAGTTTAGTAATAATATTTTTCTTATTTATAAATATGTTTTTAACGCATTGGTCATTGATATTAAATCTATTACTGACCAGTGTAACCTGTGTCGAGTCTCAAAGTATATCTTTTCTTAAAATTATTCCCACTAAAATATTTTTACTTCTTAAAATTTTAAAATCGCCCTGAACTGATTGGGACATAAGATTGGTGTAACTTAGTTATTAATTGGCACCTTAGTTACCTTAGCTAAATTACTTTGGTTTAGCCGTCCAACTCAAATACAGTTTATTTTCTGTGACCTGGGTATTATCACGTTAATATCCTATCATCAGGCTTAAGTGTGCATATTCATTCCATTAGACGTAGTTCAGTTAAAATTACTTACAGCCCGCCTGACACAAACAAGGATATGAATTTGCTTTGTGACTTGGGTGTCACCCGTCGCGGTCGATGAACTTACATTTGCGCGTTCATGCCAATACCGATCGGTAAATAGTTATTCGTATCCGTGTTTGTTTCATGTAAACTATTATTATGCAACTTGAACTAAACAACTTTCTATGGTTTAATACATTTCACCCTGGAGTCTGATGTTAACACAACAATGTGCTGAATACAAGGTCGTAGAAACAATATTGTATTTAACATGGTGGTATTTAAGTCATTCATAGTATGTTTGTTTAATTTATTGCCAATTAGTGTAAATTGAATTGACATTGTTCAAGATATTATTATTTACAAATATTGACTATATTTTTTCTCTCGATATATTTAAAGAAATATTTGGCAATAAACTTGTATTAAAGCTTTTATCAAGTCTGTAGGTAATTGTATGCACTTTTGTAATCTGCTCGCCTAATACGGAGAAAAGTTAGCTTAGTTGTATTTCTTAAATCCTTAACTTAGGCTTAAATAAACAAAATACAAAATACAAACCATGTTAAAAACTACAGGATAATGACAGTATAAGTTGGATAACAAAACAGTTAGGCCTACTTCTTGGTTTTCAAATCAAATTTTATCATTTTTCCTAGGCATCAAATAAAAATATAACTTCATCATCATCATCATCATCCTTTTTATTGATTTTCCCTCAAGGGGTACATCAACAAAATACCTTTACAAAATCAATTACATGCAAAATAACCAAGGTTGGTAAATAAGTATAAAAAAATAACTTAAAAACTAATTATTTTATTTCTTAGAATATTGAGATAGAATCTCTGTTTTCTAGCATACCTAATTTTCAGAAAAATATGCCACTAGCTTAATTATTTTAACATATATTAATTCTAACTAAAACTATCTAATTTATCCACATTTTAAAGTGGTATGTGATAAATTGTACTTTCATATAATCGCAACGGTTGCTTGTAGTATACTCGTATATTGTTGTAACTTAAATCCAAACGAATCATAACGAATTTATAGTTTGCAAAGCACAGAGAATATTTAATAACTATTTTATTAATTATTATAAGGTTAAGACAACAAAAGCATATGTACTCCATTGAATAGCGAGAGGTTATATTATAGATATTGAAATACGTATATTTTAAGGGGCTGAGTAACGGACGAGGATAATATAAATGTCTTAGCTTTGGCAGTAACCTCGATGACAAATGAGTGGTATTTATCTTGAATCTGGTGTTGATCTCTTCATCATTACTCAAATTTGACTATACCATAAGTCAAATCTAGTAGAAAATGAATGATATCACTGATGGTAAAATACTGTCTGGATATTCGTCTTACAGTCCCATAATGATTCAGGGAATAATTTTCATATTACGAATATAACAATCCAGTAATTCAGCTACATTGAGGTCATTAATTGTGGATTTGTGGATATATGATCAGTGGATGCGATACTCCCTAGTGTGGATTACCGTCCGCACTAGTGAGTATTACGACTATCCGCAATACTTTACTGATGATTACAAGGCTGATGATTTACATTTATTACAAGACAAAAAAAAATGGTTAGGAATAAACTATAAACTGTAGGTTCCTTAGTTGCTATTGCCTGTATGGGCTATTAATTAACAATCCTGTCTGCTGTCTAAGGTACATGTCGATTAGTCAGTAACAAAACTAAGAAATCGCACGACTTATCATACACTCCATTCATACTTGGCTTAAAATAACCACCTTCGTATGGTCACCAGATCAATCTAAAGTTTTAAATATAAATATTCTATTAAAGCTTTCAATTACACAAGCAATTGAACTTTAACTGTAGTACCATAAACCAATATTATTCAAATTATAGTTTATGGTTTGGCAATCCCTGTACAGGCAATTTGGCGGTGTCGAGTTGGCTGGTGTTCAGGTTCGTTAGTTGATTATCGAACGTACTGGACTGATCTTTCATGCAAGCTGCAAAAATATATAACTAGCAATACATTACTGTGACAGTTTTTAAACTGTTATAAATTTAATATGAAGAATAAAACTGTATCTAAAACTCATAGATTAAAAATATTACTTAGGTAATATGAAAGAAGTAAAACATCCAATTAATAATTTCGATAAAAGGTAAAACCACCGAATTTGGTAAAACGTAGTATAATTCCAATAACGCCTGAAGTTTAACCAATGCTACGCTTTTTATGTCCTTATGTTACCTAATTAATTTACGATTCTTGATGTAGTTCATTGTTATACCAAAATTATAGCTATGGTAAAGCTGTTTACTGAGATAAAGGATGCCATTGAAAACCTCAAGAGTATTTATTATTATCTAATAGTTATGAAACAAAAAGCAATTATGCACTTGATATCCGGTCACTTAATATACAATTATTTACTACCTTTTGTATGATTACAGAATAAAACATGGTTAAATAGACAACGGATCACTTAGGTAATTTGTCCTAAGACATGTATAAATAAATGTATTACGAATACGATTTATAAAATATTTTGAATAATTATAATTTGTTTATGGTTTGTTTTGAAATTTTTAAAGTTTGTGCTATATTGTTTTCAATACAATACATGCCACAATCATTAATGACAGACGTTTCCCACTGAACAATCTAGATATAAAAAAACCTCCTAATTTGTCTATTATAAACCCTCTGTATATTGAAAAGAAAGCTTGCGTAGGAAGATTCTAAAAGATAATTAAATTTTTAATAATTTAAATGTAATCCATCATTTTAAATATCGTTGATGTATAATAAAAGATATTATTTTTTTATTAAACTCTTAGTTAGAATTTTGCTTCTGTTTTGTCTTGTTGAGACATAAGATAAGATATGAAGTATGTCCTCCATTTTAGTACCAGGCTCCTTTGTGTGGGGCTGAGCTTATCTCTGTATAACATAGTGTCCTGTTTTTTGAATACATGAAAGTTCAATTTTATGTGTAATATTTAAATTTATACTTAATTTAAGGAAAAGCAAACATTTTCGTAAATGGTAAAGCCTTTGCAGTTATAGAGCTTTACTAAATTAAAGATATGAATTTTTAATGGCAAATATGTTTGAGAAACATGCATGGTACACAAGTTAACCACTTACTTGACGGTAAAAAAATACAATGACTTACTGAAGCTTTAAAAATTCAAAAACCAAATTGTCATAATCTTGTTATATTACTCTATTCTAAATAGTCAGCTGTTAGTAAAAATTAATTAGTTGACACTTATTGTTACTTTTGTAAACATTACATTACAAACACAATGTGCGTGTATTTCAATAGTACGGTCACAACACAAACATTTTAGAAAAGATTCGATCAATATTTGAAATGTATTTTCTTAAATAAAGTCTACCATTCATTTAAAGCTCAGATGTATGCAATTTCAATGTAAAGCCTATTATTTTGAATCAAATTGAAATTGTTTCCACAAAAAAAAGTTACAGTTAAAATAATCACCGTTGACAACATATTAAATCATAAAATATAATCAGTGGACTACTTTTTTATAATCCAGTTAATTAAAATATAAAAACTAGGTATAACACAAACAGAAATAAAGTCAAATAAATACATGAAACTGATAATTATAATGGTTATAACGTAGCTATAAGAGCATATCTATGAGAATGTATTCTTGTTAGGATTATCTCGTGGTCACAAGTCTATAAGGCTCAAGTGAGCTATAAGTTAGTGTCTTAGCGTTACTCCAGGATATATCACTAGTTGCAGCACGTCCAGGCCATATCAGTCCGTGAGATCGTGCTCAAAATGTGTAGTTATAGCTTTGTGATCAAGATACATTTATATATATATCTATCAGAAAACTCATTTAGTTTTGCTTATCCTAACAACACTATCCAAAGTTGTTATTCTCTTCATAAAACAACAAGATCTTTTTTTCAAAGAACAAAAAATTTGAGATGGTATAATTGTTATGATTTTGTTCAATATCACTAATCGAAGCAAATATAATGTCGCTTTTAGGGTAGACTTCTGAAACTTGTAGCTGCTTACTAGTTCTAACTTACAGTAATGCGTCAGTCTTGTATTTAACCAAAGGGCTTAGAAATGAATTAAATCCTGAATTTTGGAATCATGTGCATACATTAACATATAGTCTTGGTCAGTAAGAAACGTCTATTAGTATAGTTCATTAACGAAAAAAAAAATATTTTCCCAGTGTATATTTGTTTGCTTATCCATAGAGGTTCTGGTTTGAACATGCTTGATATATTATTTCACCAGGCGCTGAAAATAAAATGATACATTTACTATTAATATGAAACTCCCGGAAATGCTATAATGTAATGGCGGATAGTAATTACATTACTTAGTTTGATGTCCAAAGTTGTCATTCAGATAGGCTTCGTTATCTTTTCTCTTTGATATTTCCAACACTATCTTTACCAAGACAGTTTAATTTCTCTACGAGCTTTATGTGGTTCATAATTTGTATATCTGATGTTTTAGATAAACAAAATCTAAAACTATAGAGCGTGGACAACGAATAGTAGTTTTGGCTTTTGGAAACCCTAAATCACATCATTAGAGTAGCTTTGGATCTAATTATTGACTTCCATAATTTAAAATAAATTTGTACCTTCATTGAATACAGTGTGATTAAAAAGTCCCGGAACGGTGTAATATATTTTATATTATAGGAATGAAAGGAGAATAAAGTTATTATAAAGGAATGAAACTTGGTAGGCCCTAAATCAGTTGTAGATATAAATGTATACTCTTTTAAGCTATTATAACTTTATATTATAATTTTTATCTCTTAAGGGGGGCAGCCCACGAGGAGTCAGACGAAATTCTTAAATAGCAGTATTGGTCGAGGTTGGTATCAATTTAAAGATCTCCGTTAGTAAAACCCAATGCATCAAACCCGATCTCAAACGGTCAATGGAGTAAAATATTACAACTGGCTTGCAATAGTACTGTGGGGCGCCCGCTAGAAATCGGAAAAAATCATAAACCTAAGCATAAGTTGATATGCACATCACATTAAATGTCTTTATTATCAGAACACAATGCCGCAAATTTCAGCTCAAAATAAGAGCTGGGTAAAAAATGGGAGCCATTCAATGATTCAAAATGGCAGATTAAAGAATATTTGAACGGCTGCCACTTTTCATTTGGGTTTGCATTTGTTGCATTGCGTGTTACTAAAAAAAAACATCTTTAATTTGATACCATGTAACGACCCAAAATCTGCCAAGGGGTAAAAACCCGATTTTTTAAAGTTTCATCTTAAGTATTATAATTTTCTACGTTCGGGGTAAGCCGCTCCCGCGTTGTCAGTGGAATCGTAGGGGCAAGGGTCCTACGTCATCGTAGAGGGGATGACGCTAGTTACCTACCCCACCGCCAGGGGCGATGGCGAAGAAGGACCAGAAGAGCAGACCTCATGGTCAGTTGTCCACCCGCTACCGAACCTTTGAGACACGCTTGCTGTTTGGAGATAAATCCAACAGTCTTAACGTACTAAAGTCTGGTCTGTTTAAGATTTCCCCCGTTCCTGGTATAGTCCTAAGGCATCAGGTTAGTGTGCTACCGAGTTTATTTGGTTTATTCTCATTTTGCAGAAGTTTTATTATATTTATTTTATTGTGCCGCAGTCGCGCGCAACCCGCACGCTTTTTCACGTACGAGCACACTGCCTTTTGTCTTTAACCAGGTAGGGAAATCATTTAAGTTGCCAGAACGATATCCGTAGTGCTTATTCCTACCCCTGAACGTCCTACTTAGGTTTGATTTAAGAAACCCCGTACCGACTCTGGTGATCGACCGAGTTTAATTTTCCCCGACACGTTTACTTGGGCGATTACCAAGTATAACGCACGAATCACGTTTAGGTTAAGTTTATAATTAATTAGGCTTATTCGCATTCACGATAGGTTATTCAAAATTCTAAATTTAGCTTCTCATATTTTTCGAGTGGCTATGATGAACACTTGTTAAAGGTAAGCTTAACATTGTAAGCATTGTTGTGTAATTAATTTTCTGAGCCAATAATCTCGAAACGATAATTAATTGACGAACACGTTAGAGCCCTGGACTATCTTATTGTAGGCTAAGCTATCAGGACAAATTTAAGGTGTGACAGAATTTCAGGTGAGACGACAATTACTTATTTTAAAATATAATTTTGTCTCTCAACCCGAAATTTCGTCATAACCAAACTTGACCTATGCTGCTGTTTGAGAATTTCGTCTTACTCCTCGTCGGCCACCCCCCTTAAGAGTTACAAATGTAATTCTAGCTTGAAAGAGTAGACATTTATGGTTATTATTGATATGGGTACCAAATTTTATTACTTTATAGAAAGGTAAAAAATACATAACACCCTTCCAGGACTTTTCAAACGTACTTTATGTAGGACTGAGTAAGACAAAACATAATACAACTGAAACAGGTATATTTTTTAGTTTTATCAAATTTATTTTTAAAAAGAAAAATCTAATCAGGATCCATCCTTACCTCACTTAAACTCTTGGCTTTCAATAATAAGAAACAATAACAGCGAAAACGAATTATTATAATACTTATTTTTAATGATCATTATTTTAAATGAAGGTCTTAAAACTCTTTAACAATTAAGAAGGCATTATTGCGTCATTTTTATTTGTGGTAAAGTGTATATTTTATAAGACGACCCAATAATTTACAGGCAATCTGATTTAGGCCTTAGTTACGTTCACATGTGAATTCAGGCTATGCTTAAAGAGACGTGGTAATATAATTTGGATTAAATCCTTTGGCGATTGGCGGGATTTGAACCCAGTACCTCATGAATCGAAGTCCAACGCTCTAGCACATGAGTGATTTGCTTCCCTACATTATAGGGATTACGATTTTGAATAAGCTCAATAATTTTATAAACTTTAGTTTGTAGTTTACTATTTAAGTGACATAACTAAATTTAAGGTTTAGTAAAAATGTTTTACGTGGCTAATTTAGTGCAGACCAATTTAATACTATAGAAGATTAACATAAAGCTAAGCTAGATACTTAAGTTAAATTGAGTCAAGTCAAGATAATCAAATTAATTAGACTGTGTCTTAGGATTAATTGATTAAGATCAACAACACTAATCACTAAGTCCATATCAGTACTTTGTATGATACGTAATTGCAATATAATTAAATCGTTATATTCCATATTTTGTTTCACCTTGTTAGTTTAGTTCTGTTTTAATAATGTGTCTTTATATTTTATCAATAAAGGTATGAAGTCAAAAAGTATATTGACTTTCGGTATAAAATAAGAAGAACACAATGATATGAACTAAATGTCATGTAAGTTATTTAACATAAACATTTAGTGAGAAAATATTTATAGTTATATGAAATATGGCATTTAAAAATATTTTTCAAAAGATTGTGGTTTATTATTTTATATAGGCTTAAAATATACATTACCGTATTTTAGTTATATGCACATCTATGCGATAGCAGTAAACGAAATTACTTGTCAATGTCAGCTTTGAATTGAGCTTTAGTGCAATTTTATTCTATGTTTTGTGGATGGCGTCTTGCCTATTGACAGAATCTTACAGACTCGTATAAAAATTTAATGAATGCATTAATAGTATTGTTATAATTTACTGACAATCTAACTCGTGTAGTTTGCTAGTTATTCCAGTTCAGAATCAGTAATAAACAACAAATCAAACAAAATGGCAAAAACATAAAAACAAAATCAATGAACTTTAGTTCTAAAGTTATGATATATGGGGGTAGATCATCTGTCTTCTTTATTATGCCGCATGTATTATAAAGGTTGGCAGTCTTTTGATACATTATACTCTCATACATCAAACATTTCGTGATGTATTCACCGGTATATCTGCAAGTCTATCATGTAACAAAGAAGATGACCGTGAAGTTTCGAGCGTAATATTGACAAAAATGTTAATACTGTATGAACATGAAGAAGTACTGTACATAAAGAATTATTTATCATTTATTTGAAAAGTTTTTTTAATAACTTTTTTGACATTTTTTTGTTGGTGCTCTCTATTTAATAAAACAATAATTAGCTCACTAAAACATTGTTCAAAACATATTTTTTTAGAAGGCAATAATCTGGTTATATATTCTTATCCATTTTCCTTTTATTAGTCATTGCTACAAACATATGTGGATTTTGATTAAAACATTTTAGGATTATAATATTAAAATATAATGTATTTAAAGAAAATTAGCTTTTTCAGTCTTTTTACTTTATTTGTCATTAGGTTAGCCCTGCTCTGTTTGTTTAAGCTATGTTGACCAGATTTAATTTATATTCTACGTATTGGTTTGGGATGGACAAACATTAATAAAAATACAAAGGAGAATTACCAATGTGGGGCAATCCAATAAAACAAATTCACCAATGCCCAACGTTAAAATCGGATTACTGCTCATTCCATTTTATCGCATTTCTTTACATCACATGTTTCTCAACAAAACATAACTGTGTCATAATTGATTTTCCTATAATTTAAATCGTATAGACAATTTTAAATACATATTGCTATAATTAAATTTCGGATACAAAAAAAATAAAATTTCATATAATTAAAAATATTAATGATATCAAACTTTTAACCCTATTTAGCAAAGTAATACTGTTAGTTATGTTTTTTTTTTGTTTAAGAGATACCCTGTAATTGTATATGTTTATTAGGAGAAGTTATTAAACCCTTACAACTTGTTGCACTATAAACATACCTTGTAGTAATAGAAACTATTTTGTCTAAATATGTGACTTGCATTACTAAAATACATTTTTAAATAATTATAGTCTGGTTATACACAACTGTATTACACGCAGTAAAAATACACAGTGAAATACACTCAGTATCTGGCAATATAGGAACACACAAACTGCTGAGAATATCAGAATCAGGCTAGCTTAGAATAAATTTAGCTGGATTTTTGTTTAGGCCTACAAGGAAATATTTATGCATACGTTACTACAGACCCATCTCATCCGGTTTGAGGTATAGATTGGTGATTGAAAAAGTCAGTTGCACTGCACATATTTTGCCGCTGTAGTAAAACAGAACTTAAAATCTTTGTCTAAATTACATTTTTGGCTGTCCATCCACTTTTTGTAATACCAATTATTTCAGCCTTCTTAAACTATGGATTTATACTTCCAAATCTTTTATAAGGACAAAAGTGTAAAATAATCTTTTACTGTGGTAGTTATACAACTATTTAAAGTCACGACTAAACACGGATCGCTAGACATGTAATACAATATACACTGTTTTCGATAGATTCACCATTTCGAAAATTAACTAAAATTGGAAAGTTGTATGAACAGTGTGTGTAATGAAATTATTGGCTAAACTACCCAACGTCAACAACAATTAAGACTGGATCTAGCTAAAGAATTAGTTTACGAGAACATTCTCCACATGAATATGTACAGAAGAAAATATTTCATAATTTACACACGAAGAAAATGTATTAAGTTACCATTGTAAATAAGTTACCATTGTAGATAAGTTACCATTGTAGATGTTTAGGAACGTATACTGATAAATAAACCTTATAATTGAAAAAGATAAAATTCATAAGAACAAATTTTAAATAAATTTAAAAGAATTGTGGTCATAGTGGATAAAGTCAGAAGATCGGGGTGATGATAAAGAGCGCACTGAAAACTTTGAAATGAAAAATATCTTGGTTAAAACTAGTTTTTGCTCCGAGACAAATCTTGTTATCAGACTCAACATTCACCATCTTTAACCAATAACAATCCTTTGTAAGGTCCAAAGTAAATGAAGTTTAGCTTATTCATATATTATTATTTATTTTATACAGACGACGAATCAAATAGTTTATTGTTGTTAACATCGTTATCTAGTTTTCTACCCATTCATATTTAATAAAATAATAATTTTAAACAACATTTTCTTTTTCTCTAATAATGCAATGAAATTAAAGTAAATCTGTGCCGTTATCTTGTTTTCGTTGAGACATATCGGGCATACGAATTTGAAATATTTTGTATACTTAATTGGATCCAACTGAAATATTATCGTAATAACAAAACATATTTTTTATAGTAGTAAAAAAAGAAGGTATTGTTAATTAAGTACTGTTCTTGTTTAACATATGAAGTTTCTTACCTGATGACCAACGTAATGTAAGGTTTTGTAAAGTAATAATCATAATAATAAAGTAATAATTAATTATCGACGGTACACACTTTTTATAACTTATTCCCCTTATACATAGTAAAAATAAAATGTATTATTTAAATTTTACAGTTTGAGTTTTGGGTGGAAATGACCATTTTGAGTCACCTTGAATCCTAAAAAGTGGTATCGAATGGATGCCTTTGTGTGTGTGTGATGTGTGCGTGCGTGTGAATCTTTAAAGACCTGTGGCACAATTATAATGACATTTGGTACGTTGGGCTACATTCGGAGTATCTTCATGCGTTTTTTAAATTATGATTTTTTTAAGATTTTGCCATATGACAACGGAAAATCGGATTTTAATTAAAAAAGGCTTGAGAGGTTTTAAAACTTCCTATTTTATGGTCCTTTTTATTTGTTGTCAGAATGTTGTAAACCCCAATGCTGTCAACTTTACCGTTAAAAAGTCATTGTATATTTTGTAATTTTACACATAAACTGTAACAGTTACTCTCTCTGATAGTTAATTCATTATAAGTGTTGTCGACTAGCTAATGAGAGAAACTGTGTGTCAGACTGCTGATAGGCCTACCATTTATTGACTGAGGTCATTGTCACTTTTTAATCCTAGTTTTCTTAGAGTACTGATATTTTTTCACAACCAGACCACGCGTTATGGGCACTTTCATGCTCCCTAAAATTATTCTACTTAACCCTTATTCATTTATTTATTTATGTGACGGTAAACACCATTTTTACAATTATTTTAATTGTTGATACATAGTTACACATGCTGACACATAATACACATATGTTGATACATCATACATTATACATAATTATTACACATAATTATACATAATTACACAATTATATATAACTAGCTGTATCCGCGTGCTTTTCCCCGCTTAACTTCATAAGTATTCGCATGGCTCAATCACGTCCTGGTTGAAGTTCGTTCGCTACGCTCACTCACCTTCAGGTTGGAAATCGTTCGCTGCGCTCACTTGTTTTCAGGTTAGCTCGTTCGCTACGCTTACTCGCCTCCAGGTTGATGTTCGTTCGCTACGCTCACTCACCTTTTGGTTGCAAATTAGCTGTTGTCATGCATTTAAAAAAGTCATCCCTTTTATTGTTTATAATACAGTACTTTTATAAAGGTTTTAATATTTAACATTGGAGAATTTAAACGTTGTTAAGTGCACAGGTGTGCTGCGATTGGGGTTTAATACATTTGGACTTATTCAAAAGTAAAATAGTTTTCTGTGCTGCAATCTGTAGAAACACTTTTGCACTATTTCAAATCATGACTAATGCTAATACAGAATGTTGTGGTTATTCAAACGTACAAAACAGTTGGTGAAAGTAAACATCTGCTTTTAAATTATATTTACTAGTGTACCTGTTGCTCGAATTCGAGCAATTGCGAAGCATTACAGGCGACTCAAAGATTATGGAAATACTCACGATCTACACAACAGTTAGATATAATCAAAATCTTTTGTAAATATCTTATATTTTTTTCAAAAAGATGATCTTGTTTTTTAGTGTTTTTAGGAAAAAAAAAACATTATATCTAATTCTTCTACTTGGTTGTGTTCTATGACTTTTTCTATGTTTCCATTGTTTGCAAATCGGTTATTTCAATGATTGCTCAAGAAATGTAGCACAGTGTTCAGTCCAGTTTTATTCAGTTTTATTTTTAGCCTATATCAAATTGTCCAGGATTTCTCGCTCTTTTCCATTGTAATAATTACACCAACCCAAGTTTCGTCTACAGATGCAATATGCCAACGAATATCACCTACGTACAATCTCCAAAAAGTGGTAAAAAAGGCAGAAACCAACCCATACGATAGATATAAGTTAACTCCAAAAGAAATAATTTTAAGAGTTACTGTGATATTAGGATTTTCCACTGATTTGGCAATAGAACATTATATTGCAAAACATGACACGATGCAGAAGAAAATCCAATTTAAAATCAGAAAAACCCATTGCAAATACTGTACTTCATTTTGACAAATTCAATAAATCACAATATTAATATTAATATTAATAATTAAATATTAACAGCTGTTGCATTAGAAAGTAGTGTAGAATTATGAATATGGTCGTAATGTAAACAAATCTAAAGAGGCAACTTTAAAGGCTTCTGGGGCAGAGCCCCAAGGGAATTTACCTCGTTCCTCTTTTGATGGCTCATCTACAGGCCAAGACCTTTCTTTAGAGACCCCTACCAAGTTTCTACGCCCAGCCGTTCTCTCAAATTAGCTGTGACAAAAACCCCGTTTTCCTCCTAAGAATAACATGGGATGGGAATTTAAAGGCCACTGGGGCAGAGCCCCAAGGGAATTCACCATGTTTCTCTTTTGATGGCTCATCTACAGACCAAGACCTTTCTTTAGACACCTCTACCGAGTTTCTACACCCAGCCGTTCTCTCAAAATAGCTATGACAAAGACAGTTTCAAATTAATATATAGAGATTTGTAAACATTCTAGATCAAAAAGTCTGACATTGGCCCACTTAAAACCCTCTGGGGCAGAGCCCTTTTGACGGATCTGCACCGAACTTCACTCGAACCATCCTTGAAAGATGCTTAATAATGCCTAAAAATTTCAATACAATCTGTCGAGCGGTTTCGGAGTCCATAACGTATATACACATATATATACATACATAGTTCCTCTTTTATAGATATAGATTTACATAATACATAATAATACATTTTTTTATGTTGTAAGCATGTACAGAGTTTGGTTTTCCCACTGCTACATGTTATAAAGTTAACTGGGGGCGTTTCCAATAGATCTCAATCACAACATTTCCGTAACAAAAGCTTAAAAAGACACAAACTACAAAGCATTGGGTATTGATGGACTTTGTTTCAAATGTGGTCGATCAAACCATCAGTCTAATGAATGCAAAACTAATCGGAATTATCTTAAATGCACTTCCTGTGGAAAACAAGGCCACGTATCAAAAGTGTGTATAACGTCTCTACTAAAGAACTCTAAAACAAACACCCTGTTGTCTCACTACACAGAAGATGAATCCAGTCACCCAGATGAGTATGGAATCACACAAATCAACGATGTGGAAGATCTTTACATAGTAGCACCAGACTCAGACAAATACATGGTTACAGTCACTATCAACAACAAGCCTCAAACATTTGAAGTAGACTTTGGTGCACGATTTTCCTTAATCTCAGAAACGGACTTTGATCAACTTGGACTTAAAGTGCCACTTCAACCAACTTCTATCTCATTTCGCTCCTATTCTGATCATATAATAAAACCTAAAGGTAAAGTAACTGTGTCAGTCTCTTACAATGCAAAATCACTAAATGCTGATTTATTTATAGTACCTACTGGTCATTCTGCTTTGTTAGGACGAATTTGGATTCGTGGACTTGGAATTGAACTCAGTGAGGTAGACAACAGAAAGCAATCACCAATTAATACAGTTGATGTTAATTTAGTACCGTCTCTAGAGGATATATTCAAAAAATACTCAGCAATTTTCGAAGAAAGAATCGGATGTTTTCCCAATGTTGAAGTCAAACTCCAACTCAGAGATAACGAAAAACCAGTTTTACTAGGGAACGTGATGTCCCTTTCGCATTACGAGAGAGAGTAGAAAAGGAACTTACAACCCTCGAGTCTCAAGGAATCATAACTCCAGTCGCATCAAGTGATTGGGGGTCACCATTGGTTGTTATCCCAAAGCCAGATGGAGGAGTCAGACTATGCGTAGATTACAAGTGTGGGGTTAATTCAAAACTTGTCTCATCTAACCACCCCATTCGACGCATTGACGATGTCCTACATAGTCTCCGCGGATCAAGATACTTCTGCAAGTTGGATCTTCATAAGGCTTATTTGCATCTAAAAGTCGATGAAGAGGGAAGTAAGATTCAAACAATATCAACCCATAAAGGAATGTTCAACATGAATCGTCTCAGTTTTGGAATAAAAACAGCCCCTTCTGAGTTTAATCGAATTTTGTCACAACTGTTAAACGGATTATCAAAGGTAGAAGCATACTTTGATGATATCATTTGTCACGGTGAAACTCTCGAAGATTGTATGAAGAACCTTATTGCATGTTTGGAATGTCTCAAGAAGAATGATCTACATCTTAACAGAACAAAATGTGTTTTCTTCAAGGAAAGTATTAATTACCTTGGACATGTAGTCATTCAATAAGATTCAAAAATGTCCTAAAAAGGTTGAAGCAGTTACTCAGATGCCTCGCCCTAAAAATGTTGATGAGTTAAGACGCTTTCTTGGCTTAGTTACATACTATGCAAAATTCATTCCTGACTTCTCTTCAAAAACACATCCGCTACGATGTTTGCTTCGAAAAGGGGAAAAATTCTTTTGGTCAGCTGCTGCTGAAGCCTCATTTCTGAATCTGAAATCTGAACTTTGTAGTGATACAGTTCTTATCCCTTTCGACCCATCAAAACCAGTTATTCTCACAACAGATGCTAGCCCAACTGGAATTGCTGCAATACTCAGTCATGACATCGATGGTCAAGAAAGACCAATTGCATATGCATCCAGAGCATTGACCCAGGCTGAAACCAATTACAGCCAACTTGATAGAGAAGCTCTAGCAATCATCTACGCAGTCAGCCATTTTTACAATTACGTTTTTGGTAAAAAATTCACTCTTGTCACCGATAATGAACCATTGTCACATATCTTTCATCCAGGACGTGCCCTGCCACGAATGACATCATCTCGCTTATTGCGTTATTCTTCATTCCTCAGTGGTCTTGACTATACAGTTCAATGCAAGAAAGGGAAAGACAATGAAAACGTGGATTGTTTGTCTCGAAGCCCAGTTCAATCATCAATTTCATCTGAACTAACATTCGACAAAGAAATAAACACAATCAATGCAGAAACCTTACTTCAAATCTCCAGCACAGTGATAACCGCAGAAACGATAAAAGAAGAAACAGCAAAAGACCCTGAGCTTCAAGTTCTTTTGCATGAACTGAAAAATAGTCGCAAAGATAGCCCTTACATGATCTCAGACAACATACTTTTCCGATCAGATCGAGTCGTAATTCCCAAACGTCTTCAAAATCAAATTCTAAATGAGCTCCATGAATCACACCTCGGAATTACTAAAATGAAACAGCTTGCTAGAAGATATGTATATTGGGAAGGTATGGACAAAGACATAGAAAGATTAGTGAAAAGCTGTGAAGCTTGTGCTAAAGTTCGTCACAATCCACCAAAGGCTCCGGTACATCCGTGGGATCAGCCCGATGATAACTGGGAAAGAGTACATATCGATTATGCCAGTCCATTGTATGGAAATTATTTCCTCATGTGTGTAGATGCAAAATCAAAGTGGGCAGAAGTTCGCATTCTTCGAAATGCTCCTTCCTCAGTAACGACGATGGCACTACTTGAAAACATTTTCTCGGTTCATGGGTACCCCTCGTTCTTAGTCTCGGACAATGCCACTATATTCAAAAGTGAGGAATTTATCAACTACTGTAAAGAACGTGGGATTTTCCAAAAATTTACTGCTCCTAACCATCCTGCAACAAATGGCCTGGCGGAACGAAACATACAAACCTTAAAGAGAAGACTTATTGCTGCTGCCGATGATCCAACCCCAATTACCACAAAGCTACAAAACATTATGTTCAGATATCGAGCAACACCTTTGGCATCAGGCAAGACTCCAGCAGAGTTGTATTTGAACAGGAAGATTCGGATTAGACTTGACACACTTCTCCCTAACCCAAAGGCAAAGCTTCCATCAAAATCGATTGCTCCTCTTCGCGTCCGCTCTCTTAAAGTGGGGGAGAGGGTTCAGGCAAGAGTTCACCTGGGAAATAAAGACATATGGCAGTTTGGTACAGTCAAGAGAAAATTAGGTCAATACCATTACATTGTTGAATTGGATTCTGGACGAAGTTTAAAACGACACATAAATCAATTGATTTTGACTCTTGTATCCAAGAAGAAAGTTACCTTTACAACACAAAACAAACAAGATAGTTCTGTTGTTCCAAGAAGGATTCCTATTATAGACTGTCAAGCACCACCACAAGAGATCCATCCAGAGTCTGAATCAAATACAAACAATCCAACAGAACTAGACGGTACTCTAAGGGAAGAAAATCTAGACAGACCTCAAGCCACAGAACAAATAGAAAACAAATTAACTCGTCCTTCCAGACAGCGCAAGGTTCCGTCCTATCTTAAGGATTTTGCTCTCCAGCGATTAAGTGGGGGAGAATGTTATGAACATATGTAGTTGTTACCATAGCAACCAAAATGTTTATTATCAAATGCTGTTGAAAATCTTGTCAAATAAAGAAGTTTTATATTGATTAACAATTTTTATCTTAGGAATAAAATGTTACCAACTGAATTATTTGTAAATACAATACAAAAACAATCTCCAGATGATCTTAATAATAACTAAATAAATATTAAAGAACAACAAACATATGACATCTTCTCTTCCCTTTTTTTAAAGACATGTTCTTCTTGGTGGATTTATTTGTCTACCAAATGAGGAAAAACAATTAGGCTCAGTTCCAGGGTCATCAGATGTTTTGGGTTGTAGTTGTCTTAGCATTACCCCGTTGCGACGTAACATTCCTTCGTTTGTCTTAACTGTGTATGATCTTGGAGCTACCTTATTAACTATCTTCCCATCTTCTCTCCTATCAGGAATATACACGTTGCATCCAATAGTGAATTGCTTTTCATCTCTCACTCCATGCCGTTTATTGAAGTAATCTGCTTGAGTTGCTCTATATAGTTTGTCCAATTCTCTAAATGTCTTGTGATCTACCATTTTAGGCTTGAGATCTTTCGTCAATGACGGTAGTCGGGTTCTTAGTCTTCTTCCCATCAACAATTCCGAAGGGCTGTACCCTGATGGACCTGGTGTTGACCTGTACTCCAGTAATGCAAGAGTGGGGTCTTTGTTCTTTGTAAGCATCTTTTTAAGCGTTTGGACTGCTCTTTCAGCTTCACCGTTTGCCTGATGGTGTAAGGGACTACAACAAATAGTTTTAAACCCAAAATCGGCTGCAAAGGCTCTCCATTCTGAGCTTGTAAACTGTGAGCCAGAATCAGAAATTACGATTTCAGGGATCCCATGTCGAGCAAAACAGGCTTTCATCTTCTTGATTAGTTCATCTACAGTCATTGTGGACACATTTATCATTTCCAAGTACCGTGAATAATAGTCCACAACAGCCAAGTATTTGCCTTTCACAAAGTCAAAGTAATCAACTGCTATTCTTTGCCATGGATATTCAGGAGTGTCTGATTGAATCATTTTTTCTGACTTTTGGTTTTGGTGTTTAGCACAAGTGTCACAATTTTCAATCAAGTTATGTATCTCTGTTGTAATTCCTGGCCAAAACACAGATTGTTTTGCTCGGAGGACTGTGCGTGTAGACCCGAAATGACTATCGTGCAGTTTATTAATGATATCTTTTCTAAGTTCAAATGGGATAATAATTCTTTCTTTATAACATATCAAGTCTTCTATTATAGATAGGTCGTCTTTAAAGGTATACCACTTTCTCATACTCTCTGGCACATCCTTCTTATATTTAGGCCATCCATTTTCTGTGTATTTCACCAACATCTGACATTCTTCACACAGGATCTGGGCATTCTTTATTTGTTCCAATCTTGACTGTGTTGCTGGAAAGTTTAAAGATATTACCTTAATGTGTGCCTCTACCTCTTTTGTGAACTCATCTGTAGAATCTGGGATCGGCGCTCGGCTTAATGTGTCTGCTGTAAACATTTCTTTTCCGGGAATGTGTTCGATGGAGTAGTCAAATTTCATCAATCGCATTTTGAATCTCTGAATCCTAGCTGGTATTGTGTCTAGGTCCTTGCTTCCAAGGAGCGAAACTAATGGTTTGTGGTCTGTTAGGATTCTAAATTTTTTTCCGACTAAAAACTTAGAAAACTTTTCTGCGGCCCATGCACATGCAAGAGCTTCCTTTTCTATCTGGGCATATCGTCTTTCACAGTCCTGTAAGGTCCTTGAAGCAAACGTCACTACTTTGGGAGATTTATCTTCAACCTGAAGTAACATTGCACCCAATCCATATGCTGATGAATCGGCTATAACAATAGCTTCAGCATTTACATCATACTTAGTTAAAGATATTGATTCATTGACGGTCTGTATAATGTCTGATAGGGCTTCTTGATGTTGACTTGTCCAACAAAATTGTCTATTCTTTCTAGTAAGCTCACGGAATGATTCAGTTTTATCAGCTAAGTTTGGAATGAACTTGTTCAGTTGATTCAACATACCATTTAATCGTCGAACTCCCGCAATATCTTTAGGAGGGGGAAGTTCCTCGAGTGCTCGTATACGATCAGGATCGACCTTGATACCATCACAGTCGATCAGGTTTCCAAGAAACTTCACAGATGTTTGGGAAATAGAACATTTTTCTTTGTTCAGTACAACCTTTGCTTTTTTTAAGCGATCTAATACTTGAGTGAGCCGGTAATCATGCTCCTCTTGTGTTCGGCCATGTATAAGTATGTCATCCATGTGACATAATACCCCATCGATACCATTTAAAAGTTTAAACATCTGTGTAGTGAAAAACTCTGGTGCGCTTGTAATGCCAAAGGGTAATCTCTTGAAATAAAATCTTCCGAATGGAGTAATAAAAGAAGTTAGTTTAGCTGTGTCAGGTGATATTTTTATCTGCCAAAACCCTGACTGGGCATCTAGTTTTGAAAATATTTTAGAGCGTCCAATTTGCCCTAGTGTTTCTTCTACATCTGGTAGTATTATCTTTGGCCGTTTAACATTCCTATTAAGTTCAGTGTAATCAACACACAAACGTAGACTACCATTGGGCTTGAGTACTGGTACTATTGGTGCACACCAGTCAGTTGGAGACTCTACTTTTTCTATCACTCCTAAGTCCAACATTCTGTTCAATTCTGTCTCCACTTTTGAACGTAAAGGAATTGATATGTTTCTTGGAGCTCGAACCGAGTGCGGTTGAGCGTTTTCGTTCAATTCAATCTTATATTCTCCTGGAATGCTACCCAGACCAATGAAAAGCTCAGGGTGGCTAGTTAATACAGAGTCTAAGGTAATTGAGTTAAGTCCTGCAGTATTGGGTTTTCTGAGGGTTATGAGATTTAAAGATTTAATCGCAGGAATTCCAAGTAAAGGTTCATTTAATCCTGCAACAACATACACCTTTTCTTTTACCATTTTCCCATCGTAAGCTATGTCTGCTATAAACATACCTCTTACATCTAGTTCCCTCTGATCAGCATTCCTAAGTATACGGTCAGATTTCATAAGTTTTGCATGAATTACATTTGAAGGAATGGCTGTAACTTCTGCGCCTGAATCAAGTTTGGCTTTAACTAACTGGTTATTGATAAATATTTCTACATACCAAGAACTGGAGTCATAGCATGAAGCATTCACAGGTCCTAAATATGCTACTGAAGCTTCAGTGTTGTCAGGCTTGTCCAAACGTCTTATTTCGTTGAGTCTCTTCGTGTTGTCCGTTGTTTTAGTCTCTATCTAATAATCTGCTTCTGCAATGTTTGGCAAAGTGACCGATTTTTTGGCAGTAATGGCATGCTAAATCTTTAGCAGGGCATAAGTGCCTGGGGTGCATTGGACCTCCACAGTTCCAACAACATTCTTTCCTAGCTGTCTTTAAATCATGGGTTTTGTTAAATCTTGCACTTTGTTTTTGGTCTGATTTGATTCGGTCAACTTCTGCATGTTTTCCTTGGTATATAATTTCTAGTTCAGCTGCTTGTTTGCTGATAGACTCTTTTTGTTTGCATTTTTGAACTTTTTCCAATGTAAGATTTGAATCTTCTTGTAATTGGGCCGATAAACGTGTATCAGTTATACCCACTACAATTCTATCACGTATTAGTTCTGCTTTAAGGTTCTTGAATGAACAGTGTTCGGCCATTGAGCTTATGTCTGCCAGAAATGTATCAAATAATTCATCTGGTTGTTGTGATCTTGAATTAAACTTTGCTCGTTCGTATATGACATTTCTTTTGCCAGTAAATATGTTGTCAAAGGCTTCTGTTAACGATTCATAAGAGGCTTTGTCATCTTCTGAGAGGTGTGCTGTTGATAAGATATCCTCAGAATCAGGCCCCATACAGTAAATCAAGCAGCTTACTTGTTTTACTTGAGGTTCATTGTCCAGTCCTGATGCAATTCTATACCTTTCAAATCGCTTAAACCACTTTTCCCATAATTCTGGATATTTTGAAGAAACATGACTGATGTAGACCTATTTTGCTGCTGTCTTGGTTCTAGAACATTATGTGTTTCTGATGATTGATTTGATTTGTTTCCTCTGATTGATAATCTATTGTTTTTTGGCATTTTTTTTTAAAACTAAACCGCTGCCACCATGTCAAATAAAGAAGTTTTATATTGATTAACAATTTTTATCTTAGGAATAAAATGTTACCAACTGAATTATTTGTAAATACAATACAAAAACAATCTCCAGATGATCTTAATAATAACTAAATAAATATTAAAGAACAACAAACATATGACAAATCTAGACAGACCTCAAGCCACAGAACAAAAAGAAAACAAATTAACTCGTCCTTCCAGACAGCGCAAGGTTCCGTCCTATCTTAAGGATTTTGCTCTCCAGCGATTAAGTGGGGGAGAATGTTATGAACATATGTAGTTGTTACCATAGCAACCAAAATGTTTATTATCAAATGCTGTTTACTATTCTATTCTGATCTTTAATATAACACAGTTACTTCTATTTCAACACTCTGTCGTTTTATATTCTAATATTTCCACTCGAAAGTCATCTCAAATAAACTATAAATTTTCACTTGTATTTTGATTTACAGGGCTAATTAAATAACAAATATTAATATATTCGTCAAACAAAGCTGACCCAATTGTTACTTCCTCGGTGTTGGCAGCTGATTAAAAATTCGCATTAGCTTTATCCTAATGACACCCTGCAAAATATAGAACTGTGAATAGTATCTCAATAATTATTCTAATTAGTTTGACCATTTAATTTTTATATTATTTTTAATCAATCGTAAAACGAGTATGTGTTATTAAAATATTTACACGTGTTTAATTATTGAAAATGTACTTGACATTATTTCTCAGTTATTTGCTATACACTTTTTAGCAATAAATTATCAACGTTATGTATTGTTGTCAATGGTGTTTATGATAAAAATCAGCTTTAGTGTAAATGCAAAATGCACCTGTTCTAAAACAGCCGGCGGTGTTGATATAATGATAACGGGTTGAAATATAAAGCGGTTCAACGACAAAATACACCAAACCTTAGAAATGCTTTCTAAATAGTAATAGAAATATTACAATGATAAGGTTTTCTGGCATCATAAGGTAAATTGTAGAAATATAAACCCCATAACAAAACTTCTGTTTGATTTTAAATGCCTAACATTTTAGAGTTGAATTGTAGATTTATTCAATACTAGCTGTACCCGCGGGCTTTGCCCCGTTTAACTTCATATGTGAGCTCGTTCGCATGGCTCAATCACGTCCTGGTTGAAGTTCGTTCGCTACGCTCACTCACCTTTTGGTTTGAAATTAGCTGTTGTCAAATATAAAAAAAAATAATAGTGCTGCACTCTGTTGGTAATCCTTGTAACTTTAATGCTATTGAACATCATATAACAGAACCAACTTGTTTAATTGAAACAGCTGTTAAGATTCATTAATTCCATTTAAATATGAGTACTCATTAGGTTAACATGGGAAACTCCAGAGCCACTGGGGTGGAGCCCGAGAGTCCGATCAGAATAAAAACCACTTAGTTTTGCTATTTAATGCCTAAAGAATCAGTGTACCAAATTTCAGCCTCCTAGGTTAGTGGGAAGTGGGAGAATTAATGATGAGTGAATGAGTCAGTCAGTGAGGGCTTTGCCTTTTATATATATATATAGATTTATATTAATGTATCCAAAAATAAATCAATTGTTTTTAAGAAACCTCATTGTTATATTATATGAAGTCAAAGGTTCTTTCCACTCATTAGGCCACCACTTGTGTAAGTAATTTATGTACTTTCCTGTTAAAGGGAACATTCATTATTATCGATGATTTTTTTCTCGATGTATCGATATTAACAAATTGGAACGTATCAGCTGACAACTACGATAAATATTGTTCAGTATCAACAAACAATAATGAAATGAAACTGTTCTAAAAAAATAACCTAACATAACTAACCAAACTTGCTGTGTAACATTCCATGTTTAACTTGCCTTTTATGTTATCAAAAGGAATTTTTAAATAGTACAGCAAGTTTGGTTGGTTATGTTAGGTTAGCTTAGAACAGTTTCATTTTTTTATCCATATAATAGACTATTTTAGCCTAAACAATATCAGTTGTCAATATGTAATGGATCGGTAAACAAAAATATCGATATATCGAGAGAAAAAATCATCGATAATAATGAATGTTTCCTTTAACAGCAAAGTACCGTAATTTATATATCATCTCCAAGCACTGGTATGATTTATACGACTTAATAGTGTCATACACAAGCATTGGGCATGACTAATAAATTGATTATTGAGGGTTGAAGAGTGGAGGTATAACTATGACAACGTTGCATTAATATACGACGACGAAACCTTATAATTCTTTGCTATCTCCAGTGAAACTTTAAGTTTGTGCATTTTTTACTTTAAATAAGTTACGATATAAACAGTTTTCATACTAAATTTATTTTATATTTTTCAAGAGAACATATGGTAGTTATGGGACGTAGTTTAGAACCTGGTGTCAAATAGCCAGAAGTCAATGTAAAAATGTAATACGAAAAACCAAATCCGGATTTTTACAAAATTGTCTTGGAAATGTTGTCAATATTGTAACAAAAAAAATTACATACACAACGGTTTCAAGACAAATCCATCCTACCATGCGTAACAAATACGGAGTGGTATTTGCGACCTCTAAGTCTGTCTTAACGCAGTTTATAAACGCTTTGAGGTTAGTTCAGACGTTGACGTTATTGGAAACTGTATTGGCAATATTGAACAATCCTTCGATAATTAGTTAGCCTCTAATCTGCTGACAAACCTCAGTGTATCCTAACCATGTACTCACTTTATAAAATATACAAGAATAAAAACAACATAAGGTCACAGTAACATGGTATTTAAACATCATTGCACGAAGAAAAACTATATTTCATGCCAATTTTACTTTTCTTGGTTCAAAATATATACTATCTTAATATCAAGTGCAAAATATATCTTACTATCTCTTGAACGATGCAAATAGGTCTAGGATTTTACAATTCTGCTGCTGACGAGAAATGTCACTTATTTTTGTTGGTTAGAAAGTCATGCATGCATTAGAATGGTAGTGCAATTAAATGAATGAATGAAAGAATCCTTTTATTTCTTTACAGTGCATCAGTTACAATGGTACAAACAACAATTTCTGAAATGTAATCCCCAAATGGGCTAATGCCTGTGGTTGGGGATTGAGTCCATCATCCGCACAATAAAACAATAAATTTAGGCTTCTTTTAAAAAGGGAAAATAATATATATTGTACACAGAATTTTGTTTTACAAAAAAAGATAAATAATAATAAAAAACTAGTTTACGAGATAAATATATACAAAACGATACAGTGTATGAAAAATGAATGCACGCATATATCACGCGTTTAGTTTGCACGTTAAAATATAGGAAATTATCCCATTAGAAATGACATAATTTGAAATGAGAATTAAAACAATACACAGGTCTCAGAAGTATTTTGTGTTACAGATAAGCCAGTGTCAGTTTGGATATTCATTAGACAGCATGTTTGATGTCACTGGGGATAAAACTATGTTTAATTAAATAGTACAAGAGAAATATATCAAAATAGCAGAGTACCCGTCCTTCGTACGGTATTGGCGTATAAGTAAAATGCTTATTGCAGTTATACTCGTGCTCTGCGTTTGCAATGGGGGAGGACACAAAAAAACTACCACCATTTTGAAACGGATAAAGATAATTAATTTCTATTTTCACCAAAATCTTTGTCTAATAAATACCTTTAAAATTCTGTATAGCATTATATTTGTTTACGTTTGCAAATTCCGAGATTTGAACTACTGAACCTCAGTTTTTGGCACACCCTGTATCGAAAAGAGTTTAAAATATATTTTACGTTATTCCTTGCGGTCGATTTATCTGGAAATAATTTCATTTCATCCTAGTACGTTAAGCCGTTTCTCGTATTCAATTTGAGGCACCTTACGTGGGACACCCTATATATGAATACTCATAATAATGATATTTAACCTTTGAACCCCTGAGGGGCATAGCCCCTATACGATTTCCACAACTTTAATATGCCTATGTTTTTCTCAAGACTATCAAGTACCTCTCTTCAAATTGTTAGCTCAATCGGTCCAGTAGTTTTCACGCGATGGAACTTCAGAGTTATACATACACATCCATACATTCACATTTATAATATTAGTAGGATTATACACGGTATAGCAGTTGCTATAATACATAATAACTTAGACGCATGAATAAAGTTTTTTTTTATTTGCATTAAACTATGTCGCTTGTAGTTGATAAATCATTGGAAAGTTCAACCTTTTTATGACTACTTTATGTTTATACTATTAATCAAATAATAGACCAAATTACTTTGCAAAATAAAGTAAATCTAATTTCATTTAGATTCGTAGACTGTATGCATTTAAATTGAGAAATAATGATACATACAACTATTATAACAATAAAAACTATCATAAAAAAATACCCATCGTCATGATTAAATCTTACCGTATCAAATTATAGGTAAAATGTATCAGGTGTGTAATATTAACTTTAAAAGAAAAGTCTCTAGGGATAGTTTGTTTTGTTTCTAAGAGAGTAAATAAATTACAAAAGTTTGTTTTTAACACTGAGAGCTGTTGGTAATTAGTTAGTGATCACGCCTTTCACATGTACAACTAGTTGCAAAGCTCCCACTAACTTTATAAGAAAAAGTTCAATAACTATTGTTAAGAAAAAATATCAGCCTTATTATGTATACAGGGTTAGGCAAAAGTCTGGAACCCCCCAGTTAACTTTTTAACGCGTCGCAGTAGGAAACCCAACTCTGCACTTATTTACTACATAAAAGAATGCACTATTTCATTAAAGTTAGAACTTGTGCCCGGTCCCCAAAATGTTGTAAATTATCTTATTCCGTAATAACCTTTTGGTGCATTATTAAGAAAAATGAATATTTTTTCCCAAAACTTCATGCCCAGACCTTTAAAATGAGACTCCTCCCAGCTTTCTACGGCCTCCCGTTCGCTCACAATTTCATTGTAAAATTTTGGGCTTACGGAATTAGATATATAGATGTTTTGCCGTGCCTTACGTGTCAAATTTTTACATGTCTAGCGGCAACCTTGAGCCTTTTATTTACTTAAATGTTATTCTCAAACTAGAGGTGCACAATAATCTGGGTCTCAGGTTTTAAAATAGTAGAGCCTTCACCAATTAACTACTCCTCATTGCTCATAGTGGTAACAGGGAATTTTTTAATCATTGGGATGTTAGAGAATATAAATGATACGTTGTTTAAACTTAATAAATTAAGCTACGCAAGAAAAATGTAGTCTGATTATTAGCTAATAATGAATGATAAATCATTACCTATTCGCAGAATAACAACTCCTTCGTATCTGAAATACATAAACATATACTAAAAAAACTATTTAACCGAGATTTAAATTCATTTATGAGTAGACCAACGGTGTGGGAAGTTTATGTTGAAAATCAGGACCTAATTTGAAAGCCGTTGATGAATGGGATAGCAACAATTTATAAGAACCACGTAATTAAATGTCAAGCTACAACTGCTGGAATGAAATGTGGGTTACATGTGGAGAGCGGCCACGAGGAAGTTATTATAATGTGGCACAACTGCTGTATTCTGCGGGTCACTGAAACTAATGATGTGGCTGTTCATACTCGCACTGTGTTGTTTAGCCATTATTGTCGTAATCTGCTTACTTTAGATAAATTTCCTTTTATAAATAATTTGTATTGCCTTTTTACAGGTAGTAATAATTTATTTGCGTTACCTTAAAGGGCATTTTTCAAAGTATTTTGTAAGCTGTTTAAATAGCGTTTTTTATTTAAATGATTTGAATAAGAGACTATTATGATAATTGTATTGATATGTTCCTATTAAATCAACTTCTTTCTTAAAAACTGCTGTACTATTTCACTTTTTGTTATTCTGTGTCACACACTAAATCACGAGTCAGTTAACCTTACAATGAATAACGACAGTTCAAACTATATAAAACGGCGACAAGCTTAGCAAAAATAGTTTTACTTTTCAAATAATTTCTTGATTAGAAAAAGGTTTTTGTTTCCCTTTCAAACATTATGATTACTAACTTGTATCACAATTAATAGACTAAGAACAGTAAATGCAACGTTTAGTTTGTCTATGAATACTCTTGTATATACATACTACAATACAAATGAAATGGTTTCACTAACGTAATACTATAGCAATGTGGGTATTGTATCCTCTTTCAAACGATGGCTGTAAAATGGTAATCACAGCTATGGGATTTTAAGCAGTAGGGAAGTAGAGAGAATATCATGACCACCTTTACAATATTTAAAGAGATTATGCAAGCTGTGAACTTTGACCTGTTTAACTGACTTTTATGAAACTGTATTTGTCAAGAGAGTTTATGAAAATATAATGCTAAATATAATAGAACACATACGTGGTTTTAATAGTTTGAAAATAAATTTGTATGCTTAAAAAATATAATAAAAAATAGGAAATGCTTTGCAGTAAATCTTAGATTCTATTTACATTTTTGAAGTTGATCTAGTTTTTGATCTAGGATGATTTTCGATATAAAATTAAGACATTGCTGCCTACATTTTAAGAGTATTACGACGACGATAATTGCCATGAATACAGAAGGCACATTTAATATCAACTAATAATTTAAATGTGGATTTAATTGATAATCTATATAAAATATTAAACTACAATATCTTTTAGAGTATTTACTCATATGAGCTTGTGAGATAGTACGCTGCATGCGCGTATATGCCTCGATGAAGGGCGGTATTAAATAAATAAAGGAGAGTCGGCTAAGTAGCTTATGAAGGAGTGTGCCATCAATCAAATTTTGAAGTAAGCCTCTCTACCTTCAAGCCAAGCTATGATCTTCAAGCTTCTTGAGTAGCATTACAGAAGTCATAACTGACTCGATAATTTCATATTGCATTAAATTTAGCTGGATAAAGCTACAAGTAAGACTACAACACTGAACCCGACCACGGCACGTCTGTCTCCGTCGGTGCGTTGGCCGGGCTCAGTATTGTAGGCCTAAATGTAAATGTTTTGTTTCTACGTGTTAAAATGTGTAAATTTTTATGTTTTAATGTAAAATTCTACGACTTTTAGAGTCCGATTCGGATAAAACATTTCTGCTTACAGCTTGAAAATGCCAAATATGGAAACATATGTAGTGGATTAAAAATACTCTATCTGAACTGCAAGACGAGGTATGTGTTTGTTTAGTCTATAACTGAAATTACTCCTCATTAGTTCAATACATATACGACGTCATTTCACATTTATTTGATTTCGTTATGTTAAATTAGTTATGTTTTTTTTTCTATTAAACTTTTTTGTCCACTTAAATAAATTAAATAATTTAGGAATAATATTAACTAAGGATTGTTTATCCCTCAATCAATATTACTATTAATTTATGATCTAGTAATTTAGATGGAATTAGATAGAATTTTAAAATGCTTTAAAAATAAATTTGTATTGATAAAGCATATTTATTATCATTGAAGTATTTTATTTTATCTGGTATTAAGTGATATATTTCCAATATTCATTTAATATCATTAAAGTATACCTGTGCACAGTTTTTACGAAATAATTCTTCATTTAAACTTTGTGTAAGCTACCACACATTTGAAAGGAAATATAATTTATTTTTATCAAATATTTGTTCCTATCCAGCGCACAAAAGTTTAAAATATTTTTCTTTTTACGTGGAGGGAAACAAAATATCGGTGGTGAAAAGTAATGTAATATCCCTAAATGTGTTTTGAGATCAGAAGGAAATTGAGTTTGAGTTTATTACCTCCTGCCGAAAATCATTTCTTTATTTTAGAACTAAGTTGTATTGGAAACATGTTTAGCCAATAAAACCTGCGTAAATAATAAATAGTACTTCATCAGCTCTTTTACTATTGGACGTAGTATAAAAATTATCCATATTATTGATCCAAATTAGTGTTGCTTGGATAATAAATTAATGGTGTTGCATAAACTAAATTGTAATTGATTTTGTATTAAAGTATGTGAAATATTGTAAAATATACGTCCATGGCGTGGGGATAGCCTTGATAAGATATTAACAAATAAAATTTACGTAAGTTTATGTCACGGTATGTCATATTATTTACCAAGATATTTTTTTACGTATACATTTACAAGATATACTTCCATTTACCGTACCTCTTATGGCCTGTTTTTGAAATGGATAACACCTTAATGATATCAACAGATAGCCTATGCATGTATCAAATAAACAGTCTGGAAGAAACAATTCATATTGGAGAATTATATTTAATCTTCAAAACCCAGTAATCTATCTATATATTAATAGGCAAGCATGTTTCTTTAAAACCTTTTTTCTCAGCTCGTGTGCATCGCAGGAAAAATCTATGCATACTGTTGGAAAGATATTTACCTGTAGATGTGCAGAATCCCTTTATAAATTAAAATAGGCTCAAAAATAA